>NW_026901618.1:3283829-3925939 GCF_033783945.1 Neopsephotus bourkii
GTATATAAAGTATTATTATTAGTGTGATACTACTATTATTGTTGTTATTATTATTATTGTTCTTATTATTGATGCTGTGCTGGCTATGAGAGGTGTGCTGGGGTAATGTACGTAGAACAGTGGATATGTCTTTTTACATATCAGCTAGAGGCAAGAACATTGTATTATTATAATGTTCTTGCTGGTTTTATAACCAGCCAGGTAATAGAAAACAGCTGCTGAAGAATAGGGGCCTTATTATATGTTTCCTAATGCATTTAATGTACAATATTCAGTATTGCTGCTGAGAAATGAGAAAATCTGACTTAACAGTGAAATCAGCAGAAGTAAAGCTGGCTTTAACATTCCACATCCAAGATCTTTATTTAAATGCATTTTTTTCAGGTACACCTAAAGGCTGAGTTTTCAAGGTTTGATGAAGCAGAGAGGCAAGTATGACAGACAAAAATGAACATTTCAGAAAAGGACATTTTTATTGTGGGAGTTAAATGAAGACTATTAGGATGAATTCCCTTCCCGTCTTCTAGAATATTGTCCCTTGCTTTTGGTGAAAACTGGGAAGATCAATCCCCAAACTATTTGATACAGATATTGTGAAACTAAACCTTATGATGCAAGTCAGCACTCTTGTCATTGTGGAAGAGATACTGTATCTACAGAATAACCTGGCTATTGGTAAAATACAATTTGCTCCACAAATGGGTAACAGAATTTTTAATGTCATTTTAAAAAGCTTCTGGGTGGTTTGTGAAAAACACACAAACAAACAAACAACACCCCCCAAATAAAGCCTACAGTGTGCAGAGTTTGAATCAGTGATGCAGATTGGTTCCCAAGGTGTGCATCCAGACCTAGGCTGATATAGCTGAAGTCTATGCTAGTAACTGGATGTGGATACCATAAAACTGCATAATGACTGTCTGAATGTCAGTGAACCTGATAAAACTTCCACTGCGAAAGCTATGTAGGTACTCCCTTTAATTTCAATGGTCTTTGGACTGGGATTAGTATTATCTATTTATCACAGATAATAGAAACCTCCAGATGATTTGTTTAATTTGCTTAGTAAATGAAGATATTCATTTGCTGAAATGAATGTATTGAAAACATAAATTTTGAAGGAAGGAAATAAAGAAATTTTGTCTTCCAAGCTTGCTGGTAGGAGAATTTAGCAATGGGAATCCCCACAAAAATAAATTAATTTCTTGCCCTCTAAAATTATTACTGAAAAGTAAAGTTATAACTAAAGTAACAAGCTCCTGGTTGTTAGAAGTACCCTCCAGTACTCTCTGGTTCCCAAAGTACCACATTTATCCTTTACCGTTTGGCAGTGTCTCTCTATGTTAGCAGAATTCATTGCTTTTATTCACTGATGCATAGAGGTTAAGGTGAAAAAGGATGATTAGGTATCTGGTATAGCCTCCTATGCATCACAGGCCATTAAATTTCTTGCAGTTGTGTTTGTATTACATGAAGCCAATAATTTGCATATGGCTAAGGCATAGCCTGATTTGAAGATGCCATGAGATTGAGAATGACTTGTTCCTTTCGTTGTGTGTTTCAGTGGTTGATCGCAACAAAAATAAAGAAAACCAACCAATTTTCTAATTTGAATTTTCCTGGCCTTAGTTTCAAGCCAATTTTCTATTTCTTATTACAGTCTTCTCCACTACACTGGGGAACCCTTTTATTTTCTGCCTATAACAAAGATACTTCTGTGCTACAATTCAGTCTCTTCAATATGCTTTTCAATAAGCTAAAGCGCTAAGTTCTTGCATCTCTTGCTGCAAATATTTCTTTCCTTTTAGAGGCTCTGTCCTTTTTCAAATATCCTTTAAAAATGTGGACACCAAAACCAGATGTTGTATTCCAATATTACTTGTCCCAGTGTTCCACCCAGTACAATCACTTTTTTAGTCCTACTCACTAATCATCAGTTTAGAAGTCGCATGGTAAAACTGCTCATGCTCTATCACAGGATCACCTTTGGAGTACGTGTTCAGTTGCTTTACTGCCATAATCTTTTTCAGATCCATTCAGATCCAAGTCTGTAACTTCGGCTTGATTGCATGCTGCTAAATTAATTACTTTATATTTCACTGCATAATCCCATATTTTGATAGAATGATCGAGGATTGCTAAACTCCTGGTCAGCCTGTATGAGTGCTCTGTCCTCATCATTGTCTTTATCTCATCTGCAAATATTATTATCAATGAATTTATATTCATTACCAGGGCATTTAAGATGCCGAATGCCCTCAATCTTATGTTGATGCTTACAGAAACCTGGTAGGAGCTCCCCAATACTGTGTCATACAGCTACTACTACTTTTTGAAAGCTTAATAGTGTATTTCCCAGTCCACTGTAGGCATAGTCTGTGGAAATTTTATAGTGCTAAACTTAAACAGAATGGCACGAAGTATTATGTCAAACATATCAACTGGTAAAAATAGCTACATAGATATATATATGTATATATGTATATTCAGTTTGTTTGATCCATGTTCCACAACTGTTGATTGACAATAATTATATTTCAGTCCTCCAGTTCATTATTAATTGAGCCTTGTGTCATTGTTTTCTTTTTATCTTTTTTTTTTCCCCTGGGATTAAAATCAGCCCAGTCAGCCTGTACATCATCTGGTGACCCTGGAACCTTGGGGAGACATCTGTTAATGACCAGCACTACAGTTATGCAATTTATTGTTGTGATATGCAAACGTAATATGGGCAAATCTCATTTATAAAATGCATTCATTAAACTTCTGTAAAGTTCAGCTCTGTAGCAACTGAACTTACAGGTGCTCTTGAAGATCAGGCACAGCTTGAGGACACAAGGTAAGGATGCAAACGTTTGGGGAGTCAGACACGACTGTAGCTTATATGGTCTTGGGATGCTTGTGGTAGCTAGCACAGAACCATGCTGCAACTGAGGCAGATGCTGTCCCATGTTACACTAGGATCTCCTCTAGCATCAGAAGCAGGCAAGAGCAGGGGAGCATTCAGGTAGCTCTCTCTCCTCCCATTGTGCAGCTCCACTCAATACACCCTGGGTAGGCTTTTCTGCCTCTATACTGCTTGACACAGATATGTATTACTTATTTTCAATACTGTCAGTCTGCACTTTTCACAAGGAGTAGCATGATATTTGCTCTCTTTCCTTTATCCCCAAAAGAAGTGACACAAAAAGCATTAAAAATGACAAAGTGTCTAAAGACATTATTGCCTTTATAAAACTTTATTTACATCAGAAGACATATAAGCAGTACTCATATGGCAATTTGTTTTACCTTGTCCTATCTATAAATGGTTGTAATTTTATTTCTGAGTCTCAGTTTCTGTGCTTTCTACATTCCCTATAAACAGCCATTAGGGTATGGAGTATTTTTATTCTGTTCTTGAGAACAAAAATGTAGTGCTAAAAATAGAAAATCCACACTAGGAAATAAACACTTATATTATTTAATATACTGAATAAAACTAGGGCTTGTTGGAAACCTGTACAATACAGATAGATGATATACTAAGAATACATTATGAGCCTCCCTGAGCTCTATCCTGGTTTTCCTGGTCTAGTTGGAAAGAGCAAAGCTGCTTTTTCTTATTACTTATCTTTATTGCCATGAGTATTCAGATAAAATTGCTTGGGTCAGGACTCTGTTTTGTTCATGATGCTGCTAGTGGAGAAGCTCTAACTTTCAATTAGACCTGAAACACGGTGGTAGGGAACAACCAAAAAGGTGGGCATCATATACCTCCTGAGAGCCTGTGTGGAAACAGGAGTGTTGAAAAATGCTGTATGTATGAAAAGAAAGCCCAGTGTTTCAGGCCTGGGGATTAGAAAACTGTGTGGCTAATGATGAAGGGCCGTATTTTACTGTTCAAGGACATAGTTTATGCTCCAGACATGATAGATACAACAGGAGAGCTGTAGCTGAAAGGTGATACTCTTAGTCATCAGCCTTGCTACTGGAGGTGCTGTGAGCTTGTTTCTCCACTACCAGTCTCATTTGCATTAGACAACACAGCTTTTTGCACTTTAAAGAAAATACAAGTAGCAATATGTTATCACAAAGTCAGCTGCAATCATATGTATTATAGGCAGTTATCTGGAAACCACATGAAACAACAATCTCTTTCCTCACACCAGCTCTGCACTACCTTCTTGTGTAGCAACAGCTTGCAGATGAGGAGCTGAGAGTGATTTTTTCTTCTCCTCCATGCAAATCTTTCATGACTTGCACAGCTCTATGACTTAAAAAGTACCTGTAAAGTTGGTCCATTCCCATGAAAAGTTCTGGAGGCAATGGGAGTGGAGGTGCCACTGTGGGAAGCTCAACCATCCCTACAAGTTCTGCAGGCTTTAAAGGAGATGCTGGACCAGCAATTACACAGGGGGCAGAGAAAGGAGTGATGATGGCCTTCCCCAGTTCTTTCATTTTTCCAACACCCACAGTAACAATGACAGCAGCAGCACCTACTAGGCAAGATGTGGGCCAGACTTACCTAGGTTACTCCAAACAGAAATACCTTCCTGCCTCTCTTTCTCTGCTTTAGTGCGGAGACAAATCAGTTCCTTGCAACAGATTAAACCAAAGCTGTAACACAGGCCAGTTGCCCTCTTTCAGTAGGCAGTACCTGGAGCCTTGCAGGTATAGCGGCCCCAGCTTCTGCTGTCCCCAGATGTGAGGCAGGCAGTGGGTGCTGGTGCTGCCGGTGTGGGCAGCCCATGGTTTATGTAGGTGTGCAGTCTATGCCAGCACTGCCACAGCAAATTCTTTTCATGGGAGGGGCAGGAACTGGTGTTTCTGTAGCACGCTGGAAAGCAAACCATTCACTGCCGTCAGGGTTCCATCTCCTCACAAATGAGATCTTTGTTTATGAATGTGTCTTTGTAGTCCTATGAGAACCAGTAGAGTCCCACTTTCAGGAAAATATTAATGATTAACCATGAATAAGTAAGGGAGGATGAGACCTTTGTGGTATCTGATGAGAGACAGCAGCATTCTGACATAGCTGACAAAAACTCAAACCCACAGCTTATGGATGCTTAATCCAAACTTCCACTTACCTATGAACAAGGCACACATCGCATGGTTCCTCGCCAAACTTACCCAGAAGGAAACCAGGTTTTTTGTCCCCCAGCAGATCAAGGGGTAAGGACTCAGATTTGCCCAGTTTCAGTGAAACCACACAGTAAACTTTATTAATCTTTCCAATGTAGAAATTACTACCCATCTTCTTCCTTCTTCCTCCTCCTTCAGCTGCCACAATGAGTATAGCCCTATAAAACACATTCTGATCGATTCTGGTGCCCTGAGGTGCCCTTCTCCTCCCTCCTCCTCCCAGATGAACACCTGTGAGAGGCAGATGGTACAGATAATCCAGAATATATTTCCTGAGTCCACATAGAGAAGCTGCCAAGCTGCTGATTCTTTGGCACCATGCCCCATGGCATCCACGGCTGGTGAGAGACGCAGATGCCGCCCAAAAATAGCGGAGGAAGAAATTCTCCCAGTGTCTCCAGAGGTCCGGGGAAGGCGGCTGCTGCCACAGGGCTCATGGGCAGATGTCCTGCTGGCACCCCAGTTGGGAATGCCTCACGCAGAGCTTCCTTTGTCACGTCTCAATCAATCTTTCCTCCCAGCTCCAGTTCAACGGGCTCTATGGGCACTGACTTGCTTTCTCGTCATGGAGGGGGAGAGGCTGGTTTTGGTCAGACACAGCCTGGTACAAGGAGAAAACAGGGAGCTAGAAGCTGTTGTTTCTGCCTGCCGACCTCACCTCCATGCACTCTCAGGGGCTGCAACAACAGATATCTCTGTTCATTCATTTATTTTCATAAATGATAAGCACCAGCACATATTTATGCCTGCCAAAGATACAATATGCCCCTTCTTAAGTGCCGAGCTTTGTCAGAGATTGCATGGTGTGGCTATATAGGTGCCCAGCCATGCAGCACAATCCCACACCCCACTGCATCCTTCAATGTGGGCTAGCACCAGCAGCCTCTTGAGCTGCAGCAAAGGGCCCCGGAGATGAACCACCACTGTTAGAGGTTCAACTCTTTCCTGAACAAGAGAACCAGTTTTCCAACATGTGACTGGGCCAGGAAGTAGCCTGGTTCACGCATGAAGTCATTATCTCTGGGGTAGAAATCATGCCTATGCACAACCACAGCAGTCCCCCTGAAATTCAAGTGCTCATCAGGGACTACCACGGCTAAAGCTGCATTATTCTGCAGCTGTCATGAGGAAAAGGAGCCGAGACCAGTCTACGAGCACATAAGACCAACAATAACCAAAGCCTGCACACTGTGCTCTTCCTATTGTGTGGTGCTTCAGGGCAGTAAATCCTTGCACTACCTGGCCGGTGTTGAAAGGCACATTCTCACTTACTGAGGGTCTGCTAAGCACTTTCTGGACATGAAGGAGAGCACAGTCCTTGCCTGAAGGGCTGATGGTCAGAGGCACACTAGCATTGAGGAAAAGAAACAACTAGGACAGAAAACAAAGGCATGTGAGCACTGGGGAGGGAGTAGTTTGTCCCAGTATATTTTGAGAAACTGGAAGAAATGTGGGATACATTAATTTTCTTTCCATTCCTTCAGATCTGTAATTCAGAGCTAACATCCTTCGTTTCCAGTATTTGGTCTTTTTATGCACATTTTGCCTCTTGCTCCTTTCCCTCCCTTCCTCCCCTTCCCAAAACCAGGACACTACACCCAGCTCCTTGGACCCAATAGGCTTAACCAGATTTAGGTGCCTAAACACCTTTGAGGATCTAGGCTTTAAGCAGCTCATTTAATGAGCTCCTATAGTTAAAATGAACAAACAAGGTCTTAAAGCCAGTGGCTCTGAGATCCAGTGCAGAACAGGCCCTCCAACTGCAGGCACCAAAGCAAAGGGTCAGGCTAAGTCCCAGAAAGCAGTGTTGAGATGGAGAGAGGTGTCATGCTCCCCGGGTAATGATGTATCTGCTCAGGTGATGTAGCAGTGATCAAGAAAGAGCCATGCAGTATTTGCTGAAGACCTGCTTTCTGCATTCCCTGTAAGGCAGTCCCTCCTTCCCCTAGTTTCTGAAAGAATTTGATTTCTCATGGAAGGCCAGGTGATCCAAAAGCAAGAAGGCACCACAGAAAATTTCAGCTATGCCAATGCATTTTTGGAGATCACACCTCTTTCTATTAAAGAACACAAGTAACAAATCAACTAACTTCAATCACAAGCTGCTTAACATAGAGAAAAGAGGGAACCCCTAGCTGTAACTGCTCTTGCTGCCTTACCACAGAATGAAAAGGAAGCTCCCTCTAAATATAATGCTATTCTCATTAGCATAAAGCTTGCACACCAATCCTACTCAATGAGCAGAGATCAAAACAAAAAAGGAGAAAAGGATGTATTTTGGCTGGAGAAGTTTGTAAGAAGAATATGAGGTCTCATAAGCAGCAAGGAGCAGTATTGGTTGTGTAACAGCTCAACCATAAATGAGTTCAGGCTGTGGTTTTTTTGGAAACGTCATAAGAAGAGACCTGTCAGGGAGAAATTTCATGAGGAAAATAACAAGATTGTTTTTTCCGTAGTTTATGGGCAAGGAGACATAGATGATGAAGGCTAAACAGTGCCATGCTATGTACTGTGGCAGTGCCAGCCCCAGGGCTCTGTAAGGGTTCTGCTGTCCTGAGAAAATGGCAGCTGAACACAAGGACACAGCCATGCAGGGCAGCACCCAGCATTTCCAGGAGGTCACTTAGCTGTTACCTTGCTCAGAATGTCTGACACAGCCATACGCACAGGACCTATGCTTTGGTTGTTGTGCTGAAATGCAAACAGGTATTATAAAAACATGAGGTAGTCCTCAATGCCTTTCACAGAGAACGTGGGTTTTGATCATATGAGAAACAGAAATTTTATATCATTCAGAGTATTTAATCACCTTTGGATTGTTTGATGGATCTCAGGAACTTTTATTAACAGTGCTGTAGGGATGAGAAACTGTGGGTCCATGCCTAATAGTACCGGACCATCATGACAATTACCACTGTGAGGTAAGCTGAGAAAAGCAATTTCTTGGTGTTATTACATAGAAGGGACCACTGATACTAAGTGTGTGAGCTTGGAAAATGAAGAGGTGGATTAACAATGTCTTATGCAGGAGCTACAATAATCAAGACAGGAGACATGGAGGACCTTGATGATAGTACTAGTTAGCCAAGGTGAGTCAAGCAAGCTGGAGATATGAATGGAGGCAAAGAGTCAGGTCCACAGCTGGCAAAGAGGTCTGATGCTTCTCCATGCTCCTCAGACAGGTCTGGACTGTAGAAACTGGATAAGAACTGCAGCATTACATGATACAACAGACCTGCCATTTCTAACCATAACAACGCCTTCCAGCATTGCCTGCTGTATCTGAACATGCTTCACTTTAGCTCAGTATGGGGCACAGTTCACCTGCTTTTGTGTTTATCTCATAGGAATGGCCTTGATATTATAGCGGCGTGTGCAGTATAGATTAGAAAGGAGCAGAGGTAGTTGGGGTAAAGACCTCTCTGCTAATGGTAGTTCTTGGAGGATCTGACATTTCTGTTTTATTCAAGTAGCAGTCCCCAGGCCTAGGACTGTGCAGAGTTCTTAGAATGTTCTCCATTTAAGTCAGCACACCAGTACCCACTACAGCATTTCTCTTGCTCTAAATAATGCAAAGATGCTCAGACCAACAGAGATGGAAAATGGCAGCGAGCACATTTTCCTGCACTCCTATGGAGACACCACTACATCTGACAGTACTCCAGGCTACCACTCTGTCAAGGACATGCTCAATTCCATCCTTCTAGCTCAATCCTCAACCCCTTGATGCAGCAGCTTTGATAAAGAACCACCTATTCCTTAGCATGTAACCAAGTTCTGCTGGACGGCTCAATCCCCTGCTTGCTGGGGAGGTAGGTTTTCTTAAGTGTTGTGTTTTAACCTCAGCCAGCAACTGAGTCCCCCACAGCTACTCCTCCCCAGTGGGATGGGGGAAAGATTCAGAAGAGTAAAGGTGAGAAAACTTGTGGGCTAAGGTAAGGACAGCTTAATGGGCAAGGCAAATGCTGCACACACAAGGAAAGCAAAACAAGGAATTCATTCACCACTTCCCATGGGCAGGCAGGTATTCATCCACCTCCATGAAAGCGGGGCTCCATCACATGTAATGGTTACTTGGGAAGACAAATGCCATCACTTACAACATCCCCTCCTTCCTCCTTCTTCCCCCAGCTTCATATGCTGAGCATCACACCATATGGTTTGCAGTATCCCTTGGTTCAACTGTTCCAGTTGCGTCCCCTCCCATCTTCTTGTGCACCCCCAGCCCACTTGCTGGTGAGGTGGGGTGAGAAGAAAAGGCCTTGACTCTGTGCAAGCACTGCTCAATAACTAAAGCATTCCTGTTATCAACACTGTTTCCAGCACAAATCCAAAGCAGAGACCCATACTAGCCACTATGCAGAAAATTATCTCAGTCAAAACCAATGCATCAAGTTACAAAAGTACCTGAAAACCAGATAAGCAAGTGTACACATTCTGCAAAGTATTGGTGCAGAAACAATGTTGATGAAATCAAGGAGAGTTAAGCACTTAGACTGAAGAGATACTTTTGGAGTGGAGATGTCTTAAAAATATCTGCTGTCTGCATTTTCAGGAAGGTAACTGCCTTTCACGATCTGCCTCCATTGTTCCCTTAATGTTCTAGCAGTTCCTAGGTCCTTAGGTAAATGTCGCAGTGTTTCCAGTGAAAAGAGGCATTAGTGCAAATCATAGCCAGACCCGAGGGTTCAGATCCTCCCTCTGGATATGTGGGTGTGACCCCGGCTCCAGAGTGGCACAGCTCCAAGCATAAAATGGGGAGTTCTCAGATCTGCCAGGATCCAGCTGGATTAGAAACTCAGCTCAAATCGCGCACAGCTGCACTGTAGTCAACAGAGGAATCCCTGCGTACGTGTTCAGTTTTTGGGTTAGCTTTCACTATTATTAATTTCCTTTTACAATCTCTGTTTCATGTTTACCAACACAGCAACACATTCTCAGCTGATGTAAGTCAGCAGTGATCCATTGCAGTTAAGTGAGTGGCATTACTTCATAGCAGTTGAGGGGATGGCCCCTAGCTATTAATTTTGCTTTGCTCCTCTCTCTTGACAGGAATAATCTCTTTTAGAATTTGAGACTAAATAAAAAAATCACCCCTTGGATGGCTGAATCCTGTAATTCCCTCCTGGCCTCCACTCTCCTTGCTGCCAATGGAAAAGAAAAGCACTGAGCACCTGGCAGGATCAGGCCCTCGGGCGGCTCCATGGCTGTGCCAACCCTCTAATTCTAGGGTAATGATAATAATCAGGCTTGCACTGAGTGTTGACACATATTTATTAATTGCAAGGTGCGGCTGGCTCTGCACTTTGCTAAGACAAACACTTGCAGAACAATGTGCACAGAGGAGGCTGGAAACCACCCAGCCATGTGTCAGCAGCAGCTGAAAGGGGAGGAAATTGCTTACTGCCCCATGCGAGGTGGCAGAGCACTGAAAATCTGGCTGGAGGAGGAAGGATCTCCTTTTCTTGGGTTCGGTTTTCCTTTTAGAAAAACATTTCTTCTTCCATTTCCAAAGTCCCCGACCTCACCACTGCCCCAGCGGCTCATGACACAGACTGAGACGACACAGTTGGAGCCAGGCTTCATGCCAAGGCTGGCACTGATTTAGTGACGTTCCTAGAGAGCAGGGGGAGGCAGGCCCTGGCCCACAAGCAGAATGTTGTTTGTGCAGAGTCATATATGTAAGGCAGCAATCATGCAAGTCCCAGAGTGGTAGGAACGGAAGGGGAGCCTGCCTCCCTGCCTTCCTGCCTGTGAGGTAGCTGGTGCTGCATGCCCAAGGGAGAAACCAGACTGGGACAGAGAAGAGCTTTAATTCTTGCTTTTGATACCAAAACTAAGTAACAGGTGACTGCACTATATTTATTTACTGCTCTGTAAAGGGTGCCCAGTGACTCACTCCTTTTTGTGCTTTATCAGTGAGGAAGTCACTCTCTTGAGAGCAGCTTCTTCTCTTTTCCTTCAGCCTGATGATTTACATACAGCAATACCACATAAGTAAAGACAGTGAAGACGGCTCACTGAGTTCATACAGCTTCAGTCGAGCTATGCCTAGCAAAACAGCAACTAGCTTGAATATGTCTGTAGGCTCTTCTTCGCTGTTCCTCTACTTGCTCTCCTGCACAGCTGAGAGCACTTTGGAGCTGTGCTAACTCATGTCACTTAGAGTGATTTTCAAAGCCCACCTAACTTATCTTCCCTGTCATAGCTGTGACCAGCCTGGCACTAATCAGGATGTTCAAGAAATATCAGCCAGTTACACACAATCCTCTGAATCAGTGAAGAGAAGAAACTTCCTTTCTCATTTTAAGTAGTCTCCATGCGTCTAGAGTTGTCTTATAGAAGCAGAAACTATACCTGATAAAGTGCCAGCATTAATCCATTTGATGTATTTAAGTACGGCTGTTTAACAGCAACATATCAAGTTAATGTAACACTGATGGAATAAGAAATGGCATCAGAGGGTTTCAAAAGATTTCTTATCACAAGGAAAAAAAGGATTTTGATTTCCCATTTCATTTCTTTGTGAATGAAAACACCTTTGCTATTTACATTATTTACTGTTTACCGTAGTAGAGTCAGTACTAAAAATCAAAGTGATTTGCAGAGCCCTGCCAGTTCTTTTTATATCTGCTTTGCTGACTCAATAAACATCTGACACTCCAGTATTGTAAGTAAGTACTGTACTGATTCTGCCCTCATTGAAAACATCTTTCTAAGAGAAAGGAATTGTTCTGCTTCTGCTAGAAATGGGATTTGTCTGGCGAATCATTTGTAAAAGCTTTTTTCCCCCAGTGTTACTGTGGCAATTGGAAGCAGTTAGGCATGTACAGTAACTTGAGAAGCTATGTGAAATCTTCTGATATGCAAATATCCTGCTGTATGCATGGCAAAGAAGAGCTTTGGGCACGCTTACATGAAATAGCTTTGAGTTAACAAACAATTCTCTTATATGCTATTTTGAAGTAAAACTTTGCTCTAAAAAATGATTTGAAAATTCAAAAAAGCCTGTGCTGGTAGGGGGCTGGTTCTGAATTCAGACCAGTTATTCCCCAGGCTTGTTCTGTTTCTCCCAGTACAGGCACCTTTAATAGGGCAGGACAGAAGCCAAGGAACCTGAGCAAGGTGCAGCAAGGGAATACACTCTGGTGGCAGCTGATGGACAGGGCATTTCACTTCTTGACCTGGCAGAATGAAATCTTATGGGAAAAGGTGGCCTTCCCGTCTTAAGAGGACATGTTGCATTTTATCTGTATCTGCTCTTGGATCTAAATTCAGGCAGGGAAGAGACAATGGAAAACCAGAAAGAACAGCCTAACTCAGCTCCACTATGGTGTTCTTGGATGCCAGCCACAGGCAAGTCATCCAGGTAAGCAAAGAACACAAAGGAATTTATGAACACATAAATCATAGGAACTGAAGATGGGAAAGGCCACTGGAGGACCAGTCATTGCAGGCCTGGTTTCCACAGGGAATTTCCCAGTTGACAGTTTTAGAAATCTCAAACAATAGGGCTTTAACTTTCCTCTGGAAGACATTCAAGGTGGTTAGGCACCTATCTGAACCTTTCAGCATCTTGGTGAGCTACATGGGACTGGCCTTGTCAGCTCATTACATTCAGATTTCTTTTTGCTGTTTATTCTAGGCTTCCTCTGTAATGAAGCAAACCCAGAAGTGGAAGTAGTCATTTCAGGCTTGCCTACACTGTGGGTTTTCCTAGACCTCCTTCCAGGGAAAACTGAGTCAACAGGAAGGAAGAGTAGCTGTGAAAAGCTCCCTGGGTGGACAATCTGGGTTTGGATTACAGTGAACTGGGGAAATGCATGAAAATCATGAAACAAGGCAGCCTGCATGAAGCATTGGTGTGGTATATGTGCAAGGTGTCGCAGTTACACTCCTCCATACAGCAGAATGTCCTCTGTGCAGTCAGGTCCCTAAGATTTGAGTCACTTCCACAAATTGCTCCAAGAAACAAGGCTGAGTTTCAGTAAGTCAGGTCACATCTTCAAATGGCTTTGCTGGTTTGCACTAGGGCAGTCTGTGCATTAGCAGCTGCTCCACAACAGATTCCCAAAGAAGATGTAAGGAAGAAAGGGCACACAGAAAAAATGAGGAAACCACCTCTGCCCCTAACATCTGAAAGTAAGGCTGCTAGAGTAAGAATAGAAACCTGTTTGTGCTTAAATTTCACTTTATATTCTCTGTAGAGATGAACAGAATCCATTGGCATTTTGCAATGATTGTAAGGAACTTTAGTGGTTAATTATATCCTGTTTCTTGCCTTACTATCTATGTGCAAATTCACAGGAGTCCTAAATGGAGTTTAGTGTTCAAATGCCTAGGCTCTGGGCCAGGAGTGGTGCCTAGATAGAATACTGTAAAACATCTCTTCATGTGCCATGACAAAATGCTTGGGGACATAATATATAGAGCTATGAGTGTGTCTGAAAAGTCATAAAACGTTATGTCATCAGTGTTAGGAGAGCTGCAAGGTTGTTAATCTCAGAGCAGTCAAAGTAGGAGAGTAACAAATCTAAATGGCATTCAAGGGCTGTATCATCAATTAGATGGTGGTACTTTTCAACCTGGTGTGCCAATGGCAGTAAGGAGGCAGTTGGCCAAAACGTGAAGGTTAGTGCAGTGGGAGGAGCAGTGGAATATCATCATGGGCACAAAGTAAGAAAAGGGTGAAAAGCAGGTGAAAATGTTGGTGTTTGGGTAGTAGGAAGGCAATGAAGGCTCCCAAGACAATGATGTGCTGAACCATTTCCTCTTGCTCTCACTTTTGGTGTGTGAAAGGGGAGGACGGTGGTGTGCAAGGTGACAGTCAGGAAGGGGGAAGGAAAGGGGGCTAGGGTGTGTGATCAGTTTAGCCACAGCTGCAGAAAGATGGTTTGTGTTAGCCTATGGACTCTTTGAAGTGATTACCACCCTTCACCACTCCTTTCACATCAGTCTCACCACCATTTAAATTAAAATGCTAATAAAATATAAAGAAGGACAGACACTTCCTACTGAGGTCCCTTGCCCTGGGCTCACAGTCTGCGTGCCCGTGCTCAAGCTCAGCCTGCCCTCTCCATGCATCTTTCCCTCCTGTTTTATGGATGGATCCTTGCTTACAAGCAGAGATGCTCTCGAGGCCCAGCCAACGTGGCAGACCCCCGGGACCCTGGCCAGGTGAGGGGAAAAGGGCAATATGCTTAGCTAAGAAAGAAGTAAAGACATACAATGCTGAAATGGAAGAAGAGGGGTTCTTACCTCCTAGCCTGCCCCTGGCATGCTAGTATACTACAGTTAGGTCTTCCTTAGCAGATACCCCACCAGGCCCAAAGTATTCAGCAGTTCTGACTAACCTGAGGCAATCATAATAAAACATAGCTTAGCAGGAATGACCCATAACAACCCCTCCTCTCACCCACCGTAATTTGGCAGGTAGCACAAGCCCTGCCAGAGTCTGACTTCTTCCCTCACAAAGCACTCCAGCTCCAAGCTCTTGAAATGAGAGCTACAAGGTGCCCCAACATGTTCCTCCTCCAACAATTCATTAGCTGTGGCTTTTTGCAATGATTGTGCACTGCAGTATTTCTTCAGGGCTTCCTGGCTCTCCCCAGGGGACAATTTATGCAGAAGCAGGGGGGTGCATGTGCATCAGGCAGTGCAGTCATATCCACAGCGGAGCTTGCTGCTGTTTCCAGTAGCTTGCAGTTGTGAGTGAGATGCATTTGAGTGCAAGCCTGCACTGAAACACAGACCTGGCCATCTGGCCAACATGACTGCAAATGGGTGGAGGATGTGCAGGTACTGATGGGTTTTGGCATGCCAGGAAACAAAGTGGGAGAGCGATTGGAGGCCAGTCAAACCAGCAGAGAAGAGTTAATCCTTGCTCTAGTGAGCAGAGCACAGATTGTCTCCAGCATTAATACCCACTGGAAATTGTGCTGTGTGGGTGCGGGGTGTTTCAGTGAGAATATAGCTGGGTTTGCTGGCAGTCTTATACCAGCAGGGTCTGAGAGTAATAGCAGGTGTAGGAGTTGGGAGGCATGGGTTTAATTTCTGTGGGGATCCTGGGGCAGGAAGGTTCTTTCCTCTTGGTCTGCCTTTTGTCCTCTTCCTTGGCACTGGGAAGTGGTGAGTATTTTGGAGCAGGGGCTGTCTCTTCAAATGGGTGTGGATATAGTGGGTTGAAGGTCTAGTTTGGGTACCTTTATCTACACACAAATGAAGTTCAAATAATGATAGTGAGATCCTCCCTTGCTTAATTGTCTACCGTAACTAAACTCTGCCTGTGTATCTGTGTCACAGTGGCAAAGAATAGCATGGCTGGAAAGGGTTAATTTGTTCAGGGGGTGGCAGGAGGAGGTTTGCAGGCAGAAGGGAGGAGCAGGAGAGTATTTCTGTATTAACATGCAGCTGGTTAATGCAGCTGAATAGCCCTGGCTCAGCTGTTACCTTTCTCAAAGCCAATGGCAAATGATGAAAAACCGTGGTAATATCTATTAAAAGTTTGTGGAAGGGGCCTGCTCAGTGGGAGCTTTTCCATCTCACATACAAGTGATGATTTAGAACAGAGAAAGATCCCCTCGAGGGGATTTTGTGAACCATGCAATGCTAATTAACTCCATTGTTGTATTTTGTTTTGAACATAAGAGTCCCTCTGGGATTGCAGCACTCTCCTCCTGCGATAGATTTCCATTTTGCACCACTGTATAAAATCTCATCCACATCACATCAGTAAAAGGGATTAAGAATAGGGAGAAGCATATGTGCATAGTTTTATGGGGTTCTAGGGAGGAATGTCTCTCCCTTCACCTCCCAGATGCATTTTCAAAAAGGGCCATTCTGTACATCCTTGCTTTTGCTGTTTCTTTAACCTTGAATTAAAAACAAGTGTACATCAAACACTGGGCAGCATCTCCCTTTGATCTTCAGCATATTCAAACCACTTCCGAACATGCTGTGCTGGAGTTTGTTTTAGTGGTTGGGTTGTTTGGGCATGAATGAAAAAAAAAGAAAAAAGAGAAGAGAAAAGCCCAACACCCAAAACATCAACAAAAGTTTCTGGCTGTTTGAAGCCCTTACTGTCCTGAGCCAACAGTGTTAGGAAGAAACCTGACTCTCTGTCTGCTAGATCTGCTCTTCATTTTCTGGAGTTCTGGTGTCTCACATAGGCCTGCCCAGACACCCTCTTCTCTGCTCACTGTTTTCATGTTGAGCAAAGTGGACCCTGACTCACACTTGTACTCTGGCTATTACGATGTAGCATCAACATCAGAACAAGGACAAGAGCAAGGAGCATCAGGTCTTTCAGGTGAATCACATGGCTTCTTAATTCTTCTGAGAAACTGTAAGAAAGCCAATGTGGTGTCTTGGATATTCTCTTTTCTCCATTGCCTTAAGTTTCAGTTTTGCACAGGTCAGCATTTACAGAGTGTCGATGTCCATCTTCCTTCTTTAGGCAATTTGGTTGTTTCATGGTTGCGCTGGGAGCTGTCTGCCACCAGCTGTAAAAGGAATTCTGCAAGAAGCCTACCAATAGGAGCAGGAATTTGCAAAGAAGAGACTTTCTCGTGTACATTATAACCTTTAATTCTGAAGTCTTGATTCTTAATTCTTGATAGAACATATTTAATTATAATCTGGGCAATTTTGGGGTTCTCTGAATGAAAGTCAGGAGAGACAATTAACAACATCTTCAGGGTTGTAAACAACACAAGTCATAGAGGAGTCCAAGTAATGCTGCCTTTGCATGTGGGCCCTTAGGGAACAAATGTTTCACCACCAGACCCAGGCAGATCTGCTGCCCATCAAAGACACTGCAGCCCATCAGTGACCTTACCCCTGTCTTCAGTCAACTAAGCTTAATACTGGGTGTATTAAGCAGCTTTGTCAGGGATCCGATGGAGATTCTCATTGAGGCAACAGCCTCTGTGGCGTTGCTACTAGACTGATGAAGTAGAATTTACCGTGTAAAGCTTCCCATTCTCTCCACAACTGCAAACTCCTTTTTTCTTTTCTGAAAGGGAGGGGAATCAATTCCAAATCATTTATAATGCACCACCGTGGCTGGCTGGATTTTCCCTTGGAGTAGTACATTCAATGATGCCAGCAGAAGGTGATCCTGGGAGCCGTCTTGTTCAAATACTATGACACTGTCTTATGTTGTAGGGCATTGAGGGCTATTATGGTAACAGTTGTAGCTGTCTATTGCAACAGTGGCCTACAGAGCCTGCTACTAAAGCAACATACTGAAAAGATGTTCAGAGTAATTCTTTCTGAAAATTCTGCTAAATTTTTTTTATGCCTGAGTGTTACAGGCACATGGAAATACATCTTTTCCTTCTTTTCTTTGCAATCCCTTCCTAGCAAAGGACAGAATTAAAAGGGTAAAACTCAAGGGAAGGAACTTTCCATTCCCAAATCCTCAGCTTACTTTAAATGAACGTGGTGGTGTAGTGACCTCAGCATCTTCTCACTCACATCTATAAAAAATAACCAGAGCAACCCCATAGGTTTAACCCACTCAACATCTCAGAGAGGGGAAGGTAAGAGCAGGCCCATTTTTGAGAAACATTTCTAGTGCACCATTCTCAGAGGGATTGCATTTGCCAAATCCTGGAGCTTTTTTTCAGCCTTTAATATATATAGCTACAAGGGACAACTTCAGTGAATAGAACAAGCCTGCAAGTCTTTTTTCCAGTCCTCTCTGTAAGTTTGTCTTCCTTCAGCACTCACTGACCATTGGCTAGTTGATGTCAGTCACAGAGAGTCAGTGAAGGCTCCATCAGTGTGGTCATCACCACACCAGCCAGGATTGCCCTCTCAACTCTCATGTAGCTCAACAAATTGGTCCTTTATAAAGCTGCTGCAGATAGCCATTGACTTAAGCAGCTCGTGTCTAAGAGCTGATGAATAGTTTCCTCATGAGTGTGTGGTGGGGACACCAAATGCCATGCAAGAAAGCAAGTCCTTTTATGACTGCTGAGATTGCAGCGAGCCAGAGTGCAGTGAAGGTTTTCCACAGATACCAAGAGCAGGTTTTGCTTGAAGCCTCTCTTGTTCCTGGCACCACAGAGGCATCTCTCCCCTTGCCCCTCTCTCATGGGCTGAGTACAGAAGATACTTGAACTCCCAGAAGTTTCATTCCCTCTTCTGAAGGGCAGCTCTCACAACCCACACCTAGGTCTGCCCATCTTTGCTTTCCTTGCTTAAGCAGCAACATGGAGATACTTTTGTAATGTCCATGATAAAGACGCTTAATGGCAACATCCGTTTGTCTTCCATGTATTATGATTTTCTACACCCTGCTGAATGAGTGAGAAGCAAATCTATTGCTAAGAAGAGGTTGGATGTGAGGAAGGGGGACACAAGGAGAGGAGGAAATGTGTGAGCTGCTTTCACAGTCACTGAGCTTTGTTACAGCCAGTTTCTGAGCTTTGCATCACCCTGTGAACAGTGTTTCCCATCAGACAGAAGTGAGTGGAAGGGTAGCTAGCCCTGCTCATCACAGATTGCACACACTACTTGCAAATATTATTTTAACTTGTCCCTGCTTTTCGCTGTCTTGGTGTAATATTTGCTTTGGATAATTTCTAAAGCCTAAATAACATAAGCTCATGATTGAACATGCTTTTCCTCAGCTAGACTCTATCCTGTTCCAAAGTAATTGCTTCCTTTCAGTGCCTCTTGCTCAGGATAACAAGACACATGTTCAGCCTTTGACTTTTGCAGCCAAACTGCAAAGCCCAGTGGCCACCCCCACGTGTCTGGGGGCTGCTGTATCACCCCCTAGTCCATCGCTCATCCTTCCTCTGTCCCTCTCCACTATTATGAGTCAAGCCCAGCTCTTGTCATGGACAATAGGTGTCCCTTGCCTGGGGATGGCAGCCATGCAGAGCTCCTCTGGGTCAGGTCCCTGAACTATCCAAAATCTCCCCATCAGCTGCCAGTCGTATGACAGGAGGCAGAAGCGGGCATAAACGCCAGGATGCATTTCAAAGCCAAAGAACACTTGTTTTAAGTCTGTCACAAGCTTTGTACAATAACCTTTCTCCCAGAAGATTGGTGATAAAGCTTTTAAAATTAATTTGCATAATTGGATCTTTAATTCTTTTTAAATGGAAATCAAAATGGCACTGTTCTCAGCAAAAAGGACTTTCAGAAAGCCAAAGGATTGGTTGCAAGGTACAGATGTGTCACTGAGCTGAAACTAAGCCCAGGTGAAAGATAA
Organism: Neopsephotus bourkii; assembly: GCF_033783945.1. NCBI lineage: Eukaryota > Metazoa > Chordata > Aves > Psittaciformes > Psittacidae > Neopsephotus > Neopsephotus bourkii. Next base: position 3,303,184 of record NW_026901618.1, read on the forward strand.
TTAGGCAAACTGAACCAAATTCTGGTTGTGGATAGAAAGGAAAGTCTGAGGTAACAGCATGGACTTCAGTTAAATTACTTCACGCTCATGTCAGTGTATCTGAGACTTGGTCTGTAGTAACTACTTTAACTTCTCAGCTCTGTGGTTAATTAGCAACACTTTCAGTTTATGGCTCTTTTTTATTTAAGTATTTTATTAGATTAATAAACACCACAGCTATTTTTATAACAGTGGGGCAAATGTTCCATTTGTGTAAAAGACCAAGCCACCGTTCGAGTCAATCTGACTGAGATCATTTAATTTGGCTGAAATTTTGGCCTACTGAGATACTATTAGGAGAGTTGGGCATAGAAAACCAGAGTTCAGCCAGTGAAAAATTGTTCTCGTGTGCTTGTAAATGAAAAGCAACATTTCAAATAAAGTGCGATGTGTTTTACCTCCCACCCCTCTCCACATTGCATATATGTCTTTATATGGTGTTTTTACCTTAAAATAAATAAATACATCTATTTTAGTAGGTAAAATCCACCATACTTGTTTCTAAAGAGCTGTTTTTATGAAGAGTATCCAAATGACAAGGTACAAACCTGTTCTACAAGAGAGCTCAGTTTTCTCCCCCTGCTTGCCACAACTCATTCTTTAATAAAATATCAAGAAACTCCATTGGTGTCCTCTACTTGCCAGCACTGTTAATTACCCAAACCAGCCTGAATGTCACCTATAGCCTTATGGCCATAACCTTGTTAACCTTTGCTTTAAAACAGTGGTGAAATAGGAACAGCAGAGCTGGGGCGAGCTGGCAAATGTAAAGAGAATATATCTGTGACTTAGTCTTCCCGGGTGCTCCATCACTGCTTGTGCCATGGAAACCCATCCCAGGTGGTGGGAGTATGCAGGAAGCCCACAGTTGAATTCTGCTCATGGGTACCCCAGTGTAAAACCAGAACACCACCACTGGAACCACCAGGCTTAACTGTGGTTTTCACCTGGGCAACCAAAATGCCTGGGGAAATAAGGCATGGCTGAGGCTGCGGCAGGCGCTGCCAGGAATAAAGCTGAGCTGTCAAGGTTTGTCAGTACAAGCAAGTACTGCTGTTCAGATCAACTGTAAGAAATTTACAGCACTCACAGATGTCAGTATTGCCCTTTTGTTGTTGTTATTTGGGGTATTTTTGTACTATTCCAAGAATCCTTGTAAGAATAAAAACTGTGTTGAAATAAATTGAAAACCCCTCATGAAATACAGTGAAAGCAACACATACTGCACCAGGGATGTGATCTGCTCTAAGAAACACATGGCTTTATGTTTAATGAAGGGAGGGTGCTGAAGGATTGCAGACCAGGAGGGCACACTAGATTTGTTGGTTTATTAGGTTCTGGGTTATGTACTTCTCCTTTTGCTGGGTATCTGACAACATATGCCATTCCACTGGCAACTGAATGAGCTGGGGGAAGGAGGTCAGAAGAAAAAAATTTATGGAGGACTGGGGCATTTTATTTTCTACCTTTTGAGAAAAGTGTTAAAGAAAAAAAAAGTATCATTTTGTCTAAACTAGAAGCAGATGGAAAGAGAAATTGAATTTAAGTAGATGGAGAAAAATAATCATTCTTCACAAGCACACAGAAAGAATTGTTAGAAATACATAAAATACACTCACCAACGTCCAGTTTATTGAACTCATGCATTTAAGATGCAGCAAAACCCCTCCAGTATATCAGGGCCAGATCTTGAAAATATTTCACAGCCTGCAAGATGAACTGGAGGCACTTTCTATCACACATGAGATAATTTGCGCTTTATAGGGTCAGGAACTACAGGGTTGTGATCAGACTGTGTTTGCAGGTACATGCTCAATGCTCCATCTTTGCAGCTTACTGAAACTAGTGGGTAAAGGGCACTGCTGAGGCTGGCATTTGATGACTTTCCTTTCCAGCATCTCTGTAGGCCACTGTCAGAAGGATCAGTCCTGAATTCCTCTGTAACCCCGTGTGTCTGCAGTGAGGTGTCCCCACCACCTTATTTTGTATTTGAGATCCTGCAAACAGTGCTGCTCCATTTCAGGTCTGCCCAGGTTAACTTCTCAGAAAATTGCTGTTTCCAAACATGCCTCAGAAACCTCTTGACATCAGGTTAGCAAGCTATGAAAGGTTGCTTACGGTTGTACAAGACGGAGATTTGAGGCAAAAAGAGATGAACTGAAATCTGTGGCTGAGGCAGCAGGAAGGACTAGATCACCTCTTCCAGCAGCAACCTACATAGGTGTAACATGAGGCCACATGTCTAAAATGTGATCCAAAACACCCCTCAAGAAATCCTCCTGCTAGTACACCATGAAGCTGCCAGAATGATCCCACAGGAAATACAAACAGAGGTGGTCTCCAGAATCCTTCCTCACTCCCAAACTTTAGCAGGGGACAAGGGCTGCAGGGATGTTCTCTGCTTGCTTGAGTGTCACAGCCCCAGGCCAACTCCTGAAGGACACAGGAACTCTCCTGCAGCCTTTAATATGGTAGTCTTCTATGTAAGACATCAACTGAAGACACATGGAGATGGGTTCAACTTCCTTCTAACTCAGAAAGGAGTTAGACCCATGTGTCTTAGAAATGTAAGGAATAGGTGGGAGAAATGGCAGGGAATCCTCCTCTTGATAGTCTAGCAATGTGTGGCAATACATTCATACTCACAGGATTGCAACTAAGCAGAAGGGAGCATTAATCCCCCACTCCTCTCCTAAATAACTAGTTAGGGCAGTGAGTATGAATGTAACTCTGCTCTTCAGTTCTTCTCCACAAACAATCCCAACACCTGGGTCTGCTCACCTCTTTGAAGTATCCAGATTTCAGGCATTGGGCACTTTGCTGCTAGCAAAGCACTTAACAGTGGCATCATTTTACCTAGTAATGACTTTGTTAGAGTAATTGAAGCTTGTTGCACAAGGAAATCATCATTAGGGTACTCTGCTTCCATGACACCACCCCCTCAGGTGGCAACTCTGAACATTGTCCACTCAAATGTATTGGAGATTGCTTTTTGAACAGTTCAGTGTATTTTGCACAGGCACCAGGATATTAACAGCTGGAATTTCTTACTCCCACACAATGTAAATATCCTTTTATTAGATACTAGAGCTACTGGATATGCTGGTGACAGTGTCTAAAATATGTTCAGTGCTAGTTCAGTTAACAGACTCAGTCTTCAGTCTTGGACATATAAATAGGCTAAAATTCTGGGAACAGAAGATTCCCCCCTTCCCTGTCACTGACAAAGGAAAATCAGTTGGTCAGGTAGGAGTGCTAGGTGTGATGGTCTCCTCTCTGGTGCCCTGGATTCTCTGCTTGAGAGTTCAACACAGCAGCCCTGTGGAGACTGGCATCCATCACACAGGATCACCCCCAGGGAACACACTTTGCTTTTAATGGTAGAGGGAAATTGCAGTTTTAGCTCCATGGCCACTTTTTCCTCATGAGCTCAGAATAAAGAGTTCTGACTCTTCAGAGGCAAAACCGACACATTTAACATTTCCTTGAAAACATAAGGATAAAGTCCCAAACCCAAGGGGTTTTGTTTACAGTTGCTGCCAGGCTGATAAATCCTGGAGACAAAGGAATCGAAATAAACATAAAGATTTCCAGTAGCACAGGAAAAGTCTGCTATATCAAGCTATCATCACCTTCTGATAGACAAAACATTCATAGTTTGCTGTCAGGAGGACTCTGGATGAAAAGCCTTTGCCTGAGCCAGAACGGACTGACCTTTTGCAGTAGGCACAACAAGGCAGTGAACACTGCTGAGCTGTCAGAACTTTTGCAATAAACCCAAATCCCTTTTGATAGGGGGAATCAAAAGCACACACAGCTCCCTACTACCTCCTAATAATGCCTGTGACCTCAATGGTGCCTTACAAATAAGCTACATAGTCTGAAAACTAGATGCAACACCTGCTTGCTGGCAGCAACCTTTAGTTTTCCTCTGGGTAGGTGCTCAGCAATTTCAAATCAAGTTCCCCAAGCGGTGGGTTCAGAGCCATAAGAAAGTTTTAATTTCCTATCATGATACCCTAGTGTGACCTGTCCGACAAGCCTCATCAATATTACAGCAGCAAATAGCTCAACAACTTCCTTGTAAACAGCACACTCCCACTCTGCTTTGCGCTCTGTGTTCAATACCATACTGGATATTTTAGAAACATTGGGAATCTAGTTGAAAGCAGGTAGTAGTGGCAATAAGATAAATATTTTGCCCATCAAGAGTCAAAGTGCACATTGGTTATTCCTAGAACCTTTTGAGTCATTGCTTAATAAGGAAACAACTCAGAGAAGGATCCAAACAAACGTGAAATGGGTACAATTCCTCTTCCCATTGTAGTGCTTGTGCTCATATATAAACTCCACTGTATCATGCTGTAAAGTTAGTAACTTGTCCTTGTACATACCTAGCCTACTATCAAAAGCAACAATCCATTCAAATCTCTTGCTTAATTTGTGTTGCCAGCCTTGGGTGGTAGACTTGAAATGCAAGTCCACATCCAGATTCAGGGTCTTGGTGCTTAAGCCATGGCACACGTGATCAGCTGTCAGCTCTAGGGGAGTTTAAAATAAAGCTTTAAGCTTTTCCTGTTTAACTGTTATTCCAATTGGTTTGAACAGTTATTTGGATACCAGAGTTCCACAGACCCCTAAATGCCCCTCACGACTCACTATGTCAGGCTGCTCAGTGTCTTCCTTACAGCCAAGCCCCTTCCTGTGCTTCAGTCATTCTTCCACCTACATGAAGATCCTCTGCAAAATCACTGTCCTGAACCCAGGTAATTTCATTGAGTAACTGTATATGATTCCTCTCCTTACAAAATAAATGCAAACTCTGAACCCAGTGAGGATGAGGGCTGTTCCATGTGTCTTTCATTCAGGCAGTGAAATCCCAAGTAGAATGCAGGCCTCTCTGTTTCACATTTTTGCTGGCAAAGTAGAAAATTCTCCAATCAGCATGCACATTTGCTGTAGTTTGCTTAGACATCAAGCCTCCATCTGCTCTGTCAGTTGTAAACCTTTTGCCCAGAGTCTGGGTTCTACTAGTCCTTTGAATCCCTTGCCTTCTTTCCTTATCTGAGGATAAGGATAAAATGCTAAGGATAATGGCTTTTTATTGCTACACAGCAGGGCTGCGAGGGTAATTAAAGATTCTGAGGTTCGAGTAAAGAGAAATGTATATGTTCCCTAGATAGATGTATTTATTTTCATTTAAAAATGTGAAGTCCAAACATTACTGTAACAGTACATGTTTCCCTCCTCCACCCTAGACAACTGAATCCATTTATTTGGAGTTTGATCAAGTTACAGCACAACAAATCTTGTTTAAAAACAAGGCCTTCTCTCCCTCTTTACTCCAATCTTAACATGTTACAAAGCAAAACTCCAGACACTTTGTGAGTCACATATCACCACCAAATAAGTAGCAGTCATTGAATGGTGCCTCATAAACAAGGCAGGAAACAGGAAAAGCTCAAAATAAAGCTGTTTGTAAATTAAAGAACTAAGGGGAAGAATGGATAGGAAATGAGCCCCTTATTTTTTTCTTCAGAATTATTCTGATTAATGAGGAGAAAGATCAATAGCCTATCTGCAGCTGCTATGGGAAAGACAGGGTAAAGAGTGAATCCAGACCCGAGTATCCCTGTGGTGCCAACACATCACATTCTGCACAGGCTCGATATAATGAGCTGCAGGGTGCCATCTCCTGTGATTGCGCTACTTACCTGGCTGTCCATTCAGTTCCTCATTATAGCTTGATATGATCAGTTGCAGGGTACCAAATAGAGAAATGGATGGTGTATATTTGTGAGTCGTTAGAAAAAGGATTGCTTTATTCCTGCAACACTGCTGTAACAAGAGCCTCAAATACTCCAGGCTTCCCTGTGCAATGCTGCTGCATGCAGCTCTGAAGTCATGTGCATTGTTTCCACAATACATAGCAATACCGGGGCCCATGGCCTGATGTAAAGCATATTGCAACCAGCAAAATGTTCCAACTGGTATGTTTGGATTTTGTATTTTAATCTGCCCCTAAATGAAATACCTCAGATACTGCTGCTTCCTTTATTAATGTTTGGTTTGGGGACTTCATGATTATGTTTAGCAGGTTTTGCAGGCAAGCAGATTCCTAGGCAAAATGACCTGGCAGGCTGCTGAGGCCATTTCCACTGTTTTTGGGGCACTGTGTAGAGAAAGAATGACTGTTATTTGGAGGGAGACCCAGGACGAAACAAGACAAGGCATCATGCTCCCATCCTCTTTGGCTTGCCCCAGCGACAGGGAGAAAGTACCCACACTATTTCATTAAGCACTTGGCATGTTCCTTAATGGCAGTTGTGGTATTTAGAGGCACAAAGGAAGCACTTATCCCCAGTCGGTTTTCTCATCTGCAGCCATTCATTTGCAGATCTGCTCAGATATCAATCCACACTGGCATGGGAGATAAGAGCAGACTCTGAAGCTGGGGTTCAGAGATTACAAGAGCCAGGCAAGCAGAAAGCTGGTGGACACCAGGACTCAGATGCGGTTTGGGACTGACTCCACCTTTCTACTGCAACTGGGAACACATAAAGCAACACAGAGCAAGGCTAGCACCAAAACAACTAGCAGCAATACACATTTTTAAGTGAACTCTCTGCTTCCATTGCCAGCTGTTCAGAAGACACAGTCTCCTTTCTGGCATTACCCTGCTCCAAACAACGAGGCAATCAAAGGGCTTTTAGCAAAAACCTCTTAGCAAAAGGCACTCAACCCGCAGCCACAGGAGTGACTAACAGAAAATAGGATGCAGTTCTTAAAGAGCTGTCTCTTTGTGTAAATACATGCAACATTAAAAAATGTTTCTTGTGTGTATTTGTGAGATCAAGAAAAACAGCTACACAATGCTCATATTTAGACTTGCCAAAGAAAATGCTTTAATTTGGTGGAGTACTTAACTGTATCCTTACACTTGGGCTTAAACTGCCTCTAAAACTGGCTCAGGCTGCCAAAAAACAACAGTTTAAACCAATTTAATTGCTGTCTGCTTCGATCCTACCTGCCTTTCACACATTCTCTGTCTCCTTTCTTACACCAGCATTAGTGCATGTCTAACCCTACTCTAAGTCATTTGGGAATGCAAGCCAAACATGCACCCCTGACCCTCCAAACCCCATCCTTTTTCTACAAATTTAACCTGCTGGAATGACTCACCACCAGGTTAGGTGCACACAGTGTATAAAAAGGGATAGAACTGCTTAGGCAGTTAAGGCAAGGTGGGACCATGACGTTCAGACATGAGTTCAGAAATCTGGCAGCTCATGATGGCTGTGGTCCTGCTCCCTTCACCTCTGTCCATGCCATTTAATCCTATCCCTTGCTGAGTTATCCAAAGGTTAACCTGACCCTCCTCTCTCTCTCTCTCTCACACACACACACACACATACACACTTGGTTTTGGCAAGGTTAGTAAATTGAATGAGCTCAGCATGAATCCTTACCATCATGGAAATGCATGACTGGAGGTGAGAAGGCCGCTCCTTTTCGACACCAGGGAGCCATTAGATCAGCTAAATCGTGTTCTTAAGCTACACCCCCAGGCTTCTGCATACATTTGAGTTCCTGTTACCCTCAGGTACCCAGGCTACACAACTGGAGACAAAGCTTCACACTGCAGAAAGCAAGGCACTGGCTGCAGCGAGGAGCTGAGCTATAACCACACTTCCCTGCACAGGCTTCAACAACCTTGGCTACTCCTTGCAGCAGCTGTTCTACCTGGTGTTTCTAATAGCCTTGGTTTGAGATAAGGATACCAAGGATTAAGTCAGTTCTTTCAGGAAGAGATGTCAGTCAATTTAAAGGAAACTCAGACACTGAAGTAATCAAAACCTAATAAAAATAAATAGGAAAGGGAGGGGAAAGACTGCGGACAGAAGGAAAGCAGGAAAGCTCTGCAGCCAGAAGACAGCTGAGAGTTCTGACAGGGTACCTTTCACTCATTGTCGATTTACTACTGTTCTGTTGCATAGGCAGACTCTTAAATGCGAGGATAAGTGATCATCTGTAATGAAGTTTTCTGCATACATTATGTAGTACTGTCTCTTCCACATTTCATATATTGCTGTCTATACCTATAAATAGAAATGATGCCTGATGAGCATGATCATATGTTACAACTTCTGATGATGTGGTAAAGGAGAGGAAATGAGCTAAGGAAGTGGTGTGCTCTACCAGAGCATACAAACTTCGCAGGGCCTTGGTGAGCCAGCTTTGGGCAAACCATTGCTGTGAAACAGTCCCAAAGCATGTAGAATAGCAACAGGATGATCAAAGAGACAGCAGACTGATGGGTTTGTTGCATAACAGAGCAAAAGACCAAGTAATCTCGTGGAGAGGCTAAAATACAAAAAAAAATCCTTGCATGATTTAAACCAGAGTATTGCATAAAGTGCATGGAAAATTAGGGAGAGGCAAAATAAACAGGCCAAAGCAGATCTGCTAGGCAGTGCTGGGAAGAAGATGATAGACAGGGGATTCCTGCAATACTGAGGCTGAAGCAAAAATCGAGCCCCAACTCTGCACAAGATGAGAGGTCAGGGCTGGGCCTGCTGATTGCTTTCCTTTTTGGGAATGGATCACCTTCCAATGGTTGGGTCTTTTTTTTCTTTTTTTTTTTTGTTTCAGAAAAGAAGAAAATTCTTCTTCATTCTCACACATTTTAGGAACTGATGAAATATCTCAATGACTTATTGTCATCATTTTTCTCTTATTTAGCATTTCAGCCTGGCCACAGTGCCTACGGGGCTAATGAGCTGTGACTGGCAGTACAATTAAAGATAGATTTGATGGCATCCTAGCAGACAAAAGAGTTTTAATTAAACTGAAAGAAAATTGCTGTTTATCATAGAGTAAGTCAGCAGCTCACACTGACAAAAAGTAATCTTTTTGATAGGAAAAATCAGTGTGGTGTCTAAGGGATGGGAAATTCAGGTTTAATTCTTGGCTGTAGCAGATTTCCAATACAGCCCATTATTCTGGGCCAAGAGCATGTTTTGATTTGCCTTTTGGAAAACACGGACAATGCAGTCTCAGCCTCCTGAGAGCTTCCTGGCTATTTTCACCAGGGACGGTGGAGCAGAGGTTGTAGGAGGCTCTGCACTGCTTCTTATCAGGGCCATTTCCTTGTTCTCCCCACAACTTCATTAAATAGTAAAACTCAGAGGTCAGTCATGAAAAAAGGCCAAGACAGATCTGAACCATCCAGGCTTACACTGAAAAACCACAGGATTTACAAAACACAGTTCCCTCTCTCACCCCATTAAGACTCAAACAAGTAGCAAAACTGTACCAACAGTAAAATTTAAAACCTCTGAGTTTTCTATTTTAATCAACCTCAGTTAACTCTCATCAGCTTTGAAAGTAGTATAGTTTTGAGCAATGCCTCATTCATTGTGGAAGCAGCATATGGAGAGATAAAGAATGGTAATGAATCAGTTCCTCCAGGATAGAAATACCGCAAGTAGGCATTTCAAGGCTGGGTGGGCAGCACCCCCTATTAAAGTTGTGCAGCACTTTCATTTTAATACTATATCATCACTTTCTTCCCTTTGTCAGCTTTTACTGCATGATCTGAAAGCTTTTTCTGGTTTTATCCAAGATGGTTATTTTTTATCTTTGTCAGAACTCCCCCCCCCCCCCCGAATAACCAACCCAAAACCAACAAACCAACCACCCCCCCCCCAAAAAAAGCACCAGAAAAATAACTTTAACAGTAAACATGCATATTAGAATGTATATACCCTCACAGCTGTGATGGTAGACTTTATTTTTGGAGTGCAATAGAATAATCAAGTATGATCTATATGAAATAGATGAGGAACCTAAAGTTGTTACAGGACTGTCAGTGTAGCCCCTCTGTTAATGAGTTCACCAGAAGTGAGTGAGAAGTGTCCAGGCAGAGGATCGTTTAAACAAGAACTGAAGTTGATTCAAGGCTACCAGTATCTCCCAATGGTAATCTCCCTTTTAATTCAGATTTAAAAAGCTATAGTGCTTTATAGGTCTCTCACACCTTGTGGGGGTATCCTTTAAACTACAGTGGATCCCTCCCATTTAACATCAACTTTCACCTGAAACAGAAAACACACTGTCAACTGTCATCTAAGAACCTAGGCACCTCTTGCAGTTTCAGTTGCTTATTTTGCAGAAAGGCTCATACACAGAAATATTTGTAACCTTTTCTCTTTTTTTCCCTTCCATCACACGAGATGTCAGAAGTGTTGGTACCCACAATAAGTCACCTTGCAGACAAGTGCTGGGGGAAACCAAGAGTTGAGTAAACCTGGTGACTCTCCTGCAGCCATTTCACAGCTGGAAAACATTCCTTAGGAGCTGGGCAGCTGCAGCATCTTCTGAGTGGCAGAAGAAGACACCTTTCCTTCAGCATGACGCCTTCTAAGGCATGCAAGTCCACAACCTCTGGTGACACTGTTGCCTATGTACACATCAAGAACACACAGTTTTAACTGGAGAAACCAAAGCACATATTTAAACTATTAAATATGAAGGGAATCATGCCATTATGCATCTCTTCTTAAGTAAAAGTCCACGGCTCTAACTGTTGCTCCAGCTTACTCCTCTGCTGCCAGGTTCCTTCTGGCAAAGCAGAGCTGCTCAGACCACCAGAATCAGCCTGAGCACAATACATAGTAAATCAAAACCTCCCTTTGCTTATGCTACTAATGACACCTCAGATTACTAGCACTTAATTGAATTTACTTTTCATTATGCTTTTTATGTTTTGTTTTTCTATCAGCTGCGACAACTAAAATCAATTCCTGTAGGGCAATTTCATTTAGGTTTATATAGTGTTTTACATTCAGGTTTTCAATGCTGCAACATTTCAGCGTCAAATCCATGGAGGACTATTTTTCATGTACTTCTATGAAATTAAAGCAGACCGATACCCAGGGTTGGCACTTTAACAATCAAAGTACTTTAAAAACACCTAAGGGTGGAGGAAAAACAATATCCTGGAGGAAAGTTATTCAGACAGCTGAAGCAAACTCATCAGAGAGATCTTATATGCATGGAAGAAATACAGTTACATGTATAAATATTTGGAGGATTGGTGACACAGATAGTTATTGAATATTTTTTTTCTGTTAAGTTTTACATAAGAATTGATACCCAAAACTGCTGAAATCTTTCTCCTGGGCAAAACTTCCTACCATGTAAAAGGTCTTGATTCTGAAAATAGTCTTCAGATGCCCATCTCTGTGGATCAAGCCCAGTCATGCAGATCTACAAACTGCATATAGCTCACAGTGCATGAATTTAACTGTGGGACAGGTGGGCTGAGACTCTGCATGGGTCTTGTGGGCTGTTCCTACTGCTCAGGCAGGGAGGAGGAGTGCGAGAGCTGCTATGGGGAGTAAAGGAAGATGTTCACCGTGAGCTAGCACCTCACCGCTTCCCTGGAGAATTATTGACTTTTATATGCTTTACTTTTCACAAAGGATTTCATAAAGATCTGAGTTACTTATTCTCCCTTGATGAAAAACAGATTTGCTGCTTTCTGGGAAGAACAGATTTCAAAGAAAAGGTCTTTAAAAGACAAGTATGTAGTGTTAAGGAGTTCATCTTGGGGGGTAATTTCACTTTAGCAGCTTGAAATATTTCTAATAATATAAATAATTCTAATAATATCTATGTAAGAACATGTACGAATTAGTTGTCCATAGGCAACTAGCATTTTAATAGCTCTCCCCTTGCCACTAGAATGAAGCAAGTCTGTAAATTTCATGGCTGTGTACTATGTGTCTAGTGGAAGTGACTCGCTCCTGTTTTGCCAAGGTGTAGTGCAATACCACAGGGAAAAGCTGCTTTGTATTTTGGGATATTCATTTATGACTGGAAGATGACATATTGATCCTTAATGCACCCATTTACTTCTGCTAGTCCTGCAGGAGGTTTCCACTGACATTTACCCCCTCTTTTTTAAGTTACTAAGTAAGTGCCTTGCCATCAGTTCCTGTTAGTGTTATATTTTTAACTTCTGCAGTGCTGGAACCACTCTCGTGAGCAGCACCATGGGTGGTTGCACTTCTACCCACCACCACATCGTTGAGGGCACTTGGAGGTTGAATCAAATCATTGTTGGTTCTGGAGGTGCCGGTGTGTGTCTCAAGGAGGCATGGGTGTATATGTATATGAAACATGCTTCGATACACATATATCACATACATACATTTATACTCTCAGGTGCACTGAGGAAGCACCCGGCTGGTGCCTGATTTTAAGTGGGTACCTCTGCCCTGTCCCTCTGTATTGCCTATCCTCCAGCCCTGGGTTTCTGTCAGGGTTTCTGTCCTGCATGTCCTAGAGGCAGTGCTGGGATGAAGAAGGAGCTCGTCTGAGGGTCACAGGGTTGTGGCCAGCAGCTGTCTCCTCTCCCACCACCCTGAGCCCAGCTTAAAATAATATAGGAGAAGGATTTAGGAATGAGAACACATTCAGCATTACCCTTCAAAGTACATTTGCAGGCTTGATGCAACCTAAGATAAAGCAGGGTACATCCTCCACAAATAAGGTCCAGCCATCTATGTAAACAATGTGTTGCCTCACCTCTGCACACATTCAGCAGGCTCCAGAGGGAGAAACCTTCCCGCTGCTCAACATTTTTCTTGCTACCAATTACACCTTTCCCCACTTCTCAAAAATAAAATCACTTCCAGATCCAGATGCAGGCTCCCAGTGTCAGCCCCTGGGAGAGGGGTTTCTGCAGAGGGGACAAGCTGGGGGCTCAGCACCAAGTGAGCTGCAAGCTGCATTTGAAGCAGGTGAGGAGGGAGAATGGCATCACCCAGGCAGGCACAACATCCTCTTTCTGCTAGTTTTGGATTGTGGCAGCATTAGCAGAACCGCTGCCAAATTTCGCCAGGCACCAAGGGCCTCTGATGAGTAGGATTAGGAAGAGGAGAGGGAAGCCCAGCGAGCCCCACGTAAAGCTGTCAGATCTGGATGAGGTGCAACAGTGGGTTTGCTCAAATGGTTCAGCATCCTGCAGCTAGCAGAGCTTGTTTTGACCTAGGGGGGATGCTGCAACATGTGTATAACACTGGACAAAATTTGTAGCGCAGGAGTGCAGTGTTTATTTCTGTAATCAGTTTCCATTTCTTCTTGGGGTTTGACCGCATCTCTTGTCCTGCTGCCTCCAGAGCTTCAGTGCTCCCTGAAAATCAGAGAGAGTTATTATGCCTAACAGCTCCAACTGGCACATCTGCAGAGCTCAAGTGACTGCTGTCATTTTTCATTTGCAGGCTTTGCTCAATTTTGTATACAAATTGAAAGAAAAAAGTTACAAATAGGATTATGTTTTTTAAGACTAGCAAGTCTGCAGAGTATGACACTCTACAAGTAATAGTTGTCTTCTTCCCCTAGAAAACTACCGATTGAAGACATTAGAGTCTGTATTTGTTTTAAATAGATAAAATAGCAAATGTACACAGTAATGAAATACATTATTTCATGATGTACATTATGAAATAGAAGACAATGAGATTATTTCTTTAAGCCTATCAATTATTAAATTACCATTAAAATGTATGTATATAAATAATTCCATGAGCATTTCTGATTAGATTACCTGGACATGACAGAGCACATTTCAATTATTCTTTGATGCTTTGCAGTGAGGTTTTAAATTCTAAGTAGATTCCAGGAAGATTTTCTTTCAAACCTGCAGCAGGAGGTAGTGGGTGGACAACGCATAATGAAGCAGAACAGGAAACAGGAGAGACTTTTTAATTCACACAATTATTTCCCTGTGTAAAAGATTATGAATTCCCACTGCACATGGATTTTTCTTTTTTTTTTTTTTTAGTTTCATTCTATTTATTAGATATGAAACATTTGGGGCATTTAATACAAAGCACTGTGCTGCTACTTACAATACTCCTCCTAGAAGACCTATGGATACTGCTGAGCCAAGGAGATGTGCAGAGTGTATTTGTGCCTCAGTGTAGGTGCTGAGCACCAGGAGCATTACTTGCTCTGTCACATAAAGGAGAATAAAGAAGGGCTTTGCCTCTCTTTTTGCACAGATGGCAGAAATCTCAGGCACTGGGTGGACATTCTCTTCCTCACTGAGATGTCAGTGCACTGCGGTGAGACAGCAATGAGCTGTGGGGAGCCAGGATCAGAGGTTATTTTGGTGTATCAGTGGATTTAGCAAGGGTTTTAGGCCCCTGATGTGAAGAAGCAGATTTAGGAACTGGGAAGCCATAGAAAAGGAGCAGGGATGAAGGTCGCACGTGGCCCAAGGGAAGAAGGAGGCAGGATTCTTGCAGGGCCTTGGTGTGATTGTTAGAGAAAAGCTTTTATAATTGAGAGATTTCAGAAAATTTAAATGGAAAGAGGCTGAAGATGGGCAAGAGCACCGTTAAGCTTTGCTGTGAGCAAGGTGTGTCCAAAGTGCAAAAGCACTTTCTTTGCCTGTTTATGACAAGTGGAGAAAGGAGCAAGGCTGTATTGAAATCTGTGTGGTAGGAGCTCCATTCATGTGAAGAGACTCCATTCAGAGCCTTACAAAGGGTATGAGTCAACTGCAAAGAAAGGAGGCATTTCACAGAAACTGAAGTGTGACCCTTTGTTTTTCCTGACCCCAAGGTCCTCAGTGACACAAAAGGGGACCCCAGCACTCATTCTGCAGCAACAAATGCCTGATGTGAGTGAGTGTATTTGAGAACCAGTGAAGATAAGGAATGACCTGAGGTGCTAGTTTCCAGCCCTTATTTCCCAAGGAACTGCCAAGGGGGAAGTCCTGCATGCAGCAAGATGGAGGAGATGAGAGTGCTGGGAGGCTCTTCCTAGTGGAATCATTCCCTAGAAAACCTCTCCTGAAATGCATGATCTGACCATCCACGGTTACTATTGAGATGCCTGGGTAGCGGTTTTCTTAGATTCAGTTCTGCAGAATCTATTTAAGTAAATACGGCTTTTATTTGGCTGTTGTGTGAAGTGGGATTTTTCTAATTTAGGACTGGCAAGGGATTAGGATGGCTTAGTAGCCTTGTCTTTATATCAACCTTCCATCAGCCTGTGACTACTTTCTTTCTACCATCAAAGTACACATGAAAGGCATGTTTTGCTGTGCCCTTTTCATTATCCCAAAGTGCTGCAAGTCCCTATTAAAGTTCATGATGGAATAAGGGTGCAGAATGATGGCTTCAAAGGTGTCATAAAAGTCTTCCTGGTAAATAGTAGTCCCCAGATATATTCCAGTTGTGACCTGAAAGAGGCTGCTGGAGGAGTCCCATGCATTGGATCTGCAAATCATTTGAGCTGAGGAAATGCATTTGCATATGGATGTCATGCTAAGGAGGCAGGCCAGTCCGGACTTCATTACTGCTAATGATGTGTGTGGGAGCCAGTGCCAGGCGTGGCACAATAAGGAAGTACTTAATTCATACAGACTTCTTCCTTGCTTCCAAGACCTAAAAATCAGGGGATTTCAAGCAGCTCCAGGAGGTCCAGTGTTTAGTGACAGTCTCATTACTACTGCAGGAAGAGCAGAGCTGTAACTGAGGTGAGGCAATAGGGGAGAAGGAAGCTTCAAGATTTAGTATTGATGTCTTGGGGGAAAGGACAGGATAAGAAATGAAAGGGAATGAAAAGAAGAGGAGAAGAAAGGGCAGAAGATGGAAAACCAGCAGGTAGAGCTGGCTCTGCAGGAACTGTGGCTGCCAAGGCTGGATGGTTGGACTGTGCAGGTGCCAGATTTTTTACTCTGAGTCCTTGCTGAGTCTGCCCAACTCAAAATGCAGGCAAGTGCATTGGGCCTGGGGCAAGGTGTCCAACTTCAGAGGCAGAAGTTTCTGAGAACTGGAAAGGAGGAAAGGGACCCCAGGATAATGCTGGGGTTGGAGTAAGTGGGAGTTGCTGCACTGTCTGAATCATCACTTGCATCTTTGCACTCCAGCAGAGCCGCCTCTGCTTTTCCTGCTGCATTAGGCACTGCCTCTGGCAAGAGGGAGCAGAGAGGGGCCTGGAGGCACATTCTGGGCAGGTATTTGGGGAACAAAGAGATTACTATGCTCAGGCAACTTCAGGAACAGCTATTTGAATTGGGATCAGGGTCTTGAGTGGCCTCTCAGATTCGAGTAATGAATCAGTCAAGCAGCCAGAGAGAAGGGAAGGGTGAATAAGGAGTAAATCAGAAGGATTAATGCCAAATATAAGACAGCCATCGGGAGGGAGAATGCTTAAAGGCATGCTGAAAGAGCGGCTCAGAGCATGCACTGCACCCAGAGTGTGCATTGGGTTGAAAGGACGGTGAGGAGAGCCCCAGTGTTGGGGTTTATGTGACCCAATACCCTTGCTGTTTTATTCTTACATGGTCTCATTGCACAGGACAGCAAGGCAGAAGGGCTGTGAGCTGCCATCCAGTGTTTGGGCATCTGTAGCTCTGAAGATGAAAACCTGAAGAAGGATCTTTCAAGAGGAATTCCTGCCTTATTCATGGCACAGCAGCTGGTTTTAATGGATTTTAACTGTTTGGCTGCAATAGCCTACAATGTGTATGATCAAAAGCGTTATGACCCTGCTCATTCCTGGAGCAGTCTGGAAATGCTGTCTCTCGCAACACAGGATGCTTTTGGGTATCTTAATTTAAACTATGTTGTTCTGTAGTTTTGTGGAGAGAGAAATCAGCTGGTCAGTTGGACAAGGGGATATGAAGGCCACGTGGGTAAATGCAGTCTGGAGAGTTCCCTGATTTCTGCTTCATGTGAATGAAACTCAAAGGGTATGGGACAGTGACATGTAGCTCGGGTTACTGGAAATTAAATATTGTTTACTTGATATTGCAATTGAATTCAGAAAAGCTGAAAGATGTCTTTAAAGAACTAAACCCAGTTTTAGCATTTGTGCATCCCTGAGAAAATACTGATATTTTCTAAAGCGATGGCCTTTATCTGCTGTTCTAGGACAACTGCATGATACTGAATGCTATACTACGTGCGAGCCATTTGAATTATCCTCACATCCAGTTGCAGGAGGGCAGCATGTGGACTTCACTATCTAGAAGAAGTTAGAGAGATGATTTATCATAAAAACTGAAGCAGGAATCAGCTAAATTTTGCAAAGGATGTGTAGAGCAAAGGTGAGATAGAATAATGAGCAATGTTTTCTAGATGTAGGAAGAAGGAGAAAAAGAGACTATGCCAATACATTATTGTTCAGTGGGCCTGTGCTGGCAGACTGAATTCTGCTGGGGATGGCTCATTTCTCCTCAGTGGCAACAGCAGGTTTCAAATATTGCTTCATATTCCCCAGGTTTAGCAGATGAAGAAAAAGAATTACTTGGGAGGCAAATAGAGCAGATTCGCAAATAGAGGAGAGTGTTTTATGGCCAGAATTGCAAACATTTGGCTCCTGCAGATGCCAGAAGACTCTGCATCTGCTTTAATCAACGTGGGTTGATCCTTTCTGATTATTTCTGTGAGATCCCCATGGTTCTTAAGGCAGTAGTTTTATATTATCTAGGACAAAGCCACTGTTCAGCTTCACACAGAGGGCAACTTACCTGCAAATTCAAACCGTGCAGCTTTTCATCAGTAAAGAAAGGCAAGTGAGAGCTGATGAACTGAAAACAGACATTTATTAACAATTCTGTGATTCCCCCTCCAAGGTATCTCAGCTGTCTTTCAGTTACATCTTCATTAGAGATACCATAAGCTCTGCTGTTTATAATGTCTTCTTTGTATTTGGGAGAGGGTGAAAAAAGATGACAGTAGGAATTAAAGACTTATTTTTCAAGCAGGTTTAAAATGTACCTGGAAAATTACTGCATTATGCTCAGCTGAGTGTAAATAAAGGCTGCAGAGTGGCAGACACTTCAAGTACTTCATAAGAAATATGAAATTGCCCGTTAATTGCTGTCTCAGGGGATACAGGTCTTTTATGGCAGGAATCTCTTCAGCAGATTGGATAAGAGGAGAAGCAATGCAGTTACTGTATTGGGCAAGATGCACTTGTTCTTTTTAATCCTTTTACCCTTTTGCTGTGTTTTTACAGGAGGAGGCTTCCCTTCAGATGTGGCAAGTTGTAGCGTGGAAACAACTTTCAAAGGAAGCATGCATAACAGCTGTCCTGAGAAGGTGTTCTAGCTCAGAGAAGTCTGTTTTGGGGGTTTTGTTTTATTTTTGAACTGCAATTGTTCTTTCATGTCTGTATTTAGGATCTGTTGGCCTCAAAATAGTGTATGGCAGGGATTGTAAACAGTTGGCTTTTGCAGACACCAGCAGACTCTCCATTTGCTTTGATCAGAAGAGACTGGTTATTTCCTTGAGATCCCTGTGGTCTGTGGGGCAGTAGTTATATACCACCTACAACAAAGGCAGCATTCAGCTTCTCTTCACACAGAGGCCAGCTCGCCAGTAGATTCAAGTGCTACGTCTGTTTAGCTATTAGCAAATGGCTAAGAGAAAACCAAACCATCCTGGAAATGTTGAGCAGCACAGTGGTTGGTATAAAGGCTCTACGGTGTCACCCTGACTGCTTAGTTTTCAGGACGGTTGGATTGTGTGGAATCGTAATGGGAGTGGGTCTCCCATATGCTTATACTGTCCCCTTATCTTTAAGATAAGATCTTTAAACATAAGAGGCAAGGAGAGAGGGGAGAGGGCAGGCAAGCACTGTATATAGCATCTGTAATGTTTAATTATGAGAGACAGGGATTTTCCAATATGACTTGGAACACCAAGAACGAACATTATAGATATCAGCATCACACTATATATTTTCTAAATCACAACACCCACACATTTCCTTAGCCAAGTATAAGTTTTCCTTCTACTGCTGCATATCTAAAATTAGCCTGAAGGTCAGCTCTGAACAGAAATACCCTTACCATTGAACGTGCTGGGAATGATTAGTGCAATGGGCTCAATTTTCCCATCGAAAACCTCCATTTATTCTTTTAAATAACAGTTGGTTTTACAATTAAAGAGCTTGGAGAAATGCAAAATGAGGGCTCCTGTATAAAATCATCATCAATATTCTGCTTTCCATGCAAGGCTATTTTTATAGCCAACTATTTTAAATGTAATGAGATGGATACAGTGAAACCATAGTATAAAAGATGCAGCAAGAGGCTTCCGAATAGCTAGGCTGAGCAGCAGCATGTCAAAGAAAGGCCTTAAAATTGGAGAGATGTTTGTGTATGAAGTACATACACAATGAAGAATTCCAAGTTCAGAGATACGTTTTTGAGAAGAAATTAATAATTTAGGTCTAAAACTGCTTAACCTGCAGTTGTATTTTGAGAGGATGATGCAGCCTATACTGCACAAATGCAAAAGCACCGTCTTGCAAGAAGTGCATTTATCAGCCACAGTGTTTTATTGAGTGTTTTAATAATACAAGTGTACATCAACTGATCCACAGTCAGAAGTGGCAGGTCCCTAAGAAATTTACAAGCACTTTTTTCTTTTTTTTTAAGTAAATCAAAATACATATTAATTTGTTCAACGCAGTAGCCTTTTGCGTGGGAAACAGAAGGCTAGTGATAAACACAGTCTTAGTAATGCACAGTGATTCTTGATTTTAAGCTTTTATACAAAACTTGTTCCCAGTAGCATGCACCCACCATTAGACTTCAGTACAAAAAAATAACCCTAAACACTACATTTAAGTAGAAATGAGATATAATTCTGAATTTGTTTTCCCCAAAACCACATGAAAGAAAAAACCAAAAAACAACCAAAACCCACACATTAATACAAAGCTTTGTGACAAAGCTCTATACTATTACAGATCCAACATTCTTTGCACTGATAACGAAAATTCCCTGTCTACATTTGAGGGAAACAACTTTCAAGTTAACAGAACAAAAAAAAAAAAAACAACCCAACAAAAACCCCCCAAACAAATAAAATAAAACAAAAAAGAAAGTAAGGACAACCTTTTGTCACAAAATGGTTCAAAATTTAATAAAAAATAAAAATGAAGGGAAGGGCTATTGATGCACTTAGTGAATGTGCTTGCACAGGTCCAGCAAATCCTAGAGTAGGTTCCTATGTGGCATATCTCTTGGTCCACTGTCTGGCCATTCTGTCGTGCTCTGCTCTGTTAGTCATATACTGAGTGGCAATACTTCCAACCAGGGGGTCAGCTGAAAAGGAAACACAGACTGTGAAATACTTGTCAGCCTTGGAAGGATGAAAAAGCTATTCTTAGATCACATTGATTCATCTCTCTTAGGTTTAACTGTAAGAACAAGGTGCCTGCATATACTAGTCCCATTCTGACAGCACGCATGCATACAAGAAGAAAGGAAGAAGAAGACGTCGAGGACTTGGCTGGCAATTAGTTATACATTTCTGGTAAACATAACTAAAACCATTTTACAAAATTCTGCCTCGGAAACAGATGGTCCAGCAATTCTATTCTGAGCTAAAAGTCGTTTCCAGGTGATGTCATTTATGATAATTAGACTCCCACAAATATCTGTACTATCCCCTAAGAAGATGATAGGACTGAATTCTATTATCTGGTTCAATGTTTTTTATTTATTTCTTTATTTTTAAAAATACTTTGAGTTTTATAGCATAAAGAAAGATGGGGAATTAGGGCAGTAAGTACTATTTTCAAAGCAACAAAAGTTAATTCCAGACTTTGGGAATTGGTATTTGATTTATAGAATCTTTCTGAACATTCATGTGGCCAGAAGGCTGCATGGTTTAGTCTGGATCTACAAATTACTTTAGAAATAATTAATCAAAAGCAATCAGCCCTCTAAGAAAAACAAACCTAGACAAGGCTTTCCCATAAGTGACTGTCTGTAATCAACATTTTTCAGACAGAATTTTTCTCTTTTCAATTTAAAGCAGGCAAAATGCATAGGGATTTTCCCCTTTTTTTTTTTGGGGAAACCAATACTCTTAATATTTCTTCTGAAACAGTAGATTTCCTGAGACTGTACCATGCAAGTTCAAAAGCACTGATACCTTGTTTGTCCCTGGCTTATGACAGGTGAACATAGCTTCTTCTGAAAGCCAGTTAAAAATCAGCTTTGTAGTTGACTGAAGATGGTGCCATTGAACAATATGAATCTGGCTTCCCCAGTACAATTGTAATCTGAGTGTGGTTTTTCTGCATTATCAACTACTGAAAGTCCTGGGACTACATGTCAGGCCTTCTACAAAGCAGAGTAAATCTGAGCGTTTTTGTTTGTTTGTTGATGGTAAGAGTTTATGATAAGAGAAATATGCTGGCTTAGCCAAAAATCAGTTGATTGTCTTACTGCCAACTTTAGTGAATATCAGTGAATAATATCTAATAAAAAAAATCTTTTGCTTTGAACATATACCCTGCACTTTCAGAAAGAGCCCATCATTTGAATCTTAAGTTTGCACCTTCTAAATTAGCAAGTCAGGTTATCACCGTGACTGCAATGTACTAAGCACTGGTAGTCTCAGTCCTGCAAACGCTTTCTGCATATGCTTCCCCTTAATATCTTAATGTATTCAGAGGAGGTCACCAAGGCCTGGACTTCGCTAATTTCACATGCATGAGCATCAAATAAGCATATCTGATCTAAGTTACATTTAAAAAGTTTTAGACTAGAAAGTATATCACATCACCTTTTAACTCCTCATCAACATTCTCATAGGTGAAGAACTATATAAGGGATTACCGGATGGATTTTGTTCTGTGCAAATAGGAGGCTTACAGTCTGTGAGTATTTATTTTATTTGAGAAGCACTGCAGGGCAAATGGGGAACATGGGCAATGGGAGAGGACATTTCTCTTGGCAAAAAACTTAGGGAGTAGCCACAGGAAAACCTTTTCATAATGTAAGGGTAGCTTGGGGATGATCCTGACAGCGCTGTTGTGAATTCTCACACCCTCCTGGGATATGACACCACTGTGTGAAGAAGCACTTTCACAGACCCATGGTCAGACAGAGATTAAGGGTTGAACTTGAAAGGAATCCTTGGAGCAAAATTTGATGAAGGTGCCAATTTTCATGCTGTTGGGGAATGTGGGGTTTGGCATCTGGCTGTGATGGGTTGCAAGGATGGCCTTATCATCTGGAAGGCAGCAAGTTCTTAATAAGGTTTAGTGTGCATTTAAAGTGCTGCCATGAAGAACGTTCTAAAACCTTATATGAGTCAGTGAAATGTGATATACTCTAGTAAAGGTTTACCCAGTTCAAATCTGAAAGTCTTTTATGTGTGGGATGAATGTTTCTGTGAAAGCGTCTTTCACATTGAGAGCTGTAAATCAATTTCCTTGATATACGGAAAGGGTACTGAGGATCATCCCCATGATGATAGATGACAATGTTTTGTTTTCTAGTCTGGGTTTCCATCTATGTCTCCATTTGGAAGCAAGGAAGTATTTTAACAACATATATCTTTGGAAGGATTTGGAAGGTACAGGCTCTTCCTCTCACCTCCTCCCAGCATGGGAGGGTGTCTACATATTTTTGGGGTGGGAGAAACAGTGAGAGGAGTTTTTGTAAGAATGTGTGGAAATCTGTTGAAGCCCAGTAATATAGAGAACTAGGCTGTTTATTTATCCATATGTTCAAGCCTTTGTTTTTGCAGTGTTTTGTTTGGCAGTTGGGGAAAGAGCGGAGGTGGCAGCTTGTAAGATGCCCGAGGTCTACGTAGTTTTTGTTGTAGGTGTTTAAATTCCCACCAAGACAGTGACCTGTGAATCAACTATCATCTTGGGTGCTTCCCTCAAGTCAGTGCCTCCCTCCATCAGTGTCTGCCTGTGTGAAGCAGGACTGCTGAATCAAAGAGAAGTCCTTGCCTGCTGTAGCATAAGCCACAGCTTATGCATCCACAGCCAGCTGCTGAGCGGATGCTACTAAACGGTGCTCTGGGTAGTAACAGTGATAAGTTGTTCTTTGAAATTTGGCTATGCATTTTATTGGTTATAACAGATTAAAAGAACAAACCCACAGTCTGGCAAAGCCACTTGCTCGTTTGAGAACCCAAACTGAAAGAATGAAATAACAGCTACTGCCAGAGAGGCCCAGCTATTTCACATCCCTGTCAGAGGGTCTCAAGGTGTGTTGTCATTATACGTAGTTATTTATGATAACTTCAAAAAGGACTCTTCAACAGGTGTCTGAAGATCTGGCTTATTTTAACAGTTCCTGTGAAGCCATAAAACCATCAGGAGGCACAAGTGCTTTGTTTGGGAAGTCAGCACAGCTGGTGAGGAGAGAAATGGAGATTACAATATAAATTGAAGCACCTAAATTATAAGATTTAATTCCCCATGACCCTTGGTTATAGTGTCCGAGTCCTAGAAAATACCAAGTATGAGGAAGAAATGATGGTTCCCATTAACTTCCTAAACTAAGTAGCACATATCTGAACACCACCTGGTTCTCAGACAGGCTGCACTGTTTAAGGAGTACTGTGAAATCTCCACCGACAGAGCTAAATACATATTTATAAAACAAGCACTGTGCTAACTATCTAATTAAGAGATAAAAAGGAATACTGGCTCTCAGAATTCATAATGGCACTTTTTCCATTTTTCCGTTTCTCATTACCACAAAACTGTTTCTTATTTTCTACTTGCATATATCTGTGGGTTTAGTCTTGATGTTAGAAATCTGTTTCATAACTAGGAAACCACTCTAGGTTTTTTCTTTCACTTATTTATTTTTTTTCAAAAGAAACATGATTCATCAGTGAATCAGGGTTCATTGTGGATTGACTCCAAACAGGACTATGTCCAAATGACAACAAAAGCAAGGGATCAGAATATAAAGCTATGCCAGAAATGTGTTATTAGAACAACCTAGTGAAAGAAATGAAAATAAACCCACACTACATTAATACCAATAACAGCAAAACTATGCAACTCCTAGCCCGAAGGAGTAATGTTCTTTGGAACCTCTTGGATCACCAGATGCGTAGTGCTGGTTGGAGAGCTGGGGTGGCATCACCTGCCACAGCTCCTTCCATGCCACAGGGGTAGGCATGGGTACCCCAGCCCTCAGGGTGCCGGTGGCTGGAGAACCATGACGAGGCAGAGCAATTGTGTGTGGCATTCTTCATTAGGGACTGTAGCAACAGGACAAGGGTAATGGGTTCAAACTTAAACAGGGGAAGTTCAGGTTAGTTATAAGGAAGTTCTCTGAGGGTGGTGAGGCACTGGAATGGGTTGCGCAAGGAAGCTATGAATGAATGCTCCATCCCTGGTGGTGTTCAAGGCCAGTTGGAAAGAGCCAGTGTGTGGTGTCCCTGACCATGGCAGGGAGAGTGGAACTAGATGATCTTAAGGTCCTTTCCAAACCAAACCATTCTGTGATTCTACAGAGCAGAAACCCAGGAATAACACTGTGGGTGGTGCTGGCTGCAACAATCTTATGTGGGGCGCTCTGGGAGTCATGCTGTGATGCACAGTGTCACCTCACCAGACAAGCTGCTGCAACTCTGTGGACCTCAAAATCTTTCAGGTCTCAATTCCTTCTGGCCCCTGACTCACTTCCAGAAATCTGCTCTAGGATACTTCTATAAACTCTAGCTTGTTTAAAGCTTATTTTTTTAATCCAATACTCTGATTAGTTCCATGTAAAATTGGAACACACCCCAGGAGTTACAGCACCAAATTTCATGGTAAAGGAAAGCACAACATTAATGAAAATATATTTAAAAAGCATGAAATTAAGTAAGAATGGACGGAAGCTAAGGTTCAGTGATGTAGCTTTCATGGAAATGTCAATCAAGAGAAGTAAAGTATGAAGAAAGCTACTGGATGATTATAGGAAGGCTGCAGCTGCTAAATCCCCCCTCACTCACCATATGTAATCCTCATGTTCTATTAGAATTCATTAAAGTACCCTGTATTTAAATGTAGTTTTGAAAGCTGGGTGAACTGGAACTTGTTCCTAGTTTAAAAATGTTGGATGGGCTGCTCTACAATGCCTTGTCATCTTCTTTTGCAGCCACTTAATATGACTGTACAAAGGAGAACATTTGTGTCTCATGTCTGTTGTAAGGCTAATCAAATTTACAGCTGAATTCTAGGGAGTTAATGCTGTTGGGGATTTGGATGAGCTGAGGTTTGGTCATTACAAAATTTCAGCTGTGTTTAGTGCTAGTTATACTGCTTTATCATTCAGAAGACAGACTGTAATTCTTCTTTAAAACTACTTTTCCCGCAAATAAATGAAAATATATTGCTATACTGTATTTTTCTTTGCTTGTATTTTTACAGCTATTTCTATGTCAGCAAATAGCAATTTCAGAGCAGAATTCATCTCCTGGGCTTTTCAATGCTCTTTTAAACATACAGCAAACATACTCTACTGAAATAAAAAATGGAGATGGTGTGTTCAACAGCTTGATTTCAATGTGCCTTCTCCATCAGCCACACGATACGCAATGAAATATCAATTGGTAGTGCCAACATGGTTAGCGATATAGATTTAGACTTAAAATGTACATTATGGGTGTTTGTATATATTACATATATATATATTATGAGCATTTCTAAAGTAGAATTGTATTTCTATTGCAGTATTTTACAGTTTTAACAGAGAACAGCTGATGGAGCCAGTTATTAATCCATAACAAGTGGGTTCTCAGAAAGATTTCTGGAGCACCTTAAAAACTAAAACCCCTCAACCCTATAAAAATCTCAAGAGTTTCTTCAGCCAAATATTTACAATACACTTTTTTGTTTTCTTTGGTCCAGGTTTAGATTCAGCTTTGTATCAGGGGGAATTGGGAAGAACAGGTCTCCAGATGAAGAAGAAGAATTAAACTGGAAGAATTTCCAAAGGTTAGATGTAACTTCAAAGGTCCCATCTCCTGAGCTATAAATGACCCCTTTCTCATAACTGTGAGAGGCATCCCATTGAGAGGCTTCATGGAACTATCTGTACTAAATCAGTCACCAAAAATTAAATCTGCTTCCTTTTTTTTTGGACGGGCTGTGTGAGACGTACAAGAAAACAAATAAGTAATTTTTTATCAGTTGGATTTCAGTTACACATATAGAAGAGATTTTGGCTTTTCAAATACTAACTGGTGTTTTTTTTTTTTTTTTGGGCTGTTTCCAAATATTCTACTATATTTCTTTCTGAATTAAAAAATGGGGAGTGCTTGGGGTTTTTGAGAGTTTTTTTTTAGGAAAAGTCCAGGTGCTCTCTATGTCATCTATAGGATTGCTGCCTTGGAGTCATCTTTATGGAGCAGCTCAAGCAGGACTGGTTAGCCCCAGATTAAACCTTCCCCAAACAGAAGTTCATATTTTCAGTAACTATATCTTGTTTGGTGATTTCAGTGCAAATGGCAGTGCAGGGCAGAATTATTCCCATATTGGCTTGCAGTGAAAGCCAGTTTTTCTGAAGGCAATTTTTGTGCTTTTTAATATTGCACCAACATTTAAGAAAAAGGTCCCAAAAGGCAAACTAAAAAATTAAAGAAAAAAAAAAAAAGATTGGGGAAAAAAGCAGAAAGTAGTAATTCACTAAAACACCGGTTTTCTTAACAGCAGATGCTGATAACACAATGCACACTGCAAACGTCCTTAACCTTCATTTAAAAACCCCTCCCAAAACTAATTATATTTTACTATGCTGTTTTCAGTGCCATCCAGGCTAGTGTTACAAGAAGACCAGTCAGAGAAAACTACAGACGAAAGCAGTTTCAGACAAGTGAAACCAAATATGTCACAGAACAATTTAATACTCTGAGAGGAAGATGACTTATTTGTGAGTACACTTTACATCAGGAACTTTCCATAGTTAACCACATGTCACCTATTTTAAACTTAATGAACTCCTAGAAGACCATGTCAAGGGTACTATGAGTCTTGATGTGGAAAATGAGGTACTTGAAATGTATCATAGTATCCTTCAGTGATCCAGCAGCAGCAGTGTGGCTCTGTTTTGCTATCATTAGTAATATGCACAGACTAAGTAATACTTTGGAGGCAGAGCCAGGTGAAGTGGCACACTGAATTACTCCACTAACCTTTCACTTTTGAAAAGAGTATTTGAAATCAGGGCAAAGTGAAAACGAGTGCAGCACAGCACTAACCCGTGCTTGTGCAGCAATAAAACTAGCCTCACAGTTGGAAGTCTCATCAACACACATGTACGAACCGGAACAACAGAGTGATTCAAGTCAGAACAAAAGATGGTAGCAAGGGTATGAATTGCTTTACACGCCCGACAAGCTGAAATACAATTTACTTATGACTTTCATAAAATCACAGTTCCAACTATCTGCACAGGATGTATTTAACCATCTACGAGGCTCTTTGAAAACTCTATGGAAGAATGATAACGTAATCAATAAACACTGTATAGAAAAAGGGGAACAAATGAATCGTTTTAGTAAAGAAAAAAGGTAATCATTGGAGGAAAAAGGAACAAATTTTAGAAAGGTCTAATATCTTCTAGGAAAAAAGTTGGTGAAGCTAATATCAATTTTAGCAATTACAGTTTACAGCAGAAATCAAATCATATGGAGTATAATGAAGTCTGCTTCTCATTTCAGGGAGTACTTTTGCATATTTGGCTGGTCACATCTCAACACTCAGTAGAAATATTCTAATACAAATAGGCTACGTCAGTGTGCTAAAACCTCAAAATATGCCTGCTGAAATTGCCTTAGAGCCCATGTACCTCATTAGGCTGGCTACTACGGTTGACACTGCTTTGACAGAGTGGACAACCGTATGACCTTCCATGTTGTTCCCACCAAAGGAAAATAAGAAGAGAGGCAGTAAAGATATCCTTTGACACAGCATTCTTACACACGAGGTGATCCAATGTGTTCAAGCTAGAAAAGACAAAGGGTGACTTTGGTGTGACAATTTTCAGTTTCAGATAAAACCCAGAGTTGTCTTTCCAGGTATAATATATGAAATAAGCAAATACAAAGCAAATACATAATAATTTGAGACACAATCATTGGAAACCAATCTGAATGTTTACCCTAATCACCTCTGCATCCAGAGAACTAGGTGAAAACTGTGCTATACGCCTTAGCTTTTACTGTGCAACTTTAAAGCCCAAGTTTGCCAGAAATTTTTGTCCCTATATAGGAAAGCTAATCTAGTGGTCACTGTGCTAAAGCAGGGCTTAACAGTTTTGTACCAGTCTTTCTATGTTGTGTTTTTTTCCTGGAAGAAATCAGAGCAGGTGCAGGAGGGGAAAGGATGCGGGTGAGATCAAGCATGGAAGACCCTGAGGTTTTGTACTGTTGTACAGCCAAAGTGTAGCAGGACATGCATCTGGGAAAGTAAGAAGGAAGTGGTCACATCATCATGTTTGTAAGCGATGAAACTCTGGGTGCTTCTTGGTCTTCATGGTCTGCAAGTAGTCACGATGACTCCCAGCAAGTTAAGTGTTCTTACAGTGGTGATTTAGTTTCCCCTCTGTAAAATTGAACTAATGCTTCTCTATCACCCAGGGTATTCTGAGGATAAATATGCTAAAAATTGCAAGGTATCACAGATGTGTATCATAAAGAGACTGATATCTGTGACTTGACTCTACATTTTGAGCTCTGTAGAACTGTCAGAAACACATTTGACTTCTGCTCATAGTGACTGAAGTTACACAAATATTAAGGCATGTGTGACTTGATTCCAGTGTCCAAACTACTGTCTGGAGAAAAATGTCACCTATCTTCAAAAATAAAAGAGCTCTGTAAATCCAGTTTAAAAATTATCCATTTACTAAAATAGACATTTTGGATAGATGGAAGGGGAAATTAATTCCTTTCTCTAGACCTGCATTTGATTGCTGTCAGGCTACCTACCACAGATCTGCGTGAAAGATGAGACTGCCTAAGAAAAAGATGTTTCAGAAATAAGGAGTATTATTAACATGGCTTTTAAAGGAAAGCATTGGCAGTGATTCATCTCTGTATCTTGCCAAGGGAAATCATTCTTGTTTAAAGAGTAAGCTTTTTTTAAGTCCCCAGTTTTTAGCAGGATTTCTATAAACTTCACTGGCTGGCTGGGAGTTAGCTGAGGCAATCATGGATCAACGAGGCACAGAGTACTGATCTTGAAGAGTTGTCTTTAATTAAGGAAGAACATGCATCTATTAGAAGTGCTAGCATGC
The DNA here is from genome assembly GCF_033783945.1 of Neopsephotus bourkii. Lineage (NCBI taxonomy): Eukaryota > Metazoa > Chordata > Aves > Psittaciformes > Psittacidae > Neopsephotus > Neopsephotus bourkii. The sequence goes on from NW_026901618.1 coordinate 3,332,312, forward strand.
TGGAACAATTAAAGTTCTTAAATAACACACTTCATTTTGATGCTTGGATGTGTCTCAAAATTAAAAGCACAGATGCATTAGCAATGTATCTGTTCATAATCATGAACTCAATTGAGAAACACTCATGGTTATTAGAAAAAAATAACAAAAAGGTGTTAGTAAGTAAGAACTTGACATAAAAGACATTATGTGGCCCATGGCTTGATAAAATTTGCAGAAGAAGTTACAGCAATATGCATTTTCCTTGTGGAAGATGACTTGAGTAGATAATAAGGAAAACACAGCACTTGGATCTCAAAGTGCTGTTAAGCAACCAAAATGCTAAGATCCATAATGTAACTGGCATGCATCCATAGGGTTTTAACTATGTTTTCAGAAAAAAACACTGTGGATTCTTTTTTTTTTTGTCTGAATATTTACTAAAGGAGGGATATTTCATAGGAATTCCATTTTGTTTAGCATTTCTTTCATTTACAGAAAAAAGAACCAGTTTTCTTTTGAATTTGTCTCTTCTCACTTATAGATAGGCTACAATCATATGTAATAAGGTAAATTACTGAGCAAGAAAAACAAGAGGTCCAGTAGGATCTACTTACCATGTGAATTCCAAGGAGACAGGGAAGGGAGGAACTTTTACTGCATGGCCTGGTCATTGGTGACATTTATATACTGAGAGGAAAATGAATCCTAAAGGCATCTTCACTTTTAGGAGACGGAATTGAATGTGAGCAATACCAAGATTTTCAGCTTAAACACATCAGAATCGTTTTAGGTCAGATGCAGGAATTATGTGAATCCTGCTCTTGAATTTGTACCTTTGTTCCTTTATTGCAATTAATATTTTGAGTAACTAGAAAAGCCTATGTTATGAATGCTGCTAATTTTGGTTTAATCTGATATTTTCCTTATCACTCTATCAAATTTTGGTATTGACACATTTAAATCCAAAACTATGATTAGGAATCCCATACAAAAAGTCAAAAGAATACGAGAGGCTTTTACTTATGAAAGGTAAAGAATTTTATCTCTGCTAAAGGCCAACAGAACTTTTTCACAGCCAGGGACTGAAGTCCCTTGGCAAGTTGAACATCCCTTGGAACAAGAATAGGAACTTACTGTGCCCTGCATTAATACACCTTTTATTGTTACCCAATAATAACTCAAAAAAATAGTCAGGCCTCTCCATTTCCTCTATACTTCTGTTTCTCCCAGGGAACACATTGAAGGAAGTTGCAGGCTGTATCTGGCTCATATGTGTCTAAGTTTGTATCCGCATCAAGAGGCAGTGGAAGGAAAATGCCTGGAAACTAATTTGTTTGGGACTTTTGTGGGTATGGCCCAGATGTTCTCTTTGATGGGGCTAGCTTCGTGAGGCTTTTTCGAACTGGAGGCATGGGTCATTTGAGCCCACCAGTGTGACTGCGTATTGGGACTGTGCAGCATGTTACCATCTGTATCTGTCGTCCACACTATTTTGGAGAAGGCATCCCAAAATGTTACTGCATTATAAACGTCAGAAATAGGGCGCCATCTATCAGAGGATGGGCCAGAGACCTCTTGAGTCAGTCTCACTGCTAACGTGTACACTTGAAAAGTTTCTGACAGTCCAGAGTGGTGAAGTATGATCCCTCAAGTGCTGCAGAATTTGCAGCAATAACTGCACTACCAAAAGAGGTAACCAATAGAGTGGCTCAAGAAAGTCATCCTGCCCTGAAGATTGGTACAGGACAGTTATGGCAATATTTCTGGAGGCTGGTCAGTGACGTGATATCATATGAAAGAAGCAAGGTAGTGTGAGCTCTGACAGTGACAGGAATTAGAAGGTGAGTGGAAAAATAACCTCATTTAGTAACCAAATGGAATATCCACTTCTAAATTAACTTCAGAACATGAATATAATGAGGCTTAATTACAAACAGGTTCTAGTAGGACTAGAAGGAAAAACAGGTTAAACAAAATAATTAGCACTCATCATGCAGGCAGGTTTAGCCCTTGGATTAGTTGCAAGTAAGTCACATGGTAATGCCAAATAAAGATTGGATTGATGGCATTTACAGCAATAATTTTGTGTTTAGTAACAGGTAAAATAACTTTTTTTGGAAATCATTCCTGTGTGAGGAGTCACACTGGCTCCACTGTCATGCCTGACTAAATGATAATCACTTTGACAAAAGATTTCAGGCACTGGCATAAAAAAAACTAAGACTGAGCCATAGGAAAAAACTACACAAGGCAGAGATGGAAAGACGTGGAAGGTCATGAAGACATTCCTTCTGCTAGTATAATATTGTGTCTTACAGTATTCTACTTGCATGCCACCTTATCTGATCAGTATTATAAAGACCCAAGCAACAAGGATTCCAGCCTTTGAGAATTTTCTGAAATCTAATTCATCTTAAAGTTGCAAATGCTTTATTACACAGAAGGGCCTTTTTCTAAGCCTTGTACAGATGGAAAAATCTACAAATAATTTACTAACCAGAGCTCAATTTCTTTATCCTGTACGAATGTGAAATCTTGCAGTACAGCCCACCCTTAAATTAAAATTACACCATACATATTGCTATTTAAGTAACTGTCTGCTATTCCAGTTAATGCACCTGACCTTAATTTGCTGTGAAAATATTCTGAAACACACACTGCATGTAATTCGTTTTATTTGTTGCCTTTGATAGATCTGCAAACCTGTAAAAAACAACAACCATTCCTCCTCTCCTGCTGAATAATGTAGAAAATCATCCATGCAAAATAATAGAGACATGTCTCACAGTAGTGTAAATCATCTCTGAAGGTAGAATCTGAATGACTCAGGAATACTAATATCTGAGATCTTACTCATGAAAGGGAGAGACTAAATGATTTAATAGGTAACATACTTATATCCAGGATTATAAATTCTGCTTTTCAGGACTGATTCTACATTCTTGTGAATCTGTTAGAAAGCCAAAAGTAGCAGGCTTCTTTTCAGGAGCTTAAAGAATGTGGAGCAGTGTGATTTCTATGGTGAAACAAGAATAATTGCATTTTAAGAACAGGAAGAAGCAGCCTTAAAAACAGTTGCACTAATGGGGGTCCTGAAGGTGGTCTGTAGGCAGTTAGTAGCATATGGCAAGAAATATGAAAATCTGTCCTTGCCTTCATATTAAAAAAGGTACACAGAAAAGAAGCAAAACACCCAAACACCTCCTTAGTAAAATGGAAGAATCTGAGGTACAAAAATTCAGCAGGGGTGATGCCAGTTCATTCTAGCTGAGATTTAAGCTATTAGTACTAACTGGGAATAATGAATATTAGATTAAATTACTATGAGATTAGAAAATGAAGCGTACAAATACAGGTAATATGTGAGGTCTAAATTTATTGATTTTCTAGTTGTAATAATTTTCCCCTTAAATATATATAGCTCTATTAGTGATAAAATATATCAGTATGACCAGTTAAGCCCACAGGTGCTGTATCTACTTTGTTCAAAAGATTCATATCTATATTGGCTAGAGAAAATCTGCATGAAACAAGGAAAAGACAAGTCGTGATTGTAAATGATTGAAGAAGTCTATTTTGAAAGTAGAAGGCAGCTTACCTTGTATCTTGAAATTCATTCAAACTGAGGTAGGATTCTATATTTTATATATGAGAAGTACCTAACAGCTGTATTTCAGTACTTCACATTGTTAAGCATTTAACATTGATGAGTTATTTTCGTCTGAGTTCACACAAAGATGTATTATGTGCATGCACTAAATCACCTGTCTTTTCTCTGAGGCATAATAGGCATAAGAAACCTTCAATGGCATAATTTTAAATTGCATGTTTATTGGAAAGAAAACGAACTATAGCGTTTTCTATTTGTAGCATACATCACTCGTGTTTTCTCAAGTACTTTTAATGTAAAGATGGTTAAGGTAAAACTCAGAAAGCTTATGTTTCTTGAGCAGAAATGCACAAAATTTTCAAACCCCTGTACATATATTTACATATATATAGCTTCTATAAGCTTCATGCTAAAAAAAATAAAAAATAAAAATCAAAATTCCATGTGTATTTTTTCCAGCTTTACTTCCATTTTGTGATAAGACTAAATTTTGTATGTTCTAGAAGCCCCTTTTGAAGAATAATAAAGATTAGGACAGCTAAAGTTGGCAACAAGACTCCTCTCATGAGCGCCAATTAGATCCATTTACATTTATTTCTTGACACAAACACACAAAGCCTCTTTACTGATTTGGATTTTAGTCAGTCTGATTTAACCAGATGCAATTTAATAAACTGATGGTTGGGTATTTATATTCTGAAGTTAATTTTTTCTCACCTCATCTTAAATAAAAACAAAATAGGAGTAGAAAACTTATTAAAAAGGACAAGAAATCATTAGCAGCATGGTCTAACCTTTCTCATTTAATGAATAATTGAAATCTAACCTTATTTCTTCTAGAAAAAGAAAAAAAGACAGAATAAGATGTGACAGGTAATTTTGTAGAGATTACAAAAAAAGTGGTTTTCTTATTGTTTTTGTAGTAAGAACACAAATGAAACCCCAAAACATTTAACAAAAGTTAAAAGGAAGTAGACGCTTCATACACCAAATATTTAAATGCATACAAGAATATTAGAAGGTAATTTAGGAAAATTGGAAAAGATTTAGAAAGCACGCTAGTCATGGCACCACCTAAGTTATCATTGCAAATGCTATTACTGCTCATGCGTCAACACATAATCTGATTGTTAGCTGTGGTTAGGAGGGAATTTCCTGTCCAGTATATAGCTGTATGAGTAACTTGAGGAAATTTTACACTTTTTGCTGAACCACTGAGCAATCAGGAGTTACAGGCAACATACCTGACTGAACTGAGTAGTACTCTTTTTCTTCTAGTGATTATTCTTTGTAGCATTACAGATACATCAAACGGAAAAAAGGACAGAGTGCGTGACTGGTATCTGGACCTACACCTTAATGACTGCTTCATGCCTTGGATACCACAAAACCCAGATTGCACATTTTATTTCTAAAAAATAATCTTCATAGTTCACTTTCGAAATGACACAAACCCACCAATTTTCTTATGTAGATAGCTCCAAACACTTTTCAAAGAAAAAAAATATTTAAATAGACTGTAGACTTTTGAGGCCAAAAAGGAGGATTTGAAATTAAGTATTTCTAAAAAAAAATCTTACTTCTATAGTTGTGTTAATCTTTTCAGTGATGTCTTGTGAGCCTTGAATAGCCAAAATCTAAACACATGAAAAACCTCTATTCTCACAAACAGTACTCTTCTACCCATAAGGTGTTGTCAATGTGCAGCTAAAAAGAGCAAAGATCCAGGCCAACATAAACAGTAATTCTGATCCAAGCCTCCTCCCCCTGCACACATAATTAGGAGATATTCCAAGACGTATTTTCCTGAGAACTACCAGAGGGATGACAGTTCACAAATGTTTTTCCTGCTGTTATAATAATACCCACAATTATGAGTTCATGTTGAGGGGACTTAGTCAACTGATAAGAACAAGATCTTGTAAATGTTTCATCAGCTCTTTATGGCAAAGCAAATTAATTCTCTTTCAATGCTTAGCTATGTGTGATTTTCACAATGTGCCACTGCATTGCTTGCTTTTACATATATTTAATTTCACGTTTATAGATCACGTCCACAGAGTTTAAGACATATAGGTGTATATGTCTGCAAATATTTAAAGACCAGATATACAGAAGGTCTCTTTCTGGCAGTGCAGAAAGGCTCCTTGTGGGACGTCAGATGCCTAAATCCCGTGGAAGTACTGAAAACCCTGCTAGCTGTCTGCTGGCATCTTTAGGTGCCTAAATACCTTTAACATATTGGTACTGTGTGTCCAGCTCAGCATACAAAAAAGTGTTTCAAACTATAGAACAGCAATTAGCATTGTATACATACTATAATATAGATAGTATAATACAGACTCTTTTAAAAGGAATGGAAAGAGAAGCCACTGATAGACTATCAAGACTTTGTAAATATCAGCTCTAAAAAATATGATATGATCAGTCTAAATATGTATGTACTACTTCAATAAATACATAGCAGGTTCTGCAGAACAGGCAGAGGAACATACATTATTTGAATAGGTAATTTCTAAAAAATAAAACTTTGTTGCAATTGATGAGATTGCTTTGCTCATGCAAATGAAGTTTATGGTGATGGGTTTTTTTCCCAAGATAATCCCACATTTGATGTTTTTTCCCAAGATAAACCCACATTTGATGTTCTGCACTCACTGAGAGCAGAACAAACTCCATCAGTTTTATGCTTCATTTTCCTTTCGTGCTCCTCTAGGACAACTTTTTATGAACTATCCATCTCCCATCCATTCTTCTCCCAGTCCAACAGCGCCAAGACAGCAGAGCAACCACGCACTACATTTTGTATTTGCTAAGCAAAAGCCTTCAGAGCAACCTCATTTCATTTGAGAACAACCAAAGGCAGAGATTTAAAAAGGGACAGTAAAGTTATGTTGCAACTTAGAACAAATAAAAAAACATTACTAATGAATTGACTCCTCACCACTCTTTTGTTTACTGTCTCTTACTTGTTTCCATGCTTGAGTGACATGGTATGCAGTATTTTCCTGCTCCAGATACAAAGAGAGCATTTTCGATCGTGCTGAAACAGCCCAGAAACCTGCCTGTTTCCTCACAGAGCACAGTATACAAACTCTGAAGAAAAGGGAAAACCAGCTCCGAGCTACAGAATATAAATAACCTCAGACAACAGAGCGATTTCTTTGTTTACAAGACCCTCCGATGCTTACAAAAAGAATATATGGCAAAATGAGATTATTTTGTTGTAAGTCTGAGAGTACTGTGCTGCGACATTGCACCTGGTAGCCTGTGGGTGCCAGGGAAGAGCCAAAGAAGCACGGCTTAGCCAGCCTCATAAAATTCAACAAATTAAATACTGTTTTGCCAACTTCTTTCAGTCATTTTCCAGAATATTCAACACATTTGACAAATGTACTAAAAAATGCTCTGGATTATTACAGAAGGAATATTTATGATTTCCTGTCTTGTATATGTCTTGACAAAAATGTTCTAAAAGGAGACAAAATTTCATTACAACCAGAACAGAATATATTTGGACACAAGAAGGAGTAGGAGTCCTTTTTGATAAACTTAACAAAGCTGCTAAATAGAGAGAAAAAAAATCAGATTGGATTCTCCAGCAAAGTTTCTGATAGTAGTAAAATGTGCAGATTATGGCTTTAAGTATAAAAATTACAAGAATGAGGAAAATGAAAAGTGGCTTATTCCTTGAATTTACTGTCATCCAGAGTTTCTGAATTCACAACTGGGAGTGAGGGGAAAAGAAGGAATGCTAATTGGCAAGTCTAAAAAAAATGCAGAAAGAACATCTGACAGGAACAGGCACTAAGAGAAAGCAGCATCTCCTATGAAGCACCAGATGAGGAGAAACAACATACAGGCTTCTTGTTAGATTGAGATATATAGAAGAATAGACAAAAAAAAGGTACATCCAGTCTGTTGAGTGGTGAGGGCCACGGACCTGTTCTTCATTACCTCAGGCTGGGTAGCTTTTTAAAGTCTGAACATGGAAGCCAAACAGCAGAGCTTTGACCACAAGTCAGCCAAATCTCACTTGGAGCCAAATGCTCCAGCATGGAACAGTTTATTTTTACAGCTATGTTACATTTTCCTTTATTAAGGTGCCTTAGATTTATTTTTAAACTTTTCTTTTTTTTTTTTTTTTTTTTGTTTGGACAGGCTGTCATTTTCAAATCTCTCAATTATTCTGAAAAGATATCTTTTTTATTGACACAGTGGACTTCTATTAGAGTAGTAACAAGCACGCCAGTATGGCCGGAGCTTATCAGCTAGAAAAACAGAGCTATTCCAGTGCAACCTAATCTTTTGACACATGCTTGCTCTGTAAGCAGCCACGGCAATTCTGGATGTTAACGCCCCTGTACATGAGATGATCAGCCCAAAGCAGAGTCAAGAGAATGGAGTGTGTCAATGGGCATCAAGTCAAAACAAAGACTGGCAGCTTCCTGCTGACTCCTAGTGTGAGAGGGGTTTTTCTGAGAGGGTTCAAGTGAACCTACTTCCCTTAGTCTTTTCCTGTGCAGAAGACAATTCCATGGGTGTTGCAGGGGTAGGAACTCCTGGCAGCGTGGCAAGGGGCTTCCTTAACTGGCCTGTCTAAATTTACCTGTCAACAGCTTATGCAAATCAGTAGTGACTAAAGAATTGATATAAACAAGCACTTGGATGAAGCTTAAATTTTCCAAATACTATCAAAAATTCAAAATGTGGATGCGCCCAAAACTGTCTGAACACCAGACCTATCCATGTTGCACTTGTGTTTGTACCTTAGGGACTCCTTCTGCACCATGGCTTGAGTGATTCCAACAGCAAGCTTTAGGGAATGCTACTGAAGGCAAACCTGCCAAGGGATGGGGCAGTGGCATTGCAGGACAGCAATTTCCCTCTGAGAATGTATACTGCTCACTGAAAGGGAAATGGACTGAGAAATCCAGACAGCACACTAATTCAATTCTTCCCTTCTTAAGTTGCCTGTACTTAAGTCTGCCCACTTACTCTTGTTTTGCAAACACCCTGTAAACAGATAGCAGGGCAAATACTATTCAGTTTTTTAGGGCTTTTCTGCTTATGTTGAAAAGTCACTCTCCAAAGTGCTGTTTCAGATCCCATTGAGGATTAAAGATACACATTAAAATACACTATTTAATCCTTTTCTCCAAACATGACAGAACTGAGATTTTATACCACCAGCAGCAAGAGTACAGAACCTTGCAAACCTTTAGGATAATAACAACCAAAAAAAAGGAAAAAGTAATCATAGCAACTGAATCCCACTTACAGATTTCTAAATAGCAGCACCCTCATGCAGGTGCAGGTAAGGGTGTTAATATTTTTTGGGCAGAAAATTTAGGCAAACCTAAATTATGCCAAACCACATGGATAACTTGTAATTGCAATAGAAAACCAACAATAGCATGCTATCCAAAATTGCCAGTTATACCTACTTTGCAATGAAAACAAAGAAGTTTCTGGGGAAGATAAAGGCAAAACATAAGGATGACTCATATAAAGAAAGCTTGAAAGCATGTCTCGTCCCTTAGTGAGGCAAGTGAAGATCCCCATAATCTTAGGATCTTGTTTGACTTTGTTTATCTATGCTTAGATAAATGTAAGTAATTAAAATGCACAGCCACATTACTTAATGTGGGTTAACAAAGTATGAAACCATCCAGTAAACTCACGATTCATGGCAGCACTTGTAAAAAACAGCACATGTATTTCTAACTGGGACACATTATATCTGAAAACCACAGTATGTGTTCACATATTTTTTTAACATAAACAGTCGACTTTTCAGATGTGCTGAGTGACTGCAACTCCTCTAAAAATTGGTGGGGCTCACACCAAAGTAATGTAGCAGTGTCTGACCAACTCATTTACTCTTCTAAGTACATTTACTGTGAGGACTTGTACACTTCAATCTCAAACTGTGTTCACAGCAAACTGTACACGTACCACTGACCAAACTGTCTCACACTTTCTGGTGGGTTTAAAGGATAACAAGAGACAAGCAGCTTTACATTGCTAATATAATACACCAATGAAGTATGGGACAGCAGTCAGACCAACTAATCTGGATAATGCGAACCCAGATGAACTGGATACTGCTGGTAGCTGTTTGTGCATTTCATTTGCCAGAGGTTAAAGTCCTTTCTAGCAAAAGCTTTTTCTTTCTTTTACTCTCTCTTCCAGTTTTTTTTTCTTTTTGCCTTTTTTCCTTTTCCTTTCTCCATCATTTCACTCAATTGGGTTAGAAAGCAGACAAACAGTGAAAATAACTGGGCTAAGAAAGAAATAACCTTTGATGAGGCTGCCAGTGAGGTAGGGACATTCAATAGGAAGGAGTAAATATTTCCACCTGGATGATAGTGATGATAAGCAGGTTAGTCTGTGTGTCTGATTCATGCCCCCATGAACTCTGCAAGAGTTGGGCATATTCAGGAAGGATAACTGTAGTGTGATGCATTGGCATGAGAAGCCTGTAAGGATGAGACAGGGAACAGAAAGCATTTCTTATGGAAGGAGGCTAATAGACACTGGTCTGGTTAGTGTGCAGCAAATAACAGGAGGAAAGAGGATGGTTCTTCATTAATACATCAGGAATGAAAAAGAGGAAAACAGTCATGCTACCGGGTAAGAGTTGTTTAAAAACAAGGGGGTATAAATTTCCCATGAGTCAGTTCAGATTTGGAATCAGGCCGAGGTTTCTAAAGAGCAGAGCAGCGAGGCTCTATAGAGGCCCTCAGCAGTTTCACTCAGCAAAGTGTTCAGCCCAACCGGGCACATTTGTGGGAAAGCAATGCTGCAACTATTCCCCATCCTGGGCTGTGGCTCTTATGCTCTGCCTGCACCACTGTGTGCATCCCCATCACAGGAGCTTGCAATTGGGCATGGTCTTAACACACAGGGAGAGGGCCAGGAGCAGCACTGTAGGGAAAATAATTTAAGGGATAAAATCCCCACTGACTATGGAACTTGTGTGTGGGAAAACCAGTAAGGAGCTAGAGGCAGAGAATGACACCAAAAGGAGGAGGCTGGTGTGAGGGAGATGTAGCAGGCTTTGTTCTGATGTCCCAGTCAAGACTTCGCTATGTGTTAGTAAGCAGACATGATTCAATGTTGTATTGCTCAGACACTGGGGATGGGGATAATCAGGCCAGCCAAGTTCAGACTTTGAATGTGTGAATAAGGAGGCCACATGAAGAAAAAAGTTGCAGTGCAGCCTTGTTGGTGCTTCAATTTATTTTCTCTGAAGCATTTGCAAATGAGAATTTTCCTTGGACTTGATAACCTTTGGCAAGGGCATGGGTGGCAATGACCAACTGAGAACAGCAAGCGTTTTAACCCACATCAGCACCACCAGCTTTCTAAATGTAAAAATAATTAATTTGTTTTCATACTTGAAGCTCAGTAAAGCCACAAAACCTCAGGGGCTATCCACACCTGAAAGCTCGTTTGGATTAAGGCAGTGTGGGAATTCACACTCCCTGGGCTCTGTTTGAATATTTAAAATACAGTTGACTTTTACTCCAAGTGGGAGTTTTTCACTACTTGACTTAACGCATTTTCAAAGAGGGGAGTGTCCACACATAGAGCTACTCTGTAACAACTAACCAGGCAGGTAGGCAAGTCCTAGCAGCTAGCGCTAGAAGTAAATGTTTTCAACACTCAAGCACAGCGCCTATGAGGACTCACTCACACAGTTGGTTTCACGCAGATGAATGTATCTATCCCATTTGGTAGGGCTGCTAATGCACATGCCAAAATATTTACAGGATTGGGGGCCTGCTTTGTAGAAAGAGATGCACGCTGTGCCCCGGAGTGCCACCTTAAAGGAAAACACAAATCCCCGGGTTGAATGCCAACGTATCCCATCATCTCTCCCATCTCTCTGATACTATTCCAGTTGGCTCCCTCGCACTCCCAGATAATTCACACATGTTCACTCAAACACAAACCCTACGGCACCCCTTCCCCCCATGAAAAAGTAACCCAGCTGTTACAAAATTCAGACATTTCATTAACACAGTTTACTGGCTGATACTGCCAAGCAAAATAAAGACAATTAATAATAATCAGGACTGAAGGGCCCGAGACAGCTTATGAGTAAAGGATTGTATTGCTTGTTTAAAAAGTAAAAACCCGCTCCTGCCTGGAGTGATAGGGAACAAAGAGCGGTGATGTATAACCAGGGAGGAAAGAGACTTTCTCTGTGGCTTTTGTAGATTACTGTGTGAATGACAGGAGCGGCAGGAGCAAATACCTCTTTTCATTTGTTCAGCCTGTTGGAGAAGAATAGCAGCGCTTGCCAATGAAGCTGCAGCTGTGCTCCAGCTCCGTTTAATCACTGTGTATGACTGAGGGTTAATTAGCTGCCATTCTTACTGCTATTTGTTGTTCGACTGAAGATTTGCATAAATGTAAGGCTAGGGGGTAACTGATACTTGATTTTTGCCTTCAGAGTGGCCAGCGGTGGAAAATTTGCCCATCCCAAGTGTTTATGTTTGTGGGAGATTCATTGTTTCCTTTCCATTTGACCTGATCTCCTTTTGGCTGATGCATGGTGAACAAAGAGTTCAAAGTTGCTTATCAAATCAAGACGCCTGTTGGGTTTTTGCCTTTAGAAAGGGGCAGACTAGTTAGATGAAGAGACGACTGAGGGATTAGAAAATTATTCCCAGCTGGCAGAGAGGAAAATATATATATGCATGTTTCTATATTTGTATATGTACATATATATGTGATATATTTAACTGATAGTCATCTCAGTGATATATATGTGATCCATCCGTCCATCCATCCATCCACCAATCCATCTATCCATCATGTCCAATCTGGATGGCAAGGAACCAATCATTTGTTAATGATCAAAGTGTCATTAAAAATTAAGGACAAAGTCAGCACAACCAGAACAAGATGTAGCATATTAGGTAATATGCTGAAAAGTAAGAACTTGTAAGATTTTGTAAGCCTTCTGTTGGACGTAGCTAACATTCAAAGTTCACTCCTTAATAAAAAAAAGTATTTAACATGAAACAGGCAATTTCAAAGGAAGGCAAAAATTACTCAGCAGTTCACAGCTACCTCCCAGCAGTGCCTCATGAGAGGGAAGTTCACAATATCACTTAAGAAATTGCATTAATTCCTCACAAAATCATAGCAAAATTTTAACATGAATCAGTAACAAAATCTCGACCTAGTTTGTAATTAAAGAGAACATTTGAAAATGAAACACCATACTGTTTTTTTATTTACTATGATCAGGACAACGCTTATGGATGCTAATCAAAAAAATAAAGAGAAGAAAAACTCATTTTTAGTATGTTAACTTGTGCATAGGATGATACAGAACGGGTAACTCTTTTCAGTGTTCCCCTTAAGTACTTGGTCTGCTACAACTGTTGTTGATGGTCTCTGTAAAATAGTCTAAGGGAAAGAAAAAGACTGAGACGCAGAGGTAGTAGATTTCTAGATTTCAAATCACTGCTGGAAAGTGGCTTTCAAATTGACTGTACCCCTCTAAAGAGAGGTGACTATAAGAAAGCACAGAGTTATTGCCAGTTTCTAAATCCCAACACAGCTTTGTAGTGTCTCTGTCTCTTTGCCTGGTCTCTAAGCCGCATTAGCAGATATTAATTTTCTTTTCTTTATACTTCTATTATCAATCCACCTGACTTCCTACAGACACCTCTGCATATTTTGGGGTTGACACTACCAGAAATCAATCTTTCAGATTCAGAGACGCAAAGAGCATCTAACACACCTGAAATAAATGTGCCTGAAAGGGTAACACACGGCTCCAATACCTCTCCAAGCTCTTAGATGGAATGAACACTGCGGGTTTTAATGCTATATAGATTAAGAAACCCACATGAAAATAAAGACAATTGCATTTTTTAACACTTTCACCTTATTTTGAGCTTTGAAATATACCAATCTTCTGTTATAGCTTTTGATTCAGCCCTGATTACCCAAGAATCTCACATGCAGCCTTTCGCAAAGGAATTTTTAGCCCTTTGGGTATGGAGAAAACTTTAAAACCAGGAAGCTTACTTAAAGGTTTAAAAACTACATGGCAAGTTAAAAAAAATATTGACATGTACAACAAAAAGCAAACCAGCACCAACCCTCACAACTTGTAAACTGATCACTTCATTTTTCTTTAATGATTCTTTAATAATTTCTATATACTAAGATTTTCCAATGTTACAGTCAGAATCATCCACTGGTAAACAGGGTAAGAGAAAGTGAAAATTACAGATATAGTGGTCAATGGCAGAAAACAAATCTAAAAGAACTGAGGGGAGAGGTTAAGTGCTATGCTAGTTAATAAGAATGACAGCTTGCTTTGAATACTCACACTGGCTGTCCAGGATATTGAATAAACCTAATTTAAATTAATTTTCATTATTTGTAAAGTCTGTGTTAGACATCTATCATTGTCAGTACTATTAATATTCTCTTCAGAGACCATATTATCAGCATATTTAAATGAAAGCTTTCCTTTTCAATATTTATTAACTCATTAATATTTCTTAGTACTAATATCCTGGTTGGAATGTCCAAATCAGTGCCTAGTACATGGTATTTTCTACTGATTAAACTTTCTGGATTAAAAGATTTTTAGTCCCAAGTACTAAAAATGCATTTGAGCTCCTGAAATTGTGCTTTCTTTCTATACTATGTCTTAATTTCAATGAATGGCACATAAATTTCACATTTTTGTCCTTTTTTAGTAGGTCGCAGTAAAACAGTGCACTGACCATGTCCTAGTAGCTGACTGAATATGAACTGTGAACGAACGTGCATGTGAATGTTAATTCATCTTACCCGGGTTGCAGTCTGTGAGGAGGGAGCAGATGGAGAGGAGGACTTTAGAAATGGTTAACGCTGGACTCCAGTTGTCTTTTAAGATATCCAAGCAGATGACGCCTTGGCTGTTAATGTTACAGTGGTAGATTCTTGTCCGAAACGTTACCTAGAAAAGACAGTGTGCCTAAGTACAATAGTGTTCAAGCCAACAATTACACAATTAGTAAGCAATTATATTCTGCCTTCCTGGTTGAAATGACAGTAGTCTGCTAGTGTCAGTTAAACCCTGGGCAAGATATGGATGTTCATAAGAAAATAAAGTCTGCCTCTTCCACCTGTGGCCAGCAATGGATCTAGTTTCTGCAAGGTGAAAATGGGACGTTTTCTGAGCTCCTTCTTGCCTCATCGATCTCATTATTTTTGTATTCCAGCCCCTGATCTGGACAATGTTCACAACTCAGGCCCATAGCTACTTCACACTTTGAAGGGAGCCAGAAAAAGACAGATTCTGCCACTGGCTTAATATGTCCATTTTTTCACCCAATAGATTAAGCTAGAAAAAAAGGTGGAGGCATCACATCAGTACCTTTGGAGAAAATAAAGTGAAATGTCTTTGAGAAAGGCTGCTCAAAAAAACCTGCTTTTATTTCCAAATTTTAAATTACAGATGAATCAGTAGGATTGCTTACAAACATATTTTGGTAGTTAATTTTGAGGTTTTCTGTATCCATTTTATACTGTTTCATAGGTTATCCTATATGTAACAAGACAAGGAGAAGATTACTTCTTTTAGTCTAGAGCGATAGGACAAGGGGTAATGGGTTAAAACTTAAACAGGGGAAGTTTAGATTGGATATAAGGAGGAAACTCTTTCCTGTTAGGGTGCTGAGGCACTGGAATGGGTTGCCCAGGGAGGTTGTGAATGCTCCATCCCTGGCAGTGTTCAAGGCCAGGTTGGACAAGGCCTCGGGTGATATGGTTTAGTGGGAGGTGTCACTGCCCATGGCAGGGGGGTTGGAACTTGATGATCGTAAGGTCCTTTCCAACCCTAACTGTTCTATGATTTTATGATTCTATGATGTGCTTCTGCTTCAAGTTGAAGATACAGGCCTTTTATTTTAAAAGAAGTTCAGCTATGAAAGTCCTAGTCCTCTGAACTTTGTAGTTCAGAATGAACACTAGGGCTACTGCATAGGAAGGGGCAATATTAAAGAAACACCTCCTGGGAGTCAACAAGGACTAATTTCTCCACCAGTTCTACTCAAGTGACAAGTCAAACCAGATGGTTTTAATGACATCTTCATAACACCTAAAATGAAGATGTACAATTTCAGAATTCTATCTCATTAGCAATAACCCTGCCAACAGAGAGGCTGATTAGGCAGAAGACAACAGTAGGCAAAGCACTCTCCAATTCAAGAAAGTTGTGCTCTTCACTAGAGTTGGACGGTGCTAATAACTGAGAGTGCTTATGCATACTTACGAATCTCCCTGCTCTACCACACAGACAAACCTGTGTCTGGAGAGTAATGGCAACTGTTGGCAGGCATGATCCTGTTCTGATTTTACTGAATACCAGAAATCTCAGCAAATTCACTGTAACTGAGACCAGGCCACTTATAAGTAAGCAGAAGAGAGGATACAAGTGAAATACACAGTGCCTGGTTTAGTTCTATTAGAAAACACCCATTCTTTAACACACTGAAAAAATCTTCCCCTTTAGATTAAATCAAACAGCTTTGACAAAATAATAGAAAGAAAAGGTAGTAAATTTCAGGTATTAAATCACTACATTCAACAAGAAATACATTTTCTTATAAGTACTTTCCCACATAAATCTGGGAAAGCACTTTTGGAGCTCACTGTCATGCATCAGTGAGTTCCATAACAAAGATCCCGACAAAGCAAGTTAACCAGTTTTTAAATGCATCTATGTCTAAAGGCATTGCCAATTAATAGGATAATTTAATACTTTGGCATTCCATACCCTACATATTTGTAGGTTCTTTCCTTTCTTCCCCCTACAGTTGTGGTTTTATTTATTGTTTTCCAGCCTAAGTGCTTGACTTCTAGGCTTTTTATGAGAATTTAAAACATTTTTGGCACAATGAGCTAAATTAATCCAAATGCTATAGGCAGATGGTCTATTCCCAACCCCCATTTGGAGTCCAAGGGCATTCGGCATTTGGAGTGAAGGAAGTCTTCCGCAGGATCAAGAAGATAGCATTTAGCAATTAAATTACATGTTCACCTACAAAGGGAAGCTATTTTAAATAAGGAGGGTTATAAATACAGGAAAGTGGTAAACTATCTTACATAAACTGCATGTTGAAAGAGTCTACAAAGGGAGCTGGTGTAGAGAAACATCCTGTGAATTGTAGGTCAGTGCTCATTAAGTCTCCAGATTAACTCCAGGCACTCTTATACTTGAGAGACAAGAAAATCGGGGAATGCCTCTTAGCAGCATGTTCCAAGTCTTAGGCAAACACTTTAGCTTCCACTTAATTTCCAGGATCATATGCTTACTTCACAGAACACTTCTGGAATAGGTTTTTGCTTAATTATGTTTCCTCAACAAAGGTGCTTTCCCTGATGAAAAGGTGCTTCCATAATGAAAAATCTGAAGACTTTATTCAGTGGTATCTGAATACACTGAGTAGTAAGACGTATTTCCCCCAAACATAGGGGAAACACACTGAATTCATTGCATGGATTAAATTATACCCTCTAAATTATTTATAGACAGGTCAGTCTGAGCTTGTAACGTGCTTAACAGAATGCCATCAATTTGAGGACGACAGATACATTGTCACATGTTCCCCTGCCGCAGTTGCTTTTAAAGCATTGAAGCAAGGATACTGGGAATTCAGAGAGCCACTGGGATCAATGGAGGCTGCTCATGTCTTTTATAAGCTGTTCAACACTCCACTGCCATCTTAGGTTATCTGGTGGATAAACATAGGTGGGCTACCCTGTTTGTAGTTGGAAAGCTATTGTTAGCAAATACTTAGACCTGAAATGCAGGATTTTTTCATGACAAGCACATCTTAAACCCGTGATGCTGAGGAACGTACCCACTCATGAGATGAGGGTTACTGCTTTCCACTGACAAGTATGTTACTGACTCGCCAAACATGCCAACGCACTTTAAAATGCCTGCTTAAATACAGAGACCTTAGAAAAGGGCAACATACCAAATTTTTCAGAATTTCAAAAGAAGCTGTATTAACAACAGTCTTAATACGCTGGGAACCGTGGACTGATGGTGGCAGGTAACGATGTTCTTGTCCCAAAGCAGCACAGAATACAACTGAGATGACATACTGCATTCCTCCTCCAGGTATTGCCTCAAATTGCAGCTAATGTGGCAAATACTGACATGTAACTTCCTGGATGTTGCGTTTACCGTACCCATTTTGAAGCTATGCAGGGTCATTCTCATGATGTGTGTGGAGAGAAACCAATTGGTAATATCATTCCAGCGGAGCTACATTTTCTTTATTATGGTCATAATTTTGCCTTTGATGACATTTAAATGGCTCCTATAAATGATGCACTCTAATTCTATTTATCCCCTTATGAAAACTCCTGAACAACCACATGCAGGGGCTCAAGGGACTTTGTGGGTGTAGAGAAGCTATCCTCAGACAACTGAATGGTAGAGGAGTAATTTTTTCTTTTTTGAAAGATAAGTGTCCCCTATGGATTTTATTCTCTTTGATTCTGCTGTTTTAAGAGAGTATCTCATTTTTGTTGAATAAAAGTGCAGGGCAGGAAAACGTGAATTACAGGAAAGAGTGAAAAATGGGCCTATCTTCTGAAAACTGTAAGAGTTCTATAAACAAGCTTTTGAAAGGTAATAATAAGGAATTTATACTAAGTTTTTGAAGTAAACAATAATAAATTCATTTGTTTACTGCTGATTGCTAAACCCTTCTGAATACTGTAAATCAGAATTAAATAAATAAACCACCCCTTTTATACAGGCTTTAAGAAGAAAATGATGTTTTCTGAAAAAACTATTAGAGAGAAAAGAAGTACATGTAAAACTACGGCTGACTGTTCATTGAATCAGTTTTAGAACCAAAAACTCACTGCTTATAAAACCTGGGTAGAGTGAATTGAGATGGATTTCAGTTGAGCGAGTGGAGGCAACTGGTTGTAGCCAAGATAAATCACTCCTGGATCTCAGAGCGATTTTAAACACCAGTTTTCCAGCATGACGTAGTTCTAACATCATTCACTATCTCTCTTTTGCACCAAATGTTCCTGTATTAAGTCTAACCCCAGACACTGGAGCATTGGCATTAATGTGTATCACTTGCTTAACCTTCGCCGTAAGATTCAGACAGGTGTCTGTGTAGGGAAAGATGAAAGATTCCCAGAGTCAACAGAAGAATAAACAAAACCAACCCCTTTTGCTTGGCCAACCCTGGAAGCAGGGCAGAAATCCCAGGGCTCTCAACCCTGCAGTTTTGGGAAGTCCCTTTCAAAGTCTTTAACTTCTTACAAGGATGCAATCCTTCATGCCTGCCTGAGATGAAACTTCTGTCTTCCTCAAATATTCCCCAGGAGTTTTGTTTTAATGAAACTGTAGTGACACTACTTGAAGTGGAAGAAGTTATACTGAATACAGGAAAGGTTATGAACGTATTAAAAAATAAGATGCCATTTATGATGATGTTCATGGAGCTCAAGATGGGGTAAGCAGTTCCAATCTCAGTTTGTCAGACTTCTTGAGCAATAGATTTGTGTGGTTCAACAGAGAGAATAATAAAAACAAGATCAGGCCTTTATTCTATTCGAAAAATACTCTAAGCCAATGTAAATGAAAAATATCTATAGCTCTGAGTGACACAATGTTCATGCAGTAAACAATTACATTAATTAGCATCCTCAAATTCATTGCAGAGTGCACTTCATTTTATCTATACCCACCACTGAGGCTGCCTTTCTCAGACAAGATAGTCCATCTCTGGTTTTAAACTACAGATTTGTAGTATTCACATGAACAATTGTTGAGGTACATACTAGATTATCACAGAAAGTGCATTACAAATGACTGACTACATGATGCTCACTACTAAAGAGAACAATTTAAATACATGCAAATAAATGAACTTCAGCCAGTTCTTAAAAAACACTTGCTCACACCTAATTTCAATTGGCAAGGAATAGCTATAGTTTATTTTATCAAGGAAAACATCACCTGCATTACAAGGAAATATGAAATTGTAATTAATTTTGCTTGACCTACAGAAAAGTCTGATATGCAGCCTACTTTAGGTTTCTGTGGCAAAATGCACCATGAGAGAGATAGGTAGCCAGAAGTGACAATTTAAATGGGATATAATAGCATCGACATGAGTTAGCCTTTAGTATTGCTGAAAATGAGACAGTATGCAATGTGAATAATTATTCATCATATTCATGTCAATTACAAAGTTGAATAACTACTCATACTGTCTCATTGAACAGATTATAGCAGGGAAAAAATGGTTTGAATAAGCACAGCAATATTAAAAGGGACCTTGATAATCTTTGATGTACCTGAGAGGGCAAATAAAAAATTGCCCTGAACTGTGTATTTTTTTTCTGAAAACAAAGGAAAAACAAGAGAGAACAAGGGAAACGGATTACTGTTTGGGTTAGGGACATTCAGGATAGAAACAATACTGCAAGATGCAAAGCATCAAAGGCTTTCTCTGACAGTCAATATCAAGTTTTTGTAAAATGATTTTGATTTAATCAGCATAACCTTTCTTACAACTAGTAATTCCATACGGAAAGTTAGCACCAGAGTCCTTTTTATAGAGATTAAATTTATTTCTTTAAGATTTACTGGCCATTTAATAAAGTAAATCCTCCCTCTTGTAGTTTAAGGCACACAGGCTGTATTGTCCTACATGCGTGTCTCTCTGAGTTTGCCAGAGTACTCTTTCACTTTTGTTTTAACAGAATCCAGCTCCTCTAACCTAAATATGAGGAAGCCTAGCACATAGAAACACTTTTATTCTAAATGAAAAAGATCTCGTATCACAGGTGAAAGGCAATATCTGGTATTTACTGTTCTTCCTAACTCTGCTATGCTTCTGGAAGGAGGTGCATTAGTGTTCGCAAGCAGTGGGGGCAGAGGCAGATGTGGCAGGCACAGGGCTCTGGGCACAGAGCTGCTGGTCAGTGGGCCATGCAGGCAGGCTGTGTCAGGTACTGAAAGTCCTAAGCTTTACTGTAAGTAACCTGGGTCTTTTTATCCTCACCTAATTTTAATAGCCTTTGGGTATTTAGGTGCTCCCTACATGAGAAGTTCTAGGCAGACTGACCTCAAACCTGTAGTTTTCTGTCCTAATCAGTTTATTTGCTCTTATTCTATAGCAATAATGTACATAAAATTCTCTCACATCTGCATATACATCTGTTTATAAAAGAGGACAAGAAAAAATGTTGATCTATGATGTATTTTTGGATCATGTGGATTTTATGCAGTAGTAAAATGTGTGATGTGGCAGAATTATGTAGTTTCTGAAACTTCCAATAGACATTACAAGTCCTCTTTTGAAAATATATTTGACAAGCAGTATGCAAACCACTGCTGTGAGGCAGAAGATATTTCCCATAAGATGCCTCTACAGTCCCTTTTGAGGAGCTCTGTGTGATGGATATTCATAAGAAATAGGAATAAATTATGAACCACCTAAGTTTTGGAGAGAGAAGCCAGAAAGAGTTTAGTTGGATAGGGCCAATTGCATCAAGACTAAATAAATCAATACAAATGACTGCTATAAATTAGTATATTAAAAACAGAGCAAAAAAGAAGGCTATTCATTAAAAGAAATGGCAATTCAATTTGGCAATTACTAGAAAAAATATCAGGTAGATGAATTCAAAGGAACTCTCAGAGATTTACATGGTTCGCCCTATCAAACGTGACTTTTCAATTTATTCACAATAAAAAGTAGTATTGATCCTTTCTTCAGCTTAACTATTTCTGCTGGCATCTCTGTCAACCACTTTACACCTCTATGATTCTGTTATTTTGATTGATAGACATTAAAGTTTCTTAAGAAGCCACCTGTCCAGAGCTCTGTACTGCTGCATGCTGCCCTATAGGTTCAACGTTACCTGAAGATACAGGACCTATGAAATAGACTGAGTTTCATTGTAGGTGCTACAAGTGTGGGAACCGCACGCTACGGTTCTCATGCCTGAGAAGAGCCGCCCTGAGAAGAGCAGGACTGAGGCTCATACTGCTAGCTCTGACAGCAGTGTGCTGGTGGTAGATTGTCCATTTCTGCCTCTCAGACACGCCTGTTCATCTTATTTCTGCCCACAGCCACCTAAAGGCTCTGCTTGCTGGGAAAGCCTGCCAATTGCATTGATTGTCATGGATGAAGGATCCACACAGGCTGCTCTCAGCAAGAAGATGTAAATAGCAAGGCTGGCTGAAGGATAAGGGCTGGGGAGGCACAGCATGGGGGCTGGGGAAGGCAGCATTGTGGGAATGTGCCAGGTGAGGGACCAACAGACGATCAGGAGGAGGAGGATGGGGAGGGCAGGAGGCAGCTGAGAAAAGCTGAGAGCAGCACAGCACAGCACTGAGAGCTAATGTGATGTGACAGAAGCTATGAGAGAAGTATGATGAGGCAAATGAACATAAGGGATAACACTGCCAGGAGACCATTGCATTTGAAGCCTAGTCAAATGATGGCCGTATTTGGGGGGGGGGGGGGCCCCCCGCTGGTGGAGAAGAGAAGGTAGACAGAAGCCTGCATTAACTGCAACTGAGTTGCAACTGGTTGCAAATAGTGATGATCAAATAGGCTGTACTTCAGGTTGAAAGCTTCAAAGGCAAATTGTCTTAATAGTGATATACGCAAGTTAAAGTGTGGGTCAGCCTTGTAAGGTTCATTAACAATTTAGGTTAGAAATAACAGGGCATGCTTATTTCTCCTCATCTATTCTTGTAAGCAGTGTTTTTCTATTACACTGCAAATAAAAGCGTCCTTAACAGCTAATCACATATAAAAGATGTGGAAATGACATGATTAATATTTTATAGACACCGCATTGTATTTACAAAGGAAAAAGACCTCCTTGCAGCCCAACCATTGATTTAAACCAGCTCAGCTTTCAAATGCTGAGAACAATTTTTCAGTCAGTTGATAGATCTAGGAGATTTATAAGGAGGAAATGGAGTTTTCTGTTATTTTAATTTTGATTTAAAGGTGATAGAGCATATTGCAGCTTTCACGTCTTTCAAACCATTTTTCAGTCATCTGAGATTAAAGTCTCTAGCAAGATTAATTGTAGCGTTGGGATTAAGAGATTTTATAAATTACTCAAATTCAAAAATAAAGCTAGCAGAGTACTAGGATAATGATAGATACATCCATACTGTATCAGCTACAGCTGAATTGAATTGACACTGTAATAGACTGAATGCAGTCAAACATGAGAAGTTATTAGTAAATATTATTCTTAATGAAAATGCAGACACCACTGCACTGACAATTCCTGGGGGTAAAGTCCTCTTGAAGAACATTCATTTTTCTACAAACACCTGTATGAAAGACTGTGGTATAGCTTCCTGATTTGTCAAGGCTTCCTGCTCCAGAGAGACAGTATGCAGGGCAATGAAATTATTGTCCTTCCTTCAATCACTATAGTACATATAAAGATACAGTGTAAATTTGTTGTGATGGCTAAACTTTAAAGGACCTCAGATCAAAAGTTTGCATACTTGGGGAATTCACCAGATCAGGCTGACTAAAAGATGTGGTATCACCTACTCATATACATGTCTGTATATATACATATATACAAATACACCCACAGATATACACACCCACACACCACAAGAGACATCTATCTATGTGTAGCTGTATACCCCATTCAATATCCCAGAGAAAGACTGGAGAAGAGAGAACTTTTCTTTGTTAAAGCCAAGGGGTGAACTGTCTGAGTGCATTAAGGATGAAATGAAGACAGCAGAAAAAAAGATCTTAATGGGATTTCTGAAAAAGGTTGAGGGGTCATTAAGGCACTGGAGAAACCTAAGATTATTTCCTTGGCAGGCCATCTAAGTATTTTTATTCGTTTCTTTAAGTGGCTGTTCTGAACAGGACACAGCTTTCTCCTTTCTTCAGCCCACTTCACTTGGAAGGTGAAGATGCTGTATTTTTGGGCTGAAGTGAAACCTCAGCTTGTGACCAAGTCTGAAGCTTTAGCAGCAACTGCCCTTTAGCAGAAGGTGACATTACGCCTACATCTATGCCTCACTTTGTTCCACACCTTCCTCTTGTCTGGCATCTCATAAAACCAATGTGATACTTAGGACACAGCTGAAAAGAGAACAGCGATTCTTCAGACTGCCCGCTTTCTTGCTGACTCAGCCAACTGGGCGCTCAGCTAATTTCTGCAGTGCCTTTGAAGCTTCCTCGCAGTGGAGCTGAGGGAATACTTTTAATTGATTAGAGCCTCCCACAAAGCCAAAGGTAATTTGTCAGTTCTCAGATGAGCTCTTCTAAAGATTGTGTTTTCTGGTGGTAGAGATAAATTGGCGTTAGTGCGGGATGGGTCCTCCATCACTCCTACTGCATCAGTCACACACAGATAAACTGGTCTCTGGGAAGAACAACTCCCTCCTCTGCATGAGAGTGCAGCAGTTGCGAGTGAAGCCAAATGCCATTGATTTAAAAGGAAAGCAGAGCTGAAAGGGTCAGCAACCTCTGGCTTGGAAAATCTGGATTTGAGTTTCAAGGCATGAGACAAAGTTGAAAGACTGAAACAGACTGACTTCAAAGGGGAAAACAATATCATGAGAGCAAATTATATTCTTTATCACATGGTATACTCTCTTTTGGTGAAGAATAGCTTAATTTTATATTATGCTTAACTTCAAAGAGACACTGACAGGTAAAACAGACAAAAAGATAACGATGGTTCTGTAGGGGAAAGACTAGCTGGTACAACCTGACGGCAGTGATGCTTGACTATACAAAACTAGGAATGTGAGCTGGACCACACATTGCAATTAGGGGATGTAATAATAGAAATAAAACTTGAAAAGCTTAAGAGGATGCTGAAGGCTACAAAAGTGTAAAAACTGAATACATAAAAATGAAAGTTTTGGATGGATACTTTTTCTCTGTTAAAATAAAACCTGAACAAGTGTGTGATTTAGTGTCTTTTATGTCATAAAGACAATGTGGGAAGCAGGCTAACTATCCAGAAGAACAAATCAAAATTACTTCATACATTTGTTAAAATATACCCCAAAATGTAAGTCAAACATCTTTTCTCCACGTGCAAATGTGCTTTCAGATGTTCAACTTTATTTTAATTAATGTTTTCCAATATGCAGCAGGTTCCTAATGATCAGAATAGGCAAGAACAGTGTTTATAGAAGGAACCTGGATTGCTTAGAAAATACTGAGAACTTTGTATAATACAAGCCAAACAATGGATACACCATAAATGTATTTAAATTATAATAATAAAAATAAAAGACACTTATCCAGAACCTACTTTCAATATATTGTGCTTGTTTTAAAAATGATTTTACCTTTCCTAACATCCATGTGAAATATACGTGTGCACAACAGCAGAGTGCACAACAGCTGACACTGGATAAGGAAAAGGGATTGTGGAAATCTTTCTGCAGATTTTAATACACTTTGGATTAGGCCCTTTAAGAGTAACTACGTTATGTGACAGGGGCATTTGCCTTTGGAACCTCAGGCTGGGTCAAGTAATTGCATCTGGGAAATACAGTTTCTGCTTCTTCCCAGGTCTTTTGTGGTCATGTTTTTGGAAGATCGATTTTGACAGTACTCATTTAAATGTTTCCTTACTTCATAGTAAAAGCAGGATGAAAATGGCCCACAGAAGTCTCAGGAGTAATTTATAAATTCAATCAGAGAGAGAAATCTAAACTGGACCCTTTCTACTATGTACTTACAGGAAGGTAATCTTGCCAACACTCAGGAATACATTTTACGTCTTTCTCAGTACATTGCACAGTCTTGTACTTTATACTTTTTAAGACGATAGAGCCATAAGGAGTGGGACTATTCTTAGAAAAAAATCTAAGATGATCTATTCCCATAACCCTAGGACCCATGAACATATTTTCAGAACAGCACTGATCATCACAAATTTTGTGGAGAAGAAATGTCTGCATCCAGTGACACAGACAGTGTTATACAGTGAGGCCATATATTACAGTCCACACACTCACTACCTTTGTTTTGCTAGAAATGAGCATGTGGAGAGTATATTTAACTATCATATCTCAACAATACTGACTGGCAGCAGCTACCTTATGACACTCATCTTTCCATGATGCTTTATTAAACAGATTTCCCAAACTATTTCACCTATGAATCAGTATCATAGGGTCTGGAAAATAGGTGTAATGAAATAGCAACAGTTTGAGAGATCCTACAGCAGGACTGAAAATAGGGGTCATTTACAGCAGTGGCTGAAGTGGATAGAGTAAGAATCCATGTGTACAAAATATGCTAGCAGCATTCAGTTGTATCTGACATTAGTCCCCTGTGCTCATGTACTCATTACTTTCTTGCAGATAACAATTTCCCTCATCACAAATACTGGCCTTTTAGTAATACAATATGCCATCATCAACTCTCTCATCCTTTATCAAGCAGTGTATTTTCATATGATTTATATGCACACATTTCTTACAATGACAACTGGCATCAAGATAAAGGCAGACAAACAAAATCTATCGCAAAGCAGAAGAACCACCTCTTTGCTTGATATTTCATTAATAAGTAATGCACAGTTGCATTACTCATGTCTCAAAATAACACAGTCACCAAACACAACTGAGTGTGGACTGACAAAATCCTCACCTCACAGTGGAACAGTGGACTTTCACCTTCTATTTTCAAAGGATGCCTATTGTGTATATTGCCTCAAGACTCAACAGATTCAACAGAGAGAAAACAAAATGTATCCCTCCAACTTGTCTTTCAGATCCAGTTCTTTACATATTAGATTTGGACCACACTCTATTTTATACCCAATAATCAATATAGTGCATATGCCAATATCCCCAAGATAACATAATTTTAATTTGCAACCCTTGCATTACAGCTACTACAAACAAAATAAGACCAGCAAAGAAGTAAACAAAATGGACCTGTTAAGACAGACCTTGTATAGTTAGTAAGAAGCCTGGACTGGCTTGGGCTGGGAGGGAGGAAGGAAGAATAGCGCATTGCCCCAGCTCAGTGTGCCCAAAGCTTTAACTAACTGAAGGAAAAGTTAAAACGTTTCAATGCCTTTCTTCACTGTGTAATCACAGTTACCTAAATCAGAAAATGTGCAGTCAACAAGGTCTACAATCCCTGTAAGACTCAAAGCTTCCCTAAACTGGAACACTAGAAGTTAACAAAGTTAGACCATCTCTAATACTGCTATACTAACCAATGCTTAGGTCATTGGCCTGGAAAGTCCAATTCACAGAATGACAAGTACTAACTTGGAATTCACATCTCTCTTTTTTAGAACTTTTCCTGATAATATCAGTGCTAACTACTACAAATATTACTATAGTGGCATTACAGTTCTGTTTATAAACACTTCTCTTTCAACAGTGTATTCTCGGTAATCAAATCAGCATAACTATTCTCTGTTTTAATGCAATACCCTTCTATTAGGACTGGTGTGGCATACCAACCCTCTCAGAAATGTGTTAAAAAGTAGGTAAATATTTTTGCTCCCATAGCTGTTCCCGTGGAGCTGTTCCAGGCCCTCACTCTCCATGCTGGCAAGGTTAACAATTCACTGCTTTTCACTTTGTTTCATAAATGACAGGCCCATCAATTTATTTGATTTTATTAAAGCCCTGCAAGGGTAAATTTTCCCAGTTTCTGTTCCTGTTAGTGAATATGTGTGTTAAGATTTGCACTCTGTCTTCCAGATGTTTTACAGGTGTCACGTATAAGACATTGGTAATTCCTTATCTCTACAGGCAATGCCAGAGAATGTATCTTATGAATGTGCCTTTTTAGATGCGTTAGATATCTGGTTTGAAATAATCCTGTGACCCCCAATAAAGCCCAGGTTTGACATGCCCCCCCACCCGCCCTTGTAATTATTACTACTGATTATCAGTAACACTCCACACTACCACATTTAATCCCATTTCTGTTTTTCTAATCTTCCAGATTTTCCTGTTTGATATTCTGAGCATACTCAGTCATGGCTATCCCATCATCATATTGATACAGTTCTATCTCTGTGATTAGTGTCATTATTAACAGCATTAGAAACCAGTCTGTAAGGAATTCTGTAAATCTCATGTCTTTCACTCTGCTTTCTTGCCTATGCTGCCATATTGTCACATTCTTCCAGTAAACTGATGTAAGGCAATGATCATGAATAAAACACTGTATCTTGCATCTGTAGAAGTAATTTATATGAAATAGTGCAAAAGGTACAAATTTTTGTCAGAATGTCATAGACCCCTGGTGAATGATATGGGTCAACAGGAAAGATTAAGTATCTTCAGCTGCTTACAAAAGGTGCAACTCACATATAAACGCATTCACATTAGCAACAAATCCAAATCAAATAAATAACTGCTGGAAATTATATAACCATTTGCTAAATAAATCCATACCCATCCAGCTAAACTGGCAACATACAGGCAAATTTTAGGCAGTTATTTAAATTCTTTCCATCAAAATTCTCAGTTTAAATATTCATTATTGCCTTGACAGTTTTATGTTTCATCCTACAATGATACACCAACATCCACACACACAGAAATATCACGAAGAGAGGACTCCTATCAGACTTCTAATATCCTCCTACTAACCTTCGGTGGTTTAAAAGGATAGTCCGGTGAAAAGGTAATGTCAAGGAAGAAAACTCCACCTTCATATACAGACCCTGGAGGCCCCAGTATAGTTGACCTCCATTCATAAATGTTGTCTCCTTTGGGTCCAGCACTACAATAGAAAACAAAAATACAACATAATAACTACACACAATCAAGAATATACTCCATCAATTATACTCTACTGGTAGTACCGCTGGTTTTGCAAGTTAAAAGTGTGTATTTTTTTATCACTACAACTTAAAATTGTGTATCACATTTATTAAGTTAGCCTTGGGTAAAACATGTAACTGGTATCCTAAGCTCTATCAGTGAAGTGATATATTCAGCCAGGAAGAATTATTAAAATCACATTATAAATTATTCAAATAAGCACAGAAAAATTCCCAACTGAATCATCTCAAATATTTTAGTGGGCAGATGTAAAGTAGTTACAGTGCAAGGATAACAGAGACTTTGCTGAGATGTCTTGTGACTGTCCTGACTCAAAAGCTATCCTATTTTCCCCTACCTCTTCATCCACCTACTTCATCAGTCAGTAGCAGTGTAATTACACACATTATTATACAGCACAGACTGTACTAAAGACTGAGCAGGGTGCAAATAACCTTGCAGATGTACTTTCTAAGTTATTAATCCAGTCTCTACCACAGAAGGGTGCTTTTCTCTGCAAATGTTACCCTATATGAAAAATATTATAAACAGGAAGCAGGTTAAGATGTTACAGATTCACAGAATTGTTAGGGTTGGAAGGGAACTCTGGAGATCATCTACTTCAACCATTAAATTCAATGTCCTTGTTAGAAAACACAGTACTGAAACAACATTACAAGATATCACAAACTATAACCCTGTATGTGAAACAAGAAAAATCTCTCACCCACATGGTCCATTCCTGAGGGAAAAAAAAATATCAAAACCTAATAAAAGTTCTTGGGCATGACTCGTCCAAAAGCCACCACAGCCTCCTTTCATACAACATAATGCCTGTCTATAGAAGTACGTATGTTACTCAGGACGGCCTCTTTAGGAATATGAAGGCTTTTTTTCAGTACATAGCCTGCTGGTATCAGTCACTGACAGATGACTTGAATTTTACTTAGGATCAATCAGGATGATAACTTCTAGATACCTGATTAATAGTTTGAGAGGAAGTTGGTGCTGGTGTATATTTCAAATAACTTATGTGGTATTGTCTTAAGGCATTTCTTGTGAAACAATTCTTACTATGTTTGCAATAAAGATTTCCACAGCAGGCAGGGGTTTGTGAAATAACCGTATGTGCAGAACAGATGAAAGCTCTTGGCTATGCTCCATGCCTCACAATGTACCCAATTATTATATGACATCATGTCATGTTTACTGCTTAACTATTTATTTTTTTCACTGAAAGTTAATAAAACCCTCTTTCACCTGAAATTCCTTGGGCTCCCTTCATTAAAACTTCTGACTGCATGATTCCCTGCATACAACTGCGTGACGGTGTACTTCATTAGTCATGGTACCTACATCAATTTTCTATAGTAGCTGTTAATGCTGCTTGGCTTACCAAACTATGTGGCTTCTTAACAAAAATGGGTTACAAAGACTATAACATTATGGAACTTTCATTTTCTATCAGCCATAGTAACAAAATAGCAACTGTTTTAAAGATAAAAAATGCCTTTTTAAGTGTTACAATAGCAGAAGTGTTGCTATCTATATATCCACAGTGTCTGTAATACATCAGGTTGTGAGCTGCCAAACAAATTTAATTTACCCAGTTCTCAGTTTGCATTAACCTTTGAATGATAAAGCACAGCTGAGACTGCTGTAAGAAATAAACCAGAGAATGAATAATTAAAAACACCTCCACTCCCTTTAGAAAGACCAATCCCGAATCAACAGGGAAGGTTTAATTGTGACTGAACTAGGCATTAAGGGTCTAATTGAACTCTTTATAAGCCCAAACAAATGTGGTTCTGCATCAGTGCTATGGTATACAAGGTTCACAGAAAATAGAACCCTTACAAAAAAAAATCAGGCAATTAGTTCAAATACAAAAGACAAGAAGCAGGGGCAGTCTACATCTTGCATAAAAAAAGCACCCATAATGCATCAAGGAAATCCTTTCCCATTTTCTGCAGAAAAATATTCTAATACTTGGAGAAGCAATGACACAGCTGATACCAGCAGGTTAAAATAGAAGTGATATAAATGTTGATCCCAGAGAAATGGTTGGAAACAGCAAGTAACAAAAGCAAGCCCTGTCTTTTTTAGACCTTGTTTAGCCACGAAGCAATGGCTGGGCCCTTTTTGGGTTTGAGCGAGGCTCACTTTTTGATTTGAACATTCTCTGATAGTGTCATTTTCATAATGTATATTATTTTTATTTGTTTTGTCTATTTATTTAATTGCATTAACATTTTAAATGAGCAGTTATTAATTAGAATAGTTGGAAAATGCTCCATCTGCTAGTTGAACTGTTTCGGCACGTCCAGCTACAAGCCCAGTCTGATCACATTCTGAGGATGCTGATTAACATTAATTGAAGGTTTTCTTTGCAAATGAGAGATGAAGCTTTATTAAGTATTATTATTAATTTGAAGAATAGCTCAAATTGTATGTAGTGCGGGAAGACTGCTGTTACCAACGTTGCCAGTTAGCGTACTTGCTGGCAGCAAGGCTGTTGAGCCAATGCAAAATGCCAATCCATGTGCACAGGCAACGGCTGGTATTAAGTGCAACAGCATACACAAGTGTAATGCTTTTTCACTTGAACATTAATAATACAAACAGTTTGACAGGTGTATATCTTTGTTTTTCTTCTTTCCTAATTGTTAAGCCTTTTATTTATCCATATTATTGGCAACCAGAACAACGGCTCATCAGGCTTCACCAGAGAAAATTCCCATTATGTGCAAGACCTAAGCCAGAGCCTTATTCTATAGGGTTGTAATGCAAGAGGATTTAATTGCCCTTCTCCTACGTGGATATCTGCTCAGCACACTGAAGCCCAAACAGTTTACATTCAGTATGGTTTATATTCCAGCTCTATTAATGTTATGGGCAACCAAATGACAGATCTCAAAGAAAGCAAACCAAACATGCCTGAAGTTCTGTTATCTTTGGAAGGACAGATTGAGATGTGCACCCACTCGGCAAAGGGCAGACTGAATCTGTCTTGAGCAAAACTGACCCAGGGCCAGAGAATACTCATGCTGTCTGCTACTAACCTACTGCTAAATCCATCAGCTTCAGGGAGGAAATGACAGTGGCTGTGGCAGCTTCAGGTGGAAGTGGCAGAACTGTAAGGATAAGGTGGTTAGAAGGACAGATCTGCTGTCAGAGCAGCACCACAGCCTCCCAGTTTGAGCCCTGATGTTAAAACTTGGTGACTGCAGGATGAAGCAATCAAGGAACCCAATGAGAAGCACAGGGTACTCCCTGTTTTCCTGTGTTATCTCCTAGGTGGAATTTGTAACATAAGGCCAAGGAGGTGCAGCTGAGCATAAAGGCCCTGCAGACTTGAAGTTAACAATGGATTGTCAAGAGCTAGCTTTTTGCTGTTATTATTTCCTATAGTTCTCGAGACACTCCACAGAATACCCTATTTTAGCCACTGGGGAGGCTTTGCTTGCTGGAAGACCTGGGAGGAACATAGCAGCCTTCCTCCTCTTCCAGAATGACATCAATATGGGCTTAGGAAATTCAGGACAAAGGAGTCAAAACATGTAAAGTTGTCTCCTCCTTATTTCACTTTCCTTTGCCTCTCCTGATATATTTTACTTCTGCCACTGCTTCCCACAAGCCTACTTGGAGGTGAAATGTTTGTACATCAGTTACAGTTAGTACCAAAATACTTTAAATGCTGCTCTAACTGAATTCATTTTATTTTAAATGCTTAATGCACTGAATATTTTCTAGTCCCTCAACAAATTATAGGCAGGCAGACTTGAAAGTAGTGCAGCCAAAAAGTGCTTGTCCAGTACAATACATTACAAACATCAAGCTTTCCCTGCAGTTAGAATATCCTAAAGTATTAAATTTAAAATAGTGTATTTGGAGAGTTGTATGAAAACAACAGCATCTATGTGACATACCACCATGAGAACTTGTCTGGAGAAGTTATGAAAGTACAGCTGATCTTTAGTTTTGTCAGAGCTGTGATTTGTACACGAATTTATTTAATTTCCAGAGAATAACTAAAAAAAAAAAAGGTAAATACAAAAGGTAAAAAAATATTCCCTTGTCTATCAAGTAGACCTATGGAATAAATTAGTAAAAATAATGTTATTATTTTCTAATCTAACTTATATTTCTTGATAAAGGGTCATATGCATCCCCAGTGCCTATAACTGGAGGCAGCATAACCTCACAGTTTGTTTCTAATGATGTAGAAAATGAAAACTAGTTCTATGCCTCCCCTCCCATTCTTGGTCTCTCAGTCTTACTGGTATCCACCTATAAAGGTGTAACTACCCTTTAACACAAGGGAAAGGTAGTCCTGTAGCACAAACCAAAGAAGTAAGATAAGGAATTGTAACTTAAATTTCCTTTTTGATCCAACACATGAATGATGTGTTGGCGAGAGTGATCAGGCCAAATAAAAAAGGAACGTGAGATGGTTGGGAGGCTTTCCTATTCCTCAGGACTCAGAAAGAAATGGAAAGATTCTTCTGGACTAGGTGAATTTAAGTTCATTTTTATCCTCATCCTTTATAACATGGTAGGATAAAGCAGGAGCAGGACATTATACTAATATACTACACATTCCATGGCATTGTCTATGGCATTTCATTCTTAATACTGAATTGTTTAATCTGAATTGCCTCAGCAGACAGAACTGGGGTTCCCCTGGCCCTAAGTGCAGTCCATGGAGGATACAGTCTCAACTACCTTTGGTAACGTGACAGCGAAAGAAGAGGGATACATTCAAGTTTCTTCCTTTCCTTTTATTACATGGAGACTTTACCTAACTGTTTAAGAGATTTCTCTGAGGAGAACAGCTCACCACAAAATTATCTCTGTTTACAAGTATTACAAGTCAGTTTCTTGCAATCCCACTTCTCACACATCTAACAGTTATGCTGCAGCAGATCCTGCCTCTAGCTGTCCTCTGTTAATGCCTCTGGGAAGCCACTTGCCCAGAGGTCACAGTGGATACAAAAGTACTGGAAGACTGGTAAAATAATTTAAGAGCGCAGCTGTTGAGGGAAGAGTATGGATGTGACAACACAAAAGACTGCAGATTCAGCTTTCAGTGAGACACATCTCTTGAGAAGCTCATACGAAGCCTCATTAAAATAAACCCAGTATATACCTCTGCTCTCTGTTTTGAACTTGGTGCCATTACTGAAACTGGTCCTAAGCAAAAATGTTGCTTTGGAATATATCGTATCTCGTGGCTGTCCCCTTGCTTGGGAACAAGCTGATGAGACCAGCAGTGGGACTATGCTGGCAAAGTGGACGGATAACCTCAATTTGAGAAGTCACCAGGTGCTATGCTGATGCTAACATCACCAGGTGACAGACCAACCTGCACACCCAGCCCAGCCCCATTTAACACAATGCAGAAATAGTGCCATTGGGAAGCATTGGCATCACAGCCACTGCTTTATGTCTTTGGCCTTGGAATGGATACACAGTGCCAGCAGCACTGGTTATGTGTTGAATTTCTTCTGCTCTTCTCCCAGCTCTCTCTTCTCTCCATTCTGGAAGCACACCTGATCCATCACCTCTTGGGCCTTTACCCTTTCTCTTCCTTTTTTACTGACAATCCTTCTTCATAGAACCTGTATTTTCTATTTTCTGCTTGAGGGTGGTTTCTCTCCAACCCCTTCTCTGTATGGTGATAATTCATTGCTCTTTCATTATAGTGGAGCCTTTCTCCCTTTGGGTACATGCAGATCCTCCTTCCCCTAACATGCCCTTTCTTTTTTGCTCATCAACAGCCACCAACACATCCTCCTATTTTTCAACTTTCTCCAGAAAGGAGGGGGTGGAAAATGGTGCAGGGGAATTTTATTACAGTACAGCAGTTACTCATTTTGTTTCTTTCCTTCCCTGTTGCCCCTCTTCGGGGATGTAGTAAATGAAGAGCAAGCAGAGAGGGGGTGCCAGAGCAACAGTGGTGTATTGAAGGGACAGGGAGTCACAGCTGCCTGCCCAGATGCTACAGTGATATCAGTAGCTACTTTTATAAATGTATGTAATAAACAGTTGCCACAGCAGCCAAAGGAATACGTTTCTACAAAACAAAAACAAAGAGAGCAGTGAGCATTGAGACTGCCTGTGGCAATGGACACAGTTGTATGGTTAATAACACCTCTGCTACGAATAACATTAGCAGGCTAGTCTCCAAGCAGTAAAATCAAAGAACAATTAAAGAAATAAACCTCTTTAGAATTAGAGGTAAGTGCTTACTTCCGCTATAATATTGATGATATAAACTCTCATAAAGGAATAAACCATCCAGAAATTTGTACCTTTGAAGTGCATAACCTTTTCTTAATCTCTGTTTTTCCTGAAAATCTGCTGAACA
The DNA here is from genome assembly GCF_033783945.1 of Neopsephotus bourkii. Classification (NCBI taxonomy): domain Eukaryota; kingdom Metazoa; phylum Chordata; class Aves; order Psittaciformes; family Psittacidae; genus Neopsephotus; species Neopsephotus bourkii. The sequence goes on from NW_026901618.1 coordinate 3,367,112, forward strand.
CTCCATCTCAATTCCTTCCTCTTGATGGTGCAAAAAGTGTCTTTATTAAAATGCTGGAACACGCTCATAGTTCTTACAAGTTATAATCTAGACCAAAGCTAGAAATTTTTCAGCATTTAATTTGAGGCCCAAGAGATCTGAATTACTCTAAGAAAATTAACAAAATATATACATTTTTAAAGAGATGCTAATTTTACTTTAAATACGTGCTATATGTCATGAAAATCTTGCCTTTCCATGCTCTAACAATCTAACACTCAAATTTGGGTCTATGCTAGATCCAGTATTTTTGGTCAACCTGCAATATTACTCGGAATTTATGTGTTAAGTGTGTTGGAATATCAATATAACTGGAGGAAGTAAGAAAGGTTCTTGAGTAGGTGTCTTTCATAAGGCATAATTATTCATACTGGAAACTGAGGGTGAAGTGACTGGACCACTTGTCACTCAGAAAGGCTTTGACAGAACGAGAAACTTCAGACAAATCCTGTATACCACTTAGTTTCCATTACAGCAAGAGAATTCAGCTGAAAAATTTGGGACAGACTTTCTTACAGCTCTTCCAGTTTTTTGATTGAGACCATCTTTTAATCAGAAACTTAACAAAAGGGTGCTTTTAGGCAAGCAGTAAGAGGAGGAGGATATTAAGACATTTTTCAAACTTATGCTACAATTCCTTCAAAGTTGTTATATCCTGCTTTTATCGAGTGCTTTTTATGGAAGCCAGTTACCACGTTCATCTACACGACGGAACCAATGTGTTTGTGGTAAACATGATTGGAAGAATATTTAGGAAAACTGATCCCAATGAACTGTCAAAGGAGCAGTAATGTATTACAGGATAACACTAGATACTGTTTTTTGTGCTCATTGAGCACTTGAACTCAGTATGGTATGGCATTTTTTTTACTGTCAGTCTTTAGTTTTAGCAAGGTGTTGTAGAGGTCCATTTAACACCCAAAGCAATATGCAGTTTAACTCTGGGGCTTCCTGCCACTTTATTTCTTGCAACAAACTCACAGCACACCAGGCCAGTGTGCCAAGTCTGTTTGAGGAATATCCTTTTTTCCTTCTGATTGATTTTCTCTGCTTTCCCGTCACTGGAGCCATTAAAAATTTTTGGCTGAAGCTTTCTTGTTTTAAAAATTAGTAAGTTTTGGCCACAGTAAAAATACCAAATAGATCCACGCCAATATCACTTAGTTGATTTTATTATTCACTTCTAAACAATACCACAAAAAATTATTAAAAGTATCCTAGCACTTTAGCAGACTGGTATTATTCAAAGAGTACTTTGATGCTTTTATTCTTTAAGGTCCTGTCTTCAGAGCATTTCTGAGATAGCAGCCATCATGGAGAGAACTGCTTCTTAATGCACAAAATAGTTATTTATATTATACTATCTACAGCAATTTATTCATTGCAAACGCCATTACACAGTGTATGATCACAGCATGCTGAGTATTCACAATGAGATTTTAAAAATGGCAATTTTGTTAAGTATTCTCCACTTTGTTCAGCTGAAGAAAATTACATAAAACCCTTCACAAGAAGCCTTTCCTTTTCAGCACAGGAAACAACCGTTTGCCTCCTATTACACATCTATAGGCTCGGCTCCCTTTTGACACATCTTTTGTTTCTTTTTCTTTTAAAGTAATACCAACTTTAGTTCCAGCGTTTTTACAGTCCAGAAATGGACTGTATAGTTTAAATAAGACAAAATATTTAACAGTCTGATTTGTCTGTACGCTAAATTATATCAAGCATGATTTGTAGCTATATTTTAGCAAAGGAGGAAACACAAGTAACTAGGAACAAAAAACACTACAAAAAAAAAAAAAAAAGATAGACTGTCCTGGGACCTTCCAATATGACCTCCAATCCTGCAGTCTGCCAAGTGATATTATTTCCATGTTAATCCTAATTTGCTTTTCCTTGGGTTTCTTTTTCCTTTCCCAGGATTGCCATTTATTTTTCAGACTGTAACTACCTTTTAATTTCACAATATTTCCCCTTTCCCAAAACAGCTGTAATTTACTCTTCTACCATTGCTAAGTGAAACAGACACGCAACAGTGGGGTGGCACCATCAGGCACTATATTTTTAAATCCTAAATCTAATTTAAAAGGCTGAGATGACTGAGTGCAGACAGATAGTACAGAAACCCCATAGCAGCTGGAAGATTTAAGAAGTATAGTAAGAAAGAAAGTATTCTTTAAAATAGCATAGACTTTTTAGTTTCTGTGGAAACCTCAAGAGGGAGTGCAGGACAGAGAGGTAGACAGGGCTAAAGCAGACCAGCTCCAACAGACTAGAAAGGCTTGTCATGGGTGGGTGCAATATACTGTAAGCTTTAGATCTGAAATCCATTTGACATGTTAATTTTATCACTTCTAAAAACCAATTCCAAACTCCTGCTCATCATCAGAAATTATGAAAAAAATAAAAAAAAATAAAAAAACCAACCCGAAACCAACCACCAAACCCAAACAAAGAAAACCCTCAAACCATGCACAATGTATTAGCAGTGGACAGATCAGCTGAACTCTGGCTCATGTCTCCTTCACTTTCTGAGGGACTAACGATTTCATGTAAGGATTTTTTTAAAGTCTTAACCAAAAAAGACCTCTACAGTAACTTACTTTAAGAAATATTAGTGTAAAGATATTCTGCAATAGTTGGCTATTTCAGTAATTGAGAATGACTTATACAGGATTATTTCTAATACATGTACACACACATTTTATGATCATTATGAATGTTATAAGTAAGGCAGTAATATTTTTTCAATGACTGCATATTCTCCTCAGAAAGCTGGTTTTCCATATAACCAGTAGCCATTTTATCTTTCCCCTACTTGGAAATGATTTATCCAACTGCCTATAAAAAGGTTTGATTTGCTCAAGACTGTCCTCTTCAATAATCCTGACTTCAGGCACTTGTTTAAACCGGAGCCTGGAAATTTTGAAACCTTATGGAAAAAAAATAATTGGAGATTGGAGGGGCTCAATTCCGAGATTTCCTTTTGTGATGTTTTAGGGTCTTTAGCTTCTACACAAGCTGCTTGTAAAGCTGTCTCAAAATATTGAGGGCAATTAATGAGAAGAAAATTTAAAGAAGTTAGTATTTACAGAGAGAGGTACCTCAAACATACAAGAAAGCTGTGTAACCAGCAAGTCTGTTCTCTCCATCCTGTAAAAAGAGGAACAGGCTTGAATACAGATTATCCTCTTTTCAGTGTGACATTCACACATGCTTACATGTGAAATGCCTGCTTACACAAGGAAACAACTCCGTATTATGGCAGAGATTGACTAACATGATGTTAAACACGTTATAAAACAAGTCATTTCCTCCTGAGTAAACAAGCCTATAAAGCCAGCAGGCACAGAAAAAGGAAATTTGATTCTGAAATCCATATACTTCAAAAGCAGATTCCTTTTATTTAGTCAGTTTAGTTAAGAGGCGGTCTTATTTCTCCAGGTATCTGGTAAACAGAAGAAAACACAAGTGGAAATTACTGGCAAATGGACACATTTTCACAGCCTTTTTTCTTCATTTGAGATAATTTTCTTACTTCAAATATGGAGACCAGTCATAGGTCTGAGTTGAAAGAGACCTTAAAATGTTTCGACTTTTGATTGAGACTGATTACCCTCATTGCAGGCTACATTCTGACTTCTCCAAAGAAAACACCATTTATAGGTAATTGTCTTTGCACTGTCTGTGAGGACTGAACAATTCATACCACTTGACTGACTGGATGAAATAAACGGAGATCTGGCAAATTCTTGAGGAGTGTTTATGTGAGAATGTGGTTTCTTCTACTGGAATAGAATATTGTTAAGATTTTTTAACATACTCCTTCTCTGGATCCATGGAAGGGTAAATACAAAATAGAACATACTTAAATTTCTCATTTTTCTACTGTCATGATCTTCTCCTAGGATCTTTTGGGAGAGTTTCTGTGACTGAGGTTAGGAAGAGGCTTATGAAGAACCAAGCTTTCTGTTCCAAGGTTGCTGGAAATCAACTCAAAGTCAGACCTGAAGTTACCAAGTCAGCTTGCTAAAACAGTCCCAGAATGTGATTATGCCACAGACTTCAGTATGAGAATGGGGCTGTTTTAATGTGCTTTCCACTAAAGGTGACAACTGAGGCTACATTCTTCTAAATATACAGACCTCCCCTGTGCTCCCAGGATCTGGACTTCTGATTAGAGACTCCTTCCCTATGAATGGCTTAGTTTCCTTCCTTGCTTTATTCAAGAGCATTAGGATGAAAAGATGGAAAGTAGTCCTGGGAAAGACGATGGCAAAACTGGTTCAAGAAAAGAAGGACTTTTCACTTGTCAACTGAAAGTCATAATGAAAGTGTATGGCTGGAAGAAGTCCTCAACCTCTTTCTCATGATGGGAAGGCAAATAACCAATGTGTAGGTACCTGCCTGTGAAAGCAGTCATCAGTTTGGAGCTGGAGTTAGAGAACTTGGAGCTCCATAAAATCCCTCTCAAGGTTTCAAGTGAGACTTCCACTGCTGTAAGTCTCACACATGACCTACTCTAGAAATGATGTCTTGTCTAATTAGAATTGACATTTCTAATTAGCAAGCAAGAACCATCATTCTAACCTTTATGTCATAATCAGTGTCTCTGTCATACAAGAATGAAACTTCACATATTTATATAAGACTTGTTTTTGTTTGGTTTTTTTTTTTTTTTTTGTTAAAATCACAGTGTACGTTCCCTATATCCAGAAATAATACCAGCAACTGTTGAAATTGCCATTACAATTTCCTTGGCAACAACACTTGCAATCCTGACTCACACAGATGTTTTTTACATTATAAAAATTACTTTTGTGCTATTTTCTTTCCTATTTTCAGTTCCAGCTCATGTCCTTGGTTCAGCTGCCGTTGATACCTTCTCTCATCATTGTTTATTCACTTGCAATATTACTGGTTGTGTGCATTAAGTGACAAATGGCCAGTGCTTGAGTCAGAGCTATCACCATGAGGAAAACCACAGAATGCTACACTAGTCGTGCTGATATTCACAACGCAAAACTAACATGTAGCTTAACCCATGAACGCTAGACTTATATTGCTTATCTTTATCATGCATTACTGCTTATCTTTATTATCCTAATCAATGTGTGTTTAAGTCTTGTATATTCAAAGCATACAGCTGGAGCAAATGGCTATGAGCTACAGAAATGTTCCTCTTGTGGTGTCTGGGTTCAGCGCTAGCCTAGATGGCTTTTGTTCAAATTGCTCATATTTGGAGGCTCTTCGGCGGTCTGCATCTAATGAATAGGTTTTTTTACGAGTCCATTTCTTAGTGGACAAATGTCCTAAGTCGTAAGAATAGCACTGCTGATTGCAGCCTTGCTGGCAATGCTGACTGGATGGAGGAGGAAATACTCTTCAGCTGCATGTGTTAGCCCTTGGTTGAGGGCCTGAGAATGCTGTGGGAACACATGCCAGGCAGCTGCCTGTCTTATCTTATTTGAAGGTTAATTAGGAATATATCTGCTAATTGCTGTAATGATCAGTTAGGTACTCTTCAAAAACACCATATTCAGTGTTTTAAAAGAAAAAAAGTCTTGTTTTTTACTTATGAAGAGGAAAGGCATGGTGGAGATATTTCAAGCCATATTACTGTTTAATAACATGGGTATGAGCAAGCTCAGCAATGGCTCACCTGTAGTGCTTGTGATAATTTAGCAGAAGTCAATTCACCTGAGAAAGATTAAAATATACCAATTTATGTATTAAGAGGAAGAAAGTGTTCCTCTGTTGAATCATACTAAATCACAACAGTGTGCGTATGTACTCTTGTCACAGTTTCTGTACTTCTACTGGTTCTTATGCCTTCAAAATAATCTTTTTCAAAATTAATGCACTTGCCAATTGTATAATTCTGGAAGTGTGAGCATCTGTTTCCTCACAACTGTATGCATAGCCTTTTGAAGAAAATGTTGTTTATTAATAGTAATCTGTTTTTATAGCTTCACAATTTCTTAGATAATAGGGTAAAACACAATTTTCCTTTCATATTCTCTGCATACTGAAGAGACAGATGCAATTGCTAGAGACTACTTATGCTGAGGGCAAAACTTAGAACTGCTTAATGTGACTTAATGACTAAAAAATGTGTATCATTTATAGATGACATCTTGTACTCTGCTAAGATATTATTATGGTCAATGAGTACTCTTCCCTGATGGTTAGTAAAAGGATTTGGAATTATATCTGCTTTTATTTTACTTATTCAAGTAGACACACTAAAAGCAACTGAGCTAACCACGAGTAACAAAAATAGGGTTTAGTCTTTGCTCCTTATCTTTTTGTACACAGAGGCTCACATATAACAATATATACTGAAACAGAACTGAGAGAAAGCGGGAAAACCCGAGGACTGAAGAAAGGCTATTTTACAGCTACATAGACATGTAAACACCTCCAGGAATTCTGCTTAATAAGGCCAACTACTTTCAGCTATCACTCCACCGCCCGTGACAATCTTTGCATGAAAGCATTGCTTTCTCCCCCAGGCAGCACTATCAAGTTAGTACAGTTCCCTCAAAATACATAAATGCTGTATTTAAAGCTAAATGCATAGCATATGGAGGACTGGAGCTGTGCTTGGGTGAGCACCTCCTCACCCTCTGAAGGCACTCGGGCATGCCAACAAACATCCCTACAAAATGTGGCAAATATGTTAGGGAAAATGTCAGAATACAGAAATTTCCTGTAGATTTTAACACAAGTCAAGAGACACTCTTGTGTAACAGAGACACACCACAGGGTCTACAACTGATCTTGAATTACTTCAAGACACGATGTACACAAGGAAGTAGTCAACTTGGCAGTGTTTAATACATGAGCAGTGTTTCCCCTATGGGATACATTACTTTGCTTTTCTTAAAGATACAGAAGGGATTTACATGTTACTTTATCAAACTAGGTGTATTGAACCCCAGCGCAGAAAAGCTGAGTGACTGGGAACTTTGCCAGTTTTCCTGGGAAGCAAAGGCTCAATTCTGTGCACTCAAGAGTTGATCTGGTGTTCGGTGATGCCAGAGATAAAATACCACTGACTTCAGTACATTAAAATGCACAAAAAAGAGCACTTACGAGCCACTTTTAAGCACATAAAATGTGCATGTAGTTGTGCTCGCAGTTTTAAAACCTCTCATTTTTAGCGAGTCTTGTTAAAAAAATAATCTCGCATGTGCAATTGTACATTCAAATTTATGTTGACCTACTTTAAATTGTTTTTGGTTTATTGTGTTAGGAAACATATTCTAAAAGTGTACCTTCAGAGGATCAAAAAAGCCCCAAATATTCAAAAGCAAAAAGTGGTGGATGGTGGTGTGGTCCCTTTGATCAGGGTTTTTCCATTACAGCAATATTTTAGAATCACACAAAAATACGAACTGAATTTGTCACTTGACTTCTATTCCTATCATTTCTGCGGGGGTCTGAGATTGTGCAGAACAATTTCAATAGAATTCTCTGACATTCAGAACTGAAATGTCAGTTCCTGTGTGAAACAAGAGAACGCAGTAATTTGGGAAGTGTATTAAACTGTTTGACAAAACTAGATTTATTACATTTTTCATGTACACTCCTCCATGAGTTAATATTCCCTATTTAAAGAATATTTCTATTTTCATTTGCATTTTTACACTTATTTTCAAGTAATTTTATCACTAGCAGAGATTATTGTTGGGTTCAGGGCTCAAACTGAAAAAAATTGGAATGCTTAGACATGAATATTTTCTCTGTAGAGGTAAAAGGTCAAACAGAGTGGCACTAGACACAACAAAATGAATCAGTAAACTGAAGGAAAGATAATCAGTCTGGCTTCAACGTTAACTTTCTGTTAGTTACTATAGGGTTTTTGGGTTTGTTTTTTTAGCCCTCTAACAGTGTGCCCATCCAGTGCTCCTTGCTGTCCTACCCCAGCAGAAACTATCTAAATAAAACCAACGTCTAACATTCATACCCTCTTTCAGAAACCCATCCTGCACTGCAGCAAGTCCCTCCTAAAAAGTCCAGAGCATAGAAATACCCTTTTTGTTGAAAATCAGGAAACTGAGGTTCTGGCCAATGGAAAGCTAAATTAAATTTATCTTCCTCATAAACACGATTGTGTGAATAAGGGGTGTTCACAAACGTGAGTGGCCAGCTGCCTCCTCGGATGTGACAGTAAATACTGTGTTTAAATACAGAATCATAATATTTACAAATAGAAATTACACACAGTGTGTCTTTTAAAACATTTGCCATTGTCCAGAGGTTTGTGTGGTAAACAAACCACCCTAAACAGTGGGAAGTAAAAATGGTTTAAAAATAATCTTTTCTTTTTTGCAAATGAAGCAGTATTATTAGCAACACCAAGAGCTACTACTCTCGTGCTGATGCTGATGTCCTATTTTATTTCTCTGACTTTAACTTCATAAACCAAATAAATCTATTTTACTTCACAAATAGAGCAAAGCCTTCAAAAAAACCAACTTTTTTCTTGCTCTGCAAGCTTTGGAGAATTTATCTAAAAACCTGCAACACTCAGAAGCCCATACATCTTATTTTATTTAATACTGATGTCTGAACTTTCATGCATTTCCACAAAATGACAGGAGAGATTTAGTGAAATTTAGATGACACTGCCACAAATAGAATTTCAATTTATGGTTACCAATATAGGCAAATTAGGATCTCCCAGCATTGTGAATTAGAGGTTTTGTACTGACATACCTCTTGTCCAAAAAATATGATACATTTTTCATCCTTTTTCACCTCTGTTTCCCTATAATAGCCACAAGTATTTTTCATTTGTGGGCAATAAAACATTACCGTTATTCATTACATATGGCACTGGCATACTTGTTATAGCTACTGAGTGTACATTTCAGTACCAAAATACATTTCTCAGTTTAATATGCTACTAATGAATCAAATAAAACTCAAATAATTTGGGCTTCAACTGATACTTTATTCCCCCCCCATCACATCATGAGCAGAAGTGGTCTTGTACCTCTTACTCCATGTTCAGGCGGTTGCGGTGAAACTCACCATAATATTCTTGCTCTGTTCGTAATTCCAAATTTCAGAAAATGCATTTACATGCCTACTGGTATTACTTTTTCAGGGGAGGTTCTGTTATGCTAGCCACCAATGATGCCCAAAAATATACAGCTCAAAATGCATATTCAAATATGGATCCAAAACTATATTTTTTAGCATTTTAAACAGAAGACTTTGCTTTGTTAAAATACTTCACACAACGTTTTCATCAGAGACTGACCAAGCAACCCCTGACTGGGGAGTGGGGACGGGCAGCTGTTCCCTTGCTGAATAGATTTTCACACCCTTTGACATCCCATGCCTGCAATGTTCTTCATTCAGTCAATAACATTACTTATACAGGCACACAGAAGGAAAAAGAGAAAGGTTCAGAGCAATGCCCAGTGCTCTGCTGTGAGGCTTCCCACTGCCATCAAGGAGAAGTCCTGGACTCTAGGTATTAGGGAATAAAGTTACTTCTCTGCAGTCACACATAGTTCAGCTTGCAGTCATTGCTCTACAATATTTAAAACTTAATGACATGTTGCTGCAAATAATTCTGCCTGGTGATGCCAATGAAAATATTCACAGTACTATAAAAGGGAGTCGTTAGTTATCTTCAGGTCTCACAAAATGTTAGGACCTAGTACCAAAAATGCATATAGATGTGAACAACGTTTTGTGCACATAAAGCTACTTAAGGACACGAGCTTCTCAGACCCATGCTTCAAGCTGCAGCCTCCAGGTTTTGACACAAAGTGAAAAGTTGCATTCAGGGAATTGAAATACATTTCTTTTAAAGCACTATTTTTCAGCCAGTGCACTACCAGAAGGCATTAGTAAGCAAAACCTATTGCGTTCTGTTCAGCAATGAGTAGTCTGTTACCCAAGGATGGAATATTTCAGAACGAATCCTAAGAGTTTCGTGTTGGATTTTCAGAGGGCGCTGTTGCTGTTTTTGAGGACAAAGCATGAGATCAGTACCCATAACAGGCACAGAATACAAGGCAATGTTATCAGGGGAACATTACAATCAGGTTTTCATCTGTTCAGCCAGGATGTCCTGTGTTGAACATCTCTGTCTGCTGCACCTCACAACAGTGGGAGACAGTTTTTAGAGCCTGAGGTGAAGGGACCTAACCTCCTCACCACAACACCTTAGTATGCTAGGGGCTGTCTGTTGTAGTTGACTCTTTTAACTATGGAAATAGGTTCAGCCTTATTGCATCAGATCCTGCAGGGAGAAGAAAATGAGAAAACAGACTGTGATACCTCTAATGAGTAGAATACTTCAGCACATATTCAGCCAGATTCACTGATTATAACAATCTATTTACTCTAGACTGGGCGAGCAAAATCTCTGTCGATGGGTAGAATAAACACTATTTAGAGTGGAACCATTTGTAATGTGCTTTAACTGGCAATTTTCTCTTAATGAATAATATAACATCTTTCATACAAGGATTCAGCTGCTCTGTGATTTTTTTTGTTCCTGTATTAAGAGATAGGAAAACTGATGCACAGAATAAATTCTCTTAATAACAGAGCTTGGAATAATACACCCATTATCACAAGGATCACACTTATCTTCTATAACTTCATGAATGCAACCAGAGCAACAAAGTAATGTAAAACACCCACATACTTAAAATCGACATCTTTGCTTCAGAACAGATGGCAATATAAAATATGAATTAAGAGAAACTTCACATAAATTAAGGAAACAACTTCTTTTGAATAGTAGAAGATACCTGACTGTTTAAGAACTGTGTTTGCACTTATAATGTTTCTTCTGCATAAAGGTATGGCCATGTAGTTCAGTCACCAACAAGAGATCAGATATGTTTTTGTAGGCCACAGTGGTCTGCAAACAAGGCAGATTTGACAACTCCAAAATCTCACCAAGTCTTTCTTTCCAAGGAACAGCTGAAGGAGTTCTGCACAAGGTTAATGTGTTCCAGGTAGGTACCTGGAGTTACCAAAAGGTAACTTGAAATGATGAAGCCCAACTGACTGGGTGCATCCGGGAGCTGGAACATACTCTCACACAAAACCACTGGGTGTTGATAAGGTGAGTGTCGTGGTTTAATCCCAGGCTTAAACCACCATGGGTGATTTATATTGGTAGCTATGCTATATAAAGTAACTGGAAAGTCTCAAATGATGTTTTAATTCTTTATCTTTTAAAATGGCTTTTATAGACCCTTTTTTTCTTTTTTTTTTTTTTTTTCCCTCACAAATTGGGTACTCCCTATTCCTCAACAGTCCGTACTAAACAAATATTTTAATTAATAACATAGTGGGATTGGGTGCACCCTCTGCAACTCTGTGGATAGAACTGAGTTAGTGGTGCAGTTGATATACTTGAGGGAAGGGATGCCATCAAGAGGGACCTTGAGAGGCTTGAAGGATGGCCCCGTGTGAACCTCATGAAGTTCAACAAGGTCAAGTGGAAGGTCCTGAACCTGGGTTGTGGCAACACCTAACAGAAATACAGACTGAGGTATGAATGGATTGAGAGCGGTCCTGCAGAGAAGTTGAGGATAATGGTGGATGCAAAAGTGGACATGAGCCAGCAGTGTGCACTTGCAGTCCAGAAAGCCGACTGTCTCCTGGGCTGCATAAAAAGAAGTGTGGTTACTAGATCTGGAGTGATTCTCCCCCTCTGCTCAGCTCTGCTCTCATGAGAGTCCCCCTGCAGTACCGCATTCAGCTCAACAGGATGAGGCACATAGACCTGTTGAAATGGGTCCAGAGGAGGGCCACAAAAATGATCAGAGGTATGCAACTGCTCTCCTATGAAGAAAGGCTGAGAGAGTTGGTGTTGCTCAAATTGGAGAAGGCTCCAAGGAGACCTTACTGTGGCATTTCTGTGCTTAAAGGGCGCTTATAAAAAAAAATGGAGAGAGATTTTTTACCAGGGCCTGTATTGTCAGACAACGGGCAACGGTTTTCAGCTAAATGAGGGTTGATCTAGACTGGATATAAGGAAGAATTTTTTTTGTGAAGGTGGTGAGGTGCTGGCACAGGTTGCCCAGAGAAGCTGTGGATGCCCCATCCCTGGCAGCGTTCAAACCCAGGCTGGATGGGGTTTTGAGCAACCTGGTCTGGTGAAAAGATGTTCCCACCCATGTCCCCATGTTCAGTGGTTGAATCAGATGATCATTGAAGGTCCCTTCCAACCAAAACCATACTGTGATGCTAGAATTCTATCTTGTTCTATATGAAAAAAAACCCCAGACAAACATAATTCATAATACGAGGATAGACACATTTCCAAGATTTAATTTGAACTACAATAAACACCTACTGTTCCTTATGCTCCCCAGTGTGTTCTTACAAAATATATAGTCTTTCAAGAGTTTACCAGTACTAACCAGAGCTGCCTGTAGCAGAATGAAAAAATCCTGCTTCTAATATATGTATATGTAAAAAGCCTCTCATAAATTAAAGTAATGGGCCAAATGTTGTCATGGTACAATTTCACTGACTTCAGTGGTGTTGCACTTGCTTACTTAAGGATTAAAATTGTCCCAGTAAGATTGTTAGGAAAATAAAAGACTACAGATATAATTCCTTTAAATCATGGAAGTGGATTCTGCAAGACCACAGTGGAGTAAAAACGTAACATCAGGATAAACATAATTACACAAAATTCTATATGGGTACCAAGACCATTATTGTCAGAATGTGATCTGATGTAAAGAAATACATATACATTACCAGAAAAACAAAAATAAAATAGTCTCTCACAGGTTCAATGCAAAAGACATTCTCCCCTTAGAGAAAACCTTATAAAAGGCTTCCTTTCTTCAGAGAAGGCAACAGAATGGGAGTGAAAAGCAGTAGGCAAAACCTCTGCATCTCAAAATATTATTCAAATTTAGAAAATGAAAAAGTTTCATTACAAGATGGGGAAAAAGATGTAGCTGGTTGAAGTCAGTCAACTCGCTTATTTATATCTCAGCAAACACCTTGGGTCTGTACTTTGTCAATCTGCAGAAAGGAAAAGATTTGTCTGACCTCATAAATAGGCAAAAAATGGCTTGTGTACAGATCTATTCATCTTAGCAGACACTTGGCACCATTTATCCCAGCTCTCACAGAACCAAATACACCTACCATGAGGTGTAGAAAAGCTATGGTGCTTCTCAAAGTCAAGAGGAAAAAGCCTCAATTAAGAATTTACTGTTTTTAAAATTATGTTAGCTTTCTTAAAAATAATAATCTTGACAAAAACTCGTCTAAAATTTTCATTCTAAAGTTTAAACTCAGGAGCCTCTCTCTCATATTTGAACTGGGTGTTTGAGAAACACAACTGTACTGTCTCCTGTTCTACATCAGACCATCACGCACTTTCACTGATAGCAGGCAAACATGTCAGGCCTTTGGCTATGGAGGGAGAGCTTCTTCCATGTATTGCTCCTAAAATCAGTACAACTATTTTTGTAGCTTCTACATGCATTACCCCTTCAGCACACATTTCAGACTCCTTTTCAGGTAACTTGTTTTTCTGTATCCTGCTGGTTTTCATTTAATAAATATGTACATGGTCAACTGGGTCCACTATATTAGTTCAGCCTCTAGAGTGAGCTGGACTAGTCTCTGCACAGATGCTGTGATAACTACCCTTTTAAGCAAAAATAAAAGGCTGTAAGAGAAGATGCACCTGTTTTTATTTAAGTTTTCACATTACATCTTCAATGGGTTCTGCTTGCTGACAAGAAAACACATGACCTAGGCATCAGCAGCTAGAATTACCTATTTGCTGAAAGCGTGTATTTGCTGACTTAATGTGTTTAGCATTTGTCACATACACAGAGGAGTTGACAAATACAATCTTCTTGTCCTTACTTAATAATTTCATGAAGCAAGAAATAACTCAGCTCATTCTTCTTCCTTACTTTACTTATTCCTAACTATGGTAGTGTGCCAAAAAAACAGCTCACAGCCATTTCCCTTCTCTAACACACAAAGTCAAAGTAAATTTCCAGCTGGCAAATGAAATGTAACACTGATTAGGAATGCAATATAACTAAAATATTTGACCTTTGAAACACAAAAAACTTGCATCTGAAATGTAGTAAGTTTGTCACATATCCACAAAGCCGCATCAAATCAGGAAATGAAGTTGTTAGAGCTGATTAATGCTGACTTTGCGTTTTCATGTTTTTTGTATGTATGTGTCATAGTTCTAACTCTGTGAAAGGAACAGTGCCAAGTCCTTGACTTCTCAAATATGTTCTACTTTTAAACCACTATCCTCTTGTGAAATTGTGTTATATATATTCCAATTATAAGATGTATAACTAAGATCTCAGAATTTACCTTCAAACAGACAAAGCGTATCAAGGAAGACATCTGAGAGCTTGACACTGAAATACACTCTGCATCTTACCAGTTTCATGCTTTTGATAATTGCTGTGTCAAAAGGCATCAGACTGAACTTCCTTCATACTATTTGGAGTCATCCCAAAAAAATAAAAGTTCTAGAAAGAGCCTGAAATTTTTTCCCATGCTGATACAAAGTGATTTGTGTGCTCAAACACTGTCTATCTGGTGTCTAACAATAAGAAGTGCAAACCCTGGAACTCTGAATACGAGAAACCTTTAGTTATGTACCATTAGATCATAGAATCATAGAATCATATAATAGTTAGGGTTGGAAAGGACCTTAAGATCATCAAGTTCCAACCCCCCTGCCATGGGCAGGGACACCTCGCTCTAAACCATATTACCCAAGGCCTCATCCAACCTGGCCTTGAACACTGCCAGGGATGAAGCATTCACAACCTCCCTGGACAACCTATTCCAGTGCCTCACCACCCTAACAAGAAAGAATTTCCTCCTTATATCCAATCTAAACGTCCCCTGTTTAAGTTTTAACCCATTACCCCTTGTCCTACCACTACAGTCCCTAATGAAGAGTCCATCCCCAGCATCCCTATAGGCCCCCTTCAGATACTGGAAGGCTGCTATGAGGTCTCTACACAGCCTTCTCTTCTTAGATTCAACTGATTTCCTCATCCTGTGTGTGGACTCAAATTCTATACATAGGGAGGAAAACTTATTCAGACATTATGCCTCAGAGATTATTGCAACAGTTAGCTCTATCCAGGACTTTTGGCCTGGATCTGGGGTAAAAATAGAGGTGAGGAAAAGGGTAAAGAGTTCAGGTATGCACAAGTTCTCCAACTCTTCCTCTTGTGTTATAGGCTCTAATATAAAATACAGGGCTATGGTGAAATAGTGGCAAAACTTCTCTTACAAAGCCTACTATGCCAGTGGTAGGGCAAATGTTATTCCTGTTGAATACAGGTGAATTGGCAGGACAAGCCCCTGGTAAACTGATGTTTGGAATATATTCTGGAATTCAGGTATTCCTTGTAGAGGTTCAAAAATGTTCACCATTGGTCCCAATCCTGCTTTAGCAAAACTGGAAAGAGCTTTGTACTGATTTCAGTAAAAATTAAGCTCTTCACAAATACAGTTTTGTGTTTTGTTTAGTTTAATGCAAAAGCATGCTTGCCACTAGAGGGGATATAGCTCAACCATCTATCTTTCTAGAAGGGGCTGTCACAACTGAGGACAATAGGAAGAAGAGGTAAACACAGGAAAGCTGTACAATTTTACATGCCTTTAGAAAGAGAAGCTACAAGGGGAGAAGGATTTCTGGAATACAAAATAAAAAAGCAGTGGGAAAATAAATATTAACTTCAAGCTTCCAGCAGTTTAAGCCAACCAAAGGACAGAAAAAAATGACAAGTATCTTCAATTGATTTCAGACTGAAACCTCTTTTGTTAGCTCAACAGCATATATCCTACTTATTCTGAATAGAGAAATTTGCATGTTAAAAATGCCAGGAATTAAACCAAGCAGCATGTATTTCAATGAGTTTCTTCATTACAGCAAAATAAGATTTTGATGTATTCTCCTTGAGAAATGATGGGTAAAAACTGAATACCATTATGTGAGTCCAAACTAGCTGAACTGGAACATTTGTATAATACTTTGTCATGTCCGCATTGGTAACAGCAAATTCTGGTGGGGAAAATTCTCTCCCCAAAAATGGATTACACCTCAAAGACAAGGCAGAAGATGCGTTTTTATGTTACAGACTTCCTGGCTGACAAAGAATCAACAGCCACTAGCAAAAGGAAATTTTCCAGATTTCCAAAAATATGCTTAAAGAAAGTATATTTTTGGAACAAATATATGAGCTGTCATTAGTAAGCAAGTTCAGGCTCAAACTACCAAACCAATCTCTCATTTAGGAGGCCTTGTGTTTTGAGTAACTCTATGAGACATTTTCATGTGAAGACCTCACAAATACATTTAAGGCCAAGGTGTGGTTGCCCAGCACTTCCCAAATTAGACTATTAGGTCACAATTCAAGAAAGCCATGTAATAAATGCTTAATTACTAACCCAAATGCATATGTCTTATTCTGACCTTCAAAGTCAGATTATGGAAATGGCAGCACCTAATGCAGGAAACCCTTTCTGAGTTCACTCCAGCCCAGTAAGAGAAGCATGCCTTGTAGAGTGTGTCCAGAAGGCTGCCTGTTCAGTGTTGTATCTGCAGAAGCTTTGTAACACTTCAGAGAAATACCCATGCATTCTCAGACCTCAACTGTAGTGTAGTTTAAGATAAAAAACCTCTTATCTTGAACGTCATCTCTGTGAATGATGTTCAAGGTAATCACAAGAGGCGGTTCTTACAGACCAGAGGCACACAGGTAGATTGTCAACCACAATAATCCAAAAGTACTTAGAAATAATTTTGTCCATAGGAGGGAGTTTTCGCCCAATGTACACTGCACAGCCATTACCCACCTAAAGCCTTATAAAACTCAAGTCTACTTAACCTCAGAGAAACAAGAGGAAGGAAGAAAGGAAGAAAAAGGAAGAAAGGAAGAAAGGAAAAAAGGAAAGGGAGGGAGGGAGGGAGGAACTAACTGGAGACAATGCTGCAGTAAAGATCAGAATTACTTTTTTCCTCATACTAGGCTGAACAGGCACAAGTCCTGTCTGAGTGACTCTCAGTCTCCCCTGTTGCTCCATTTTCCCTTTAATCTTTCATAATTGCAGTACTCTCAGACAGTCCCTCTTGCCTCTGAGTAAACTGCACCTTGCAGCCCACTTGCCACCCAGAAGGAGAGGATTCAAAACAAAGGCAGAAGGCCCCACTGTGCCCTGCAAAAGGTCACACAGTTTTCTGGACCTAAAATTTATATGAATATTAAATACTTTTCAAGTGCCAGGAGGCTAATTACATAACTAATGGAAAGTCTGACATTAAATGAGTTAATTTTGTTCTCCTCACTGTGGGTAACATCTACATTTGAAATTTCCTCTCAAATAGTTAATTAATTTTTCTAACATAGGCCGTAATTCTCCCAAATGAGGGAAAATGGAGAGACGCGTGTTTGGAGCCCAGGAGCGCTGCTGCCTAACAAAATCCTGGGGTTAACACTGAATGGAGGAACATCTATTTCTGCTGTAAGGAAAGCACTAGTAAGAACCGTGGCCAGTTTGCTGCAAAGGGTTTACATGAGGGTTTCTGAAAAAACCTGGGGGTAATTTGTTCAAAGGATGTGTTCTGGCTTTAGGGTCCCTGGCTGTATTCTGAATTGAAATCTGAGAGATCTGGGTTCAGTTCCTGACTGTCACAGGCTCCTCAGTCATAAAAGAAGGCAGAACACTCAATTAATTTCACTGTGTTCATTTCCAGTTGTAACATGAAGATGTAAAGATCCTTTATGAGGGGCAGAGGAGAAGAACAATCACTTATGAAAATATTTAAGAATGAGTATCTAAAATCCTTCCCTAACATCAATCTAATACACTTTCAGACAATAATAATCATAATCATAATCTGTTAATTCATTAAGAGAAACAAAAGAAATCAGTAACTGCATATATCTATTTTCCAGCAAAACAAGCTGGTTTATGGAAAATATATTTTTAGTTAAAAAAAAAAGGGGAGCAAATGGAAAATTTTACCAGGTTCTGCACCTTCAGGATTACCCACAAGTTCAAGGATTTGAAAAAATAAATCTGAAATACTGATTTAGACTTTGTCCTACACACACAGGCTGCAGTTTCAAGAGTAACTTCACCTTATTTACTGCTACTGAGAGCAGCAGTCCTGCTCTCCCCGTTGTCTGTGATTGTGTGCTCCAGCTCCCTTGTTTGTGCTGGCATCAGTGCTTGGGTAGCTGTGCAGCTGGACTGAAAATTAATCTGACCACAGAAAAAAAAAGGGGGTTTTTATAGCTGAAGCAGCTCCCTGAACTGACAAGCTCTGTGCTGACACAGAGAGGGGCTGCAATGAATGGCTGAAGGATAAAGCAGAGGGAGGGACTATGTCTTTCAGTGATGGACCCCAGGGATTTAAATAGGCTTAAATCCATCAGGAAACCACTTCCTCAGCCTTATCCTCACTGGCCAGAGGATCCTTTTATATCTTGGTGGGGAGAGCATCTTTGCACAGTCGGAAGGCTAACGAGCTACTTCCCAGAGATGCTATCTGTGCATATATAGGAAATGCAAAGCTATTCAAGATAATTTGGCCTGGAATAAAACAGAGGTAAGCAACAATGGATTTACCATGGGACAGACTCTGGCCATGGCCAGTCACCACCACAACTTTGCATGTGCTTGGCTTATGTCCCTTTAGGCAATATGCATTTTTACTTAGCAGAAAATACATGACACCTCAATATTTTAGGTACCTAAATAATGTTAGGATAAGATTTATTTGACTCACATTAATGCAGCAAAAGGTATCGTAAAACTGATTTAATTAGAAAAATTAAATGGTTTTGGCCCATACAAAATAATTTGTCCAGGAAAACATGGGAACATTCTAAAAGTAACACTCTAATTAATCCTACAAGAGCTCCCCAGTATTACAATTCCAGCACTCCTAATATCTTTTCCTTCTGTGCATCTTTAAAAGAATACTGATTTCAATACAAATACTAACATCTTTAGGATAACCCTATATTTTATTTTGAAAAGATTTATTTTACCTAAAATCTAATTTTGATGATAAATGTTTGTCCTAGATAAAACTTTTATTTTTCAGACTCTGTGAGAACTTAAAAACGGTCTCTAGTGACATTAGCTGCATGTTCTTTGCAGAATAATGAAATATTTTGCAACAGAACTGTTGCAGAAGGTAAAGCATAATTTCATTGAAAGAACATCATTCAGTATTATCATCAGCTTTAATTTTTAATGATGTCAATACCACATTGATACTTTAGTCTTGTGTTTATTTCACTTCTAATACTCTTTTAAAAATAGCAGAGTAAGAACAATGTCTTCAAGTGATTTAAAAACACCAAAACCTGAAATGACTCTTCTGTGTAGTTGTGTTTAAATCAATTAAATAGATCCAGATCTTAGGAAAGTTCTGTAATTATACTTCAATTATTACCCACCTTTAAAAAAAATACAGAAAGAGAAAGAAAAAAGCTTAAAGTTATCAGTTGCCTCATCTTCCTTGTTATTACTACGAATATGGAATGTTAAAAGACATCTCATGTTAAAAAGACACCAATAATGAGTTCTTCATTTATGCCAAGTGAGCTGATCATTTTCTTATGATGAAAGTATTTCTCTGAGCAGTAACACTTACTTAAATAGAAATATTCACAATCTTCTTCTCCAGTTAATTAAAAGCACTTGGTCTGATTAAACATGAATCTGAACAATGTTTTCCATCCCCATTCCTCCCTATTCCGTTAATAAATCAGTGGTCTTAGTGAGCTGAGGGTCTTGTTATAAGTACTGTCCCTATATTAATTTTATTTTTATTATTTTAAGAGTTCTTAAAAATATTAGCTCAAGTGAAACACAAAGGCAGGAAGTCTTTGCATGAAGGTCAGCTTATAGCTCTAACACTTTAATGAATGCCCACTTCCACAAAATGAAATAGATAACATTTTGTGCTGTTGCTGAACAGTTGCATAGGCCATTTAGTAATTGGAAGGAAATTAGCTGACTCCCTCCACATGTGCTTTTCTTAGACCTCACATAGCAACTCACCCGATGGCTCAAGGACTCGGGGCAAGTTACAGAAGCTGGTATGGACAAACAGCAAATCCTCCATACGTCACATTTCCCTTGTAGCTCCTGTGACCTCTAAATCGATGGTCTTCCAGTGGCGATAGCTCTGTGACAGCCAGACAGCTCGGCTGCCTGGCAACTGCAGATGGATGTTAGTTTTCATCTGGTGCTTACGACTTTTCCCCTGACACAACATGGGGTCAGATGGCAGCAGGGAGGTTGGCCTCCCACTCCAGCAGCCCCAGGGCTGGTGGCTGGTGACCAGGCAGCCAGCTCAGCTTGCCTCCTTCTCTCTTTGCATCTCTAACTGGCAGCAGCCAGGTTCTAGGAGCCTTTGACTGGCTCCTATCAGGCAGTCATTCTGATAAATCAGCCTGGCAACCTGGCAGACCACAAGCAGCTTCCCTAGAATTAAGGGTAACTTGGAGACTAGACTATGCTCTAAAACAGAAAACTAAAGGATATTAAAAAAAAGACCCCTGCAACATCTCTGCATCACGAGTCTCAGAATAGTGCTAAGTTGAACACGGTTCAATTAGCACACTACGTACACCTTTCCCATATTTATTACATGAATTCACCTGGTTAACTTCTTAGCTGTAAAAAAAGCCCAAACATGCCTTGCCACAAACCCCGGTATTACCTATTTAAACTACCAATAAACTCCGTTTATAAAAAACCAGTTTTGTTTCAGCTCGTAGAGTTTGTAACGACGTTTGAGAGCCTAATTCATTCTCCTAACGGAAAAATAAAAATTATTTTTAAAATATTGCCTTTCTCCCCCCATAAATACTTAAATGGGTTACTAAAAAAAAAAGAGCCAGAATAAGACTTTGGTCACCTTTCATTACTTACTATACCATTTGCTATTAAGTTCATAGTACAATGAAAACCTTTTCATTAAACCCAAAGAATTAGACACACAGATATTTTCAAAGGCAGTCCTAATCCATGTGAACAAAACACCACACTGTCAGTTTAGCTGTCTGCAAAAATGATGCCTAAAGATTGTGGACTGCTAACGAAACTGGTTTTAATTTTGCCTGTGGAGCTCCCATTCACATTACGCAGGCTGAGAGATGATGGAGACCCACATCCAAGAAAGATGATAATTATTACTTTTCATAAAAGAAAGAAAGCATAGCTGTAAGATTACCTTCTGAAAGGCCTCCAGCTAGCTGAATTTGAAGTAACACCTTTACAAAGGTAGAATGTAACATCTCACAGTGTCAGAGGCTGAGAGGGAAAGACAGGAGTTTAAAGGAAAATAGCAGCTCCTCATTTTGAATTTGTAGCCTAAAAATTTGAGGTAATTGTACAACTAACAGACCATGTTTAATCTTTGAAAGATCATTTGACAGATCAAACACAGAAGCTGTAAATTACCTGTAATGACAGTAATATTTTCATCTATCTGTATATCAAACCACAAACTCACTGAACACAACAATAACTCGAAGATAGGAATCTAAGGAGACCCAGCCTGTATATTTATTTGGTCCTCAGGTACACTGTTAAGCTGGAAGAGACAAATACGTTTGGTTTTCTCAGCAGTAATAAGGACATAAAAAGAGTTTTATGCAAGAATTAAAACACTGAGTGACAAAAAAATGTATTTCTGAAACATCAGAGCCAGGTGCAGAAGAGCATTTTGAGCTGGAACACCCACATTAAGGGAATGGCTGAGGGTTATTTCAGTGCAGCTACTGAAACAAGGGGCAGAAGCCCAAAGGCTCATCTCCCTTGTGCTCCAGTGCACTCTGTCTGGTGGATCATAAACTTGAAGGAAGAATGGTACCATGTGAAATACTAGGGTGAGTAGCTCTGGGATACCTGGCTATGTCTTCTGTACCACAGTAGAAATGTCCTGGTACCAAAACAACGTCTTGGTGAGCATATAACTATAGGGCTTTATTGGTAGTTGTAGCAGAGTCGTTATTTCCTTTGCTAAAGCAAAAAAAAAAAACCCAACCCACAAATATAAGGAACCTCTGTATCAGTATGAGTGAACTATGTGACAGCAACTTCTTTAAATACATGCATGGGTTTAATTAAAGTGGTAACATTCATAATGTAAATAGCACAAAACCAATTAATGATAACCAGCCATAATTCACACTGTAAGACAAATAGTAACAGGCAGTAAAACCATGTGCTATTTCAGTTACAGCTGCTTCTGTTTTTCCTGACGGTAAGGCACTTCATACAAATATTGTACTTTCAGTGCTTAGTGTTAAAGTCTACAAGGGGAATCAAGACCATACAGTAATCTGATTTTATTCCTCCCTCTTTTTTCTCTTCCATGAAGTTTCTTTGTGAAAGCAGTATTCTTTATAATTGTTTAACATCAATCGGAGCCCATGGTTTGCAACCTATATATCACATCCCTTATAAGGCATGACTACTGTGACTTTGTTTAGATCTTTAACACTGCACTATACACCTAGAAAGTCTACATTATTATCTAACTGAACACCATATCCATTCTTAATGGAGGGGATGATCTCTCTTGTCTGTTTTATTTCTTACATAGTGCCCTCAGCAATACTGAGGGTCATTTCTTCTCATCTTAAAAGCTTGTCATCCAGACTAAGCTGCTCAGGACTGGGTTAGGTGTGTGAGATCCTTGCCTATGGGAGAATCAGATGCCTTGCAAAGGAATTAGGAGCAGACAGTTAGGCAGAGCTGGGAGCTGTTGGAACTAGCCAAGAGAAACACCAAAGGAAGGGTGTGCCTCAAATTCTACTCCTTTTGCAGTTTAGGTATCTTTTTTTATGGCCTGCAAGGCAGTGTCTATGTCAGATAGGGTTTCAAAGCCCCACATCCTTGCTTCTTCCTTTCACAACCAAAACACAATAGGTACCTACTCTTTAAATGCTGTTGAAGCATCAGAGTACAGAGGACGTGGGACTAATTCCTGGTTTATTTCTTTCTCTACCCTGCCATGGTTCAAACCTACACTCCTCACTTCCCAGCAGAATGTTACAACCCCATCATGCTGGGGAAAAAACAGGGATGGGAGAGAGAAGAAGGGTTCACCAGTCCCTTTCTGCCTAAATTGCGATAGTACTGCAATGGTGGCAATTTACTTAGTTAAAACAAAAGGTAGTTTACATAAATCTTTTGCTTTCTGGACAAAAGTCCGAAGTCCATTGCTTTTTAAATGGCATTACTCATTACTCTGATACTCTTATGCACCTGGTATGTGACAGTCTCTTGAGCTTCTTCACACTTCTATTTAAATTCAAGGGACACACTGCTTAGCAGTGACATCCAATTAGTTCTGCACTTGATAAATAATGGTATATAATGGAATGTCTTTGTAAGTATTAAACATGGAATATGTTCATTGTTAAAATTTAAAATCTTTAGTTATGTGCTTGGAGCCAGTGAACAGCATTGTTCACATTAAAATAAAATCAAGAATGCTTGTGTTTAGAAATGGATCATTTCCAATTTCAGAAAATAGATAATTTACAAAGTTTAAAATAAAATGCATGATGGCATTGTTCGAAGCACTGAGGGGCTGAACAAAAGGCTTCCGCTTTCTTAGCCGCATCAATTATGGCATGAGTACGAATAATATGAATTGTGATTGAATCATTACTAACCATTTCTGCATAAATTTACACTTTGACTTACCAATATAACATTTTTATGATAGATAAATTATAATTCTTTTAAAAGCCATAAAGAAAAACAGAGAGCATGATCTGTGACAATTATAAGAAGATGATCTCTCTATCCCTGTTATAGCTAGTAAGAACCCTGGATTGTATTTTGCAGCCAGTCTCCTCCATGCAAAAGCCCTTCACTGAGTTTTGATGAAGCCAGGACTGGGACAAAATTTAATCCTTCAGTCTCTTAAGGTAGTCCTTTGTACACTTTCAAGACAGAATTTGTGGACCAGGTCTGCTACACAAACTGGATTTGTTTGCTCTCCTGAGAAACTACAGTAGGTGCAGAAAGAGAATTTGGCTTGCTTTTGGCCAATGTTACAGGATATACCCAGTTACACAGAAATCTGAATAGCATCTGGTGGGATGACAGAAATTGTGGTATTAGGTGTGTGTGAGACATAACCAGGCTGGGCATTGCAACCTATTAGTGTAGGGGATGGGGGAAGAGTGATCAATCCTGTGTTAATTATGGAGCCAGCAGATCATTCAGCAGCTAATATTTCTTGTCTGGAAGGTGACAGCAAAAGATGATTACCATATAAAAACTATACATTGCCCTACCTTTCAAACGTAAGCCTTAATTTGCACCAGAAAAAAGATGAGATTAAAAGAAACTTGCACTTCAAGCATATGATAATCAGTCATCCAGAAAAAACGTTTGATTATATATATTGTGTTACCTTAGTGGTCTTTGAAGGCAGAGGAGATGAAACGTATGTTTAAATATGTCAAACATATTCAAGGAATATTTTAAACAGCTATTGTACACTTAGACATCTTAAGGGATGGGCTCATGGAACTGTAGACTTGGGCCCTTATTTCAAAGTGGGTTACACTAAGAGGCTGGACTCCAGGTTGCATAAATCACTCCACACATGCGCATATGGGGACCAGGGACTGCAGCACAACCATTTTGCTACGTTTTCAAGTGAAAGTATTGTTTTTTTCCGAAAGTCATTTAACACACTGAAAGAACCCACAAAATGCAGCAGGAAGCAGTGTAATACTGTATGTGATAATGATTTCTTTCCATGTTTATGCAATTATCTCGCTAAGGACCTAAAGGATCTTTTATGAGGTTTTCTTTAGGAGTGTCTGGATTGGTAAAAAGGCCTTTAGTTTTTCTGTTCTCTGATGTTTATCAATTTTATCATGTATCAAAAGGACTACTGATGCATATAAAACATTAAACAATACTTAATGAAGGATAGTGTAGGTGTTTAATTGTAAATACCTGCTATAAATCTTTCAAGGAAACCTTGAAAGTAGGGGGCACAGAGATTTATCAGGGTCTTACATGTGAAGGCATCTCCATTTAAATAAAACGAAGTGTAGCATAAATGAAAGATTTGTGATATAAAAAACATGTTTTATTATTATAAGGGTATCTTCTATCACAGAAAAAAATGAGTGACAAGTGTCAGACAGGTTTCCTGCTTTACTCAAATGAAAACAAAAGTTGCAGTTACTTATCACAGTCTACGTCAACATTCAGACTTTTGGAACTCCCTGTAAAAAATAAGTTAACAGTGTTAAGACAAAAAGAGAGCCCTGCTGAGTAACAATGCCCAAGGATGCTGCATAGACAATTCCAACCTACCGAAAGAGAAAAAAAATCAGTGTCTACGAAACTTGCAGAAGACAAGGAAGAAGCTGACTATGTTTTGCAGTCCTGTTTTACAACTCAACAACGACACTAGAAAGAGTGCCTGATGACTGGAATAACTGCACAAACACACTGATATCAGTAAAGTTTACAGATAAATTAGTATGGCTTTCCTGGGAATATCCAGTTATTCTGAAAGCTCAAATTATGGCAGGTGGCTGTAGGATGCTCTCTTTTACAGACCTGTACTAACAAATGTGCAGTTGAAATATAGTCTACTTACTCTGCGCTCTTCATTTAGGTTTAAGAGTGTGGGCTGTATTTCCCTTCAACATCCAGAAGTAGTGACACCAGGTCTTATTAACCAAAGTGCTGCCCCCACGTATCTGGTATTATTCAAAAGGAAACAAGCAGTTCCTAAGCTTCCTCATGTCTTGCTGTTCTGTGTGACATTTGCCTTCTCAGCATTGCTTCCCTGTTGTCTTACCATGCCTGTGTGGTATTATGCAGACTCGCTCATTTGCATTGCAGCCTGCTTGTAAAGCATCTTTTGTAGGGTAGTATGAATGGCTGCTATGCAGATTGGGAGGCTCCTTATGGATGACACTCTTTGTGATACCGTTCCCCACTACTTTCTGTGCACACCAAAATTACAGTCAAGCCATGTAATTTTGTGTAAAGAAGCTGCGTGCAGAGCTTTTCCAGTTGTAAGGATTCCTGGAACTTGTAAGAACATTAGCTTCCTAAAAATACATTTGTCAAAGGAATTATTTAAGAAGGCCATTTTAGATATTGCTGTGGCTATTATCATCTCTTTGCATGAAGGTGCTGGCAACCAGCTTCATCCCATAGTGTAACAGGACCAACTCACTGGCACATGCAGGCACAATTACTTTACTACAAAAAGACACCCACATCTTAGTAGTCCATGAAGATCTCTCCCTTGCCATGGTACCAAGTGCAGCCATCACCCTCACAGAACCTGGCATGAGGAAAGGGTGTATGCACCATGATCCTTCATCCTCTGTAGGGCCAAGGAGGTGCACCCAGTTCTTACGACCCTGGGGTGGCACTGTACAGTATGAAAGAGTTAGTGTCAGGCAGTGCATTTGTTCTTGCTATGGTCTCTTCTGCTTCCCTAAGATGTTTAATGGCTTTCTCCCTGATGTTCAGTTGGCACTAACCAGAGATTGCAGTGAAACATTTGGTGTGAATGTGGACTTCATTTCTTAGTCAAAGCATTCTTTCTTTTGTAAAGGTAGTGCAAAAAACCATGCCATATGTATGTAATACATTTTAGCACAGTCTTTACGAATCTTAAAAATGAATGCACCGAACGCCATTATCCTCATTTTCTTTTACGGACACCATGCCATACCAAGATGCTATGTTTTTTTTTATATATCTCCATTTTTTCCCATGACTTTTTTACTATAATGCTTAGTAAATACTTAAGTGCCAGCATGAAGTGGATTATTGTTACCATGTTGCAGGAAAATTGCACAGTGGTAAAGCTTGCAATAAAAATAAGCAGAACGCCCACTGTTAATGCGCTGTAGTTAAGTGTATTAGCTGTTTTCAGAAGCATTAACTCCCACACAAATAGCAATGCCATTTTGTCCAATATATTATTATCAGACAGTGAAAATAAGTTGGGGACCATCTAAAGCCTTTATGCCCATATGTATTAAAACAAAATTGTTTCACAAAATTAGGCAATTGCATGGAGACAGCACTTAAGTTTTTACTAGGTGTAAACAAATAATAATTATAATAATAATAATGAATTATGAGATCACATACCAGTTGTACAAATGACTCTTCCCTGTTCCCCACCTGATACACAAAATCATTGGGAAAAAAAAAAAATCTTTCTCCAGCTCTCACTTTTTATTGTATTTGGTGTCTCATTAGCTGGTGAGACTTCATCATCTTTTTGCACTTGTACTTTTCCCTTCACTGGAGTAGGAAAACTAATATTGGATAAAAATGATACACAAGATGAAGCAATTATTAATGATCCTAATGTGGCAGGGGAAGCTCTTCATGAATTTACTGATTATCCTTTTGTTTCTACTTCCTGTTCATCTGTGCCAGCAGTGACATAATGAAAATAATAATAATAATTTTCACCCAGATTCTCAAAGTGGTTTGCAAATATTAATTAATTGCAAACCTAATTAAGCCTCTGAGACAGATTTTATGTTCCTATTGTGCTCTGGAGACCTATGTGAATCCCTCCTCAAAGCGTATTTCTTCTCTTTACGTGGCTATTGAAAACTGTATGAAGTTAAGGGGGGTGGAGGGGGGATAAAATTAAGGGACAGGAGAGAGGGAGGGAGAGAAAGGAAGAGTGGGGGGAGGGAGAGACAGAAATGGAAAGAGAGAGAACAAACCCTTCTTATTTTACTAGGTGCTGTATGAGGCTCTACCTACCGGACATAGAGAAAATGCTGTGTTTTTACAGCATTTTCTGTTAGCAGTAATAGTGAAGATGACTATGTTTTGTCCTAAGGTACTGCTGTGTGACAGAAGTAAAGATATGACTAAAATGTTAAAAACTTCAAGCTATGTCTTACTGTTACACGTTCTCAGATGAGGATCGTCATCTGGCACCCAGCAGGCTCTGCTTCACACGTGGCTGTGGTTTTGGGTTTGGACTGAGCTGCTGTCACGCAATTGGGTGTGCTGTCACATAGCAGATGTAAACCCTGCCACATCCCCTTTCTGGTGTCAAACCATCACCAGAGCCCAAAACAGCAACTTTTCAACAACAACAGAAAAACTCTTGAAAAATACATCTTCTAGGGAAGCTACTGAAGATTTTCTGCTCTTTTTGGGAAGCAAACTTTGGTATAAAGCCAGGATGTGTGGAATGACTATTAGAAGAAATGCCTTCTTTTACACCTCTTGTTTTTATGGTGCTCTTATTTCTTTTTCAGAAAATCCCTCATCACACTAAGGGATTAGAATATAGAAAATACTGCTGGTTACCTTTTTCCTCAGTTTAACATCATAGATAGTCAGGTCATTCTGCTCTGCAAGCACTATTCTGCATTACAAATATGAGGGATGAATTATTTCTGTCCTAAAATAGCTGCTGTTTAAGTCCCATTCCCCTAAAATAAGTAAAAGAACAGCCTAACTAGAGCCAGCAAAACAATTTGCTCCAAATCTCTGTCACCTAAATATGTGTTCATCCTAGTAGAAATACACAGGCTTCCATAACATAGGTTGTTTACCAAAGGGAAAAAAGCTACCCCATCTCCCACATGTCTTACCAACATGAAATAGTCGTCCTCTAAACAGCACACAGGCTGAGGAAGAATCACGAAAGAACTAGAGCTCAAGCGATGCTCAAGACACTGCAGGAGTGTAGAAAATTCAAGTAAATCTGGGATGATAAGTTTAAGACATTTCCTTTAAAACTTACATATTAAGTGTTTGAAATCACATACCCTGACTAGCATGTGAAAGTGTGAATGGTCTTTATAAACCTCAAATCTTATTTTTAAAATTCTTATTTTTCCCTTTCTTCACCAAATAGCCTTAAAGCAGACTGCATAGGGATCAAAAGGATTTACAAGCAATATAGTCAATTAATTCTACCAGAAGCACACACTATAATGAGAATCTGACTTTTAAAATTAAAGCAACTTCTCTGAAATTTTGATCAAAATTGGTAATTTGGTTTACTCATTTAGTTTCTGAGAAGAGCAGTTGAACAGATGACAGTGGCTCTGCTCCTCCTAGCAAGTCCACATTTTGGAATACAAAACTGTGCATAATGTTTTAGAGGTGAAATTTGTATGAGATGAAATAGCTGAATGCATTGAAGGATTTAATAAAAGGATAAAAAGATAAAACAACTTGCAGCTTTTTCATCCAATCATTCCATAAACTTTTAAATCCATCATTTAAATAAAAACCAACATAAATCAGAACATAATTCTTTAAGAAACTGAAAGGCTGAGATTTGAAATTGCACGAGAGTCTTGCAGAAAGGGAGTTGTAATACATTGGCAATGATCTCTGGAGCAGCAGATGGCAGGAGCAACACTGTCTCTTACCTTTATTCACCATATGCCATTTGACTAATTAAATTGTATTTATGTTGCAAAAAATAATGCAAACTAACACACATCCCTATAGCTCTTCAGCGTACATAATCTCACTAATTTTTAATGGTGTTCTATCTGCAAATGTCATGTATTTTTGCCCAGGTTTCCCCTCCTCGAATGAAATTACTTTATGATTCTGCACCCCTGCAAAATAACACAAACTGTTAAAGCTGTGATCTTCCTATCTGCCTGAGTAAACACAGCTGATTCTAGAAAAGACCTGTAGAAAGGATTGGGGCACTTCAGAAGGGCTTGGTAATTCAACAGGTGGCAACTTTCTTTCTTGGCAAGAGTCTATACCACCAGACAGTGAGGGAAGAATGCCACTGCCTCTTTCATTTGAGAGTAAGTTTATTCTATTTTCACTGATCCAATCACCACAGGGACCAGGCAGGTGAACAGCAGATCAGGGCTCCATGCACCTTACACATCTTAACAGAACAGCTTTCTGCTTTCTCCTCCAAATACCCAATACTTTCATTCCTCTTCCCCTTCTCCTCCAAATACCAGCCTTCACCCCTCCCATCTCCTCTCACTTCATGGCTAATGCAGCACCATCTGCCCATGATGGGCTCAGTGCTGCGAGCCCCACTGCAAGACATTGTAGTGCTCAACAATCCCCACCCCAACCACACACAGTATCACACCATATGACAGTAAGACAATAGCTTTTGGGAGTGAAGAGAGAAGTGGATGTGTACCACTGCTTTGGGTCAAAGCTGTCAATAATGCACTCTAACATGCAGTCATTCATTTAGCATAACTCTGCTGTGGCCAGCAGGTAGTCCAGCACATTTCTGTGGCTGCTGCTTTCGAGCTCAGTCCTGGCACATGGGCTAGGCACACTGTCCCCTGTGGAGTTCTCCTTGGGTAGGCCTTTTATTTGTAAAACTGTCAATACGCTTTAAGAAAACTGTGACTGGCCTGTAGATCTGAGGTGAAGTTTAATTTGCTTCACTCTGACCTGATTTTCTCATTTCCCTGAGTGAGGATGATTCCCACATAATAAAGTAGCATGGTATGTAACAGTGAATATAACAAGATTAAGGAAAAAATAGAGACCACCAGGACCTGCAGGGCCATAAGACGTGTGGGAGAAGGACATCAGATATCCACCCAGCCAATTCAATTTAAACCAGGCAAAACCTCACTCTCAAATAAGCAAGCTAAAACTATTCAGCAAAACTAACAGAATCAGCAAACTGGGAATGACTGGTTCCTGTGACTGCACCAACCAAGAGCTCCTCAGTTTGACTTCAACAGGGATTTACTATAAGGATCAGCTGACGATCACAGCCCGTAGTTAAAAACTGCCTTTAGCAGGTACAGATTATAATTCTTTGTCTTGGCATTTTCCCAGACTGGGAATAATTCCTTCCCTCATCTACAGAGTTACTCTGAAAGTATTTATAGATGATAATCATGTCCCTCCCTTTCATCCTACTGTTTCCTCTAGGCTGTAGGACTGTCTTACCATTGGTTATGTTAGCTTATGATTCAATCACATTGTTCTTAAGAAAAAATTGCATGTTCAGATATAAAGACAATCCAAACTATGTAATACTTCTGATGTTACAGGTTCCAGTAATAAGAAATACACATTTATAAACTGTGGAAAATAAAGTCTACAAAGAGAAAGAGATATAAAATGTCTCTCTGTTCACATTCAAAAGATTCTCTGAATGGGGTCTGTGAATATTCATTGTACGGGTCAAAATATCTGTTAGTTAATGCCAGTAAGATATACAAAGGAAAAAATAACAAAGATTTTAGTAACATTCAACATCAGCTTCTGCTCATCATTAAATCAGTTGTGGGCTTTTTATAAAATATTCTAAATTACTTAAACATACAATTCAAATGGTGAATCAGAATGTCTTGCCAAAATGTCTTCAAGGATACAGACAAGCTGAACTACACACAGATCTTGTTTTTTCTTTAATTCCAATATGTTATTAATTCTTCTTCCTCTATAACCGATAAACCAGATTCTTATTTTAGATAGCTCTGGATGGAACTAGATGATCCTAAGGTCCTTTCCAACCCTAACTATTCTACAGTTCCAAGATTCTCATTGAAAGCTGCAATTTAAAAAGTTGGCCTGAAGTATCCCAATTAAAGAAAAAAAGCATTCCCATTTTGTGGGGTTTTTTAGGGATTTGTACTTAAATAAAACTTTGACACCATACATAAGGCTAATACAAATTTGAAAGGGTGTACTAATCTGAAAAAAGTATTTAAAAACTGGTACGCAGAAACCAACATGAACTAGCAAAGCTAATTAAACTGTTCCTATAAAAAGTTCCTCATTTCTATTTAACACTGCCAATTTTCAGGCTATTCATGAAATATTTTCAACACTCCCAAAGAAGATTTCATGTTGCCAAGATTTCTTCACCCTCCCCTTTCCAACAAATGAAATTTGCATGCTGTCTACCAGTTTATTTGGTGATAGATTATTGTTAACTATCTTCAAAAGAAGAAAACACTACTTTATTTGCACACATCTGGTAATGATATTCCTGGGTCTAGACAAGGGAAACAGCACTCAGACAAGTTACGTTACTGAACTTAGTTCTGTAATTCCAAAAGAATAATAAGCTAAAACTTGAGAAGAGTGATGTAGTTCAGTACGGTTAAATAAAAAATAAAAATGCTACTAAAATGTTTTATTCAAGGCTTTGAAGATTGAAATAGGGATTCTTGCCATCTAAAGTGATTCAGGAAAATAAAATTATTCATATCAAATTAGGCATTAAAATGAAACAACACACTCCAGTTAAATGAAGGAATAAATAATGACAAACCTCTTTTGTTATAAAAATATATGGGGAAAAAAAAGCTTTTATTCCTAGATCTAGCAAACGTAATGCCCTGCACTCAGATTTGTTTCCCTGTCCCCACACTAGGAGGCATGAGATTATTTCAGTAAGATTTACCCTGGACAAATCACAGGCAGATTTCTAATCCACTTAAACTATTAACTCCATGGATTACATGTGTTATGTGAAAAAAAATAACAAACAAAACAGAGCCCTCCTGAATATAAATACAGTATTTTTTTATATGGCCCAGACAGTTTTATAAAGTGGAAGACCAATTTGTCTCAGAGTGGATCAGTTTCGGACATAAATGTTTTTATCCCTTATAATGACAAAAATATTGAAGGGGTATTATGCATTTTTGTCCTTATTAAAAATTATCAACAATCTGTTCTTATATCTCTTGCAAAACTATAATGATCATCAACTATCTAAGTACTCGCTGTTAGCTATCACAGTTTGGAATCTTGATTACTGTACAACATTTAATTGATCTAATTATTTCACATATATTATATGGCTTTAGTATTTCATATACATATATAGCTTTAGCACCCATACACTATAAATCTATTTATCTATATGATTTATTTGTGAATTTAAGAATAATTATACTAGATCCAATGCAATTACAATGCAAACTGCTAATTTGATAACAATTACATTTATATGACATCCCAACTGCACTGAAGTCAGGTAAACATGACTTATTTCCTCAAATCTGAGCCATGGCTTCACTGACAGCTCAAACTGTGCAGAGATTGATCAGATGTCAGCATATTCCTACCAAGTAGGCCACCAGCATAAAGCCCATTTCTTAGGATTTACCAAAGGCAACATGGATTTTATCATAATATGTAGAATTAAACTGATTATCTTTAGAAATCTCCTCAAATCCTCCCAGCTAGTTACATGAGACTGTTGTACAGCGTCTTTTCAACATGGAGGACTCTGATAGCTTGTTTCTGTTTTTTTCAGTTTAGAAAAACCTACAGTGCTTTAATTCACTTACTTTGCCTCTGTAGTTTTAAATGAAACACTGCCTTGGGCTAAGGAACTCCTGTTAATGATAACACAAGGTTACAAATATTAGTCCAGGTAGTAGAAAAAGATTAAGACTGTTAATCTAAATGCCAGACTCCAGATTTCCACCACTGCACATTTTTATATGTATTTATCTCAATGAAATAAAATGACTGTATTTTTTATCACCTTAATTTTTCCTGGTGTTCATTCACCATGACAATATTTGGACTACAGTCCTGTAACATTACATATATCAATGTAAAAGAGTGGAAATAAGACCTCAAAGTCAGCCCCTAAAAGTGATGTGCTATGAGAGTACTGGGAGTAATGGGTGGAATTAGTTGCTTACTATTTTCTTACAACAGGACATTACAGTCATGAATATGAATAATTTTATTCTGTTGGGATCATATGAGGCTCAGACATATGTGGAGTCATATCTGGATTTGGCAACCAGCAAACAAAACTGCTGAGCTGAAGAACAAGCTTTAGCTTGTTTATTTGTGAGATAGAATTCCAACAGTAAGGATCTAGACTCTTGCAACTGAAAAGTGTGTGAAATTAATTTAACATTCCTAAGCCCAACCCACTGATTTATAACAAATTGTATATGATTTATATAACTTTTACATAAGATTGTATGTACTGATCTACTGTTTCTTATGACTATATTACTACAGGATATTTCAGTACAGGAAACAAGGAGATTAAAAGGTGTCTTATTTACATCTCATTTTTTCTCTACATCTTTCAGACTATTTTTTTTTTCCTAGTTTCTATCCTTTCTTTCTCTCCAAATAGTTTCAAATGGTCCAGGAATAAACAAACAAACAAAAGAAAATTCCATGGCCAAAAAGAAACACATCTTTTCAATTTCTGACTCATCTTCAGTTAAGTTCTGGGGAATTTCAAGCACTCCATAAAGAGTATGCAGCAAGAGGCCCATTACTTACAATTGAGCTGAAGACTGCTCTTTGTTGTCAACCACTTGATCTATATCTCTTCCTTTTTTATTATTATTATTGTATATATTATATACATATATATAGTATATATTGTATTGTATGTATTGTACTGTATATATTATTATTGTCTGAATAAACAAGCTTTTCAGGAATGAAATAATTTCTGCATAAACCAAATTGTACTAAAAATTTAAGTTACACAGTGGCACTTTCTTGAATGAATCAGCTTTAGTTTCTTTCTTCAATTAGTTTACCATAACACCCCCCCCCCTTTTTGGTCCATGAAGATGTTTTTCATGTAGTACCATGGATATCAGGCTAAACAAAATATTTTGCTGCCTGATAATTACCTATGCTTAAAAGTTTAACCTATTTTTTTGCACCTTCTACGGTATCCTGCATTTTTGCTCCTAAATACTTTATGGTCACTTAAAAAGGATTATGAAAGGAGCACATCTTGTGCTCCTTCTCATTTGTGGTGCAAACTTATAACTCCTTTAGAGGTAGCTATATACATTTGCTTTGTGGTTATTTCAGTGGCATTATACAAATAAAAAGCAGCTGAGTTCTGTATTACTGCAATTGCACTCTTTGTCATTTCTTGTAACATCAAGTTACCAAATAGTTTGTGGTGAGTCAGAACTATTGACACAGCTTACTTCTGTTGAGCCTGTACTAGAACTTTTAATGAAATTTTTGTGTTTTTTTCCTCATTTTCTCCTTTATTTATATAATTGAAAAGGTAACAACTGTAATTAACATGATCATGGTACCTTCAGTATGTACAGAACTGGATTTTCAAGCAACTTTGTTATTTTTCCCAAGGCATTAAGAAATAGTGATGGTGATATTGAAGTACAGCAACTTTATCATCTGGGGGAACAGAATCTTACCATTATTTCAGAAAATACAGTAATTTTCATTAATAAAATTTCTCTCTTCATTATGTATGCTACTCAGTTTCACATCCACCCATACAATAAGCATGAGCATTCCTTCATGATCATAAATCATAAAAATATATTGTAATCTGAAAATGAAACATGCCACAAAGATTTTCTTAACAAAGCATTAGGTTCAACGAAACCAAATTTTTGCAAGTATATGGTTTGTTAACTCACAGTATCAAGGCCTGAACAATAAATGCCTTGTAAAATAAAGATCTATGTTTAGACAGGTGCTAACTTTTTAATGTCATTTGTATAGCTAAGCATATTTTAACAATTAAAGTAGCATTTGCAAAGGAATACTGAGTATTGATTTAAATACCACCAATTTGGCATTTGGAGACATTAACACAGCCATTATCATATTGTACAACCTCATATTTGCTTTAAAAATTCATAGAAACCCTACATTAGCATAAGCTTGCTTTTCACTCTAGTGCGGACTAAGTGATCCAACGCTCAAAAAGCCTTTCTTAGTGCATCATTCAGTACTTAAGTGTGCATGATCCTTGGGTAGGTCCTTGACTACACCTCTATCAGACACGCTTCCAAAATCTGTGCTGCCGAGAATTTTTTTTCTCATGCACTCTGCTAAGTAAATCTGACTGACATCTTTACAATTCTAACTCTAAATATTTATATGACATCTATGCCTTTGTTAACATGACTTATTGGAGGGTAGTCAAATAGGTTTAGCACCTCATCTGTCCAGTAGCTAGGGCTAAACACACTGATCTCACCAAATCCAGAAGAGCTGCTTATTATTTTTCATACATCAATGACAAGAGGTTCAAATCAAAGGTCAAGATCCCTTTAGGTAATACAGTCATTGCCTTAATGAAAACATGGTCCCAGCCCAAAAAGATAATACAGCATTTTTCTAAACAAAGGAGTAGTGACTCATACTAATCTGAATAAATCTTAATGTAAACTAATTCAAAGAAGCTAGGGTACACATAGGCAAATACAATTTCAAGGAAGAAAAATTTCCTTCATTAGATCAACTGATGCAGGTGGAGAGAAAAGGCATGCTTTTAGATACACGTGCTTGGCCTCAAGTTGTGCCACGGGAGGTTTAGATGGGGTATTAGGAATAATTTATTCACTGAAAGGGTTGTCAAGCTTTGGAACAGGCTGCCCAGGGAAGCGGCTGAGTTCCTGGAGGTATTTAAAAGACATGTAGATATGGTGCTTAGGGACAGCAGTGGACTAAACAGTGCTAGATTTATGGTTGGACTCGGTGATCTTAAAGGACTTTATCAGACTAAATGATCCTATAACTTTATGATCCTTTTACCTACACACACACACTTACCACAGGGCAAGGTATCTCCTCTACAGACATTTGATACTTGAATTGAAACTATCACATCATGATACCTCAATATATGTAACTGAAATTCAGGATCACAGGCACAGATCTTTTTCTTTTCCAAATGTTAAAGAAACTGGACTTTCTGTTGTTTCCCTTGACCTCATTGGTAGAATCTGATTAAAAGCAAACACCACGAGTCATATTTTTATGAGTCTATGAGGCTATGAAAGCATTTCTCAACCTGCTTAATGAAACAACTGTTAACCAGCAAAAGAAGATAACTCGTAAGTTACAAATGTAGTTGGGAAAATGACTAGGTAAAAAAACTCATTTTTTCTCAGCAGTTTTACTGTCTGAATGAGTTGCAATCTACTGAGTTTTACAGCAAAACTACAATCTTTTTAACTGTGCTTTATTCAGTGGTATTGCAGCATCAGTACAGGAGTGAGAGACTGAGCAGTAGCTATTACCACCTCACATTTTAATAAGTAGGTGGCAACCATCCCCCAATATGTCTTTGAACTAGGAAACATGAAGGTGAGGAGAGTGCTTTTAAGTGTTACTATCTTTGCTGCTACATCCCACAAAAACACTTAAGACAAAATGAGAATCTTCATGGGAAGGGTGTTGTAAATATAACCTTTTGGTGTATCAACTGTCTATGCTATTTCCTAAATAAGTAAGAGTTGGCCATTCTGAATTTTTAGAATACTTTTTCTTTACATTTGCAACCACGACTGCAAAACTGACATACCCATAGAGTGTCACAGCTCTTTTTGGTGGTGTTTTCACACTATGATATGTTTTGTGGAAAGAGATTGCTCAGCTTTTTGGTAGTACTTTTCAAAATACACCATTTCTATTAAATTGACCATGAGTAATTTAGAACAGATAAAAAATGCTAAACTACTTCCATTCATGTTCATTCATTTTCTAAAGGTATCTTCAATTTAATTTGTAATACTTTTTATCAGCTTTTCTCCTCCTTGGACTTCCAGTCTAATTTGTTGACAGGTCAGTGATCCGCTTTTAATCCTCTACAATACACACACATCTCCCCCTTCTCGCCTTTTCAACTTCATTTTCTTCGGCTGTCTTCAGATGTTTTTCTCTCTCTTTTGGCCGTCACTTAGACAGACTGGTAGTATAAACCTGGCAAATGTTCAGGCTGCATGGGTAAGCTTTTAAAGCTGAAGTTCTATAAATAACATAAGCACATACAATTTAATGAGAAATGACAACATAAAAAATAGTAGATGACACATTTATTTTTTACACAAGAATTAACTTGCAGATCTCAGTTTTTCAGAGATCAAGGAAGTCAAATGCTTCACAAGCTTAAAAAAGTTGATTGCATAGAGATGAAGGGAAATGTGATTTGTCTCATAGTCTTCTTGTACCTTTTTTCAAGCATCTTTCAATGCAAAAACTGGACACCCAGTATGGCTGCTTTCTAAATATGCAGCAGGATTAGATATCCAGAATAAGTGCCCTTAAGGATTTCAAATATTACTGTGATAGCGAGGAGCTCACCAAATTTACCAATCAGATTTTTCACTCAGTTTTTTACTATGTGATAATATCTGCAGATTGACTTGGAAGCCCACTTTGGCAGATGCTATGCACACAGACAGGATGAATTGTTTACTTTTTGAGGGAGTTTATGCTTGCTTTCTGAAATTAGTGGATGGTCTTTCTGGTCCTTATGAAAAACTGGAATGGGCATTAAATGGGCAGCTCAAATGAAACAGGCATTAAAATTTCAACAGCTCTGAAAATTAAAACATTCCTATATAATAGTTAGTCATTGCTATATTACTTAAATATCTTGTTTATTACTTGATTGGACTTGTAAGACTTTACCTTTTCTCCTCCGGGTTAACAACTACACACATTTCTCCCCACAGTTTGGGCACAAAGCATTATGTTCCACTAGTCCATATGATTATCAAATATCCACATGTGGTTTTGCCAGTTTTCTGCTCCTGTTGCTATGTAGTACAATTCAGACAAGGTCACCCTGGGACTTCTCCCACTGGAAAATGACAGCAATAAGGAAATGACTGGCATAAGGAAAATGTCAGTAAAGCAGCTGTCCAGCTTTTAGGGTTTTTTTAGAAGATCTGCTTACCCTGGCAGGATGGATCTTTCTCTGCTTTTCTGCAGCAGCACCAATAAAAAATAAGTATATGAGGCATATGCCTATATATCAAAAGGGCAATTTATGTACATAGCTGTAAAAAAAAGTTAGCCGAATACCTATAAAAGCATCAGCCAACTCAATGTACCCAAAGATGCTATACTAACTGCAGTTTACAGCATCCTATAATCCACCTCCTAATCTGGGAAATATTTAGTCTACTAATAAGATCTCAAGGTCATAGTTATTTATTAATTAATCCATTTTAATATCTTGATTTGTGAGATAAGGGAAAAAAACCCCCACACGTTGCTTGCTTGTGCCATGTGATACCAGAAGCTTAATTAAAGCTATTTAAAAATAAAACCCACTAGATGCCATAAAAGTGCCAGGTGTAGAAGTCTTTAGAGAGAAAAAGACACATTTTACTGGCCATAAAAGCTAAATTTTTCTAATACCATTGCCAGTAAATCTTCCAGTTAATCTGAAAGCGCACAGTGCTTGTTACAGGGGAGGACAATGAAAGTATTATCTGGGACAATTTTTCTTCTAATGAACAAAAATGTAAAATTAACTGCAAGAGAGCTCACGGTACTGACTGAACATAAACAACTGGAGACTTACATACTTAACACGTATTAAGGAAAAAATAGTGGCATCCCAGCCTTTTAGCAAAAGGCAACTTGGGATACCCAGTGAAGAATGACAGTAAGAACTAAAAGTCTGTTAGTTTAGGTAATAACTCTAAATAGTCTACCTGCTATGGAAACGCACTATTGATTTGGCCACTTAGCTTTGATAAATGGGTGTCACACAGCAGAAACCATAAGAAGGAAGAAACTCAGAATCCTGGCACTGAATCTTAGTTTACTGCAAGAATGTCAAAGTCAGTATTTTAAGAAAATACTGGTATCTGTGACAACACAGGCTGCTTTCAAATGACACTCTCTTCCCCTCAGCATGGCAAAATGCCACAAGCATTGATATTTCATTATAAGCTCCCTCTTCCATCAGAGAAGTTGCAGTATATACCACACAACTGTCTGCAATCCAGAATCAAGTACTTGCTCTACTTATCAATAAAGATTATTTTGGAATTTTCATATCATCTGCTGGGCACAACATCCACATGCCACAGTGCTTTTACATCTTCAGTTTACTTCTCCCTCTGTGATCTCCTATATGCAATTTACATGCCCAAAGCACTGCACCATATAGCTGATAATGAAAATACTCTGCATGTAGTAGAAACGTGTTCCAAACTTTAACAACTTGTCAAAATACTATACCTTATTATTGGTTTAAGTATTCAATACCTATAAGAACCAATTTAAAACATATATGGTCAAATCACTATTGGATATAGTGGCATGCTTTAAGAATTTCTGCAAA
This sequence comes from Neopsephotus bourkii, assembly GCF_033783945.1. NCBI lineage: Eukaryota > Metazoa > Chordata > Aves > Psittaciformes > Psittacidae > Neopsephotus > Neopsephotus bourkii. The sequence continues at coordinate 3,407,277 of NW_026901618.1, forward strand.
TTCTTTGAAGAAATTCCAGGACAGCAGCTTGCAAAACCAATAAATAATGAATTCATACACCTTCATGAAGAAAGGAGATTTACTCCACCAAAAGGCACTAGACAGTTTCTAGATCATCAGCAGACAAGCTTGGGATAGAAATGACAGAAAATGCACTGAAACGGAACATTGAATAAATTAGCTAAATTAGAGTCCTACATCTGTAAACTTCAGGTTCAGCTGTTAATTTGACTACATCCAAAACATCCACCAACGGTTTTGCATTAACATAATGGCCATGAGTGAGGAATAGCTCATGATTAAATGGGTGTTTCTAATACTCTTTTCCAGGAATCAGTTCTAGAATCAACACTATACAATCATTTTAATTAACAATCTGAAAGGCGATTTCTGATAAAACCACAGAATGCCACACAGGTTGGTAAAAAGTGAAATGTTTGCAGCCACACAGGGCTTGTCCACAAGGTGCAGTAACAATGAGAGAGGAGCCCAAGGCTCATGAAAACCTAATGGGAATCAGTTAAGTATTCCCAGAACATTGCAGTGTGGTGAGGACTGAAGAGCTCAGATCTCAGAGCAGCAACATTGATGCTGACTCAGCAATGCTACTTTTAGATTGAGCTGGATCATGGGGCTCCATCTTGGGCTTGTGTAATGCACACACAGCTTGAAAGTATCTGGATCTCAGCTGTAGAGATGACTGCAGGGCAATCTGGATTGTCTCATAAACTGAGTCCAATCAGACAAGGTATTTTAACACACTGAAAACATTTAGGAACAAATCATGCAGGGCAAGTCTTCAAAACAGGGGACTGTAAAGTCATGGTTCTAAAATTTTACACTGGATAAGCAATGTTGCACCAATATTCGGTGTTGTGTGGAGGCAAAAAGAACATACAGTCAATAGAGAAGTAGCTTATATGGATAGTGCTGGAATACTACATAGCATTCTGGTGCTCATATTTTCAAGAGATATTGGAAAACCTGGAGTCAAGGTTTGGAAAATAAATGCCTTACTGTGAAAGACATAAGCTGCTGAATACTGGACTCTATAGGAAACTTATTTAGCAAAACAATGTGTATGTGAAAGCTGAAGCCAGATTAACCAAAATTGGGAATAAACCATAAACTTTTAGTAGCGAAAGTGATAATTCACTGGAGTAAACTTTCAAGGGAAGCAGCAGATTCTTTTGATGTCATCCTCTCTTTCTGGAGAACTGGGCATGTGATTAATGCTGTAGTAAATCTAAACAGTGGAAATGAGGCTCTGTGATAAACAGCAGGTTACCCTTGCTCTTCGTGTCCTCTGTCATAAACCTTTGAATCTAAAAAAGTGAAAAGCAGGTAACAACAGCATAAGATTCTCCTGTACCCTTTCTTTTAATAGTTATAGTTTAAGCTATTGATCCATTTTCCTCTGGAAACAGATCAATAGAACAGGCTCACAAAAAGAAAATGAAGTTTGGCTCTAAAATTGGTAACTACATCTTCTAAAAGTAACAAGCTTGCTTCTGTGTTTTAACTGAGAATATGTTCTACAAACAATTAAAAGTTTGATAAAACAGGAAGAGATATGAAACTTAGGCCTGATATTATCTGTAAAAAGAACAGAATTCAAACTGGTCATTGAGCCAGGGAATAATTTCAGAGTGGTTGTGATGGATGCACTCAACCCCTTAACTAAACCACCAGTAATTTAGTACTAGCTCCAAAGAAGGTAGACCTCAGCTGTAGCTGGGCCAAGAACTCCTCTAGGAAACCCATGAAGGAGCAATTAAGCATTGGTGCATATGAGTTTGGAACATCAATCGTGATCAGCACACAAATAGTGGTGGCTTTTCCAAGTCTCATTTATCAAGGAACAAAGAAATTTGTGGGTACAAGGAGTGCCATGCATACCTTTCCCATTGCATGTAATTTGACAGAGCCAACCACTTTATTCTGTAAGTATGACAGCCTAAGTGAGCCTTCTCTGATTCCTCCCAGCAAGGCAGTGTGGCTGTATGGCGGTGATCCCTTGAGCTGGGATGCCTCTCAAGGTTGCTCCTCAAGGCAGAGAGACCTTTCCTCAAGGACAGATCTTTGGATGACCCAATTTGAGTTCTCCCTAAATTGCAACTTGACTGCATGCCAGGTGACTCTCCCCTTGCAATGGGAGGCCTCTCAAGGTTTTAGATTCCTTACTAAGGGACTGTCCTTACCCAAGATGGAGGGACCCATTATTCACAATACATCCTTGGTAAGTGACTGATAGCATGCTGGATTAATACTAATGAAATCCATGCAGCTAAGTCCATTAGAATAAGCCATTGTCCAAGCCCGAGACTAAGACTGGACCTAGCTGCACCTAAGCTCCATCAGGAATTTAGAAAGCAAGCGGGTCTACTCTGAACCTGGTGACTAAATGGGAGGATCTCCCTTACACTTTTGAATCGCCGGTCTCTGTGCAAATCATTCTAGCTCTACTCTAACTCAATTTACCTTTGTGTGTTTCATCCCTGTAGCAAGTAATAGAGTGAACTTTGCCACTGAGCTTTGTTAAGTCACACTTTTACAGCATCGTTAAAATCACTTTTGCTAATACCTGCAACAGTGCTGCATAACATTGTGAAGGTTGCCTAAGAACTGGTAAACAAGTACTCAAAATGAGAGAGAGGAAGAATGGGCAGATACAGCAGTGAGATATGTTTTCCATTGATAGCCAGACGTCAGTAATTACACGGAAAATCTGTAAGCAATGTCGCACAGGAGGTGTGAGAGGATAATGAAATATGAGTAAGAGTCCTATTTAGGCACACTGTGTTAAAGACCTGTCCGTTTGCCACCTCAGATAGAGTTGTTGAGGTTATCACATTATAGAAAGATCTGTTTTAGAAAAATATTATTCTGATTTGTATTTAATGACCAGTGTTCCATATGCCTGTACTGAGTATATGATCATTAGAAATTTGGTCATATTAATAAGTTTTGTAAACTCATCACCTCATGCATGGGAGCTTTTTGACCATTAATTTTACCACTGTTCTTCTATACAGATCAGCAGGAGGGGTATCCCAGCACGGTATTTTTCACATGCAGAGTGCCATTTTGACCAAGCCATTGAAGGGTGTTGGAGCTGCTACCATTCTGACACCATGAGGCAGCATTTTTTAATCGAAAGAGGGATGGATTTCCATATTCATTTCAGGACTTAAAAATAAATTTCACTTTCTAAAGGAAAAAAAAATCCCACAATACATCCATGAAATTTCTGTGCACTGTTTTCTTACTAGCATAACACTGGTCTCCTGTTAAAGCACTAAAGGCAAAAACCATAGTAACTTCAACAGATCATTTGCCACACAGTACACCCATATTTTCAGTGGTTTTCCTAACAGGCTGATCTAAAGTCAATCAGATACTTTCCTGTTGAGTATAATGAAGTTTGAATCTAGACAATGGATTAATCCACATGCTCACATGCATGTCTGAGAGGAAAGACTGAAGTTTCACTTTTCCACTACAGAGTCAACTTTGTCCATATGAGAAGCAGAACCATTAGACTACAAAGAGCAGCTGAAACCCCAAAGCCTGGCACTCCCTGCTGCTCAAACAACTCCTAAAAAGTTCCTAAGAAAACATGCTGGAATTGCTGATTCGTTGTTTCATACTAAGTCCAGTATTCACCACTGATGACCAAAATGCAGCACGTATCTTTGGCAGATACAGGTATAATCATGCACCTTCAGCCACAAGTTTTCTGAGTGACAAAGCAAAAGCAGGAACTTGCATTATTTTTAGGTAAAGCAGCCTTAAACTGGACTTTCAGGCTTCCATTTCAGTGAAACAAGCCAAGACCTTGACTCAGAGATCTTAGGACTACTTTTTAGTAACATATGGCTTCTTGATGTCTATACATGCACCAAGGACTTCAAGGATTAATAGTTTATAACAGCTGGGAGAGCCACATAACATAATGAACACAAGCAACAGATCTGAACTTGAATCTGCTGCAGTGCTCCATATATTGCTAAGCAACACAAAGTTAATTTAATTTTAGCTTTTTCTTTCAGTCTTAAAAAAAGAATGCAGTAAGAATCTTTGGGTATTGAGGAACTGTGCCTCACTTCCCTGGGTAACTTCTCTGGGACACAATGTGATTGGAGAAATGCTGCACGTTTCAGGCTTAGAAGTTAGTATTTGTACCTTAAAGGACGTTCATAATTCAGCTCCTCCACCCAGGCATTAAAAGAAGACTAATTCGATTGAGAAATGTATCACTACAATATAGAGGAATAGGAATGCTGTGCCTTTTTTCTTTAGTAAGAATCAATATTAAAATAAGACAGATCTTTCTTTAATATTCTTACTCCCAGCAGGACTAATAGACAATGTAAGAAAACTAAATCTGAAAATCATGGACCTAAATTATCCCAATTCTAATCCTAAAGATTAGGTTTAGCATTAGGATTTGATTATTCCTTTTTATTACCTTTCTTGCATATTTTTGTCCTAAATCATTCTTAATCAGAACACAAAATATTGTTTAACTGTCATTTAGATGATTTTGATGATAACACTACCATTTCTATTGAATATACTCTGGTATGTGGTCCATGATATTTAATGAATAGCTTTTAAAAGTTGATTGGAGGATTTCCTAATTCAGATGTTTTGCCTAGTATTTTTCTCTTTCTGCAGAACAAAGTAGATCATATCCTCACAGGAATTCCTTTACTTTAATTCCATTATATGCCAGCAGTAGCTTTTAAAAATTATTTTTACATGACTGCAGCTTCTGTCTTTTTAAACGTATGATTTTCACTGTCAAATGGGAAAAGTGACTGAAATAGCACAGACTTTCTCTGGTATCTGTCATGGTATTTTTTCATGCTTGGAAATATTGTAATGTTCAAGGGAGCAATTAAAATTGTTCCACTGTGTAGTAATAAAGAGTATGATTCTCAATTCAAATACCAGCCAAGAAGATTGAATAAACTAAAAGAATGCTGTATTTCTGGATATTATAATACACTATGTAAATATTTAGTCTGAAAATAATAAATTTCATTACAGCTTAAATTTTCAACAAAAAAGGGAGAAAAGAATTTAAAGTGTCCATAGCATAACACTGATGCAATGGACCACTTAGAAGACAAAACATTCAAGCAGTAAAATTAAAAATCTATAAATATAAATAACGTTGCTTTATAAGTGACAAACATGTTCATTCAGGAATGTTCATATTTTATATCACATACCATAAAATATAGTTGGTTACAGTGGCTTCACCAACCTCTTCAATATTGCAAATTTCTACTAAGAGAGACAAATTTAATTCCACTTCTCCTTCTATTATATATTAATGTTTACAAAAATATTATACCCATGAGAGTTATATTTCTAGAAGTCAATTTCAGTACTTGAAACAGCACTGATTCAAAAGCTTTTATAGAAATAATGTGTGAAAGCTTTTCCATGAAACATAACTGCTTTAGGATTTCCCTTTAGTCCCTTCACAACACACTTAGCATGAAAGTATTTCTCACACTTTCAAAGAGATCAAGTCTCTGAAAGAAAGAGCAGACAAAAACTGTAAAAATAAAGAATTTTGACAGGTATCAAACTTAAAGCAAAGTGCAATAATGTATGGCAAATCATACCTCTTTGCTATGCACAAATCCTTTTGCAAGAAAAAGAGCAAGGGTTTAGTATAACTTGCAAAACCATCCCTTCCTCTCTGTCTTTTAATCATTCCCAAGCTCTTAATTTATACCAACTCCTGAGCTACATGCTCTTCAGCTTGGCCTTACATACACACCTGAGACCAGGTATTCCAGATAACTACCCTGGTAGAGGAGGCAGGACTGCAGAAGGCCTTTGTTCCAAACCATGCACCCTGCACACATCAAACTCAAAAGTTTTCCTTTGGGATGGGATGAAAGATATCAGTGGACATGGATAACAGGGGAGTTAAGCATACATAAAAAGCTCCAGTGTCACTAACTGGTGTAGCATGTCTAGTGGTGGTGGTGGTGTGGTCTAGTTCTATCATATTTCTTCTTTCTGTCTCCTATTTTACGTGTATGCTGCAACCATCCTAAAGTTACAGTTTCTTATCTATAAAACCTGGAACAGCTTTTTTTTTTTTTTTTGGTTGTCACTATGTGTGTGTATATACATATATATGTATGTGTGTATGTATGTATTTATCCTGGACACACTAACACTGCTAGTATTAAGTCAGGCTTGACATAAGATCTAGATAAGCTACTCCAGAGCCACAGAGCAAATAATTAGAATCGTAGAATTATAGAATAGTTAGGGTTGGAAAGGACCTTAAGATCATCAAGTTCCAACCCCCCTGCCATGGGCAGGGACACCTCACACTAAACCATGCCACCCAAGGCTTTGTCCAACCCGGCCTTGAACACTGCCAGGGATGGAGCATTCACAGCTTCCCTGGGCAATCCATTCCAGTGCCTCACCACCCTCACAGTAAAGAACTTCTTCCTTATATCCAATCTAAACTTCTCCTGTTTAAGTTTTAACCTGTTACCCCTTGTCCTATCACTACAGTCCCTAAGGAAGAGTCCCTCCCCAGCATCCCTATAGCCCCCCCCCCCCCCCCTTCAGATACTGGAAGGCTGCTATGAGGTCTCCATGCAACCTTCTCTTCTCCAGGCTGAACAGCCCCAACTTCCTCAGCCTATCTTCATATGGGAGGTGCTCCAGTCCCCTGATCATCCTTGTGGCCCTCCTCTGGACTTGTTCCAACAGATCCATGTCCTTTTTATGTTGAGGACACCAGAATTGCACACAATACTCCAGGTGAGGTCTCATGAGAGCAGAGTAGAGGGGCAGGATCACCTCCTTCGACCTGCCGGTCATGCTCCTTTTGATGCAGCCCAGGATACGGTTGGCTTTCTGGGCTGCGAGCACACGCTGAAGCCAGCTCATGTTCATTTTCTCATCGACCAGCACCCGTAAGTTCTCCTCAGGGCTGCTCTGAATCTCTTCTTCATATACTACATTTTTCACTGAAGAGGTGAAGCAGCAGTGTTCCAAGTTATCTCATTCAACAAAATGCTCCACTGTTCTAGTTTTGTAAATTTAATAAAAGTAATTCTGTTCTAGGTAACTGTGTCTCAGAATGAGCAGACAGGGTACAGAGCATGCTGACACTGGGATCATGGATCATTTTACTTAGGGTAGATAACCCTTCAGCAAGGTAGTAGGAACAAACAGTTGTTGATAAATAATCAAGTCCTCAGCCATGTGCTGACCAATCCATGCTGATTTAATCCATGTATCAGGCTCAAGGCTCCCCCTGCTTGGGGATGGCAGGGAGGTCCACATTTCAGGTACCTCCACATAATCGGACATACTTGTACTGCTCTTTTACACTTCCACAATGGAGAAATAAAGGGACTGGCCTAGGGAATGCAACTGGGTGCTCTGCTCTGTTGTCTTTAAATTTGTGGAGCAGGAACCACTTGCAGTGAGTCTGAGGATGGGCACTGATGTACGTGAAGGGATGGAGAGGTATCACACAGTAAAGAAAGAACCTGACATTTTCTTTCCAGTATCTTAGTATTTTTATTTTTTTGAAATAATGGAGTTTTGGAGAAGTATCTTTCCTCATAAATAAAAGGTAATATCCTGAAAAGATAAATTTCTATTAAAAACTTAAAAAGTAGAGATGAAGCTATCAACAGAAGGGTCTAAAGACACTAAAGGATAGCCATACTGAGAGTACATATAAATTACAGAGTCAGCACACTGAGTTGTAGTTTGGCAGAGAGCTCAGAATTCCTGAACCCTGGCTCAGGGGATCAAAAGGTGAAGATCTGAACATCTGGCTGGTGGTGGGAGAGAAGATAGTTTAAGTTTCCATTCTCTTCAAGCTGGCTAATATGTCAAGCTGCATTTTTAGCACAGTAATTGATCTCTTGATTAAAACAAAGTGTTCCAGATTTCAAGGCTAACTCCCTTATATATATATATATATATATATATATATAAAGAATAATTTAAAGTTTGGAATCCTGAAAGCTTACAAATCTTTTGTGTTTAACCAAGTTCAACTTGAAAATCAACCTTCTTCCTATGAAGTTGACTGTGTACATTTTTCTAATTAAACATCTGAGGTAAATTCAATAGCTACATTTTGCTTCAAAACCATCCAAGAATAGGATGTAGTATTTTTGCATGCTAAAATAGTTTTGTTTAGTGTTTGTAAATTGCATAGAGAAAACGCAAACTGAATGTGCATTAGGGAAATTTCACACCATCTTTTTATCAATTTTGCTGTCAGTAAATTTAACAGTGGGTGAGCAAGAAAACACCTACAGTGAAAAAACACAATAGCAATGAAGTAACCATAGTCTCTCATCTTTTCCTTTATGTTTGTGTGCATACTCAGAAATTGTAACTGTGATTTCAGCAATGAATGCAAGACAGAGGTGTCAAAATAGACACTGCTTAAACTAAAATAACATATAATTTTCCTTCAAATAAAACAAACAAGTTGCATGAAATAAAGTATCCCCTATGCTCTGGATGATGGCTAAAATGGGGTAGGAAAACCCAAGCATCTAAAAATCTTTAGAGATATCCTAAGAACTAAGAACAGAATCAAGTTGGCACAGAAATAAAATCTGAGTGCTAGACTAATCACTAAGAGCACAGCAAGGACAATAAAGATCTGGGTGTCTGATATTCTTCATAAAGTAATGCTTTCCATGTTTTTTTAGCCATAGACCCCATGCTTTTTGAGAGGTGCCATATACCATTATGCAGAGGGCAGACAAAGCAATACAAAGTCCTCTGACTTCCCTAGGGTCACATAACCAACCAGTTTAAGCAAAGAAACATCCATCCCATAACTATTCTTGCCTAATCCTGTGCTCTCAGGTTGTGTGCTGCTCCACCCCACCCTTCAACACACATTTCAGTTTGCTTAAACTCATGTCAGGACAGTAGAACGAACTCTTTTGACTACACTGCTATAGAAAATGAGCTTCATAGCCACAAGCACACTCAAGCAATTAAAGACACTGTTTAGGTAACACAGAAAAGTGAAAACAACAAAATACATTGTAAATAATGAGCTAGATTAGGTTCTATTGCTGGAATTTTGTGCCTTGTTGGACCCTTTCCCCATTGGCTGTTTCAGAGTAGATGGAGCTCTACCAAACTCTGCATTAGTTTTCCACACTTATCAAAGTTAAGGAAAACACAATGATGAGAAGAAAACTGTACCCTTTTTAAGACTGCAGCATCCAAATTGTGTATCAAATGCGCAAGGACTGGCCTTGAGCTTCTCAGGCTTACCCAGGCTGAAAGGAGAGAGATTCAAACTGGGGATCAAAGGGATGATTTAATCTGAGATGTGACGAAATGCAGAGAAGGGCACAGAGGCTGAAAGAAATGGTGTTTTTGTGTGTGTGTGTTTTCACTTGGTGTGTTATTGTTAAGAAAGTGAAGCTTTCATTCAAAGAGAGGTTTTCTTAATGAAAGTATTTTTTATTGCAGATGACTGTGATAAGAGGGCTTTCCACTTTGTAGACGTAACTAAGATCTCAGGGTTTGATTTATTTGTCTCCTTTACTCTAACCTTCAAATGACTCCTACAGTCCTTTTTGCACAGTCTGAATACAAGAAATGGAAAGCTTCACAAGCAAGAATAAACTGTCATCAGATGAAACTGGAAATTTGGAACTCAAATTCCTGGGACTGTAAATGACACAACAACTTGGCCTCCCTTATCCTTGGAGACTCATTTATGTAGCTACAAATCATAGGAAAAATCTTTCAAGATGAAATATGAAAAATGATGACAGAAAATAATTGCTTAAAACATGCAAAAAAGTATGACCTGAGCAGTAATGTCATAATTACATTTACTACTTGAACAAATGCTCGGCTTTCAGGAAAAGAGATTCTCTCAAAAGACATATCTATAATTACAGCTCCTTTGAAATGAATGTTGTACAAGTCCATAGAAAACATTACACACAACTGAACTATTTCTGCAGCTAATATGCAGCAGAGCCTCAAAGTCCCCTGGTGCACGTTGCATCAAAACCCACCAAGCTTGTCTCTGTTAATTCCTTTAAAAATCATACACCTCTCTGGGAATGATCCTCTTTACTTTGTTCTTTTTATGTGCATAAATGCTATGAGAGAGAGGCAAAGGTGGGTGGATACCTTCGGAGTACGTAAACACTAACTATCAATAACTTTGGTTAAACTTCTGTAATAAATGACTGTAGCTCTGTGGGAAAATTTGCATCATTTCATGCTGCCTCTGCAAATACATCTTGGTAACTGATCTTATACTATGAACTCTTACGCTTTTGTTATTTTTAGTTAATTCTGAGCAGGATGCCCTTGGGAGCCACAAACTCCAATTATAATCGCAGCTACAGATTTGAATCTATCTCCTCATGTGTATGATGCCTTGCACTGACCATCAAACAGAAGTTATATACTGAGATTTCTCATATGCTTCCACAGAGCAAGGTGACCTCCACATGGTGATAAATAATTACATGTTTATTGTAGGCTCTGCCTGACTGTTTCTTTGTTCAATCCTGTCTGGCTGACTGGAGGATGCACCCACTCATGTAATCCTTGTCCATCTTTGGGCAGTCCACCACTTCCTCTGACTTTTCCGACTGTCCTTCAACAGGCAGCTGCATAGTCATTGAGTCTTGGCAAATGTGGCAAGAATTTGTTACTAATCCTAAATTACAGAATCAGCTAAAGATATAGCTCACTGGTTGCTTCAAATCAGTATTTCACAAAATAAATTAGGATATGCTGTGGGAAGTCTGGGAGAAAAGAGCAGTAATGCCTGAGAAATGCAGACAAAAGTTGAAGTACTTAAAATTTTTATGTACTTTTGGGGATTTTCGGTCTCCTCTTCCATTATGCAACTTTTTCATGAAAATGTTCTCATTTTAAAAAAAATTACCACATTAAGTGTGTGTATTTCTATTTTACACAGATGTAAGAATCTCTGATATATATGTCATTAGCAGTGTTTTATGGCACCCAGCCTATTGCAAACAGTAGCTGAGATGAGAGTTGGTGCTTTCTGAAAAGGCAGTGTGGTCCAACACAGCCAAACCCTCCTGTCATGCAGGATCTGCCTCCCTCCTGCACTTGGACACAATCTCCCACATGCTTCTTTCACCCTGGCATGTACTTGGAAAGAAATGATTTCCATAATGAAATGCAGATAAAATGCAGGAGTAAAACATATGCTAAGTATTAAATACAAAGCCATTTAAAGTAAAATATTCCCAAATCTAATACCAATCCTGTGACTGCTCCAAGCTCCTTAACAGCAACTAAACACATTCTGCACTCCCTTTTCTACCCTTCATGGGGATCATCCAGAATATTTCATTTGGGAAGTTACTATCCAAACCATATACATCCTTCTCTGTGTATTTGGGAAAAATCAAGCCTTAGTTACACCTTCAGAGAGAGCATTCCTTGTCCCCTGCAGCCCCTGTTTCTGTACTCACCTATACTGGTGTAACTGCTTGATAGAGCTGTATGATGAACTGACACAGATAAAGACAAAAAGCAATAACAACAACATTAAAGGCAAACTTAATAGATAAAGGCTGGAGCTGCTGTTGAAGATGTCGGGAAGTGTGGTTGTAGCAGGAGATCAGCCGCAACAGTTACTTCGTGCAGCAGCCAACACAGACAAATCACACACTCCAGGTGTACAGAAGTATTTTCAAGACAGCAGCAAACAAGGTACCTAATGTACTGGCTTGTAAACTTGATGATTTCAAGTATAACCCCATTACTAGCTCCTGCTACATTGATTTATTATCCGCATCTGCCTAGCGCTTTCTTTCAGAGGGCACAGTTGGAGACTAAGAAAAATGCCCACAAAGCAGGACACAACTTGACTATTTAATTCTAATTTGATTCCAAGCTAGAGAGTTGTAATTTGATTGATTCTGGGTCAAAATCAGCAGGATCTCTGACCTCCGAAATGTTACATGGGTGATTTTTATGAAATTAGGACTCAAATCTCCATGAGCTGGATAAACATATGTTGTGTGACAGATATGTTTTACAACTGGTAAGTTACTTAAAACACATGTAGTATAAAATATGGTTAAGTATTTCAGTAAAACGTAAATAACAACCACAAAGCACTCATAAAATACTGCAAAATACCCATAAGGGCTTGGTTCAAATAACAGAAAATACAAAATTATGGGGCTGAGGCTTGGAACTATCAGAAAATCCCTTAAAACTACACGAATTTCAGGGAATGAAAAGATGATTCCGGGCTTTACTTTGAATTTGGGGGCACCTATCACTATGAAACAGGTCATTAACAGTATTTAAAATTAATGTTCATGTGAACGTGTTGATGCTTTTAGTTGCACAACATTATATAAGTGAAAGAACCAAAGGTGAATTTGATGTTTTAATTTATGAAATGGCAATGGGAAATCCTGTTTTGCTTGTGCACCTGACCTTGCTAAATCCATGGTGTCTCTTTGCAAAACTGCTGAATACTCATTTTGAAGCATGTCATCCTTCAAGCGCTGTTTTAAGCACCCCCTACTACATGAACAGATGAAGCAAACTGCCGACAAGCTGCAGTGCATGTAATACACACAATGTGGTTAACAAACAGCATTCTGTAAAACCACAAGGCCAACTAAGACTCTGATTAAGGCAAGGGAAATCAGTATTGTTACGCCAGGATTACACTTCTATCTAACTTCTTTTAGGCATCTCTATCTATTTAAACACAGATGTCTTGAAAAATTTCTTACCCTCTCCATGCAAATATTAGACAAAACTAAGCCTGACCTTGGAGAAAATTTGTAGGAGAGAACAAAGCAGCAATTAACCCCTAAGACTTGTGCTTCCATTTCCCACCCTCCCACGGCTGACTTGGTCATTCCTTTAATAACAGAGAGATTTTCAATATTTCTAGTCCATTAACCAACATTGTGGACACCAAGAAGCAGATGGGAGAAGGCAGATGAAAATAGACCTTTTTTTCAGGAAGGAAGATTTCTGTATTTTACTTTTTTTTAACATGATGAGATAAGGCATTTTTTAAAATATTTGAAAAATAATATAGAATAATTTTTAATATCTGATACCTTAAAGCTAATAAATACAGCTGTGCTGAGTTTTATAATTTCAGTGTTGATTTAATACTTCACTGATTCAGTGTATATTGTGGTGTATCTATAGATATTAAGTTGTACTATCAAATACACAAGGAAATTAATTTGTAAAAATGCTGTCCATTTTCTTGGCTTTATTTTATAATTTTAATTGAGCTTTCTATATTGTAAATTACATGCTTAAGGGACAACATCTTATGTTTAATCAGATTAATGCTCTGTCAATTTAGTATGCTCACTAAGAGTAGCAGTTTTCATAACAATAACCTAGCTCTCTGAATCCTTATTCGGATGTTAAAATGCATTATTTCTATCCCTAAGATCATTGCTACTGCTCTCTTCAGACCTAGCTTTGCTCATAACATTAGCTAACAGAAGATTAACATAATGTGCTAAATGGCTAATAAAATCTTTTATATGTTTTGCATTTATTATTTGAGAAACTTTACTTTCTCTCTTTATTGACACGGTACTGTAAAAAAGATTTGGATTCCATGAATTGTCATGTTTGGATGAAATATTAACCGAGATTTGTATTCGGTTATAATCTAACTTCACAGAATCTTCTTCAGCTCCCTGTATGGAAATAAGAATGGAGAAACAGAAATTCTTCTGAGGTTATATATTTTTTTGTGTTTGATAGAGGAGAGAGGAAGAGAAAAAGAACTGTTCTTCTCCCTCCTCCAAGTCAATTTACACACACACACAAAATCAAGGACAGGCAGCCCTGAAATGGCCAAGCTCCATTTTCTGCTCCAGTCAAGGAGTGATTATTTCTACAAATCCAAGCAGCACCCCAGGGACACACAAAGCAAGTGTATACCTCCCTGGAGTACACCACAGTGCAGGATTTCCCCAGACATCTTCACAGGAAAAGGAAAGTGCAGATTCAAGCCTGCTCAGGCCATAAAGGAAACTGCATGAGGCTTTCCTGCATCTGGATGCATTTCTCCCTTTTAAGGGAAGGAAAGAACACCAGTCCTCCTTCTTCCACTTAAACATACAGTCTTTTTTTTGTTGTTGGTGGTGGTGTTTTTTTTTCCTTACAATTTGATGAGGGCGATTTTGAAAATATTTGTTTGTATGGTTGGGGTTTTTTTAAAGACAAAATTAAAGGAAATCACAAGAAAACAGAAAGAATCTGAAAACTTGCATTTAAAGTTTCTCTGTCTCTGCCTTCTCAAATTCTTTTGTCCCACTCACATTTTAGTTTTGGTGTGAAATTACAGATTCCCAATGAGATTTCCCACTGTATTGACTTCTGCATCGAACATTTTTGAGTGGTTCCTTTCCCTACATGTCAGAGTAGAGCACAAACACTATAAGCCTCATCCAAACGGTCATAGCCCTAGAATTCAAATTTAGGACTTTATCTTTTCATTTAAATTTCCAAATACATTTTCCTCCCTCATTTAAAAGTAAGCTGCATTTAATTCATTTACATTTATACAAATCTACACAAAGTCCAAAATGACAGTTTTCTAGGTATTAATTCAAGGAATACCACTAGAGCCCAAGCAGAGGGCCATATATATGCCAGGAGATTAATTACAAAACCTCCTACTACCTGCAGCTCTAGGTACATTTCAACTGCTAAGTTAAGAATTCAGAGGGTTTCCTTTCCAGATATACGTGCTTAAGGAAATCTGCTTTCTCCAGGGAAAGCAGACTATTGCTCTAGCAGTTGCAAAGACATCCTGTGCCACTGCCCCTGCCTTCAACATCAAGAATCAAACAGCAGCTCTTGCATGATTAACAAAGCCATGAAGCAGTGTCTGGTTTTAAGACTGCCTTAATTAACCCCGATTCCCCTCACTGCTTCTTTTACCTTAGTGATACACAGATCTGAGAAAGCACTTCCAATCTCTTTCCACACCTTCAGAAGTCTCTTTAAAAGGTGGCAGCTGGTAGTGTCACTCTCCTTAGATTAATCTAAGTAGCTTCACGGGAATATCCATTTCTCAGCGTTGTGATGCCAGTGGTCTCATTACTGCAGGACTGAAATTTCCACAGCAAAGTGCAATTTTAGGAGGAACCACTCTCAACCTCTGAAGCACCTCTCTCTACTACAAGAACACAAAGCTAGACAAGATGGAGAGAGTCACCTTCTCCCTCCCCAGTCTCTGTGACAGTTGTTCAAAGAGGAAAAAGCTCACAGATCTCTTCCCCCTAATCTTTATCAAAGCAGCAGAGTGCAGGATACATTTTTTGCTCCTTACATATAGTTGAACGGAGAAAAAGCATCAGCTGGATCCATGCAGCTCAAAGCCACTGCTGATAGCAAGAATATTGATGTTTTTCTCAACATGAGATAACCACAACCTGGCAGATTAATATTCAGACAGTACTTAACCAGTGAAGCTATAGACCAAGGAGCACTTACCTAACTGCTTATCCTCTGCACCAATAAATATCAGAGGTTACACAACCCCAAACAGATTATTTTTTCCATTAAAAGATTCATGTTACTCATTTAGTCACGCATTTCTTCAACTTGTTAAATTCTATGAGGCACTTACACAGATGCATACAAATATGCCATTTATATATCAACAAAGGATATGCCATTTATATATCAACAAAGGACTTAAGCAATTACTGAGTGTTTTTAAATGTTCTAGCACATACTGTATTATGCAAGTGAGGAACAATATATCAATCTCACTGTTCTCCTAGTTGAATATAAATGTAGGATGTGTATAATCCAACCATTTATATCTCAGACAAATATTGTAATTACTTACTTTGTCTATGTTGTTTTGCAATATCTTATCACAGGACGGTATCACTTACAACGAATGGCATGGTATAGGCATTTATAAACACCAGCCTTGGAGTATGTGCATATAGGATGGTTTGGGGAACCATTCTTAACATAAACTGCAGGACATGCATGGGAAGATCACCTGCCAGATTATTCCAGGGGGAAAGGAGCTGGAGTACTGCAGATCATTAGATATGACATACTCGTCACCATTATGACTGTGAAGAAAATGAGGCAATAGGAAGTGTCACAGGAGATGCTACAGAAAGAAATCAGTACACCAGTACCACATATAGACAAAAGTAAACAAAAAAGGACCACCCAGTGTTCAAAGAATACTATTTAAGTTAAAAAATCAAGTGCTTGAAAGTTCAGGAATGTCAGATTTATGGGTGCACTTGTATTTTTTTACTCATTGTGCAGTCATCTTCTATACTACATGAAGATAAACTACCCATCTCACCACTTTATTTACACACACAGAAGAATTATCTCAAGTACTTCTTTCTTCGTTCACATTTTCAGTGCATGGTTGTCTGAATTTATTCTGCATTTACTACTAATTGACATGAATGTCTCATTCACCAACTTAGTGATAATCTAAGTACTTTCAGAGATAAGGACATGGAAAAAAAACAAAAGTAAAAAATATGTTCATAATCCCAGAAGCGTTTATCACTTTACATTTTCTTTTCTCTCTCAAGTGGATTTGAACCAAAGCAGAGTAAGGATTTACTAAAGAGCTCACTGTTCTGCTACAATGAATCATTTCACCTCACTCTCAAACCTAATTAGCAATATGTTAACGGGTGGAGAGAACAGATAACAGGCATCTAATCTGCCAAATGCTGCATCCACAGAGGCCCATTTATCTAACCTGCATGGTGTTTGGTGAAATTCTGGACAGATTGCTACGCCCTTAGAGAAGACCACTTTTGCATCAGACATGACCTTGCAAGTTCCGAAACACCAGGTTTAAGTTTCAAGTATTGAATATTTGGGTATAAAATACTGAGATCTGAGGTAACATGAAAAATTGATGCATATTATATTAAAAAATAATTTCACTGGCCACCTAGGAGCCATTACTAGCATTACCTCATGAAGGTATCTTCCAAATATAACAGGCTTATAGTTTGAGACCCATTTTATTTCATATTTTAGTTTAGTATTTATGACCTTGGGATGAAAATAAAGATGCACTAATGCCGTTTGTTAAGGATACAAAGTCAGGAGGTAGAGTCTTCCTAGAGGAGGAGGATTTGAATGTCCTGTGGGGTGAAATGCACGATCTTGAAGACCCCAGAAACACAACTGGTTTGAAAGTAATAGTTCAAAGGGCACATGGGACTATTAACAATAATTCCCAATATATACTGGGAGCTCATTAGTTGCAAACAGCAGCCTGTCAGTCACAGGATGACTATGAGCCACTTAATTGAATCTGACCATGAAAAGGGCAAGGCATGGTATTGTCATAAAGAAGAGGGCATATTCATACCATCGGATAGTATAGCCTGTATTGAGACATTATCTAAGTATTTGGACACTTAAAAAAAAAAAAAAACAAAAAAACAAACAAAAAAAAATCCCAACCAAACAAAAAAACGAAGAAGAAAAGAAAAAAAATCAAATTTAGACTATCACAGAGATAAAGCATTATGGGAGGAGACAGAGGTGACTTGGGTTTTTTATGCTGAAAAATGAAGCATGGAGGAAAGATGACTGCTTGCACCAAATACAGTAGGGGCAAAAGATTTGTCAAATCTGTGAGAGAATATTGATTTTAGAACAAACGGGCAGAAACTGGTCCTGAATAAATTAAGCATGGAAACATAAATAAGGTTTGCAGTCATTATTACAGGAGTGTTGTCCTAGAACAACCTTCCAAAGCAGAGATTGGGAAAGGAAAATCTAATAGGTAAAACCTAACTAGTCTGTGAAAAAGACTGTATAATGTTGCATGCCGCAGCAGAGGACTGGATTTGGTGATAGAATCACAGAATCAACCAGCTTGGAAAAGACTTTTAAGATCATCAAGTACAACCATTACCACAGCACTGCCAAGTCCAAAATCTCTTAAATTCCTTAAAATTTAATGTTTCTATTGGCTTAGCTGAAAGCCCTCATGTTTTTAAACAGCTGTTTGCAGATGAAAGCACCACAGGCACCTCAGCACGTACAGAGACTAAATTTATTTTAAACACCCTTTTTCGTTCTGAGCTATATTTGTACTTCAAAATAGCCATTTGTAAAACCTTAATGAGGCACAATTGCTCAATCATACTTTCAGTACCCACAGCAGAATTACAGTCATGCAGTTCAAGATCACATTCAGTGTCACAAGCTATGTCTAACGCATACAAGTTGGAAGTGCTCTGCATCTATTGGGCACATTTGGCTTTTAAATTTGTTATCTTCTTTGAAACAGCCAGCCTATCTCAGGGAAAATTATGACCACAAAAGGGAAGTCATCTTAACCTGTAAAAGGGAGGATGCTAATAGATAGGACAATGACCTCTGGGTATTTATTCTCTAATTAATTAATTGCTTGCTAAATAAAACCTCTAAAAAATCCAAAAGTGAGAGAAAAAAGAAACTTCCCCAGCATTATATATGATAAATGGTAATTTCATATTAAATCATTACCCTCAATCTCCTCTTGCCTAAACAATTACAGCATGTCTGCATACTGTCTTTCATAATTCAAGCTAAGCAATCTACAGCCAGCTAAAACTTGATGAATGCCAATTTCCAGTGCTATTCCTTTTTGTCTCACTGACATAGCTTTTTGTGATTTTCTGTTTCTGCTATATAAAGTTCTTCCAGACAAAATACATTATCTCAAGATAGAAATAGTTTCACACAACTGTTAAATGATTTTACTATTTTCCTCAGTTATGAGTTAAAATATGGAAGGGAGAAAGAAGCTTCGCAACCTCCTGTAATATTAAGGTTGAATAAAGATTTAATAAATGAGCATTTCTGTAATGTCAACTGAAACTACTAAGTATTTAAAGTTGTGAAGAGTTAATTTCACAATGTTTAAAAGCCATCAGTTGGTCAATGTTAAAATTCAAAGATCATTAGAGAATTGCCACCTCATGTAGAAGATTCAAGGCAGCCTAAGTAATTTCTCAAGACACGTGGCCCTACGAAAGAGTTGTTCGAAGTGTTGTGCTGTCTGTACACACTTTAATATAAACACAATAGGAGAAGATAAGCACTCAATAATTTAGTTCAACAACAATGTAATTCCTTCTAAAATTGCTTGCTGGAAACACTCAGATTTTAACTTTATGGGAAAAGCCTGTCATCCCATTATTAAAAATACAGTAAAGAATGCCACAAAAGCTAGAGTTCTTAATGATAATCCAAATGTAAATATTAGGCAAATTGAGATCAAATTTTTACTTTGGAAAAAATAGGATCAACTTTGCTCAAATAAGTAAATTACAAGATCATGCCAAATGCATGCCTGTCTATAAAGAATTAAACTGTGAACTGACAGCAGCAGAGGCTCACCCTAAACTGCAAATTATTTTGCATTTGCAAGGGTCGAGTCCTATCCCTATAATCATTACAGTTTTGCCAAACTGTCTTGGCTACTTACTAATAAAGACATAAAATACATTCACTTGACACAGTGATTGATGAAAATGATAATGGTATTCTGCTTGCTTACATATAAAATTTACTCTGGCTCTTCAGGCAACTTGAATTTCATGAAACTAAGTTATGAAAATGGTATTTTACAGTTTACAATTTACATTAAATGATCCTTTTACACTTAAGGACTACCAAAAAAAACAAGTTACTATGTGAACAGTGGATATAAAGAAAACTTTCCCACTCCTGATATGTCTTATGTCCTCCAGAATTGTTGCCACAATAATGCAATGCCCTATCAGACATCCTCCACAACTGTCAGCATCTCCCGACTACTCCTCAACCCACTTACACCTTTCAGCTTTTATCCATTTTCTTCCAAATAACTTGGGGCAGGGGTATCTGTGTGTGCACAGATTGGCCAGATATTGAATGTGGGCCAAATTAATTCCAATATCTCAAATGTATTTGTGGACCTTCTCCACAAGCAGAAGAGTAGAGAAGAAATGAGAAAAGCTCATCAGCAGCTCTGCTGAACTCTTGCTTTCTATGAAACCTGTAAAACAGAGTAATGAATGTATGGAGAAGCAGCAAAATAGTGTACCTCTCATTTAATGAGAAAAATAGACTACACAGTTTACAATTGGCCAGAACAACCTAAAGAAGCAGAAAAATTTATAAGAACACCAAGCTGCATTTATTTGCCTTTCGTGGTCAAAATTACTTAATCTTGATAACTTAACTTACATTTATTTCTTATCTGTGCTCATTTTTTTTTCTTCTCATGCCTGAGGTTTTTTGCCTGGTTTTAATTTTGAGGCACAGCAGGGTTCCTGCTCTGTTCCTAATAGCTCTCACTGACAAAAGAACACATGCCCATAATACAATAGTGAAAAAATTATAAGGAGAAAGCAACCAAACCAAAGGAAACTATCACCCAAACACGCACACGTTATCAGCTGGGGAATTCTTGCTGACTTCAGCTGCTGCTAGCTTTTTCTTTGGCAGCTTTCTGTTCCACTGAAAAAGCTCCAACTTCATTTAAAACCTGGCTGAGTACGTTCAACAGTAATTCTGCTTTCTGTTAATTTTAAGCGGCCAATAACAGGATGTTTCCATACGGATGCCTGGAAACTTTGCAGTTGCCCAAGGCATGATTTTTGATTCACTTGAGGAACTGGTCCTGGAAGAGTCAAGTTCCAGTCCCTAAGACAGTGCCCAGACAAATTAAGAGAGGGAAAAGATTAGTCGCTCATTATACCACAAGGAAACAAGGCCCCTAAAAGGTCACTTGCACTCCAGAAGAAAGGATTTTTCTACAGAGGAAACTAGAAATAGAGTCCCGCTGTTGTGTTTATGCAACACAATATAGCTACAGTAGATCAAATAGTCTAGTTTTTATGTTCTGCCACTGGATTACTATATACCTACACTACAATATTACAGACTGATGCACAAAACACAAATATATGTTTCTATGTGAAAAGCACCTATTCCAGCAACAAATTTTATGGTGCATCATCTACATCAGCCATTTTTTAGTGAGGCAGTTTAAAAGCACAAATTTAGATCAACTTGAAACACCTGCACTTGAAATTCCTTGTCAGCAGTAAGCTGATAACATAAGAAAAAAGGAGTCTTTCATATTAATAAACGATGTAATGGAACTGATACAGTGTGTGGCTATAGTCCTTTCAAGTTGCTTTGAGAACTTCGACATAAATGCTCGGTTTTTTTCATTATAAGTATCTGAGGTTATGATGTGCTGCATTTTATTAGTTCAGCAGTCTCATTCAAATAGTAGCTATCTAACACGATCCTTGCAATTAGTACCTTATGTACATTCTTGAACCAAATTCCTCCTCTGGGATTTAAAGAAAACCCAGGGTCTCATTTAAGTCTCTCTTGTAATTCAGCTACATGCTACACTTTTACAGCTATGCAAATTAGCTTCGAGGAAAACCATGATGTACAGCAAAGGAAGAGATCTGAAAATTAAAATCCTGCAGGAGAGAAAATATTTAAAATTTCCTTTACATTTTTTCTTTTGTATAGCTAATCCCTAAGGCATTAGGGCAGCATGTTCCATCTTGAAAGTCCCTGTAGAATCATGTACTATTGAGCATAACTACAAATGTGATGCTTTAAGCAGAAAGATAATGGTTTTTAATTGGCTCATCATTGCAGCTGCAGCCCAAAAGCACAAAAATGAATTTAGAACTAATATTAACAGGTGATAATTAAATTATGGGGTCTGCATGCTTAATATATTGGAATAAGGCAGATGAAGCAACTAAGACCATTAGCTTTAGTAATGGAAATCAGTATCTACCTGAAGTAGTGGTTTATAGCACATTAGCAATGGTTGATTAGTGTTAAATCATAAAATAAATTTTGTTTGATTGCTAAAACTTTTTTTCACTTATTCTACTCTGTACCTGTATACTTAGCGTGGACACTAAACTAAGGATGCCCATTTAAACCATTGGGCAAATGAGCAAAACCCACAAATAAACCAGCTAATTAATTCATTGTGATGACTTCACTACTTTAGTTTTTACTCAATTAAGTTATTTACTAACCCTTCATATTAAAGCATAGGTAGATTGAACAATGAGTACAGGGTAGATTGAACAATGAGTACCGTAGGAAACTGGTTTGAATCAAATAGCTTTAGTAAAAGTATTCATTGTTAAGTCAGCAAGGTCCATAAGCCCCCTTTCCCGTTCTCCCTTGGTGAAGTAGAACTACTGGGGTGCACCATTTTTACTGCTAGACTAACCCTGCACCTCCTCAAAGCAACAAAATTAAAATTTGATGATGTTGCATCATCACTTGAACAAAAGAAAGTGCCGTTTTCTCTTTTTTCATAATTCCTTTCTTATGCCTTTATACCTGAGGAAAGAGGCAGGCTTTGAATTTTCCTGTCTCCTTTAGAAGGGCACTCCACTACATGTCTTTTTGTTCACCTCCACCTCCTTCTCCTGTCAAAATTTACCTTATCTAATGCAGCTCTACCTCCTCAATCTTGCAAAACTTTGTATCATCACTTATACTGAGTCTCCCATGACTACTGTCTCCAAATTAAAGCTTTCATTCTGCTTGCTTTTCTGCTGCTACCTACACACTTTTGTCTTTTCTGCAGTCTATCCTGACAACTTGTTCTTTCTCTTTACACCAGAGTGCTAAGATTCCTTTTTTCCACTTCTATGTCTGCCTCTTCAGCTTGAGATCAGCCATCAGCTTCTCCTATTTCCACTCCTACTTACAAAGTGTAAGTTATCAAGTGCTTCAGGAAACTCAGTTTTTCTGAGCTTTCTCTTCATTTGTGAAGTTCCTCTCATCCTGATCAAGCTTAGTTCTGATCAGCACCAGTACTTTCTACACTACCGAGGATTTTTCGCATTCAGCCTCCATCTGAAATTAGCTTCTTCAAAGCCTAGCCATTCATTTGCTGTTACTTTCTTCTCTTGCCTTTTAACTTCTTCTAACATCTTTCATCGGGCGGGACATATATGAATTCCCTTACCCTCCATAAAATACACTATAAAAATGGTCCATGAATCTACAGAGTGAAGCAGCCATAAAGGTCCTACAAAGCTACCTATTCTCACTAGTGGACCCAGGAATGTACATAAATTAAGCTATAGAGTAGAAATATCGAGGCATAACCACTTGTTTAGGCATATATATATATGAATTCAGAAGCCTGAGTACCTAACTCTTTGAATGAAAGTACCTATTAAAGCTTGAAGGATTAAAATTATCTGGGGACTATGAACCACAAGGTTATCAATGGCCCTCAGGGAATATATTCCATAACTCTTTTCAAAGATGCATGGTTTATTAATACATACTCTTAACATCGTAAGCACTGAAATCAGACTTCATGTCAAATGCTGAAGCCAAAGGTAAGGTTGTGGAAAGAATATTTCACAATGTAAAATCAAAATTTTGAAGCAATTACCTAGAAGTCAAATGCAGTCATTTGCAACCCTAGTTGTTAATGTCAAATTCCAGTGGGGTGCCATTAACCAACTGAACAAAGATTAACTGAAGACTAAGCAAGTAACCTAAAGAAAATGTTACTCAAAAAACAAGAACTCATTTCCAACTGGAAATCAAATTCTATATCCAAAACATGGAGTTGTTGCAACACCTGTGATTTTCACTGAAAACAAAGTAAAACAAATGCTTAATAAGCTTGATGCAGCTGTGGTGAAGGCTAAAGATAGAACAGACCTTGAACTAAAACTAAGTTTGTCAGTTATATAACAGATGTTGGATACACACATGTGACTGTGACATACCCTAGTGGCTATAAATTGATATATTCACACTAACGAATTGCACAGCCAAGGTTTTACTATATATGAGTTCAGAGATATTGCCTTTAATGTAGATCATCCCAAGGGAGTGCTCATAATACCTCTGTTTTGCATAACCATTTATCATATTTACAACACGTATTTTGCAGACAATCTATTTTAGATCTGTGTTACAGAGATTTACTTTTTTATTGATTATATTTCTTATATATCTACATGTAAGGGCACTTGATTTTATTATCATGAGTTCAACTTTATAGGCCTTAAAGGGAGAATAAAATTATAATGAATATATTTCAATAACCTATGAAAATCATTAAAATATATTCCCTATGTCATGGTACTAGAGTTTTAACATCCAATAACTCAGAACCTAACATGAATTGAAAAGAATGTCTTGCAATACCAAAAAACAGAGTTTTCAGCTCTGTTGATTAAGCTTTTAAAGGTTCAAAATATATTGGCTCTTAGATCACTGAGTAACACAAAATAAGACAACATCATTTTAGGGTTGGGTTGTTTTTTTTTCCAAAATGCACATTGATGCAGGGAAAAATAACTGTTTCCATTCTACATACTTCCACATAACACTGAGTCCAAATAAAAATGAATAGAATGAGAATGAAAGTGAGGCAGTTAAACATGCATTGGAAATGAAATTTTTCTCATGGTTCTACAGTCTGTCACAAAAATCCCACTGTCAGACATACAGTGCATGCACAAAGCATAGCCCATGTGCTGAATATCTTTCAGAAACACTGCAATACTCAACATCAATATGGCATTTGTATCCAGCATGCAGAGAAACACAGCAGAGAAAACTAATTCTGACCCAGAATTTATGTATGTCCCAAAATGAACCAGTGAAAGCTTGGAAACAGTGTTCATTAAAGAACCTCCAGCTACTACTGTAGAAATTATTTTGAACTTCCAGCAGCAGGATTGAAAGGTCTTTCAATGAAACTACTCTGTAGTCATTGTACCATTCATACGTAGAATATCTTACATGCTACCGTGGTCTTTTGTGACCTAGTAAGAAATAACAGCATTATGGGGCCAGTAATACTTATGTGAAGTGACAGCAACACAGAACTCACTGAATTCTTCTACAGTTTTCACTGGTTTTGACAGCAGTGTCATCTATGCTACTGAGAGAAACGTGTCTAGTTGTTCCATGGTTTTTAAAATGCACTTTTATTCTCACTTTGTAGAAGTCTTAAGCAGACAATATTCAACCCAGCACTGCCAACTTCTACTATCAAATTAAATGATAAAATAAAAACGACAAAATAAAAACGTATATTCAAAATTCTATTTATTTAACTTCATGGCTAAATTTTAGGAACATGTTCTTTTGGTTTTCTAAAAACCCATAGGAATTCTTCTTAAACAAAGGCTGAGTTTTTAATGTGTGTGCATATCTCCGAAACCACTGCATGTGCATGCACACACACAGGAAGTATAAGAGTTCCAGTGACACTTGATTTGTTAACACTGTGTATACATGCATACATGTTCTCCAAAGGGGAAACGTATAATGAAGCTAAAGAGTTAGCAGAGTTTAAGAAAAAAGGTCAGAAGTTGTAACAAGACCGAATCAATAACAAACCAAGCATCGAATAATGTGGAGTGAAATAATGTCACTTCTGCAGTCTAGCAAATGTGCTTCCTCCCAAATGCTGCACCAACAGTCTCAGGTTGTTCACAAATTCATCATATTGAATACATTCTTTGGGCTTGCTGTTCAGAAAATATGTTTTTAATTCAGAGCCAGCTCTGGTTAATTGCTACATTCAGAATTCCTGTTTCATCTATGACTGGAGCTCCTAAAAATGGAAAGAGGCCAGACAAGACCTCTGTTTGCTTGGAAGTACCTGTAAGTGGAGGCAAGATTTGGCCACTCATGAAAACAGAACATGAAATACTTCATTTGTCTTTTCAGGGAAAGAATGTAGTGCTACTACTTAGCTCCAAAAGCCCTTTATTTTTGACCTCCTTACTAAAGATTCCTCTTCACAGGATCTTCCACACAATAATGCAAGGAATCTGGAGAGATCCTGAGCATCCTGTACAGTCACAGGCCAACAAATGCTGGAGCAAATAAAACCTAGCAGGGAAGAGTGAGCAGCTACAAGGAGATCAGAGTAGCAAAGAGAAAAACTAAAGTATATATTTAGATAAACAGTCTGTAGTTAGAGTATTATAGAAGCAATTGAAGGCTACACATCTCAAAGGCTTTTGTTCAATCTATAGATTTTGCTGTATACACCAAATTATTTCCTTTGTGCAGCTTTTTACTTCACTTTTCAATAATCTGAGACTCATATTCCTCTTCTATTATTACCTAACATTACTATTATTGATTTATATAGCACTGCCAGACAATCTAACAGACAGAGCCGATTTCAAGAAGCTTTTATTAAAATGACAGTATATAATTATAAAATAAAACTGAAGGTTTAATTTTAAAATATTAAGCAATTGAAAATGAAGAATTCATATTTATGTAAAAAGAAAGAGATTCCAGTTAATAGACAAAACCTTTACAAATCATTACACACTTAAGTTTAGAAATGAATTCCTGGCAGCACAATGTGTGAAGACAGAACGTTTATTTATTAGTATTATTTTTAAAAGGATGTTTCAAGTCAAACTTGACAGCTTGTTTATAGTGGGGTCCTGCCCAAGGGTGACTTAAAAGATATTAAACAGGCATACAACCAGAATATCGTGTTACTGAACAAGATACAAGTTTGCCTATGGCTTGATTTTACCATGACTGCTTCAGCAATTTCTTATTTATATTTCAGGAACCACTAATCTGTTCTAGCTTCTTTCCCTCTGTAAAGAAAATGAAATGCAAGACAAAACGCTTCACGTATATATATGTATATAAACGATATAATCCTAGAATCAATAGAATATATACACACCTTTATACTTCTATGTGAATAAGCTAATCAGATAACTCCATGCCAAGTCTTGCCACTGTTTCCAGGTGTTGACTTTCCTCAGAGAACATTAGCTTTTTCATATGTGTAATAAGTTTTTTGCAGATTTTTAAAATGGATGAGGATTTCATTATTAAATACTAAACATTTGGTAGTTCTTCCTACCATACAGCTTTGTAAAGGAAACAGCCTGGAGAAGGAATGACTTTACAGCAAGCAGTACTCTTGGGAACATCATGTAGGTGAGAGTTATTTTGGAAATGCAACAACTGTTTCTGGGCTAATGGGAAAATACCATGCCAAACCTGACAGAATTACTTTATTTTAGAACCACAGAATTGTCACGGCATCAAGCTGTCCCTTCACAGCTTCTCCTGTTTCCTGCCTTCCCTTTTGCAACTGCATTGCTGCTGCAGTTGACTCCAGCTTGTCTCCCTTAGATACTGGCTGGAGGTGTGCTGTTTCAAACTGCTGTCCTCAGCACACGCCATCTATTGCACTTACCAGGTCTGCTGGGATATAAGGAGTTATTTGCACTAACCCAGGAGATAGGAAGAGAGAGCTAGAGATGTAGATATAGATGTACAGATACAGATATAGAGATATAAATGATATACCTATAGCTATAGATAGAGTGTGTTTCGATTTGTGTGTATTATTGGCAGCAGCATTTTCTACTATTATATGTGAAAAACGATGGTCTGCCAAAAATAACAGTTTGTTCAAACACACACAAAAATTTCCTCATTTCAGGTAGCAACCCAGCTGGAGCTGTCTTCTGCAGCCTACACCAACATCTCCAGTGACAAATTTGGTGACTTTCCCTTTGCCCCCCCGATAGACCTCTCAAGAAATTAGCCTATGGGAGACAGACTTGCAGTCATTCTGCATTTCAAGGATCTGAACACATGTGCTAGGGGGATTTGTTTCCAATCTCTAAATATCTGCCTTCTATACAGTACCCTTATGTGATGCTTAGTTGAGTGATTTAAAACTGTTCTACGCAACAGAGTCAGTTACTCGTTTTTTCTGAGTGTTGCAGGGAAAACCTGCTCAGTTCATGTGGTTTAAACTGAATTGGGATCAAAACACTGTATTGAGCTATCAAGAACATGCAATTAGGCAGCAGTCAATGAAGTGCTGCATTCAAGTAGCAATACAAGAGGAAAACCCCCAAACTAGACCCATGAATGTTAATAAACACAAGCAAATGTCTGAACACCCTGTGTAACAAGCGCAGAAGAGATTTCTTTGATTCTTCTTCTTGCCAAGAAGAACTCACCAGAAGCAGCATAGTAACAAACACCACTTGGTGGGGAATGGTGAGGAAATACTGTCTGCTCTCTACATTTTGGCGAAGTTCATGAGAAGGGAACCAAAACCCTTTACTTTTGCCTCTGGGATCGCTACAGTCAAATGACTGTATGTGGTATAAAAGCCTTTATTGATGCAGTCTGAACATACGGATTCATTTACAGGGACACCCCGCAGTGGTGCCCAGTGCGTGGCTGCCATGGGCAGGGCCATCACCCGGGGCCTCCTGGGCACAGGCACTGCCTCAGGGCCAGCAGCCCAAAGGCCTTTCTCCAAGGCATGCTGGGAGAAGGGGCAGCAGCAGCAGGGCTGGAGTGGGGTGGGTAGGGCTGTGGGGGACCCATCTCCCCCCGTGTCACAGTGCCAGCACCCGCCAACGCAGCATCACAATGCTCCGGGGCAGTATAAGGGCAACGCCCTCCCCCAGTGCTTTGGAGCTCTGGTGCCAGGCACTGGAAGGGTTCTTGCTCCCAGCCTAGATCAGGCCAGCGGCGCTTTGCTGCTCTTGGAAGCCCCTGCGGTGGCTCCAGCTGGAGGCAGAAAAGGCAGTGCCAGTGTCCCCTTGTCACCTTAGAGGCATAACCAGCCCGTGGACCGGGAGCAGGTCTCGCTCCCGTGCTCAGGGAGTAGCCGATCGCCAGCACTGGGGTCAGGAAGGAATTTTCCCCCGGGACACACTGGCACCGGTACCAGGGTTTTTTTGCCTTCATCTGAGCACTGAGCATGACCACATGCCAGGGCTCCTCTGGTCCTGGTGCTCTGGGTTATCGCCTGGTGCTCGTGCACCACGAAGGTGGCCCCTCGTGTCCTGCAGCTGGGGGGGGAAGGCTTTTTTGCCCCCAGGCTGGACCAGCAAGTGTCCGCTGGGTTTTTTGCCTCCTCCGCAGCCAAGCACAGCCCCTCCATGGGGCTGCTTTGGGCTATTGGTAGCCCAAAGGCAGCTGCTTGTGCTCCACGCAGGTGGCCCTCATGCCCCACATGTGGGGGGAGGAAGCCTTCTGCACACCCAGGGTGGCCCCAGTATGGCCCCGGGATTTGCTGCTTCTCCTCTCTTGCATGGTGCACCCTCCCTTGTCAGGTCTTCCCTGGCCCATTCTGGCTGGGTTCTTGAACTGCTCCTGCCCCAGCTTTCCTGTCTCAGGCTGCAAGGGAGGTTTTTCCAAGCTAAACTGAAGGATGCATCAGCCTGCTGGTGGCTACATGTGTGCATCGGGTTAACACCTGTGGGCATCAGCTCTGCAAGATTTAGGAAAAGAAAATATCATCTAAACAAGACCAAAATTAACTAAACTAAGCTAAGCTAAACTAAACTAACTTTATTTATAAATAAATAAAATACTATTTCCACCTGGAACCTGATTTGTGTCTGATTTGTGTCTTTGAAAGTGTTTTTGGTGCTGAAAACCCCTTGGCATTTCAGGTAAATAATGGTCTCATCATTATACAAAATATTGTGAGTGCAGGGAATGGAAAGAATGGAATGGAATAGAACAGCTGTGATATGTTATGCATATAGAATAATAGAATCATAGAACAGCTAGGGTTTGAAAGGAACTTAAGATCACCAAGTTCCAACCCTCCTTACATGGGCAGGGACACCACACACTAAACCATGTCATCCAAAGGTATGTCCAACCTGGCCTTGAGCACTGCCAGGGATGGAGCATTCACAACTTCCTTGTGCAACCCATTCCAGTGCCTCACCACCCTCACAGTAAAGAATTTCTTCCTTATATTTAACCTAAACTTCCCCTGTTTAAGTTTTAACCCATTACCCCTTGTCCTATCACTATAGTCCCTAATGAAGAGTCCCTCCCCAGCATCCCTATAGGCCCCCTTCAGATACTGAAAGGCTGCAATGAGGTCTCCATGCAGCCTTCTCTTCTCCAGGCTCAACAGCCTCAACTTTCTCAGCCTGTCTTCATACGGGACATGCTCCAGCCCCCTGATCATCCTCATGGCCCTCCTCTAGACTTGCTCCAACAGCTCCATGTCCTTTTTATGTTCAGGACACCAGAACTGCACACAATACTCCAAGTGAGGGTGAGAGCAGTATCTCCTCCTTTGGCTTCCTGCTCATGCTTCTTTTGATGCAGTCCAGTATACAGTTGGTTCCTGTGCTGCAAGCACACACTACCGGCTCATGTTAAGTTTCTCAACATGTGACACCATGTCACCTGCTGCTTGTTGGACCTTCAGACAAGATACAAGCAAGATTTTATGGCACAGTAAGTAAGTTTAATATTAGTAATTTCTATTTTTTTTTAGTGTGGTTATGAGAAATCAAAACTCAATTCATGTAGATGATGTTACACGTGACATGTTCCAGGTAATTTTTGTGTGGACATGCAGGACATGTAGCTACAACATTCAAAATGGGGCTTCTCTACAGAAGGGAAAAAGGGGAAAGGAAATCAGGTACTGGAACTTCTAAGCCACCACACTGGAATTTCCTCTTTTATTATATATCTAGTATATTCCTCTTTTACTATATATCTAGATACTAGATATCTGCATATATCTACAGAAATAATAGATGTGATGCTCAACACAAATCCCTGTAGGGCTTGAAAATAAAATACTTATATGAAGTCATAGACAGCATAGATTATATTACAAGATATTGAATAATTAATGCTTCATATATAAGGAGTAAAGTGAAATTTTCAGACAAAATTTTGCCCTAAATTACACTCTAATCAGCATCACTAAAGTAAATGGGAATACACTGGTATAATCAAGCCCTCATAGCTATGTTTGGGTTTTTCATTTGAAGCAGAATCTAATTTGCAATATTAAAATAGCATTATCAGTCATTTATGAAACACAGTAATCAATTTACCACCCCCAACCCAATAATAATGTTTACCAAAGAGTTAGACAGTCCAAGTTAAAAAAATGAGTTTTGTATTCTGGACCAATTTGTCAAGATGGTAATTGCTACTTTGACAATAATAAATAGCTTTGCTGAATTACCATTTAATGCTGGTATTCAAATGCTGCACTGGAAGTTTATATTGAAAACATGGCCTGACATTCCTCCACTTCAGTGTTATGCTGGCACTAATTTTCCTTGCTTTTTTGTTGCTGCTTCCATTTTGCCAGTACAGAGCACTGATCTAGCTCAAAAATAACTTTTGGGTTTTTTTTCCCTGTAACTTGGCTCAGGTCCCTGATCTGGTTCAATGCATGGCTGCACAAATACTTCTACCAACACAACCAAGGAGTTACAAGGGCTGCATAAACTGAACTGCAGCCAAAACCAATTATATGTCAAACTATAGTCTACGTTTCAGCAGACAATTTTAATGTACTTGATGTAAAGGATATTGAGAGGTCTGTAAATGTTATGATTACACAGCTAGCTAATAATATTGATTTATGTTGTCTGCTGTCAGAAGACTGTAAGGGGTTAATTCAAGTGCATTATTTAAAGGGGGTGGGCAGAACAGTTTCATATGGGTCCATTTGAGAAAGCAGATGTCACTGAGCTTTAAGTTCTACAACTGTAAATGTTTCATATATATCAGTTTTTCAAGTCTGGCTGAGTTCTAATATACACCATGCGAGAAGAATCCCAGCAGCAAGGACTTGTACAAAGACTTTGAGAATTAATAAAATGCCCAGCCTTCAGAGACAATACTAGGAGGCGGACTCTGAACAGTATAGTGTTGGAGAAAAATGATGCCTCTCCCAATACTTTTTGCCTTTTTTTCCCTGATCATAATTTCAAGGTTCTGTCCTAAATCTTTTGTGAGCAAGACACCAGGGTAGAAGTGTGACCCTTTACCAGACTAACTAAAAAAAAACCCTCCAAAAGCAAGCTCATGCCTTAGTACCATGTACTAAGAATCACACAAAGAGAGTTAAGTTAATGTTGCTACATACTGTTCTTCTGTCACTCACTTCTCTGACACCAAATCCTCATCTGGAAATAAAGAACACAAAGGGAATTACTTGCTCTTTTCCATGCTTATTCCTGACTAATTCTTCTGGTGTGCAACTACTGTTAGGTCTAAACTGCATTACAGAAGAGTTTCATGAAGTTAACATTAGTGCATGGGACTAGTTTTCTTTTTCAATTAGTGGTTAAGGACCTCAAGAGAACAATTAATTTAGACACCTGCTCTCTGAAATTGCTTTTTGGATGTATCGCTTTTTGCTTTCCCTAGAGAAAGACGAAAGGATAACCAACCCTACAGGAATGCTATCTACTAGTTCTACTCATGACCATGTCACCATGTGCTGTGCTGTGGAGCAAGTGTAATCAGAAGTTCCAACAGCAGCAGCCACAGTTAGCCCTTAAAAATAATCTTAGGGCCCAAACAGGAAAGGAATCACAGGCTCCTTCCCCTTGAAACAGAGAACAGAGTACGGCTGCTCTGTGAATTGCAGGACGCTGAGTAAGCCCATGCAGGTGGTTGAGCAGCGAGCTAAGGGTGTGAAATTGCAGCACATGTGTAACTTGAAGTGTCAGGAAATTTGCAAATTCACAACTTAACTACTGTGCCTGGGCCCCAAAGCCCTGTGAACCCAACACGACACAGAATCAGTGCAAGGCGTACCGCCTTTCTAACACCACCTGCTCAGGCAGCACAATACAGCACTTCAGCACTATCTACTCAGGTCACAGCCAAGAGTTTTAGAGTCTAGATATTGTTAACTGCAATTGTTGTGTTGGCTGCATATGGCAGAAATGGATCTTAACGTAGTTTTTTCCTTTTATAAATTCTACCTGTAGTGTGCTTTTGAAAGATAGCATTTCCTTAATCTAAAATGATCACAGCTAGTACATCTTTGTTAGTTTCCAATGTGAGAGCCAAGATTCATGACACCATAGTCTAATGCTGCTCTTATCAGAAACTTGCAAAGATTAGAAACTGTAAGAGAAACACTGATGGATGTTTTCAGGCTTTCTGGATTAGTATGGAATTAGCCACCAGTGGCTTTCTTTCTTTGACAAGTCTCTTCATGCACAGATGCATGAAAACACACTACAAACACAGTGAGATGTTCTTTAATCATTAATTTTCACT
Organism: Neopsephotus bourkii; assembly: GCF_033783945.1. NCBI lineage: Eukaryota > Metazoa > Chordata > Aves > Psittaciformes > Psittacidae > Neopsephotus > Neopsephotus bourkii. The sequence goes on from NW_026901618.1 coordinate 3,440,445, forward strand.
TAATTTGCCAGATGGCTTTGGTTTCTAGTGTACGCTTTATTTGTTGTTGTGTCATTTGCAGGGTAAGTTTACTTTTTTTTTTGTTAAAGTTTTATGCCCTTTGAAAGTGTTATTTTGTTACTGTCTTCTGAGCTTTTTCCAAAACCCAAAGAAGATGACTTTGTGTATTTGATTATTTTATTGTTGATTTCTACTACGTACTTCAGTTTTCCTTCTCAGAAACTGAAGACTTTTACACTATCAATAAAGTTTTAATACTGAAAGTTAAAATCATAGAATCATGCGATGGTTTGGGTTGGAAGGGACCTTAAAGACCACCTAGTTCCAACCTCCATGCCACGGGCAGGGACACCTTCCGTCAGACCAGGCTGCTCAAAGCCCCGTCCAGCCTTGAACACTTCCAGGTATGGGGCAGCCACAGCTTCCCTAGGAAACCTGTTTTAGGGCCTCACCACCCTCATGTAATGTAATGTAATGTAATATAATGTAATATCACACATTACTTTCCTAAGCTCATCTATAAAATGTGACTCTAAAAGTAGCCTGATTTTTAAAGCATGCATTTTCTAATTATTCATGTGTATTGTTCGTGAAAATGGGGCATTTTCATCTGCACATCTGCATTGATTTTCCTAAGTTCACTTTTCTCTACCTTGCCTCACACTGGAATTGTTGAATTTACACCTCTGTGAAAGTATCCAAATGGAAAAAAAGACTGTTCAGAAAAAAAGTATTTCTTAATACTTATTGTGTTATTATTCCACAGTTAGGACTGACTTCGGAAATCATTTGTGTTTCATGTCAATTATTTTTTGGAGGCTTTGCTTAGTCTTCACACAAGCCAAGATGTTCCTTTATAAACTTTTCATTAAAAGTCCTTTAATCAGGATGACAAGACGCTGCTGTTCTTTTAGTTAAAATGGGAGATGGCTCCTTAAGTAAGTGGAAAAATTTTTGTGATGTTGAACTGTTTGTATTGGAGTTTCTTAGTATTTTTACATCCCAAGACTTACTCTGAGGAGTATGGTGCCATACTTCCCTATAGGATGACACCTGATTTGGTGAGAAATGTGCTGGACTCCAGAGAGGGCAGCAAGTGGTGTGAAGGACTTCTCATCATAGGTGAAAGCAGCAGAATCTTTTAAGTGTCGTGTCTCTGATAAGTAAAAGGACTAACAGAAATGCTAAATTTGAACCTTCCAATTTTCCTGTAATGAGGTTTTCCTCCGCATTTATACAACCTTGGTTTGTTCTTAGTGACTTCCTTCAATGAGGTATTGATGAGATTATGTCCGAAGGTCTTTGTTATGCTTTCTGCTGATACATTGGATGTAACATTATTCTGAACTGATGAATGAAGGCAGAAAGAAGAATGGAGAAAGTGTTAAACAGATATGAAATGGTATATTCAGAAAACAGCCTCAGGCAATCAGAACAGGGCAGGGATGAGTGAACAAAAGAACAAGGTTATCTATGTTCATATGTTAAAAAAATCTCAGGGGATTCTGTGTCAACCTTAAAAAAAACCAAAACAAATCAGAACAGTGCAGTGATAGAAACAAGAAAGGAAGAAACGAAAATTTCCCCATTTCTTTCCTGTCTGTAAATGTAACCTTGCCTCCCCTTGACAACAATAAAAGGGAATGAACAGGAGGTATAATTAAACTTTCCAACACTTAAAACAGCTACAAATCTTCCCCCCCCCCCCCCCCCGAGAAAGATGATTCAAGTTTCTTAATATTATTTAATATTATTTAAATTGAATAATATAGGAAGCAATGCAGCTACAGCACAGACTGAGAGCCAAGATTCTTTTCACATAGAATTGGTAGGGAAAGTCATTCTGTAGAGGGCCAATTGGTGGCCTTCTATGATGGGGCTACAGAACTGATGGACAGGTGTAGAGCAGTTGTCATCTACCTGGAATTGAGCAAAGCCTTCAACACTGTCTCGCGTGACATCCTTGTTTCTAAATTGGAGAGACATCAATTTGCTAGATGGAGCACTCGGTGGAGAACTGGCTGGATGGCCACACGCAAAGAGTTGTGGTCAACGGATCAATGTCCAGCTGGAGACCAGTAACAAGTGGTGTCCCTGAGGGACTGTTCAATGTCTTTGTTGGTGACATGGACAGTGGGATTTAGTGGACCCTCAGCAAGTTTGCCGATGACACCAAGCTGTGTGGTTTGGTTGTTACACTGAAGGGAACGAATGCCATCCAGAGGGACCTTGACACTCTTGTAAGGTGGGCTGATACCAACCATATGAAGTTTAACCATGCCAAGTGCAAGGTCATACACCTGGGTTGGAGCATTCCCAGGCACAGCTACAGGCTGGGCAAAGAAGACATTCAGAGCAGCCCTGCAGAGAAGGACTTGGGGATGTTGGCTGATGAGAAAATGAACATGAGCCAGCAGTGTGCCAACCGTATCCCGGTCTGCATAAAAAGGAGCGGGACCAGCAGGTTGAAGGAGGTGATCCTGCTCCTCTACTCTGCTCTTGTGAGACCTCACTTAGAGTACTGTGTATAGTTCTGGTGTCCTCAACATAAAAAAGACATGGAACTGTTGGAACAAGTCCAGAGGAGGGCCTCAAGGATGATCGGGGGATGAAGCATGTCCCGTATGAAGACAGGCTGAGAAAGTTGAGGCTGTTCAGCCTGGGGAAGAGAAGGCTGCATGGAGACCTCACAGCACTATGCCAGTATCTGAAGGGGGCCTATAGGGATGCTGGGGAGGGACCCTTCATCAGGGACTATAATGATAAGACAAGGGGTAAGGGGTTAAAACTTAAACAGGGGAAGCTTAGGTTAAATATAAGGAAGAAATTCTTTACTGTGAGGGTGGTGAGGCACTGGAATGGATTGCCCAGGGAAGTTGTGAATGCTCCATCCCTGGTAGTGTTCAAGGCCAGGTTGGACGGAGCCTTTGGTGGCATGGTTTAATGTGTGGTGTCCGTGCCCATGGCAGCAAGATTGGAACCTAATGATCTTAAGGACTTTTCCAACCCTAACTCTTCTATGATTCTATGATATCAGTTGTACCAGCCAAACCATGTCCTGCAGAAAATGCACTGGATCCTGTTGACATCAATGGAAGCTCCACATGCAGAACTGCAAAGAGGTTTTGGCATGAGACTGCAGTTGATGGCTAATGTTGACATCAGTCATATCTGATATATTCATGGCAGATATGGATTTGAAGTTACATATAAATTAAGAATAATGAGCACTGGATGTGACACTTTAAAGAAGGGATTAGTAAGCATAAGAAATGCACAATAGAATTTAAATAGTTTGGCCTTTCTTTTTAATGAAGAGAGAAAATTTAAGGCTCAGCAAACTAACAGAATTTTTATTTGACTAATATTAGCTTTAAATAGAATGTGTTGTTAGCAATGGCATTTAAGAAAAGGGAAAAACCAGAGTTAGTGAGGCTTAAAAACACTAAGGGAATGGAATATGTTCCAGTAAGAAAGCCTATGAATCACAGAGAACTGCTTTCTGTTATAGCAACAAGATCAATTAGATCTGCAACAGCTGAAAACCATTAACTGCTGTTGGCTGCTGTTAGCGTAATGGGTTTTTTTCTGCTCAGTATTCTGGTGTCAGTTTATCACTTTACTACCCAAACAGTTCTGCCTGAAGCCCTGGTAATCTTAAATATAGAATTTTTAGGAACAAAAGAAAATCTCCCAGCATACAAATTGAAGTATTAAATATTACTAACCTGTTTATAGATTAAACACAGCTTCAGCTGCCGAAATTGTTCAGCATATTGTCAGAGATGTCTTTGTTTTATGTTTTCATTTTTTATTTTATGAGAGGCAGAGACGGTCGCCTAATGTTAGTCATGTTAATTAATTTCTAGCCAGACATATAAAGGGGAAGGGAGGAACTGAGGCAAGAAAAGCTTCCCTAGAGCAGTCAGCAACAGCATGCCTTCTTTATTCTCCCACTTTATGGAAAACAGTCAAAGTTAAGCTTGTGAGACTGCTGGTCTTCTCATTGTCCTGAGGTTACTTTGCTGTCCCCAAAAGGTCTGTACCAACTGCACGTTTAATCTTTCAAAGTTGCAACATAACACCTTCTCTAAAACCATGTAATCTTTTAACATAGTTTATCTACAGCATGATTTATGAGTTTCTGGTTTGCAAAAAGAGAAAAATGGTATGTCTTTTTTTCATGTTTTCATTTAAATATTCATAGCATAACATTCAAAGTGACAGGCGGTCGTCTTCTAGATGAGGTTTGTTTTCTTTTGCTCATTAATGGCTCAACCTCAGGCAGCATTATTTCTAAAACTTGTCAACTCAGTTTTCCCAGTTCAGTGATACTCCCTTTCTTCATCATCTTAGTGGCTGCTTTCACAGGCTTTCAAATTGTTGGGTGGGAAATATCAGGTACACCACTGCTTAACCTGGGCTAACTAAATGCCTCCCATATGAGGAGCCATGTAAGTAAGTGTTGGGGTTTTTTTGGTAGCAGGGGGTAGGGGAAATGAAATGCCAACACTGATTTATGTTCAGAGGCTTCGACTGAGAGATAAGGCTGTCTGCTTCAAACAATGAGGTGTGGTGAAGAGATTCACAAGATAGTACTAAGCCAACAAGAAATGTTTGCACAGGACTTTTAGATACTATGCTGACCTAGCCAGGGTCTGTGAAATACAACAGACCCCAACTTTGATGAAGAGGCAGCACAGCTAATGTCAGCATGGTGCCACTGAAGATAACAGACTGTGTCTTTCAGGACTCCTCAGCTTAGGTACATACACTGCCTGTCATTTTTGAGCAAGTCACCGGCAGCTTGTAAAGACCTCTGGTGCCCAACATGGGTGTCCTTGACGGACAGTCCCTGCAGAACGGATATGCTTAAGACCCCATCTCTGTCCCAGGCACGATTACCTTATGACCCCCCCCGACTAGAAAGGCAATAAAAGCTGTTTTCTTTATTGTCTTTGTTGAAATTCTCTTCACTCTACCCTTGTGCCTTGGACAGAGCTCTCTCTGTGGTCAGGATGGGACTAGAAGTACAATCATTTGAGGTGTGCTTTCAAGCCCTTAATAGAAACGTATTTAAAAGAATATCCCACTGCCCCTCTTCCACTACAACATTTGGCTGCTTGGCATCATCAAAATATTTGAGTACCTATAATCAGCAGGAATTGTATCAAATGATATGAAATGAGTTGCCAAGAGCCACCCGTAAACAGAAAGAGGAAATCACTAGTGAAAGACTCCACTCTACCTTTTTGTGCATAATGACAGATAAATACTAAAAGAAAAATTGCAGTATTTAATGATAAATTATATAGCAGCCAACCCACATTTCTTTAGTTATCCTAACTTACATTCACCCTTACAATATTACAGCTTCACATTTCAATGCCATTTAGTGTTTGCCTGTGTCTTATAAAGGAAAACAATTAGGGAAAGTCCTTATGCAGCTGAGGCAAGGGGTGGAGAGAGAAAATAATGCAACTGTCTAAGGATCAATTAAACACCACATTTTGTTTTCAGCTCACAGGTACGGTTGTGTTAATTAGCAAAGCATACACTTACTATAGCCAGCCAGGAGTGCCAACTATGATTCATTTTGGTTTTCTGCACAGATGTGGATTTTTTATAAAAAACAGAGAGCACTTTAAAGCTTTCCAGATTTATCTCTCACAACTTGTCCTTAGTGCACAGGCCAATCCTGTAAGAAGGGAGCTCTCTTCTTTCTTACTTTTGCCAGGAATAGAATAAAAGGAAGAATTTAACTTGCTGAAAGCTATTTTAAGATCTGCACTATGTCTAATAAAATACTTCTCAAGTCAAATTCTTATATTTTGAAAGCATCTTGTTTCTGAAGCAAAGTGCAAGAAAGAAAGAAAGCCGGTGCAAACAAGCACATTTTCTCAGGAGAGAGTGTTCAAATCTCTCTGGCAGCTCACAGACAAATGCTGCCCAAGTTAGAGAGTGGTGGTGTCTCTCGATTGTTTTTAATACAAAGTAAGAGGCATTACAATGCTTCTATGGACTTTTTGGCATCCTTCCTGCCTCTAAGAACATCCACTGACTGACTAACCTGGTAAATTATACAACTCAATCAGCTATTTTCCATGATCACTAGGTTAGATTAAAATGAGAACTGCTTTGGAACTTGCAGAGTTGCATCCTTCTGCTTGTAGCATTTCAAGGGCTGAAATAAATCATGCTGCCAAGATAACAACAGCCTAGACTGAATAACAAGAAAGTATTTTGGACACGAAGTTCACTTTCAGTTCCTAATTAAGCTTCAATGAAAGTTAATGTTCAGGGAGAAATCCAAGCTTCAGGCCACTACAATGTTTCCTTACATGTATGCAAGCTTTCACATCAGTGTATATTTAGTTTACATTATAGGTAAGGGTTTGATGATAGCCTGTACTGTACGTAAAAGAAAGAAATCACAGTCAGGTCTTTGTTAACTGGCAATGTAACCAATAATTTATTTTAGAAATTTGCATGTGATGTCATTAAGGGAAAATTATGTTTGCCACTTTAAAGATCTTATACCTTCCCCCAAGCAGACAGCTTTGAATCTGAATAACATGTCAAATTCTACATTCCGATAGCTAAGAACGTATTAAGAAGGCAGTAGAATCAACTGTGCAAAACATAAGGAAGGGAGAATTATTTCATTTGATGGAAGGGAGCACACAAACTTAGGGAGATGGTACTCAAATTTCTCACTCAGTGGTGATGGTATTTTTGCTATCCTATCTAGAACAGCAGAGCAAAGGATCGGCACAATAATTTTAGATCTCCCTCCTTCTACCCAAAAAGATTATAATACAAAAGCAAAAAGACACAATCTTGTTGAGGAAGAAAGAAATTATAACTTACAAAGAAACAGCCCACGGCTGTCACTCAGAAACCAGACTGGAAAATGTTCTGGTATATTATCATTTTCTGTAGGGTTTTTTTTTGTAAAACTGAGGGTTATCTCAATGTCTACAATACCAGATACAGATATCAAGAATAAGGCATTAAACAACAGTTAAAGTATAGACGCTGAATAAATACCATTTTCAGAAGTACATTCACCTCGTTACCTTCACTCACTTCTATTTTTTTAGATCTATACTGCAAAATGAAATGTAAATGGTTTAAGCACAATGCCAAAGCCCTCCTAAATGTATGCTGAAAAGAAATACTATTCTTGATTATCAATCTGTTTATAGGATTTGAAAATTCATCTGCAATCATAGAAGATTTTCTAAGCCCTGTTCTGTGACAGTATCCTGAAATATCTTTATTCATAAGGATGCAATTTTTATTTGAAAACTTGATGGTATTACTTAGTTTTAATATCTGACCTTATGAAGTACATCATGTTAAAAATCCTAAGTGTTTCTTAGCATTTCTCTCCTTCTGTAAAATAAATACTATTCCAAGATTGTTCTTACGAATTCCCCCCTTTGTCTGTTAGACAGGCAGGAGGATTTCTTGTGGATAAGGGTCTGGGGAGTGTGGGGACTCCTGATATGAACAGTGGCTTTTCTGTGAGATGAAGCTTTTTTGAAAAAAATGGTTTTGTAGATGTTTCTTGAGGTTGTTTGCACTCTGGCTTCATGTAATCACTTAGGGATGTTTGTTTTGCATGGAGACTGTGTTGGTGGAGGGTCTTCATCCTCACTTCTCACACACTTTGTCTTTGGTATTGTCTGAGTAAAAACTAATCATTTCACTCTTGATCACTTTATTAAAGCTGCCATCCAAAATAAAGTATATCCATGCTTGAGAGACTACAGCTTTAAAGAGAGAAAGCTGTATGGAGGGAAAGTGTTTCCTTGCCCTGGAGCTTACACCAGTGTTTTGGATGGGATACAGCACTTCATCTGAGAGGCAGCTGCTTTCACAGAGTCTTAACTGCATCTCAACCAAGGGGTTTTGGGATTGGAGCTATGCCTGGTGGTGGCACAGTATTTTCCACCTTGTGACTGAAACAATCACAGTGGCAGAACTTGAAAGCATAAACCACCCTGAGTCCCATGAATGAGATCAAAGGCGCATCTTTTTTTTTTCCTCCAAGGCTTTTTTCTAATAGTAATAGTCAGCAGAAAAGCAGAATAGCCTGATGATTACTCTGTTTGTAACAGATGACTCATCCTTTGATGAATCTTGAGGGAAAAGAGCACTCAGTTTGCTTATGTCTTTCCTGGAGTAGCTTCAGGCCTTCGTGAGTCAAGCCTCATGTGCTTAGAAGTGCAAGTCTACAGCGTTTACCACCGTGTTAGTAATGAGTATGTTTTGCATCAGCTAGGATACATTCCTTCTTGAGGCATATATTTAAACCATATTACTTCAGCAAACATTAGATAATTGGCGGTTCTTAATTGCAGTTTTGGTTTCTTACCTTTTCCTTCCAGTTTTTAAATGCTATCAGAAATAATAGCTGCTCCAGTGCTCTGGTGTTGTTCTATCTTGCACTATTCCACCAAATGTATTTGCCAGGAACCCAGTTAAAATGTTTTGTGAATTCCTCACTGGGCTACAAAAAGGGTTAAATAACCAAGCCAAACTCCCCCTTAATAAAAAGGCTACAGTTACTTTAATTTAGCCTCACAATAAACCTAGATATTTACAGATTTTTATGTGCACTAAGATCACAAGATGGGCCAGGTGGCAAGTACGGTTTAATCATGCTTCATTGTTTCAGTTGAGTGTTTAGCTCTGTAACATATGTGGGCATACAGCATACAATTGCACTCCTGCTCTCTTCACAGTCTACGCTAGCTCAGATATGGTTATTAAGTATATGTGGTTTGAATAGGGAACAAAGCTTTTTATAGTGAAGAGTTGCTTGTACTAATTAGGCTCTCATATGTTCAAACCACTTTTGTGATTCAGTTACGTAATATATGCATGTTCCTTTTCAGATGTGTCCTACACATAAGATCATAGCAAAACAGATACACAGGGACAAAAGTTAGGAAATGAAGGAAAAAAGCTCTCTCAGTAATTTTAAGTTTCTACTACTGTTTATGATTTTTCAGCCCCACTACCTTCAAGATTCCAAACTCCTTTTTCTATATTTTGCATGACACCAGCCTATTAAGTTATTTTAATTGAAATTTAATTATATTGAGTGCATATTTACACTGTAGTGGATTTTTTCTGCACATTTACATGTACTAGTGACCATTAAATCTGTTCTTAAGTACTCTTGCAGAATATTTCAGTTGCTGTTGATTTGTTTGCCAACTCTCTTCTTAAAGACATCAAACAAAAAAACCCCCAACCAAATCTGTGAGGATATAATTATTATCTAGGCTTCAAAAAGCAACCAGGGAAGTATCTGAAAATGTTTTTCATATGAAACATTACTTGAAGACAATATGGCTTATACTGTTCTAACATCACTGCATATGAAACATTTTAGGACATTTATCTTTACAACCACCCTGCAAGACTGGAAAACTCACCATTCCCATTTTACAATTAAAACATACCAAGATTAAACAACATGTCATGTTACAGAAGAATGTGGAACTGAAATGCTGTCTTCCAAATCACACATTAGCACTCACATCATACAAGCCCGATTGCTTCATTTTCTAGAGATAAATAGCAACCAGCCTAACCAAAGGAATATACCTGATGATCATAAGGTCCTTTCCAACCCTAACTATTCTATGATTCAACTGCAGAAATCATCTCTCACACAGAACGTTCTTTAACTGTCTTTCCCCATCAACACAACTCATCCTCAGCAATTACCTAAACCTACAAAAAAAGCCAACTAAAACTATCTCAACTATGAATTGACGTTACAAACTGACCACAAAATAACTCAGAATGACGATGTTAGTTTTTCCAAATGATTGAATGGAAGTTCAACTTCAGAAGATGTCCTTTGCTTCTTCCCTGAAAAATCACGCACTGTATGTAAATATCTGACTTCTTTACATCCAGTTTATCACTCACCTTTTTTTCTGTAAGAATAACCCATGTTGTTCATTACCACTCCCTCAATCACTTGTGTGAATCAAACAGGTCAAGAAATTTTATTTCTACCAGCTTATTGATTAAAATGTTACACAACACACAGTGAAGAACTGATTCCAATAAGATCCCAATAGAAAATGTGCCTTGTTTATAGGGGCATTGTCATCCCTTCATTTGCCAATTTCTAATCCAGTTAGAATGCCAGATTGATCTTGTATCATTATTTTTAAATAAAAATGATAGACAGTACCATGTCAAGCTTTAGGGAATTCTGTATATCTTACAGTAACAACATTAACTTTCATCAGCCAAAGCTTTAATGTAATAAAGATGGATGTACAGATAAATCAATATTGATTGGCATGTGTTACACCTCTCTCCTTCTGTATCAGTAGACACCTGCATCAGCCTTTCCATTACTTCAACTAGGAACGATGTCAAGGACAGAGTATAATCACATTAATAATTTTTTTAAATGTTAAATACATGCTTATGGACAAAAGTAATATCTAGGACTTCAGCTAATTAAAAAGAGGGGAAAAGACCTAAATAACAGCTTGTTGGACTACAGACTTTTGAATTGAATGTCAGCTTCTCATTCTAGTTTCAACATTTCTCCAGGAACTTATGACAAGCCTCACAGAAGGAAGACAGGGAAAGACTTTGGTCATTGTTATCAGTCATTTCTTATACTGCATTTGCCAAAATGGTGCAGGAAATTGTCTGAAGAGGGAGAAAGAAGAAATAGGTCAAGTAGAAGGGAAAGTGGGAGAACAACTTTTAAGTGCCCTCATCCCATGGAAGAAACACCTCTAAGGCAAGGCCTCAGGAGTTTGGTAGTCTGACTGTTCCCCCCAGCCATGAATTTACAGAACTCTCCCATGGTATTAACATTAAAAGTTAATGAAACAACTTCAAATGACCAAAACTCATATGTGCAGTCACTCAATTTAAGTGAATACAATGCATTTTCTTTTTCAACCTTGTTGGTGCTCATTCTTGAATATTATTTTCCTGCCTTTATGAACACGGTTTCTAAACCAAGATTTGTGTAGGAAGCAACCCAAGACAAGCACAATATATCTACACTGTATTTTAATGCTACACATTCTGAGACGTACAATTCCCAGTTTTGCCTTGATTGCATCTAGGACGTGGAAGAGAGGACACAGATGCAGGTTCATGAACAACTCTGTAGAATAATAAAGTAACACTTTGCAGAAACTTCAGTCTCCCTTCAAATCAACCATGCATGCAAAACACATATTATTATCTAGAAACTCCTCTACACAGGAAAAATAATTAAGCCTAGTCATGTTAAACACAAGATAAAGAAAATACAAGGATATGATTATAAGGGAACATGAGCAAATCGTTCTCTTTCATTCGGAGTCTTTTCATCCATAGAGTCTTACCATGGAAAACAGGGTATACTAGATGCAAAGCTATATTTGGCTAGATTTAGACTGGATGAATGAATCAAAAGCACCATTTCAGTCTAATTTAAAAAGCAGGTCAAAATGCTGCTTTCAGCTACCTATTAATATTGAAAGGATCTTCTGGTTATTACAGTTATACTCAAAAATGTCTTCAAAGCATTACAACTATACTAAATTGTATGTCTTGCTGAACAAAAAGAATGATGGCAATTTTTTTTTTTAGACTTAAGAGTGCAAAAAGATCATTAATAACAGTAGACATAAAAAGAACCAGCTTACCACTGCCTGATGTTTTCAACTACATGTATCTGAAAAAACTACTCAAGAGTAATGGGAAGGAAAGGTTTACATTAAAAATAAATTCTCACTGCTCCTCTCCCTTCCCTCTTACATCGGTTGTCATTTATTTATTTTGTGAGCATCCTTTTCCTCCTACAGCAAGTCCTAATTATTAACCAAAGAGCAAAAATTCTGCAAACACTATTTAAAATTTTATGTTCTAATAAAAATAAAAACAGCATTGAATTTAACCCTATATAATTAAAAAAGACTGCTTGTTTTTAAATTTGAGGGATCAGAGCTCAATTTGAGGGAGCAGAGCTCAAAACAGGAAAAAACAGAAGCCAAATTTGAGCAGAATTCTCTCTCCCACGTTATGCCATCTATCCTGTACTATCTTGAGCTCCTGCTACTCATTTCACTACATCCTTCTGCCATTGGTTCATAATTTATTTACAGTGATGTTAAAACGGGTATGAAAAGCTAGAATACCTCCATAGTAGAGGTTAATACACACTTTGCTGCAAATGGTGTGAGGACTGACAGAAGACACTTTGCACTACAAGCTAGTATCAGACCTTGGTTTTGAAGGCTTCTATATATACGCTGCAAAAAATGAAGAGAACTAAGTAGAATGGGGAAAGTTAAGCAGCTGACAAAGTTTTTGTAGGATTACAACCTTATTATTCCATTAATGTGGTTTGCCTCTTTCTAACGACTAGAGGGTTACTACAAGTTCAGTTTTGGCTTTCTCCAGATCAGATTTGCTGTAATGTGATGTCCATGACGTTCCTCTTAATCATTCCATAAACATGAGATTTTTTATTTTTTAGAAAGAATTTAGTATTATTTCAGCTAATTATTGCCATTAGCTAATCAAATCAGAAATTCCCAGGCTATTTACCAGTAAGAGTGTAAGTGGATTGCTTTATACAGAAAAACTGACAACCATTCTATATTCATATAATACTACTGTAAGTTCCTGTTTGATAACAGCAATAGTCTCCTTTGTTCAATTTACAACTAATCAACAGCAACCATTTAATATTTTGAAGTAAAGAATTCTATTAAGAAAACCCCATTGTGTGGAGGATGATAAAGCCTATCTGTTCACAAACTAATGCTTTCCTTCAGAATTAAACATCAAGAGTTGTCCTCCAAAAAAGGACAGATCTTATGAGGAGGCAGAGGGGAGTATAGTACAGCCTGTGTGCTCTAGGACATTTCACCATCTGTATCATAGATGCACCCACCCCTGTCCAACCCCAAACTCACAAAGTCTGGAGGAAACCAAAAGACTGAATTAAGTCCCTGCCCATGGCAGGCAGGTTGGAACTAGATGATCTTAAGGTCCTTTCCAACCCTAACTATTCTATGAAGTGACTTTGAACTTTTGCTTTATACACTTCCACTAAAACCTCGCTTATTTCTACTCTAAAGAAAATTATTAATTTTTGCATAAATTGTTCTGCCTATTCATAAAAATGAAGTCATAAAAAGTGAGCCATACCAAAATTAATATGAATCTGAAATCAGTATTTTACTGGCAAATATAGAAAGGCTAAGCCAGATGTGGTTTTATGCACCTCTGGTTTGCCTGGGCAGAATCTGAGATGCCCAAGCAGTTCTGGAGTTCTTATATGAAACTGAAGTGTGACTAACTACAATTTAAAGCAAACAACTCCTTTTTTCTTTTTTTTTATTTGAAAGAAAATAAAATGTTACAGCTTCAATTTGATATTGTAAATCTTTCAACCCCTTTTTGTACTAAGTAGTCTTCTCTGATTTGATTGGTAAAATATTAAACTAATTTTTTCCCCAAGTTGAGTCTGTTTTGCCTGTTACAGTAACTGGTGGGCGATCTCCCTGTCCTTATCTGGACCCAGAAGGCTTTTGTTATATTTTCTCTCCCCTGTCCAGTAGAGGAGGAGAGTGATAGAGTGGCTTAGTGGGAACCTGGCTTCAAGTCAGGGTCCACCTACTACAGACTGTTTATACATTGCTACACACAGTGATAATTTTCAATATATCATCACAGCAAACACACACAAAAAAGATTTTCTTCATATATGTGAACTGACAAAACACTGAAACACTAAATACATTATCTGAAGGAAGTTATTACTTAAGCATTAAGCTAATGAGTCAAAATACTAGAAAATTATAATCTCATAATAAATCAGATCACAATTTATCTCAGCTAATTAGCAGTAAAAAAAGCAGTGATAAATTACTTGTATTTCTTGTTGTCCACTAAATCAGCTTTCAACATATTCTAAACAGCTCTAAATATAGTGAGAGCAGAAACCACTGCTCTCACTACTAAATAGTTGCTAAAATCCCTAATTACTAGTGTTTTAAAGTGTTTAGTCTTGGAAAGCTCTATAGAAAATAAAAGGATATTTTTCTGAAGGGGGGGGGTAGTAACGGATGTTCTCAGAACATACGGTAGCAGCATTTATCTGACAGACCTAAAATATATACTGGCATCTACTAACTAAAGGCTAAAAGACACTGCAGATAACACTTCCCAAGCACTTTGAGCTCAAACTGGAGCTCAGTTTCCCAGGGAAGAATGAAAATTCACTCAAAGTTCAGGTTGACGATAAAGCTGGTAGCTCTGCTGTTCTCAGAGTGGCACTGCGCTTCTCCTGCCTCCCCAAACAGGGAATTCTCAAACCAAATTATGACTAAACGTCTGCTCAGTCAACATTTGCAGATAACCCAGGGGGTTCGTTTTCACCAGTTGTCCTGTGTAAGCGTTTGTTTCACTGCATGGCTGCAGACTGGTGTAATAACCTGATTGTATCCTTGTTATTCCATAATACTAGTTTTCAGACTTCCATTCTTATTTACTTCTTTTTACATCATGGTACAGGAAATGAGGCAGTAATCTCTCAAGAGTTAAAAAACAGTGCGGAAGGACTGTTGCCTTCTGTGACATTCACCCACTGAAGAGCTGCACTGCTAGGGATGATAGCACTGAGCAGCACCCTTGGGTGAACATGAGGAAGGTGAATGAGTAACAGTTAATGCTGATCCTGTTGCTGGGAAAAAAGTATCTGTGAATTCTATTCAGACTCTGCAAGGTAAACAAGCAGAGCAGTGACACATAGCTCTTACACAGGCAAAATACTACTTAGCTGAAGATGGCAATGTTCAGAAGAGGAACATTAGTGTTGAAGAGCTTAGCGAAAGTGGCTGTGGTAGAGAAAGTGTGAGAGGAAACTTCTTCACTCTGCACACATTTCACTTTTGCTGTTCAGCTTCACATCTTTTTTCACAGGAGTGCCTGCCACGTGAGATGCACTAACAAGGGGAAAGTCCCTAAACTGAGATGATCCCTGCATCAGGACACAGGTGAAATAGGAACAGAGATGATGAGTATTACTTTTCAGCAAAGCAAATGGAAACACTTTGCCAGGTTTAATCTGAGCACTGACACACTTTCTAATGCATGCATGCTTCCCCCACCATTGCTTCCTATGCAGACTGCCACCCCCCTGACAACAATGAAGAATAAACCCAGAGAACTGCTCAGTTATCAATTCAAAGCCGCAACTGCCTCTTGAAATTAATTAAAATAGCCAGAATTGCCAACCTTCCGCTTCTTAGTTCTGTCTCTCTCCCCCGTGACACAATCCTTCCTTAATTTGCTTTCTTTTCAGTCCCTTCTAGTCCAAGCATTCCTGAGTCTCCAAAGTGAGTTTTTTACTTTCGTTCTTGCCATTGAGCTGATATGCCCCAGAAGACACTATTTGCATCTGTAAACCAAAAAGATTCTTCAAAGAGTTAGCAGCGGATGGGGAATGAATGGCGGTTGGGGAACTCTGAGGAGGTGAGCGGTGCTGAAAGCAGAGAAGCAATTGAAACAGATGATTCAACAGCATAGGAGAAAATACTTATTTTAGGCTGTTAAGCTGTGCTGGAAAGGGCATGGCTGCCCCCTGCAAAGGAGTTCCCTGGGGAATGGTTCATTGTACTATCAGTGGGAAACACGAAGGCAGGGGAAGTATGAGCTCAGATGCAGACAATGAGCACAAGGCTCCTTCCAGAGTGACTCACCCAGCCTCTGGGACAGAGGAAACCGATCACTCCATAAATCAACATCTTTTGCTAACTATCCAAGTAGTGGCACTTGGCAGTGGGGAAAGCAGCTGTTCACTACTAACAGCTCACGGGATGGTGCTGGGAAGTCACAGTTAAATAGAGATTCTGGGGAGATGACATTTGGTGACAAGCCAAGAAGGAAGTAGTACAATGAGATACTTAAAGGAATTAATTTGCTTTTGCACAAATAATAGGGAACTGGATCAAAGCAGCATTCCAATAATACTAAGGTTCTGCTACAGCAAAGGAAATGCTTTCAAACTTGTGGGCCACCAAACATTTTTCTTGTAAGTGACAGTTCATTTTGACATAATTTCTGTGTGCTGGTAATGCAGTTTTCTCATCCAAAGCCCAATCTATTATGTAATAAAAAGGAGAAAGATTTTGGAAATACTTGTTTTTTCCACATAGTTATCAGATCATAGGTAATAGAATTGCATGCAAACTAACTGGGAGAAAAAACACAGTATGTATTCCTCAGCTGTATTACTTTTAAAAAAAGCTAACAAACTAAAAAAGCTAACCCATAAGAGTCAGCAGGGAGAAGTCACTTTTTCTGATGAGTGCTGTTGTCATTTCCTGCTTTGAAAAGCTAAAGAGCTTCTACTCTTACAGAAGGCAAGTAACACACCAAATTAAACGATGCACTGTTATATTAGTTTCACTATTAATTAATCAGGCCCAATGCTTTCAGAATAAGATTTTTTCCTAGAAGTGGCTACTTCCACAACTTGTCTTACAGCCTAGCATTTATGGAACTCTTCTGAATTTCTCTCATATCCCTCTAGCTCCAGAAAAACTGGGGGGGGGAAATACAACTTTTATACTATTGCAATTATTTTTACTTAATAGCTTTTAAAAAATATCAAGGATGTAATCTAAGTAACATAAAGTTTTTCAGTTATATTAACTAAACAAATCTGATGTAGATAGCTGAAAGAGCAAAGCTCACCCTGGATGATGAGAATTGGCCCAGGGCCTCTCTAGCTGATCTATCACCTCCAGCTGTGTGTAGACCATTGCAACTCAGCTACATGTGCAATAGCTCCCGAGGAGGGCCAGGACTGCTGATACCTTAAGTTCATTTCTCCTACAGCCATCAGGAGGACCCAGGGGCCAAGTGGAATTTTTTGACCCCCTACGACCCCATTTCATACATGGGAGCCAAAGCATAGGACAAGTGGGTTTCATACTGCATCAAAGGTTTTGAAACTCAGAAATCCTCTCTCCCCCAGATTCTTACCAAGGAGCCATAAAAATAACAAGGAAGAAAAAGGGGGAGGGGGAAGGAAAAGAGCATGAGGTCAGTTTGCCAGCAGTGGTCATTCATCAAGAATTACATTCAGTCATTTCAGAAGTGAGTAAACATTCTGAAAACCATTTAATTGGTTTTGTGTTACAAAAAGGCAAAGAATGGCAGGCAAAAAAGAGAGACAAGACTCTTACTTCCCCTCCT
Organism: Neopsephotus bourkii; assembly: GCF_033783945.1. Classification (NCBI taxonomy): domain Eukaryota; kingdom Metazoa; phylum Chordata; class Aves; order Psittaciformes; family Psittacidae; genus Neopsephotus; species Neopsephotus bourkii. The sequence goes on from NW_026901618.1 coordinate 3,457,704, forward strand.
CACCTCACTCCTTCCCTCCTAATCCCTCCTTTCCCCTCCCCTCTCTACCAGGACACAAAATTTCCTTCAAACAAATGAGACAATCTATCAAAACCAGCCAATGCTCCTTTAGAAACAGAAGCCTGTGGCTAATGAACCAAAGCCATTTTGTTTGAAATAGCCACATTTAACAGATCAATAAACAACCACTACCGATGTTCCATCCCTAAAACAAAGAGAATACTCCTAATATGATTACTAAAATATATATTTTATTCTTTCTGCATAAAGAACTTTGTAAGAAAGCCTTGTTTGAGAAATAGCACTGATACCATCATTGAGATATCTTTCTTAGTCTGGGAAAGATATTTCTTTAGCTTCAGCAGTCTGGGAAAACTCTAGCACATAGTAAGCACAAGCTGAAAATGGAAAAATAACCCTGAAACAAACAGTCTCACTTTTAGCCTTTCACACATTCTCAGTGCTCAGATTTCCCCTACCAAGAGTAGACCAGCCTTGAGAGGATGAGCAGCAGTGTCTGAAACCATGGAAACTGTAGTTTGCCTGTTTTTCTTAAGAGTTGGGCAAAAGGCCCTGTCTGAAATGTAGTTTCCACAAGGTTTTGCAATTACAGAAATCAAGTATGAATGCAGCAAGTTAGGGAACAAAAATAAACAGCACTTCATACTTCATCCTAAGAGTCCTGAGTTATTATGAAAGCTTTTTCAGAACCACCCTTTGAGACTAAAATTACTGGGTTATCATCTGATTTTCTGACCAAGAGTGCTGGCAATTTAAATGAAAAGCAGGATAAAGAGCTGTGCCAGCATGGCACAGGTACTCCACAAGACATAATTTGTATACTTTTTTTTTTTTTGTATTTGATGTCTTATTAGAAATAAAATTTTCACTGACAGATTATAAAAGCAGGAATCCAGTTCTGCAATTTGCCTGGAGAAAGACACATGCAGACGGAGGGAAAACAGGAGCTATGGACATAGCCTTTCTAGATTCTTCATTAATGTTGACTATAATTTTCCCCTGCCACCCATGCAGAAACTAGGGGAGGGGGGGGAGTGACAGGGGTGACTTCTGTGAGAAGCTGCTAGAAGCTTCCCTTGTGTCTGATGCAGCCAATGCCAGCCAGCTTCAAGACAGACCCACCGCTGGCCAAAGGCCAAGCACATCAGCAATGGCAGTAACTACCCTGCTATTCCCCCATGGATACGTGTCACACAAGAAGGTATCTGTTCCCATTAATTACCTCCAAGAGCAAGTATCGCGTCTTGCATTTCCAGTACCATAGAAGGTCTCATCTGAATAACTTTTAGTAATCCTTACGGAAATATATGGCAAAAGAGGGAAAATACTTTTTTGTGGTTTATGAGTACAAAGCTATTGCTACTAAAGACAAAAGCCTAAAGAACAAAGCTGGCATTTTGCTGAAAACGAATAAATAAGACTTTTTAATAAGCTCTGCATGAGTAGGATTATAAGCATTACAAATTTGAAGGCTTACTTTGAATCATGGTAAAGTGCAGCAGAAAGCAATCTGTTGAAGGGAAAACAGTGCACAAGCCAAACAAAAACGCAAGCATCACACTTCTAAGAACATTTATTTTCATAACAAATGCAGGGCAGTTGTGCTTATCTGTGAAACTCCTTCTGTGTAACTTAAAAGTTTTGCAAAAGGTATTTTGCAGCAGAGCTGGATCAAGGAATTGTCGGATTCCGTAACTTGTTCCTTAGAGAGGTGCAACTTATCCCTGCTGGAACAGGGGCAGCAGCCATGAAATCTTAGCCCCACTTGTAAAGTAGAAACATAGTGAAAACATACTCAGTTGAAGACTAGGAAAAAAAGGTTTGAAGTTACAAATGAGAAACGGAGCTTCAGACCACAACAAGTGAATGCAGCAACGGACGAAGGAGCTCCCCTCCTCCAACAGAACCATAAAATGGTTTGAGTTGGAAAGGACCTTCAGATCATTTACTTTCAACCCCCCCTGCCATGGGCAGTGACACCTCACACTAGACCATGTCACCCAAGGCTCTGTCCAACCTGGCCTTGAGCATTACCAGGGATGGAGCATTTACCACTTCTTTCAGCAGCCCATTCCAGTGCCTCACCACTGTCACAGTAAAGAACTTCCTTCTTACATCTAACCTGAACTTCCCCTTTATAAATTTGAACCCCCTATCCTATCACTCCAGCCCCTGATGAAGTTCCTCGCTGGCATCCTTACAGGCCCCCTTCAGATACTGGAAGGCTGCTATGAGGTCTCTGTGCAGCCTTCTCTTCTCCAGGCTGAACAGCTCCAACCTTCTAAGCCTGTCTTCATACAGGAGTGCTCCTGCCCCCTTATAGAATCATAGAATAGTTAGGGTTGTAAAGTACCTTAAGATCATCAAGTTCCAACCCCCCCTGGCCATGGGAAGGGACATCTCACACTAAACCATATCACCCAAGGCTCTGTCCAACCTGGCCTTGAACACTGCCAGGGATGGGGTTATCATCCTCATGGCCTCCTCTGGATTTGCTCCAACACTGATACAAGACATTTCATATATATGCATTTTAGACTCAGCTTCATAGACTGTTTGGTCTGTTGGAAAAAATAAGTTGCAATTTAGTGAAGATACAGAATAAGATCCACATTTCACTTACATCCCATAGCTGACCAAATTTTAGGTGCAAAATTTTGGAGTTTTCACTTTTACTCTCTAAAAGCTTAACAGACACAGTGAAGAACATGCTTGGCTTCTCTTTTCTTTTAAATAAAAAAACATTTTCAGGAGGAAAACCGTTCACAGACTCAAAATATCAGCAAAGATACAGGAACAATGAGAGAGACATGCATGCAAAAACACTGACCTACTTCCTATTATAGCTTTCCTCATAGCTGAAGAACACACAGTGCTTCTTTAGTGAAACTGAAATGCTGTGGCATATGCTTCTGTAGACAAATAAAATGCTGACAGGCAATGCAGTAAACTGAGCCACGCCACTTTTTCTTCCCGTGAAAGCCCTTTAAACATCAGTATTACATTATTCACTTGGATAATGACTGAATACTTTATAAATGGGACAGAAACCCAATTATTCTACGCATTCACTATCACAAGCAAGAGTGTAAGATCAATGTTCCTATAACCTATTTTATAAATACTTTAACAAAAAAGAAACAAGAGAATTGAGTTCATAGTTTCTTAACACTTTCCAGAGCTGCTAATGTATGTACTGTAACTCACAAAGGCTATTTATAGAGGCAAGCTTCTGCACAGCATTCTTAGAAAATCGTTTTTATTAACCCTCAGATACCATGTTTGTAGAAGCCCTGAGGATGTGTTACAATTAATAATTGGTGTGAAATTTGAATTTCAACAGTGTTTTTTATTACCCAGACATAAAATGCCAGTTGACACTTCGTGATTAAGATGAAACACTGAGTATTATTTGATTAAAATCAACAAAAGAGCAATAAAAGCTACCAGTCCTAAATACCCCAGCGTTAAACACAACACGTCTCCTAGTCACTGGGATGTGCAGCAGGCGTACTTGTTGAGAAACCCGCACAGCATGTCTATGACTTGCAAACATGCAAATTTAAAAGATCAGGATTTATTTAGCAGCAAAGTAAGATACATTTAATATTAAATACCTTTTTTCTTCATCTGTTTGGAAAGGAGCACAATTGCTGGAATTCATTGCCTTAATTTTCATTTGCAAAAATAAAATGATTGAGGTACCTCTTTGTAAAGCAGAGCGTACCTTAGTTGTGCTATGAAAAATAACACAAATTCTATGGAGATCCATTTGTTGGTTTATCCTAATTATTACAGTAAAATACATTTATTGTTTTGCTGCCTATATATGAGACATTAAATCTACTTACAGTTGCTAAATTTAGGGTTATCCCTAGATGGGTGTATTAAGCCTGAAAATGAAACAATTCCAGAATATACTACCAATGTCTTTAAATAACTGAAATCTATACTCATTAAGTATTATGCTGCTCCAATGGATAATTAATCTATTTAAAGGAAATTAATTAATAAAAGATATGCATAATGTTTAGGGATGCAACAATTATATCTAATTAAAGAGACCTTACCAACAGTTTCTTTCAGCAAATTCACACCAGTCTTTTAGTTAGAGATTAGTTATATGTATTTGTAAAGAAACACACCAGAAGGAGGTTTTTTGTTAGCCTTCTAAAAATATTTTGTGCCAAATACTTTTGCTATATACTTAAATTTAACTGGGAATGCGTTTAAGCAATTTCCTCTCAGTGCACTGTCTAAAAATACTGTATAGTACAGTAAAAATACTACCTAAATAATATGGAATATTTAGGAAATTTGGGTGAATATTTTAACAGTTTATAAAAATCTGCAATAATATTTTTGCTTTACCTGGCTAAACCTGCACTTAGTCTTGTATATTCAAAAACTAAAGACAGCACTGAATTCCAATAAACATTCTTAACAAAGACAGATGAACAAATGCTTTTGAAACAGATTAAGTAATAAAAAATACTAAAAGAATGTTTATGCAAAAAAATAATTAAAATGCTATTCATATTCTTGAATATGATAGATATTCTAACAATTACTGAAAGATATTCCCACAGTTCTGGGCATAGTATATTTTCTGCAGTATGAACGCTCCTGTCTAACAGTAGGCTATACACCAGTTTCCTTTGCATAGGTTACCAGAAGCTATTGGAGTGGATTATTGATAGATTACCTTTTTCATACAGAAGCAAAAGTAGACCCAATTATGAATATCTGTCACAAGAGCATATGAAATCCCAGACTGTATTAGTGATTCTATTCTCAGATAGCAATAATTAAAAGTGAGAATTTGCGGAACCTACTTCTTGATCAGCACAGGTAATGAATTATAATTAGGGAAGTATACTTAAAAAGCATTGGTGACAACGACTAGGTAATTTGTAGTTACTCTCAGAGCTTAATTAATAATTTGAACTTCAGCCATGTCTGCTTCAGTATTCGCTAGCTGCAAACATTACATGATAAGGTTTGGGAAAGAGGAGCAGGTAGTTTGCACCTGTAAAATCTAGCCCCCATTGAGACCATGCTGACACATGATGGAGCAAGTACTATTTTGCACAGTGGGGGTTAGTTCAGAATAAATAGCCCTGGCTTCGCTGGCTACAAACATGCAAACTGAATCCCCAAAACAGGGAGGCCCAGGTATTCATTACAATATAGTGGTATTTTGAAAACGTGCAACTAAAATATCTATATAAAAGGAAGGCAGAGTCTGCTTTAGAAATTCAGTGTAGTTGTACTAATCAAGCAGACAATTCAGCCTTTTTTACATTCAAAAGAATGTAAGAAGGTGAAAATATAATCTGTTCAGGAAATATTTAGTGTAGTTTAGTTTTAAAAACGCCCACAGGGAAACTGATGATAAAAAGCAAGAACAAGTTATAATTGAGTAGATGCAGATTTCAGAAGAGAAACAGATTCACTATGTGAAAATATTGTAGGTGGCTGTAATTTGGTATTTAGGAAACGTGCCTTTTTAGGTTTTGCATTCCAAATGTTTTACAAAATTATTTTGTTTTGTTTTGTTTTTTTTTTCAACTAGTCAACGTATTTGATGCAACAACTTAACATTGTTGTTGCTTTATAACTAACAAATAATAACACAGTGTTCTGGGGCAAATATACATGGGCACATGGTAGTATGATTCATTTGAGGACCAGAGAATAACTCAGAATCATTGGTATCTGCAACTACTCTGGTGGCCCTCGTGGGTTTGGAAGCCAGTCAGGAGAATTTAAAGTTGGAGAAGCCCTTCAGCATCATGCTGCAAAAGAGCTATAATTTCTATAACAAAATCAGTCAGACGCCAATTCAAAGTGGAATAATTCCAATCCAAACCAAGTAAAGGAGTCAAGCTGCTGGTGATGCAACTTGCAATGGCCAGAACAGAATTTATATATTTGAACAGAAAAGATGTTTTCACACTATGTGTTTTCTTTTTATTATGAAATATTATTTATTTAGTTTTTAGAAGCACTTAATTTCGACTTGACCCCAGTCAGAAATTTGAGAAGAAAAAATGAAATCTATATTTATCCATTCACTTTTAAAGGGTAGATATTGCTGATTCTACAACTATGACAGTCAATGTTATAATGACTATAAATCTCAATGGAATAGTCTGACCATTATTATTGTTTCAAAGGAAACTTAACAGCAACAGTAGCCACGAATCTGGGAATGAAGTAAGATTCTTAATTTTTATACTTGAATTTTATTTTTATACACCTGGCTGGAAATACTGTAACTATTGTTATAATCTTTGGCACCCTGTCTGTTGAAAGCACCTCTCTCCAAATTCCTATATCAGGAGATAAGATGGTGTCTAACAGAATCCAACATTACATCAGCTGAAAACTCCACTTTTACGGCTTCTTGCTTTTATAGAGAAGTAGTGAGAGCTTCATAAACAAGCTTTAAATGTTAAGCATCAGTATCCAAAAATAAAAGCTCATCTATTCATAAACAACAACCAAAAAAAGCTTTAAAAAGAAAAATCATTTAAGAGTTCATTTTCAAACAGTTATTTTTAAAGTGTTCAGCCTTGACATCAGAACATTCTTCTGTCATCGTAAGAAAAGGGAGCTTAATTCTCAGGGCTCAAGCTGCTTGCTTTACTTTGCATTCCATAATTCTTCCTTTCCAAACTTAACAAAAGCTACCAGAGTGTAACTACTCAGCTGTAATTGACTTAAACATCTAGAGAAAATAACAATTAAAAGGTACAAAGGGTTCCCTGCTGCACAAATACATTAAAGTAAGTATAAACTCTGAATAAATGAATTTCTAACAAATTCACTCTTTGAAAAGAACTCTTTCATTCTGTATACACAGGCATCACAAACTGTTTATGAAAACAATTGTTTTGAAAAGTAAATAAGACACTTGCAAAGTGTGTTGTATCCTACTTCTGTGGCTAATCTAGTAGCTGATTATTCACTTCCATACTTTGTGGTTTCACCCTTATAGCTGAAGTAGTATAGTATAGAATATAGTATAGAATTATAGATTGAAGGGTCACCTTCAGGGAGATGCTGCGTTCCAATAACTTATTTCAATGTTCATAATATCCAAAGTGGAAATACTGATGGACAATAGCATGTGATGACATATGTCAACCATGTGAGGGAAGTTCGATTAAAGCAGGACATGCTGTAAGGAAATCTGGTTTCAGTTTCTGGCTCTGATACAGCTTTTCTTTATGTGACAAATAACTTCATCTGCCTAAATTGCTTTTCCCACAATTTAAATGGGCTACTATTTGTTTACTTTTCCAGATACTGTAAGAAATTATTCATACTTGGGAAAGCATTTCAAATTCATAAATGGGAACATCTACTAGACCTTTGAATAAAGTTGCCCTGTAGACTGGGAACGTTCTTGTCAACAGCAAGCAGTCAGGCTCAGATATGTTTACTGCAATTTGAAACACCTTTCATGGAACTTCTGCCACAACTATTAACAGAAAATCTTTATTCCTGGCACACTGGCTTTGGCAGTCTGAGTTACACCAGTCTTATACATGAACACACAAGAACAGTAACCAAATTCAATTTATTGCACTGCAACTGGGTTGAATTTATTGCACCTTTGTGGTCATTAGCACAAATATAACAGGGTTTTTTTTTAACATCTGAAGAATTTCTCATTCTACTACCTATCCCTACTTGATTCCTACAGTCCCAGAGCTCCTTTTTTACCTGCTTGGTTAAGACTCAAGGCTCAGGTATAACTGCCCCAACTTGTGGTACCCCCCATCCCTAATGTTCTGAAAATAAGGTATGAGTAGCAAAATGTAAAAATAGAAAAATGTAAAAATAAAATAATGTAAGATAAAATTGATCAAAGCTAAAGAGATTAAGGAAAAAATATATAAAGATATATTTGTGGCACATTGTGGAAACAGAACTTGAGAACTCTCCCGAATCATAGTCAGAAAACCTGTCTCATCAAGCTGACTGAGGATGGAAAAGATTACAAAGGTTCCCTACATGCACATCCCATCAAGCAAAAGGAAGATGGATTTGCTCATTAAATCATAAATAAGTTATCAGTAACTGAGCTCTCAAGAAAACACAAATTAAAATGATGACCTTTGAAACTCTGAATATACCCATCTTAACAGCTGCTAAAGAGTAGGAAACATAGAAAGAGGCTTAATGTCAAGTGGGCAAAATTACAATACCTAATAGTGTGAATGGCTGAACCATTCTCCTGATATCACAGTTAGGTGCTGCTAAAAGAGACATTTAATCCTAAAACAATTTTTATTCCAAATAATTGGAAGAAAGCTCTTGATAACAGTCTTGCTTTCCTGGCAAGAACCCAGATGGTCCCAGGTAAAGTATTTATCATTCACACGTCACTTCCACTATCTATTTACAAGAAAGTATGACTATTTTAATTGACTGAGATTGTATTTCTATACCAGCAGTATTACATTCATTAAGCTTAGAAGTTGAAGCTAATATAAATTGGGATGATTTAAGAAGGAACCATATGTTCTCCTTGTAAAAAAATAATCTAAATATTTATAATTACAGGCTTTAAAGGAAACAACTAATTTTGAAAACAAACAAACAAACTTGTATCCCAACCAAAATTTCAAATCATTTTTTTTTCTCTCCAATCAGGTACTTCTAGAAAAAGTGAGGTAATTCCAATCAGTTTACTCATATTTCATTGTCTTGAAGGACCTTATTTTTTGCAGTGGTTAACAGCTCATATGTGGACACATCCACTTGTGTTCCCTATCTGTTTATTTGTCTAAATCCACAAATGAAGACTAAGTAAAAAAATAATCGTTGTTCCAGTGTGCATGAGTTTCAGTCAGTTTGCCATGAAATATGGGTCCAAACTCTCCCTGCTATTCCCTATTCATCCTGAAATAGTAAATGGCAAGAAGTGTTGAATAAAGTGATCTCTGAAAAAAAAAGGGCCAGCTCTGGTGCAAATCCAATGCTGTTAAATTATGGAGTGGCAGTAATGAAGTACAGGTTGTCACCTGCTGCTGCTTTATTCTCAAAAACTGGAAACAACTATTAATTCTAAATTAGAAATGGGTGTTCCTGTCACTGAAGGGTTGCAAATATACATACTACAGAACAGGCACAGCAAAAACATCAGCACAAGGTAGGATCCTGTAAGTTGCTCCATTAGGGAAACAATGATGTTTCTTCAAAAGGAAACAATGGTCATGAGCAGAGGTGTCACAAGATGTGCACTAACAGATGCTAGTGTAAGTGCTGATAACAACAAATAATCAACCCTTTCTACCAATCTCAGGGAGATCAACAGAGACCATCGGGATGGCCGTGTCTATTTATCTTTTTTTTGGTCTACACTGAAGAGAAAACAAACCTTTCCCTATGCTGCTCTTTGGTTCGTTTGGTTAAAAAATATTTTGAATTCTGTGTTATACTAATAGTGATTTTAAATTAGCATTTAATGCCCAAGCGGGAGTACTGTAGTCAAAACCCTGTTTCCTATGCAGCAGCTGCTAGTGGCACAAAGTCCTTTTAGAATTCAGACAACCAAGGAAGCAGACCTCAAAAATGTCCTGCCCAGGAATGTCACTGGATAACTCACATACTCCAAAAATGAAAAGAGAATTTCACATCTAACTGTCCTCAAAAGATTTTTTTAAATGTCTCTCTGTAATTATCTTACCAGCTAAGAGCACCAAAATTCTGAAGAAAAGAATAAATCTTTGGTTGTACATATATTATTCCCACAAAATGTGATGGGATAACCTTTATCCAAATGATGATGTTGAACATCCTTCCCTGTGCTGTGAAGCAGCAGCAGCAGAGTAGCTGGCATATACCTTGAATCTAAACTGCACACACTCATTCCATAGGGACATACACCCAACAAATCCATGTAACGATGCAAGTCGGCCAGGGCCTGATCATGAAAGCTGGGAGAGGACTCAGTTTAAGGACCACACTCATCCACTCTCTGTCCTCCCTTTCCATTATGTTTTCTATGTCTTTTCTCTACTGTCAGTCCAAGTTATTACCAGGGAATAATAATAATAAAAAAGAAGGACCTAAAAATCCTACATCTCATTTCTCCTGCCTTAAATTCTGAACAGAGCAAGAGTGTCCCATTGTAATTCAGTGAAGTAGAATTTATATAAAACTTCAAACACTTAGGGTTATTTGACCACATCAAATGCTTAACCTCCACCTAACAGAATAAATCCAATCCACAGTCTTCATGTTCCAAAGAAAATGGAGTAATTTAGAGAAAGTACTAGAAGCCTGTTACATTCTGGAGAGGTTTTTAGGATATGCCAATGTTGGGTAGCAGGGATTAACCTGCAGATTTTCCTCATCAAATCATCTGCTGTTGAAAATTCTGTCATTTACAGAGCTCTGTCACCTAGTAATCTTCCCCACTGTAAGCTCAAAAGAAACCTTGGATGATTTAGATCATTTTAATTCTTGCTAAAAGTTTCCAAATTTCCTAGATCCTTAGCAACTCAATAGATTGAAGATGCCCTTAAGTTTTAAGGTCTGTGCATGCTGGCAATTTATGTTTTGTAACACTGAAGAAAAATAAGACAAATGCACCACCATGTTGTTGCTTTTCTTTGCTGGAGCACATTCATCCAAAAAAGACCATATTAATGGATTTTTCCTTGTTTCTTAAAGTAAGATACTTAAACAGCTTTCTCTGAAAAAAATACCAATACATCACGAGCCAAACTCTCATGCACAACCCAGATGCAACAAACCCTTACATAGGCAATACAGGGGAAGAAAAAATCAGCGAAATATTTCAGTTTTAAGCTTTTGTTGATTACAATAGATGACAAAGTTCTGAATCAGTACAAAAATAGTAACTATGACTTGGTTTGTTAGAACAACAAACCCCTAAACAATGATATGTTTTCCTAGTGGCTGAGCTAGTGATACCATCAGCTGAGAATCTGATGACTCAGTGCAATGTCAATTTTGTTTGCCAACATTGTTAAACTTAGTATCCTATGTCACAACTTCTGAGTAGTCTATCTACAGTAAGCCCAAAGAATACTTTATTTTTCAAAATTAGTTGCTATGCCTAAATATTTAGGATGAAATTACAAGTTTCAAACACAAATGGAGTATTTCCCATAATTTAAAATCAACCCTACAGCTGGAGGCAATATAAATCCACTAACCAAAGTAGAATTACTTTCATGAAAGACATCTTATGTCATCACAATGCAGTGGGGCTGGGATGACCCATGTGAGCAACTGCTGCCTTGTCCTGAGTGCAGCTGCTCAACAGGCTCCGCTGGCCACAGTGGAGTGATGAGAGGGAGCCCAGCTGCTCAGCTGCCTTGCAGAGCACCACAACTCCCATTGGAAACCACTGCCTGCTTATGGCACGTGCTTCCCTGCAATGAGTTGATTCTTCACCCACACAGCCAGCACAGAAGGCCAGTGCAGAATGTGTGAACCTGAAAGCATTGCCCCTTCTTCCTTCCTGTGCAGGCCATAGAAGAAATTTATCCACAGAGAGCTCTGGGTAAAACTGGAAATGCCCATCTCCCACAGCGCCTTGAGTTCTGCCTGCTTCTGGGTTTCAGCAGTGCTGGCTCTGCACTGCTGGGCTAGCTATCCTTGTTGCAGTCTTCTGTGTAACTTGCATTCCTTTTATATTTTGTGCAAAAAAGTAAGACAAAACATGGCAGAGAAAGTATGTCAAAATACAAGTCGTGGCCTCTTAACCTTTCAGTAAGAGGAGTATGTTCAACCCTCAGGCTGCAAACCATGAGCATCCTGTAATATATGCTATAATCTATGCTTCACTGATATATGATAACATTCTCTCTATGCATCACTTTTTATTGTAGCTGGGGAAGGAGAGAAAGGTAAAGAAATCCATTTGAAAAAAATGCATATTCCTTTTAGCTGCTGATTTTCCTGACAATTACTAATGAAATACTTCATGGTCCTGTTCTTTTTATGTAAAATATACTCCCAAATACAATCTCATTCTTCTACAGCCTTCTCATACATTTTATACACATGGACAATTATACATTTACATCTTCCTGGTACCTCACCATTTTCTCTATCAGACTAATTTCTGGTAAAAAGCCAGGTTCAGATCTGATCATGTCAAATTTCTTTATTACAACTTCTATTTCTCTGTCCTTTCTCTTTCTCATTTCTTTAGCTAATACATTTTACTACATTCACAACTGCTCAGTGCATCTGCAGGAATCAGTTTCATAAGTTCTTTGAATCACCATGTAACCCTGTTTATAAGTCACTCCCACAACCACCTGCTCCTTCATCTTATTAAATACAAGCTGTTTGTCTTCATGTCCTACTTCAACTTGACCATTTCTCATTTTTATCAGCTCTTATCTCCAATATTATGTTCCTCCATCATTCATGTGTAAAAATCCTAAGTGCTATTGGCTAGGATCCTGGTCCTTGCTTACACTCAGTACTGTGGGAAAATTAATGTTAATTCTATGGCATCCATTGAGGATTGCCATGTGCATGTAGTAGAACATATCTCAACATAATAAAAACAAAAAGTCAAAATGATTGTTCCTTCCCTATTTCCTGGCCTATATGTCCTACTCTGCGTTTTTGAACCTGGCATTCCAACCACTGCTGGCAATCACCATTGATCATTTAAATCTTCCCATCATAGGCAGGTATGCTGTATTTGGTTAGGTGACAGCTTGTGCTTACCTGAGGATGGGTTCATTAATCTTACTCATTCACCCACCTCAACACTGGCTGGTTTTATTATGAAGCCTTTTTAACTGAAATAAGCTATTTGCACTTAAGGTTTTGAAAGTCACATTGTAAATGACAGCAAATATTTTAAAGCAATTTTAAATCTCGTACATAACACCCTATAACCTTCTAGGGGGTTATGTTTAAATAAATCATTACTGTACCTACACTCAATTATTTTGACATATTTAAAAGATTTCCGTAAGATATTCTACTGCACTGCCTGCAGCAATATCTCAAAATATTCCTTCTTTTAACCTTAACTTTCTTTCTCCATTATGATCCCCACTCAAGCTTACATCTTTGCATAACAAAATGTTTGCAATGACCTTTTCATTTGTTACCTCCAGCCTGGACTATTGCAATTCACACAAGCAAAGGCAGCAGGTGGTCTGCATGGATTAATAACTGGCTCCTGCCAAAACTCAAGCACAGAAAGGAAGTGTACAGGAAGTGGAAGCAGGGTCAAGATGACCCAGGAGAAATACAGAGGCACTCTAAGTTTGCAGGGATGGGGTTAGAAAAGCCAAAGCAGCCCAGAATTGAATATGGAAGGTGAAAAGGTCTTTTACATGAACAGCAAAAGGAAGACAAGGGAAAATGTAGGCCAGCTGCTGAATGCATGTGGGCCCTGGACACAAAGGATATGGAAAAGGCTGAAGTACTCAGTATCTTTTCTGCCTTGGCAAAGAAGGTTAAAACCTGCCTTCAGGAATCTGAAAACCCTGAAACCAGGGGGAAATGTGGAGCAATGAAGATTTTCTCTAAGTGGAGAATGACTGGGTTAAGCAATACTTAAATTGGACACCCACAAGTCCATGGGACCAGATGGGATGCAATAAAGGGTTATTAAGAGTTAATAAGGGAGCTGGCTGATGTCATTGCAAGGCCACTCTTAAAGCTGTCTTTAAAAAGTCACGGCTACAGGGAGAGGTTCCTGACACCTGGTAGGAAGCAAACCACACTCCATCTTCAAGAAGCGTAGGAGGAAGGAGCTAGGAAACTATAAGCCCCACGTTGATTCCATCTGAACACAGGAGAACACTTTTTCTAGCATGAGGGTGGTCAAACGCTACAACAGGTTGCAGAGAGGTGTTGTAGAGTCTCCATCTTGGGTGTATCTTGGGAGATGTTCATCTAAGTGGACATAGTCCTGGGCAATCTGCTCTGGCTAATCCTGCTTTGAATAGAGAAGTTGAACTAGATGGTCTACAGAAGTACCTTCCAAACCAGGCAGGCTGTGATTCTGTGATATATGCACTTTTTTACACACCATCTTTCTATATAATAATCCAGAACTACGTATCTTCCATTAGATGCTACTGGTTTTCATTTGTCAAATCTTAGGCCAAGTGTCCTTACTTTCAAACCCTCAGTGGACCTGACAGTAGCTACACAGGTATTTACTTCTACCAGATAAAGCATGTGGGGTTTTTCCAGCAAACACAGGTAAGAAAACTGGGACAAGACATGGGACAGCAAGTGAAAACATTCACAGTGGAATGAGTGTGGAATAAACTTGCAAATCAAATCAGATTAAAAGTGCCTCATTAGTTTTAAAACATAACAGAAAGTTGCTCCTCAGGTTTCAGCTTTTCTAGCAGTATGATGAAATTACACAAAAAAGAACCCTATTTAACTTTTACTTACAAAAAATACATCAAAAAGATATTTAGAAGTGGGAAAAGCACCATTCCATGAGAAAACCTGCTGGTATTCCAAAACTATTTAAACCGCAGTAGGAAAGCAGCTCAGAAGGTACTTTAAGGGATTTGATGCTGCCTGCTGGCAAACAGCTATCATGGTGGAACAGAAGCTGGTATAGGCTGTAGAGCTGCCAGCTCTGACATTATCACAGTGAGATTTTATCTTCTTCACCAGGGCAGATTTTGTCTGACTCAGAAATCTGGGTTTGTTTTCAATTAAAGCATTAGAAATTGAGGGCAAAAATTTTAATCCAGAAACCTGAATCCCACATTCAAAGAATACTATGAGGATTAATAATTTCTGTTCACATGCTTTTGCTGCTTTTGTCTGGGGCAGGAGAGTTAATAGCATATTTGGGCATAAAGAGTGAACACATGAGAGCTGAGATGCACCAAGAGATGCTTTAAAAGACAACTCATGTATGACCTTATTTCAGACTGACTTTTCAATAAATAGATAACTAATGCTATGGTTATTTAATAGGCCTGTATTCAGGCAGTTATTTGTATGCCTACATTTTTCTTTAGAGTTAAATCAGAAATACAACAGAAATCATTGAAATCATGTAGCATAATAAACCAATGAGAACAGATACTGTGACTTTATAGTTCACTTTAGGACAAAATAGCAGTGTCCATAACAACAATTTAGCAGTCTGAAGGGATGAGATATTTCTTAAAACAAAACAGCCCCCCCCCCCATACCCTGACAGGAAAATCTATTAATATTCAATGCAATATTCTCCAGGCTTCTTTTTTGTCAAACTGCTAAACTTTAATAAAACCAAATTAGTATTTTCAGTGAAATAAAAGTTATCTCCTATTACTTGAGTAGACACTTAAAAATAGTCTAAATGAAACTAGCAGCTGTGCATAAAAACTCATTTAATTTTCACAAAAGCTTTTAAGTACTCTTGCTGTGAGAAATCAATATTACCTACCTGCCATAACAGTGAAATAGTTGGGTGCAAAGCAAAAAAAAATAAGTGCAATCAAAGTAAATGAACTGTGATCATACCAGCAGGCCTAGCAAATTAGCTTTAATCTTTGGAATATTTATGAAGCATATGTGTAATTTTTCATGATAAAATTTCACATACAATTTAAAGAATACCAATAAAACACTTTCTGATAGGTACACAAAACAGTTTGATTGGAGTTATTTATCTACCTAGTGAGCTTACACTGGAAAACAGATGAACTTCCCCACTAAAGAGAGTGCTTTTGTCTCAAATTCTGTTTTCACCTCTGCTTATTAGGACTCTCTCCTGAGTGAATTAATTATCATTAAGGAACCACACACATTGTATTCAGTCCCATTAATAATATCTTTTAAAATAACCCTTCAGGTATCTTGGCAGGCATGGCAAAGTTAGTATTTAATATTTCTCCATTGAACTAATTAGGGTGAACATAAAATATGAAATACAGGATTAGTAAAAATATTTTCTTATTAAATTACACATAATTATAGCCCTTTTCAGCTATGTGTGCCTTTTAATATAGTACTTAATCTCTATCCTCTTCTACGAAAAATGTGAAATAATAGCAGGACCTATAATGCTTTTCTTCAGTGAGGTGAAGAAAACTTATCTGTACTTAATGCAATATTCCCTTAGTCTTCGTCATTATGAGCACTCACAATATAGAAGTTGCACTGGAGATCGCATAAACAGTTTCTATATATTATTCACTAAGTCTCCCATGTGTCAATAATCTGAAGTCTCAACAAATAATTTTGTGTCTGATAGAATGAATTTGACCTTTTTGATTCCCTCTTTCCCTCATTTACAACATAAATAACATAATCATATTGGCTAACTATACTACCATGATACTCAATTTTAAAATAAAAGTATTCTTTGCTGAAGACTAATGATAGACATTTGTTCTGCAACAAAGTTGAATGGCAATAAAATCCACCATAGCCCTATACATCTTTTGGCAGTGAAGGAAGAAAACATGCTCCGACACATAATAAAGAACGAAGGGAGTAAACTGATGAAATGAGAGACAGATGTAAGAAGGAAAGATTTGGAATTTCCTTGGAAAGAGGGTTCTGCTCTACTTAACAAGGCAACATACACCTTGGAATAAGCATCCAATAGTTATAAATATCAGTAAAGAGAAAATAAAGTAATTAAGCTATCCACAGAGAGAGTATAGAATAAATATGGGAGAAGAAAACACAATTTTTCTGGTCTGGTGTGTTACATGGCAATGCAAAGGTGGCCCTCTGCATCCCATGGGAAGCATGAGTAGATGTAGCTTCGCTGGAAGAGATGAAGCCCTCAAAAGAAAGTTCTGGGCCAAAGCAACTCATCTCACAAGATGGAATGAGAAACTCTGGTGATGAATATTTCCTGACAGTTCTGATGTTTTTTTTAAATGACACAAAACAGCTTACAATGCTGTCACTATGGCAAGCTGTCCTGGGTTCAGATATAACAGTTATTTTTCTCCTTCTTAGTAGCTGGTGCAGTGATGTGTTTTCGACTTGAGTCTGAGAACAATGCTGATAACACACCAATGTTTTAGTTATTGCTCAGTAGTGCTTACCCTAACCATGGACTTCTCAGTCTCTCTTGCTCTCCAGTGAGGAGGGGCAAAGGAAGCCAGGAGGAAGCAGAGACAGGACACCTGATCCAAACTAGCCAAAGCGGTATTCCACACCACAGCATGTCATGCCCAGTATATAAACTGGGGGGAGTCACCTGGTAGGCCAGATTGCTGCTTGGGTTGGGCTGGGTATCGGTCAGCAGTTGGTGAAAAATTGTACTGTGCATCATTGCTGTTTATTGGGGTTTTTCCCTTTCCCGTTTTAGTTTTATATTCTCTCCCCTTGTTATTCCACTTATCATCATTACTATTACTAGTAGTAGCTTTATATTATACTTCAGTTATAAAATCGTTCTTATCTCAAGCTGTGGGGTTTACATTCTTTCAGTTTTCTTCCTCATCCTGCTCAGAGTGGGGGTGAGCGAATGGCTGTATGATGCTGAGTTGCCAGCTGGCCTTAAACTATGACATGAGCCTACAATTATTCCCGTGCATTTGCTGAATTATCTTTTTTGCTCCTTCTGAAATACCAAAATGACACGGGATATCTCACTTCAGACAGCAACCCCTTCTCTTCATGCAAATGTCTCATTATGTTTGGTGGCCTTTTCTCTGCCAAACCATACCATCTCCATCCATGCAAATATTTCCTCTGACTGAAAATATCATACTACCAGAAGATCTATGTAATTAGGAAGACAAACTGTTAAAACTCTACTTGCTTGTAAATTCTTGGTGTTCTTTAAATACAAAATTCCACCTCAAGTAAATCTAAAGTGGCAAGTGGAAAGGCACCTTATGTGTAAAAGAAATGTAGTCTCACAGAGCAGAGGAGGAGATAAAAACCTACTGTATATGTAGAAGGTGATGTTCTGGTGCTAATGTAACCTAATGTAACTGAGAAGCAGAAAGCAGGGGGAAAGATGAAAATTCCAAAGTCTTACAAGTTTTTCTCTCTTCTGATTACTGTTGCCTTTTATTTGAGGTGGGTGTAGGGAAGAAAACAAAGGCAAAGCAACACAGCAAAAGAAGACTTTAACTTTCAAAAACTGCAAAATCATCTACTTTTCATTTCTGCAACAGATTCTGTAAGCCTAGCCAAATTCTGCTCTTAGCTAAAAACAGAACAAGTAAAAATAGATACTACAAACTAGGCAAGACACCACAAATGTGAAGCCAAACAATGAATTCACATAAATTAATGGGATATGCTTTGTGAACGATAACACTGTGGAAAAACTCAGGATGATTTATCACCACAATAAACTTGGGCTTCCTAGAATGCATCAAATAATAGTGGTTGCTGGTGCTGAAGCAGTGGAGTTGAACATCCTCCACAGTTATTTTTTGTGGTTAAGGGAAAATGTTTGCATATCCTAACAGTAGCTCATGCAAGCTATCAAGTACCTCACTGTATTCTGCTATTTCATGACAGCAGATTTTAAACTAACCCTTGTGAGCATGCTCGAAGTTAAATTTTACAGCTGCTATCAACCTGACATTAACATTGCCACTAGGCTTTTCAAGGTTCTGCAAACCATGGCTGTGCCACTAACCCAAGATGTTGCAGTCCGACTTGCAAATTTTGATGGCAATAAATTACAACAGAAAAGAAATTCTAATAGTCAAAGCAAGCTTAAGCTATGAGCTATTTTTTGTGTTTTACTTAGCCTCTGTTTTGCCAGTTTTTCTAAGCCAACTTCCTTACAGATCTTTCTTTCTTTTGGCAGTTAAACTGAGCTCGCTTCTCAAAAATAATGAAAAGCAAAACCAAAAAGATATCCCTCTTTCATAAAAACGTCTGGAAGCAAGCACTATTGGTAACCACAGGAGCCCCATTTACATAGGCAGTTGTGAAGAGCTCTGCACAGCACCAGGTCATTCCACTTGGATGATGCAAACCTGCTTCAGCTGCTGTGGCTGTCTGCAGGTGGTTAAGAAGGGAGCTTGCAAGACTCCAAAAATACGGCAAAGAGAAGGAAACCTCAAACATTCAGTGCTGTATGGGACAGCCTAAACATACTCCTGTATTCATACACACAATGCTTCCTGGTCAATTTTAGTGTTTGTTGTGTCACTCAGATCTAAATAGGATACTTGGTGAGGACTGTCAGGATTTTGCTCTACTCCCACTCATGCCAACAAAAGGCAAGACATGGGAGTCAATTAAGCAAATACCTTCTATGACTTCTATTTTAACTGCATCTCCTACGCTAACATTTGTTCCACGTTAAATGACAGATTACATGCTACTGTGCAGGACAACACAATAAAGGCTTGCTGTATCAGAAACCTCACAGGATAAACAAATAAAAGTTTCTGCTCCCAAAATGTGAATTAAAAATACCCCAAATAAACCAGAACTATGGGTTTGATTTCATCCACCAAAGTTAGTATTTTCTAGCAAAAAGCAATCTATCAAATGCACTCAGAAATGGAACATGGCTCTGAAGTTGTAGAGATTATTATGGTCAGGAGTGTCCTTTTTTCCAATTCATCTGCAGAACTGCTACTGGTGTTAATGTCAGCAGAGTAATATTGAACATAACCTCATCTCTACCTATATGCATAAAGGCAGTCAGCCTTGGTCAGGATCTTATCTCTGACAGTGGCCAAAAGGGACATACACAGAAGAGATCACACCAGGGTCACTATGTAAAATACATTTTCCAGTGCTTCTGTTCTGCAGTTGACGGACCTTCTGCAGCTAAGGCAAAGCGGTTTCTACAGGCATCATAGATATAGCAAGAATGTCTCTTCTGAGCACTTCTCCAGTGTCTCCTTGATTCCATGTGAAGTTTCAGCTTCCACAGCAACTGTCAGAAAGGACTTCCCTAGCTTGAAGTGCTCTTCTGTGAAACCATCCATAAATGCTTGTTAATTCCTGTAGCTGAAAAAGTGAAGAACTACTACCTCCTTATAAAACACATGATTTTACACAACCCTGTCATTATCAGCTCTTTGTATACAAACTTGCTGTATCAGCTCCTTTTTTTCACACTGAAAAATCTTAATCAAGTTTTGTTTAATTGGAGGAAACTGTTCCATACTTTTCCAGAATGCATTAGGAGAACTTAGAAATCACAAACCTCACAGCATATATTCACTTGAGTGCCTGCACAGCTAAAATGCAAAGTTTAAAATAATAGTTAAAAGTTATGTTCTAACAGTTGATATATTAAAAGTTTTGAATCTCTTAAATCCTCCAAAGAATCAAGTCAATTTTAGATTAGTGCCAAAGAAATTAAACTGAACTCCAAAATGGGTGAGGATTATTCATAGCAATGCAAGTCATTGGGTGTGGCATCACAGAAATCTCTTAACATGATTAAAATGGAATTCTGTACTTATAAAGTGATAAGCAAGGGGGTGTTAAATCTTACTGATGTATGAAACAGAACTGAAGCTGAATGATCCTCTTGTTATTTTTTCAGTTTTATTATTCTTACACCAATAATAAGATTAAATAAAATAGTTATTAATGCTATTTCACAAGTCGGTATGACAGCCTCTCTCTTTAAATTCATTTAATTCTGGAGAACAGAGGATAAGAAGTTTTTTTTTCAGCTTTGTAAACAGTTCTGATTATGAAACCAATTGCAAATGGCCTTACAAATCCAAGTATTAATATAAACATTTCACTTCTCTTGGGGCACAATCTATGATGTGAATCTGTTAAAAATGAGTAGCACTTTCTTGAACATTTTTTCATGCACGCTATAACCTCAGCCAAATTGAAATCTAGAAAATATCTGAAAACATAAAGTAAAAGAGATATAGTTCCCTCTCTGATGAATATGAAAACCATAAAGCAAAGTTTTAAATCTGGAGACTGACAGAAAAATATCATATATAGGGTTAATATTGTTGTAGACAGCAGCTAGTAGGTGAATAGTCTTGCAAAAACATCAGAACATACCTAAACTGTGAGTAATTGCATAATGGCTTCACTATTTACCTTCAATTATTTATACGCTTTGCACTGAAAGCATAGATATTGCCTAACTGTTAAGAAAGCAAAGAGACAAGCAGCAGAACATCAGTTGATTATATTTTATATATCCAGTTGCATTCTTTACACAAATCTGAATTGCTTAATTAGCTGAATCAGTAGACCTTAATGTGCCATTCCTGGAAAAGTGAGGAACAGCAACCGTATTGGCAATTACATGACAGAAAAAAGGAACAGGTTGCAGATGAAACATTAATAACTTCATTTTATCCTTTCATCCTGTCTCTGTTGGAGGTGAATCACTAGGAAGTCAAATACAATGTTCTGAACTTCTTTTAATAATACCATTTAAAACTTAACATGATAAGCAGTGGTCTCTATTCCAACTTAAAACTGCCTTTCTTGAAACTGTACTTTGCTGTACACCCTGCACAACAGCCTTTCTCTTCTATAATGTCACACTTTCATATGCAGAAAAGAATGCATAATGGAAAAAAATACTAGCAAGGGTATCTTATGTGTTAAAAAAACAAATTGTGAATTAATTAAAAAAAGCCCCAGCTACCAGTAACACTTTATGACAGCAGATGACCTGACATTGGCTTGGCTGCAGGCACTCTATCAAGTGTAGTAATGGAACAAGAACTGAATATGGTAGAGAAATTATGCATTTCCACGTCAGGGGCAAAATGAGAAGGCCAGTTATCCATAAAACAATACTAGATTGTCTGAACCACACTATCCTTGTGCTAGCAGTTTACTAGATTTGTTTGATGATCATTATAGATGAAGGAACAGTGCTACAGTGCAGCCCTGTTCATTGTGAACCACAACACTTCTATCATCTTGAAGGGATATGGATTTAATTTCTTTTCTGTTTCTGGAAAAAGCTGGTATTACAGCAAAGGCACATATACTTCTTAACCTGGATTTATTTTTCTACGAATACAAAGTTTGAACTTTGGACTAACAATACGTAATGGCTAAATGCCAGATAATTACGTAGGTCATTTTGTGTGAATAAGTGTTGTCAAGTAAGTGCTTACTTCTAACAAAGACCAGAGGTAAATTCCTAATGAAGGTCTAGCTGCACGTCTGTTAACAAATGAGCTTAGGTATATTTAGTAGAACGAGTTTGAGACAAATTCATCTATGACTCTCTGACCACCTGTCAGTGACACAGGAAAACAGGGCATGTTTCTACATACTGACTCCTGCATTTTACAGCACAGCATTGTCATTAGAAATATCATTTTTATCAAAGGGCAACCCTCTCCCAAGTAGTAAGCGCCAGCAGAGCAATCAGAAGCATCTGGGGATGGTAACACCTTAAGCTGTTGCTCTACAATCTGCCAGAACCCATTTGTCAGAGTCCAGAGGTCCAGGGAAACTGCCAGCATCTTGGCAGGTGCAGGTCCGACAAGATGTGTACAATTCCATGGGCCTGAGGGATGGAGCGCCCTTTCCAAGGCTGTTTCCCCCCCTCAACCTCTTGACTTCCAATGTCAGTTTTAAGTAAAAGCCAAAGTTAAAGTCCCAGTAAAAGGGTTTCTCTCAGCCATATTCCCACCTCCACCGCTCAAACAGAAAAGCAAATCTAATGCAGCCCATAATAGGTCACTCATCTCTTCCCTCAGAGCTATTCTAATTAATTTTCATGAGGCAGATCTGGTTTTATGTTTTAGGGGACCAGCTGGAAGCAGAGTGCAGCCAGGCGCCTCCTCCCCATGGCCACCCTGTGCTCCGGAGCAGCAAGGGAAGCAGCCGGGGAAGGGAACCAAGCTGGGCAGCCCCAGGGCAGGCAGCAGGCAGGCAGTCCCACAGAGCTGCCTAAGGAGCAGAGCGTGAATGGGAACAGCCGGAAAACACCTACCACCACCTTGTAACAGCCCATCAAGCTGTCAAAACCACCATCTTAAAGTACCCAAACACAGAATTATTAAAATGCAGTGCAAAGGTGTGAATATTTCTGACGAGCTAAAGTAGAAATCTTCATAAATGGTCTCTTTTTTTTTTTGATGGATTGCATGTGTTGTTTTGTTTGGGTTGTTTTAAATCAACACCTGTAAGAATTCTCTGAGAAAACAGAGGAGTTAAAGCAGATTTATTGCCAGAAATCAGAGAATGTCCACTTCAGATTCAGAAAACCTGTCTATCATGCTACCAGGAAGTAAAATAGATTTGTTTTCTTATCATAAATAGAACAGTAAATTAATACTATGGCATTTAAAATGAGAATTTTGTAAAGCACACTTTATATGGACCATTTGCAAGCTCTATTCTGAAGTTATGTAAGCAAATACTAAAAGAAGAGAAGATAAAAGTACTTCCACACTAGCTGTCTTTTTTGCAACTATTTACTCTGTAAATCCATATCCTTAAGTCACTTGAATTTACACCTTAGAGATTTATGAAGTATTAGATGTTTAAAAGTCTGTTTCACTAGCACTACAAGATTCATATACAAAGAGGTTCCCTGGCTTTGTTAGCCTAACACATTCATGGCAAACAGGAGGAAGAGACTGGTCACAGGTCTGGCAAAAAACAGATCATCTTTGAATTACACCACATTGTTTGATGTAGTTTTATTTGACGACAGGTACCTACAGCTCAAATAGCATCCTCAAAGATGATTGTACAGAGGAGGTAACTGAACAAATACTTAAGAGCGGATAATAAATTAGGCTGTTTCATTTAATAGAGCTGCCAACTGCAAATTTGTAATGCAAAGCCAAACAAAGTAAGTCTAAAACTTGCAACAGAATGAATTAATATGGGTGAATTAGCAAAGCAGGTCTTGTAACAAGCTCTAACTAGTTAACTAATATATTTACTATAGCTGATGCATTTTTTATATCTTTGCAATAAATACATCAGCAAATGAGCTGCTGAGATACACACATATATACATGTATATATATATATATATACACACACATATACACAATTATCGACAAAATGGACCATTGAAAGGGAGCTTAGCACTCTTGGTTCCCTAATCCAAATAACGCCTTTAATAACACCCAGGGGCTGATGGCATTCACCAGTGTACAGGCTCTCTAATGCACCTGTTCAGAGTAGCAGAGTAGTAGCACAGATTGGAACAGTACCTTCTTTGTTCTACAACTCTCCAGCCCCCAAAATCCACAACTGGAAACTGTTCTGACCTATGGCAGATGACGAGTCCCTGCCCTTTTCTTCCTCCCCTTCTTTTTGTAACATGCAGCTAAAATCAGAGATCAAAAAGCACTGTAGATTCATTTCCACCGCAGGGAACACGTGGTGAGGGAGCAGCTTTATCGTCAATATGAAGTGTCCTTCCTCTAACAGGTAGGAAGGATTTGCAAACTGAAACAAGGCAGATCTTGTGTGTCAGAGGCAATAATCTTGCCTTAAATTAGACAGATAGATAGATAGGCACAGATATATATAAAAGTTAATAGAAAAAATTAGATGTCTGAACTGGAAAATTATAAAATCATGGAATCTTCAGAGTATAATTTGTAAAGTGTATTTGAAGGCTTAAAACAAAAGGTCCAGTTTTGGTTTTGTTTGGGGTTTTGTTTGTTTGGTTTGTTTTTTAATAAATTCATTACTTTGGGGATTGATAAATGGATACAAACCCACATTTATACAGACACTACTGCAAAGCTATGCATATATATCACTATAGTAGAAATAGTTATACACCCATTGCCTGTAATGAGAAATTTCACAAACATACAGCACTTCATGGGCAGTCATTTTCTGTTTGTTACCTGAGGGTTGATTCACATCAGAGTTAAGATTCAATGCGTTATCTAACATTTGTGATTGTTATTAAAAAAAGTAAAATGTTCGTGAATTGGTCAAGCAAAAAGCCAGCAGCCTGGAGTAGCAAACAGTGTCATACAGAGACTGAAGTAACACATGGTTTATCAAGTGAACCATCTCTTTTACATTTACAGTCCAATCCAACTCCAATTTTGCTGTGAAAGGCAGGTGAAGTTGGAAAGGCCTGTTTAATCATCTTGAGAGGCACAGCAAGTCAAAAAATTGCAACAAATTCAGAAGGGACATAACTATCCAAATAGTCACTCCAAAGAGCTACACAGCTTCACAAGGAAGCACAGACTGCTACAGCAGGATAGATTCACTGCTGGGGGCTCTCCGGACCTGTGTTACTCCACATTTCAACCTGGTATTGTGAAAGCTGTAGGATCTGTGAGAAGGGATGACAAAAGGTGCCACTACGACTGCAGTCAGAATGCCCTTATGCATGCGATCTTCTTTCAGGTAGCACATGAGAACTACTTCACAACAGTGTTATGAAAATTACTTTCCCTAAGTATTGTATCAAACAGTCTCTAGAGAATGAAAGCGTATTACTTTGTCTATATGTATATTAGTTCACATTATGCACTGTCATGTAATGGAGTAATAAAAATTTACTGGAGACCTTGGGACTGACTGTTCATGCTAAAGTGAAACAAACTAAGTAACAGCCTGGCCCTGGAAATAAGGACTTTGCTTCTTGGAAGCTTACAGCTGCCCATGAAGGATAAAGGATACTGCTGGACAACTTAGATAATGCCACTATCCTAGCCTCTCTAACACACCTTTGAAACCTCCCCATCGTCACCTGGCATCACAAATAAGTAACTCTAGCAAGACTGACCTCAGGGACACCCAAATCGGTAGACAAACAGCAAGAATACTGCAGAAATAAAGTTGCTTTGTAAAGTTCTACTATGATTAGTAATCACTAGTGTGAGTGACAGTGATTAGTTAGATTCTATTGTACCTGAATATTTGCATGTGTAAACCCACATTTGGGGTGCCCCGGATTGGCTGGGGCACCTCATGCGCATGGAAAAATATTTACCCTTGTAATTTCCTACTTCATACCTCAGCCTCTCTCCTGGTTTGGCACCAGCCATTGCTGTATCTGCTCCACAAGGAGGGAAAACCCACCATGGGGAGCAGAGGCTTCCCACCTTCTATGCTTGAAGCTGCTAATGGGTTTCATCCCAGATATTAGGCAAGTCCACAGTATCACAGTTATAAAGGTAAAGCATCCTCCTCCAGGTGTGAAAGACGTGATTTCTATTTCCTCTCACAGGACACAATGCTTTGAGAGCAACATTCATGCAGACTGAAAATAACCAATGTTTAAAAGTTTATTAATAATTCACACTGCCCTGTGTTAATTTTTCAGGTTTTGCTTACAAAAGAAGAATAAAAGGCCCAGTAAATGCTTGCTCAAAGTTCATGAAAGTTGTTTCATTAGGCCAGTTAACCACAGCTACCCGAGTTCATTTACTCTAACAATTTGCTTTATTTGCACAGTACCAAAGACTTTTTTAAACTCATGGAAAATGCAAAGTAATTTTGTTACAAAAACATCCTTAGAGAGAATTTGCAGAAGTCTTTTTTTTTTTTTTTAATTTCTTTTCTGCATTACTTTCCTGAAGATACTAAGCAGAATAGATTCACATATTAGTTTGGGTTGGAAGAGACCCTTAAAGGTCATGTAGTCCAGACCCTTGCAATAATCAAGAACATCTTCAACTATATCAAGTTGTTCAGAGCCCAGTTAAACCTGTCTTTGAATATTTTCAGGTATGGCACATCTACCACCTCTCTGGGCAGCCTGTTCCAGTGTTTCACCACCCTCATTGTAAAAAAAAATTCTTCATCTATATAGTTTAAATCTACACTCTTTTAAACCATTACCCCTTGTCTTATCACAACAGGCCCTACTAAAAAGTCTTTCCCCATCTTTCTCATAATCCACCCTTAACTGCTGAAAGGTTGCAATATATTCTCCCTGTAGAAATTAATAACCAAGTTTTCCAGGCTGAACAACCTCACTCCCTCAGCCTTTCCTCATAGGAGAGGTGCTCCATCCCTCTGATCACTTTTATGGCCTTCCTCTGGACCTCCTCCAACAGGTCCATGTCTTTCCCGTGTCCGGAGCCCCAGGACTGAATGCACTACTGCAGAGTAAAGGGGGAGAATCACTTCCCCCGACCTGCTGACTGAACCTCTTTTGGTGCGGCCTGTACCTATATGCATGTTTCCATTTTTGTTAGGTAGCAGTAACTCACAGTACTACTTCGCATTTAAAAACTACATTCCCGGTGGTTTGAATCAGTTCTCACGAAAGAAACCTAAGTGATACTATAAATAGACAATTATGCTGTTAATATTGCCTCAGAAAGTATAACTGAATCCAACTACAATTACCCAAGCATGGGAGCAGGGGCTTTAGTCCTTTGATAAGATCACTTCTCTCAAAAGCACTAATTCTGTAACCCCTATTTCCTCAGGCAGCCATTTCTCAATCCATTCATTTAAAGAATATATATATATGTATATGTTGAGTTCAGGCATAAAGACTGCAGCACAAAACATGCAATTGCTGCATCATATTTTGATGCTAAACACAAAAACACTACCTTTGACACCACATCACTGTATTCAGAGTTGGAACGATTCTTTGCAAAACTGGCACTGTAATTTTAGTATTTACATTTGTTCCCTATACACTGTTTCATTTCTGTGATACACTTAATTAAAGATGGAGTCATAAAATGAATGCTACTTTACAAGCAAGGTTGCTTAAACCTCTGCCTGAGTCTGACCTTAACAAGAAGCAAGAGAAATTATATACTCAATAAAATAACTCCAATTATTGACTGTAAGAACACAGCTTTTTAAAATGGCATGTTTAATGCATTGACTAGGACGCCATTAGTTACCTTGAAATCCAGTTGAAGCATCAGCAGTATGACTTGCACAAAGATCAAACTTATCATTTCATTTTTGAAACAACTGCTTTTAGAATACTTAGCGTATGTAAGAAGTCAATGCAAGAAGAAGGAACTTTTGCTACATCGCTAGACAAATAGATTACTTTGTTACCTTCAACTACAATGCCTATGTTAATTATTATACTCCCAAGACATCCTGATATGACGAAAACTCAGTAAAATCTTGCATGAGCTGGTGGGCGAGGCATACTTTCTTCATCTGGAATAAATGTAAGGGATAATTAACGTTCTCTAAATGAGCAGTTCAAGAACAGTACGAACCACTGCCTCAACTACAGCCTGTAAAAAACTGACTAGGGGTGGAGCTGTGTGGGTTTTGCTGGAGGTCGAATGCCACCTTAAGGACCCAGGCATGGCTTGACATTCACCTGATACTGTGGTCATCAGCAGAGGAAAACGTTAGTGCTGAAGATACTCTGAGAAAAGCATGAATGGTGTGCTTCCCCTAGTCCTGATAACACACTCCTGCTTGCAGCTGGGACTGTGTGCTCTGACCTACAGTATTGATTCATCCTCTCTGGCATGCTGCCTGGAGACACCATCTCTATCTGAAAATCCTTCAAGAAAAGACAAGCTTAGGTGCTGTCTCACAGATGCTTCATCAGTCTAATAACACTTTCCAGAGTTCCATCCTTGCAGACACTGCATTTATAGGTTATTGCTTGAGACAAGCTCCTATAAAGTTAAGAAAATGGACATTATGGGCACTATATGGAGCCCTCTAGAAATAACTCTGCCTGTATTTTAATCAATAAAGGACATGTTAACAGCTCTAGCTAGACAAAGCAGTGAAACACCCACTCTGCCACTTCTCTTTCAGATTTCACTGTTTCCTAATTGAATGATTTTAAGGTTCAGAAAACAGGTTTCCAGTCTGTACACATTGCTTTTTCTCTCCCCTCTCTTATCAGCTGTCAGTTTTTCTTGTGATTTGTTGTGCAATTACAAGCACTCATCTGCAAAGAAAACATTCTTATCTGTTCCTTTCTTTTGTCCATGCTTTTTCTGACTCCTGTTTCTTTCAAGACCTATTTTTGTAGCTGAGTCCCCTGACTAGCCTAACTGAGAAATCAATACTTGCTTTTATTACTTCTCCCTAAGGATGAAACTTGAAAAGTTGATTTATACAAGATAATTGACATCTTTTTGTCCACCGATACTCTGTCTGAAACAGGATCAAAGTTCAAAAACTAAAGCAACTCTACCCTTTCCCAAAGCTTACTGACAGTTATTTGTCACAAAAATTTATCCTGACAGTGTCTTACAGTTTTTATTTGAACAGAGAGGCAAAATGCAACAGGGGATGCAACTTGGCCTCTTAATGAATCTATTACTGAAATTTGCACCTGGGCAATCCTCAGTACTGCACAGAATAACAATTCTTAGGATTGCAACATCCTAACAAAAGCAAAGTAGAACAGTTTTGTGGAAAATAACTAAATAGAGAAACTCGTCATTATTGAAAATGTTTTCCTCATTGTTGAGGAAATAAGATTTGTAAATAAAGTGGTGTCAAAGAAACATGAATTTTTCCCAAAAGGCATCTGTAGATGTATGTTGCTTTTTGGTATTATTAGTGTGTCTTTCAGTGTGTAAAAAAGAAACAAACAAACAAATGAAAAAAACACCCCTCAAAACATTTTTAGGTCATTATTTAAATTTTTGTTTATTTTATTCAGGATTTTGCTCAGGATTCAAAATAACAGCACATAAAAGCCAAGCAGCATAGTTTTGAAAGTTGAATAAATAGCTGCAATATAAAAGTACATAATAACTATGCTACATATAGTAAGTGACTTAGAATTGTCCATGATTATATATGCTCATTTAAGATAAATTGTTGATTAAAATGTGATCTCCCAGTCAAGAATTCTAGAACTCTGACCTGGAACATCACAGAGCTGCAGAGAAACCAGCTGAGATTTGAATCTAAAAGGGATACACAGAAAAAACCCAGAAGTGATGCATATATTAGACATGCTACTAGAATTTTCATTTGATACTATGGTTTTCATTCTCTTCAAACATTCTTTATTGGTGCAAATTTGGAGTAGCCGGTATCAATGCGGTAATCAGCCTCCCCTGCCTATCTCTTCCTGGATCCTTGTCTAGCTCCATCATTTTACACTAATATTGCTTCCTGGAAGGCCCCAGAGTTTGGTTGTATGAGAAGTCCCAGAAAGTTCAAGACTGTTAATAAAAACACATAAAGAGAAGCTCTCAATTCTACCATCTCCCTAAACATTTGCAATCATCTTCTCACCCACACAGTTCTCCCATTAGCTATTTATTTTGCCATAGCTGCAATCTCTCAAACAAATTCTGTACAATGCTGAGATCAGATCAGGTTACCATCACTTAGAGCCAGTTGTACAAATAAGGTTCCTAGCCACTGCAGGGAGGAATCAATTATTTAGTTGAGGTAAAATGCCACCAAATTCTTGATACATTTTCCCAAGAGAGGAACAATTTAGCACTTTTTATGATAATACAACATAATTCCAATGTCCTTTTTGCAAAGTTAATGGATATAACATGCTTTGACTGACAATGCAAGCCATTTTCTCTGTCCTTTTTTAATAAAGCTTAAAGAATACAGGTTTTTTAGATCCCATGACAGAACCCTTCTAATCTGTGGTGACATTCTTCCCGAGGATTAGTAAACATGTGAACAGGTGCATAATCGATTTTGCTCTCCCGTTCATTAATGGATTTTCAATAGTATTCTAAAAAACAATTAACAGCTGCTTTATTTCAAATAAAATTTAGCATTTTAGCTTCAAGGTTGCCACACTACTAAAACAAAAGTAATCTCCTCTTTCTCCAAACAGCAGAAACTGTTTCACTTTTATTCAAAGCCCAAACTTGAGGAATAATGTTTGACACAGTAATGATTTCTTCATTGTTTCAGTACTGTAAAGCAGATTAAAGTATATCTAAAATAATATCAAAATTAATAATTCTGACACAAATTATTAGAAATTATTTCAAGTTATTATTCATAGTATCCTGGGTTCAGCAGTAGCAGTCATTTTTCTCTTTCTTGGTAGCTGGTGCAGTGCTGTGTTTTGACTTTCAGCCTGTGAACAGAGCTGATAAAAATGATGTTTTGGTCTGGCCAAGGACTTAGTGAGCCTCATGCTCTGCCAGGGAGGAGGGGAAGCCGGGAGGAAGCAGAGACAGGACACCTGACTCAAACTGACCAAAGAGGTATTCCATACCACAGCACGTCATGCCCAGGATGTAACTGGGAGTTACCCGGAAGGGCTAGGGGGTCTGCAGGGTTGGAGGAGGTATCGGTTGGTGCTTGGTCGGGCTGGGGGGGGCGAGTTATCGGTCACCTGGTGATGAGGTGCTGTATTCTCTTCCCTTGTTATTTCCTTTATCATTGCTATTATTGGTGGTAGCAGTAGTGATTTGTGTTATACCTTAGTTACTGAACTGTTCTTATCTCAACCCGTGGGAGTTGCATTCTTTTCGATTCTCCTCTCCGTCCCTCCAGGAGTAGGGGGAGGGCAAGAAGAGGGGGGGGAAGTAGGTGAACAAGCTGTCTGGCTGGGGTTAAACCACGACACATAGCAAAAGGAAACCCATTCCTTTTGATGGAAGACTTACTCCAATAAGAAGCAGATTGTTAATGTATCTTTTATCATATTTGTTTCAATATTGGACTGAAAATGCCACTTTTAGATAAATGATCCTTTCTACACATCTACCAGCATGCTGAGTTCACTATAACACATCTATTGATGAGAGCTGTTTGCTCTCATTCTTTGTCCTTTCTTATTCAGTTGTTTTTTCCCTCGATCTTATACAAGAGACTACTGTTGGTTTTTGTCAATTTGTCATCAGATATAAAGTTCTGCTATTCTTAAGACACTGAATAAATTGAGCCTACTAGAAAGTGTATGATCTTTTATTTAGGATTACATTTCCAGGATTTATTTGCCCTGTCTTTGAATCCCAGCTCAACTGCCTAGAACTAAGTTTGATGGTCCATGACAATAGGGCTGTAAAAAATCCACTCTTCTGAATAGTAGTGACAAGTGGAAAATGGCTTATAATCACTTTGTCTTCTAACTCAATAACTGTTTTTATGAAAAATAATTACACTTTGCAGCAAAAATAGCTTCCTCTCTTTCTAGGGTAAAAACATAATTTTCCAATTATGAACTTAATAACCAACCGTAAACCAGTAAGGCTGTATTCCCAAGCCTAAAGAAAATTCTATCTGGCTGCACATAGGAGCAGAATGAAAATTAGGTTTTTTCTTTTTCCGGTGATTTTTTTCTCCAGTCATATGTCAAAACCAAACTAACAATAAGTATGTGAATCCCACTCTACCAGTGAAAAGAAAAAACTTACCATGAGTAGTAGCAGTAGCTCATTGGAAAGAGAGATAACTCAGGATAACCCAGATAACCCTGGGGAACTGTTGGAAAGACTTTAAAAATCCCCTTTTAAAGTGACATCAGGCAGGCTGCAAAAGAAGTGAGCGATCTAATCCTAGCATTCAGCCTCACAGGCTCCAAAATACTTTGGACAGCCTATTCCTTCCAGCTGCTAGAGGCAAGTGGAGCTTCAAAAGCGTAAGAGACTTTGTTTTCGGAGACTGATATGAAAGGCAAAAATCCTTTACAAAAATCTAAGCGGCAAGGAAGGAAAGTCTTTAGTCAGGCATTTTCCTAAAACCTCTTAATAGTAGAGATTATTTATTTTCTTTCAGTAACTTCAAGTATCAGGTTCAGTTATTTTGCTGGTGTGACGCAATACGTGAAGTCCTTTTTGCAATAATCTGATTCAGTGTTTTATTACTGACTTGTTTTTTTAATTTGTCCTGGTATTGTAATTTGTTTTATTCCCTCCAGTGCAGGTAACATTCATGGGCACATGGTGCAAAACATCTACCAGCAAGTAGAGAACGTGACTAGTCAATCTTTGCATCCCATACATTACGTTACATCACAATGGAGCCAGTGAACCTTCTCTGTCCTTTCAGGGAATCTGTTCTTTCATCTGCCTTCCTGACAACAACTAAAGCCACATTACTCCACACTGGATTATCTGAACACCTTCAACGTAGCTTCCTGTGCTAAATTACATAAATTTGAGCTGATAAAAATACCATGCAGATACCAGTGAGAAGACCCTAAACAGTCAGGGCTATTCAAATCTATATTGAACAAGTCAAAATCTGGAAATTCCAATAATGCCAATTTAGGTGTAGAAAACACATAACACTATGTGAAATATGTCTGCAAAAGGTTTGTTTCAATTGCCACTGTTATTTGTATTATGGTTTTGATCTGGGGACTCCATCTGATCCACAAACTAACTGAATTAGGCCTTACATAAAAAGGAGAACTGCGACACAAAACAGCAAATGAGAATTGTAAATAATACACATTCTCTAGTTCACAGTAAATCCATATAAGCACTCTCTATAGGGCTCCTAGATCAGATTGGTAGCAATTTTATCTATCATAAGAGTGCCGTGGAACTATATTTTTCTGTCACATCCAACTATATTTTTCTGTCACATGCAAGGAAAGAAATCTCTGAAACGATGTCATCCAAATGCAGTTTCAAAACACACACATGATCTGCAAGGCAGCCCCAGAGGTATTAAACTGGCAAACAAGGATGGATGGGAAATGAAAAAAGAAAAAAAAAAAAACCAACCCCAGGAGAAAAAAAAAAACACACAGCAGGAATTAAAAAAAACCACAACACAACCCAATTTTGAATACATTTTTATAATCTATAGCTTTCCTGGGCAACTGCTACTTAAAGATACATTGCCACAGATTACATGACTGCCAGATGCCAACATTGACTGCAATGTTAGTAACACCCTGCTTAAACATTTGCTTGCTCTCAAAAGCATTTCCTCTTTGTACCTGACATATTCATCAATTTACTATCTCTCCCACCTCCCTCTCCTTCAAGTATACAGAAATACTGGAGAACTATCAGCAATTCTGAAGGTTCTTATTGCATCTTACTGAAATAATAATATTTTTTAACAGCTCAAATGGTAGTGTGATTTGTCTGAATGTATGCTAATATTGATTCTCTTTCACCTCTGTTACAGTGATCAATGCTCATCTATTTTATAGGTCTCTGACAGCACTTTCCTGTGTAATTACAAACACATTCAAAACAATTTCTCTTTTTTTGCTTACACTACGCAAATGGGATTTCTCTGTGGTATATAATGAAGCACACACAGTTGTCATTGCCTGAGATGCTTCGATTACAAGCTCAGCAAAGCAGCAGCATCATTGCAGTAGTTGTAATATCACTTTAGCAACCAGCACTACCCCTTGGAGTGAGAAGTTTGGTATTCTGGGAAAAAAAAGATAAGTTACATTTCTGTAAAGTAATTTGTGTCTTCCATTACAATTTTATTATTTATGAACACTTTTAATAATTTTCTCACCTAACTTAAACCCAATGATTTTGTTCTGTTTCAGCAGTAATAGTTCAGGTAGACATAAACCTTTATGAAACATAAATAAGGATTTGGCCAAGCAAGATTTAATTGTCTCATCCCTCTTCCTTAAATAGGTGCTACTCATGTAGCACCTATTACCTGGCATCTCAGACAAATGAAAAACAAGACACGACACTTAAGGCATCCACAAATTAGACTAACTCACTCTTTCAATTATATATTTAACACTATTAAGGCTATTTGTGAATAATTTTCTATAAAAATTGAAAAACAGATTCTCTTGACAAATTTATTCTTTAAGTGCAGCTTGGTCCAGTGACTATGGGATGTCAGTCATCTAAGACTCAATCTGGAAGATGTTATGAAGAGAGGAAGTAAGAGACAGAAGGCCATACTCTTCCAATCGCCTTGTGATATAAGAAATGCAGAAAATAAGGCAGCAGGGCTTTTTGCACAGTTGGAAAAGAAGGAACTGAAACAGTCTAGAAGCAACCGGTACGATTAGGTCTTGGTGCTCTGCGGTTTCACATTTATATTCATGACCTAAAGTAAACTGAATCATCACTGATAACAATTACAGTTTCAACAGAGATGGAGGAAATGGAAAACCCTGCACTGCCTAGGTAAAGCAACCTGAACTTCTCAATAAGTAAAAGCACATAGCAGGACATGGAATACGAAAAACACTGTCTCACATGGAAGATACGAAAATGCAGACTGTGCCTTCAGAATAACAAGAAAACCTGATTTGGGAAGGAAGGAAGGAAGACTTAAATGTGCCACAGCAACCAGCTGAACACAAGCACCCCACATAATAATTAAAACCTAAAAAGCTTCCTTTAGAACAAGAACGCTCCAGGAACTTAATTATTTTGCTTTCAAAGAGAAAGTTAATGATGAAACAGAAAGCATGGGAAGTTAATGAAAAACACAAAGTACCAACAGCAGAATGGGCATTTAACTACACTTAAAAAAATTTAATTAACTAAGGAATAATAGTAGCATATTTGTACTGTATTTTCACTATAGGAGGAAGACAGAATGAAATGTAGTGTCTGGAAGTTAAACAAATCCAGTTAAATGCAATTTACCAGAAATATAACTGATTGGCAAGACAAATAGCCAAGGACTGTGGTTGTTCCCTTCATTAATTTGTTTCAACCAAAAGTCAATCTTTTCAAGAAGCCATGCTTTTGTTCAAACAGGAATGAACTCAGAAGTCTTAATGTCATGCGATAGGCAGAAGGTCACACTTGATGATCACAGTTGTCTCTCCTGACCTATTGATCCATGAATGAATGTTACATTAACATCTTTGAAGCCTGCTTTTTTATTTATTAATACTGTGAGTATTCTATATCAAATGAAACTGAAGCAACATGTCACAATATGGCATTTGATTTGAAAAGGACAACACAGAAAACCCAGCTATCATTACTTTGTCACATACACACATGCTTAAACTTATAGCTACAACACATTTTTATAATTTTTCTGCTTAAGTCATTGATTCTCGAAAGATTTATGTGTCTTTGAATCTTAAAAGAAATAGTTATATTTAAAATACTGTCCTATTAACTACCAAAAGAGAATCTGAAGAAGATCAGTATTTGGAACTGATGAAACAGAAAATTTGAGAAAACATGAAACAAATGACACCTGAGACTATACAAGCAATGTGCAGATTCCTTTTCTTATTGCATGAATACTAGAAATAATGATGATTTTTATGGTACATTTTTGAGTTTCATGTTTAATACAGTTTATGAAATAAGTTCAATATTACTCCTTGATGTATTACTATTCTGCCAGTGTTCAGCTGCCAACAGTAGTTAAATCTGATTAAAGCCCCCTGCCGAGTTAATCAATCTGATAATGTCAGACATTATTAAGGAAGCATACATGATACGGTCACACTGTCTATTATCGGTGGCATGTACACCAGTGCCTTTGTCTTCACAGAGCACTGAAGCTACTTAAAATAGATAATCATAAAAAGGATAAAAGGCATTATAAATTTTCAGTCTCAAACATTTGTATGCTAATTCCTGCTAAAATACAGCTATTTAATAAAAGATATGTTCATTTATTTTAGGGGTTGGGGAATAACAAAAGAAATTTAAAATTTTAGAGCAACAGAATGCAGCATAAGAGTATTTTACACCATTCTGATCCACGCAAGCTTGTTTCTAAATAAAAAGGTCTTTTTGCTTTAGCATAAATTCAGTTTACAGAAGCTATGCCTCAGTTTAAGCCATACTAATGCACAAAACCCCACAGATCTTCAAAACATTTGTATACTACTTGACCTACTCAGAAGTCAGCAGATATTGCTTTTATGCTACTATTTCACTAATACTTCTTAATGCTGAAATCATTCGTTTTTCAAAGTGA
The DNA here is from genome assembly GCF_033783945.1 of Neopsephotus bourkii. Taxonomy (NCBI): domain Eukaryota; kingdom Metazoa; phylum Chordata; class Aves; order Psittaciformes; family Psittacidae; genus Neopsephotus; species Neopsephotus bourkii. The sequence goes on from NW_026901618.1 coordinate 3,494,391, forward strand.
GCTGCTTCTTTTCTCGTTTACATTAAAAAAGCAGACTTGTCTATTTACATTGAGCTGCATTTAGTCTTTGGATTTCAGCACTATCAGCAAAAATATCTATCCTTAGCACTAATGCTAACCATCTCCTCAACAGATGAAGACTTTGTAACACCTACAGCCCCTTTGCAAAATATGTGAAAAACTGCAGATGCAAGAAGATGCTATTTCATAACAGAGAGCACACATGCAAAGGGACATGGGGGTGGAAGTAAGGGCAAAAGAAAGGTGGCCAATGAAACACAAGTTTCAACTCTAAGGATTCAGTAAATAAATCCAGCATAAATGAGAGGTTGAAGCAAACTCCCCTCCTGGACCTGATGGAAAGGCATTTCCTGTAGGGGCTTACAATCCAAGAGAAGTTAAGCGGCTGATGCCTATTCTACCTACAGATGGTTACCTGGGTACCCAGCTGAAGATGGTTACCTGAAGGCCCCAGGTTGAGTGCCTGTAATGAACTCTACTCAACTGTTCCTGACTTGGTTCAGCACTGTAACATCAATTATCCCCTCTACATGGCTATCTATTTTATCAGTATCCCTATCAATTTAATGTTCAATCCTGAATCAAATAATTAATAGCTTGCAAGACACCTACACTTCAAAATCATAAATGTAGTCCAGATCTAGATCTTCTAGTCAAGGCAGAGATGCCTAAATTGTTTTTTTTTTGTTTTGTTTTTGTTTTTGGTTAGTTTTTTTTTGGTAAAAGTTCTATAAAGCATCTTCCTATGCTCCTCTAGAAGCAGAAATGATTTAAATAGCGTTATGTAGTGTACATAGAATGGTATGTGCCTTTGGTAGATTCAAGATCCCTGCATGTGAAAAGTCAGTATCTTGACTAGGCAGAAGCTCTCAGCTGTGGTGCAGGGCAAGACAGTTATTCCAGACAAGTCTGAATTATATCCATATGTTTATATGACTATAATTGGCGCTTTCCATAGCTGCAAATCCCAAACACAGAATTTAGCAGCATAATATTTTTCCCCATCATTTTTGCTTTTAGAAGCTCTTTCTGCACCATGTTTGTTTCCCAATATTCAGCTGCACTTTAATTGCAGCATTTTTATTTTTTTTTTCCCATTTAAGAACTAAAGAGAAACAAATCTCAATGCTGCTTAACTACTGGATTAACCCTAGCTCAAGAACTGGGATACAACAGGTATTTCCAGTTACAACTGCATAAGGTTCTTCAAAGAAAATACTACAACTTATGTTTAATCAGACTGATTTGATCTTTATCATACAGCCTTTTAGAAGAAAAGGCAGATTTAACCAATGTTAGTTCTTTAAAGAACAGCAACAACTTTCAAAACTTGCTACAATTTTAGAACAAACAGAAGTGAAAGGGTTTTTATTTTACAGAGAATCCCCCTTTCCTCATTTTCCTCTCCTGCCTTCACACAAAAATATGCCCAAGCTGTAGAACACCTGGTAAAATAGGAAAGAAGCAAGACAGTGCCTGTAAGCAACAGTTTATTATGTGTTTGTGACTTAGGGCTGATTCCCCATGTGAATTCTCTAATGTCTAATATGGGTTTCATCTGAATATTAATATTCTCACAGGGCAAAAGTCTCTATCAGTAATCTTATTTTCAGGAATCTTCTATGCATTTAATATATTTGAAACCTCTTTCCCTCTGTCACCTTGGGTTGAAATTTGGCCACTGATTGTCAGAGGGGACAGTCCTGAGGAAGAAAGGAGCAGCTGACAGGATTATCAGGGATATGTAGGAAACCTGAACACATAAATCGTATTTCACAAGAACACTTACCCAAAAATCGCATAACCCGAACAAGACACTAAAAATTCACCACTCTATACAGTCCAAAGGTATGAAAACAAAACTAGAATTGAGGACTTCCTTAGTTTAACACCAGTAAAACTGTTCCCCTCATAATAGACAAACTACAAAGCATATTCTGAAATTAAATGTTTCTCCAGGTCTCTCCAGAACAGCAGATCCCTGTTTATATTATGTGTGGTGAGCACAGATGGAAGTACTTCCAAAACCCAGTTCCCTCCTAATGTTAGACATGTCCCTAAAGAGGAACTTCTGCCTATCGAAGAAAGTCTAGATGTGTGTTTTGACCTTTTGTGTTGCTACTGAACTTATCTCACTAGAGCAGTTGTTGGAAGATACAGGCTCTCTTGTTTTCTGGGTGAACTGTTGAATGTATGAGAGGGAACATGTTGCCCCCGGCCACTGGCACGTGAAAGCAAGAGCTACAAGGATTAAATGTGGGCTCTGGGCCATATGGTGTGTAGGCTTATTGTAGGAATTTAGCATTTTTTAGACTCCTACTTTCCTGTCAAATTGGTTGAAATTAGCCATCGAGCTTCCTCTCTATAAACTTTGGAAACAACACCATGACTGTATAATCTTTTGTCATTGAAAACCAGATTAAAAGGTAAAGAAAAATAACATAGAAACTGTATTTCTGTTCTTCAGAAAGGCAAGAAGGAGGAGTTATAGGAGATGTTTTCACAAACAGGGATATTTATGGAAGCGAGCTTTAATAAAGGTAAGCTTAGCATTACAGAAATGAGTGTATATTACATCATACAAGCTTACTGCTATGAAGGTTTAAAATAGAGTTCAGAAGCTAAGCCAGTTTAAGCCACAGAGTAGTATTCCATTATCCTTCCAGAGAAAGAGTATATATGACTGACATACAAAAACATAATCTCATTTGCTATTTAGCTACTTCTAGAAATGCAATATTATGCTAGGATGTCTGCAGATAATACAAATGCTGTTTTGTGAATGAAATAATATATCAAGTAAAATACAGTACCAAGCTCTGTATCTGATGAAATGCTTCTAGCCTCCAGATAGTTATGTCAGAAATGAATTTATTTTAAATATACTATGACTACATCTATTCAAGATATTTATGCTTTAGTGATACTTAGTCTGGAGAGGATATAAACTGTAAATTGGGACTGTCGACAAAGTTGAATAAGTGTAGACAGGCGGGGGGAGGTTGTTTGTTTTAAACAGGACACAATTCCTTATCCACTGATCAAAACAGCACATGCTTGGCATTTCATTTTAGTTGAAAAAGTTTCATCATGTGGCAATCAGCAATATTGTCTATTCATCTGCACCAGTGTTCTCATTTATTTTAATGGGCCTTCAATTGTCCACCAAAATGCCTTCCCATCCTGCCCCTACCAAAAGGTGAGGTTCAATGCCACAGATTTCTCATTAATAAAATCCAAACCCTACCCCTAAAATCAAGCTTGTTTTGGCTTTAACATAAGTTTTGCAATATGCCCTAGTACTTTGCATCCTTTCTGGTGAAGGGAGGTAATCAATACATCAACCCATTCAGACAAAAAATTATCTACTACCTATGCACTAACCTGTCCTCTACTGGAACCATATTCACAACAAATTTAAAGCTATGAACAGGAATAATTTCTGGAGCATGCTGTGGCACTAGATGACCATTTAAGATCAACCAGGCGATTGAAGGTTTCTCAGTTAATATATGAAATATAGTATGTAATAGCAAGTATGCAACCGCTGCAGCAGCTATAGATACCAGAAATAAAAATACTCTCCTTTGATGACAGTTTGGCCAAATGGAAAAATTAAACAAACAAACAAAAAAGCAAATATGAACCAACCAAACAAAAAACACTAACAAGAAAAAATATTACCAAAACAAAAACAAACCAAAACCACCCCAAAACCAAACACACAAAGAGGAGATACATATCAACAAGAGGGTTACAGGGACAGTATAGAACAATGAACATCCAGGATATTATTCCCTATTTCTGATGCTCAGAGGAAAAAAGGTCCAGCAGTGGGAAGGAAAGGGTACAGTGGTCTAATTATCAAACACACAGATAATTTAATGATGCCAGGGAAGACCATATAATGACCAGCCTCCTAAGAACCAAAGCAGCAGAACTCAGTGTCTGTGTAAGATCCCAGAAAATGTTTGGGGGGAACTAGTCCCCGTGGCTCCTAAGAGTACTGACAATGGAGCAAGGGCTGGGAGAGATCTGAAAGCAAGACTTAAGAGTTAGGCTGAAGCTTGGGGCTTCAAGTGCAGAGCTGTATGCTCTGGAGTCTTCCTAGCACTACCCCCTGGGCTACAGACAGACATCACAGTAGAATAACTGATACAGGAAGAAGTTCAGATTTATTTTGAGAGGGAGAACTTTTGGATTCAACAGAGTTGATATAGGAAGAGGAGTCTTTTCGAATGTGGAAGAAGACAGGCTTTCCACTTCACACCTTCAGGCAGAGCTGCTCTTTTATGGGAAAATACCTAAAAGAATGTTAAGCTTCTGTTATACTCCCTGATCAAATTGGTTCCCAAAAGTAGTAATAATGTATTCTCTCTTGAAGGAGAAAAGGTTTGTTCGACTTGTGATTACATGATATTATCATTGACTGATCTATTTTAAGTTAAACCATGACAGGGGAAAGGCTGGTAGGGCAGAGATAACATTTACTATGCTCCAGCCATATTCAGAGCTCAGTGAACCCTGAAAGGAAAGTGATAACTGTTAAAAAATCTCCAAGGAAAAACAAGCAAGAAATACAGAGGGTAGAAATAGTCTCTTGCTCTCGCCTGCACATACCCAAATAAAGAAACATCCAACAATATCCTGATTGTTAGACATCACTGTACACAAAGGTATGTCTAAGAATCAAGCACTGTCAATCAGAATTTCTATTAAGACTGGAGATGAATAGAGAATGGAAAAGACTCCAAGATGATGAATCAAAGTACAATTGAGGCAAAAAAAGAGAGGGGAAAAAAAAGAAAGGTAGTTAGGCAAAATCAGCCAAAGTTAGCCACAGATAGCTATCCTTATGTCAAGCAAAGGCACACGAAAGAATAATGCTATTATAACATCCTAATTTATTGACCATGTTATTTACTATAAATCATTCATCATAATTATCAGAGTCAAATAAGCTCTTTTTCACCACCTGAAATGATTAAATACAGTTTGACTTTGGAATGGTAAATACAAATATGAATTTCCTTTAAAGCTAAACAGCAAGAAAATTAAACTCAGTGAAATTCAGAATTAAACAAGCTTGTTTCACACTCTTCATGTAGTAAATAAATAAATAAAACATTAATAGAATCAGTAAAGCCAACACTGGAGCTACATAAGTAGCATTGGTTATTTCAGGTGCACAAAGTTTAATAATCACTTTCTGAGCACGGTTTTCATCCACACACATTGAGAGGACAAATATGCTGTGGGATGGTCAATAACTCAAATTTAATTTTTACATGTGGTAAAAAGTGACAAGATTGATAGCAATACACCATCCATTCTCATCAGTCATACTCAGTCCTCAGACCTCTATTATCCACAAATACTGCTATACAATCAGAAAGAAAGAACTATTGAATTATTTATTAAAACTGACACCATCAATTATGCTCCTATGTAAAAAGTCATTGAGCAGCCACTTAAAGAGCTGGAATGCACATTTTGACCACGTTAACAACCACAGTGCTTTGGAAAGGATAGAAGCTCTTCTCGGGCATTTTACATGCGAGAAGTTAAACTCGCAAAAGCACCATTTTCTGCCACTGCAAAGCAAAGTCTTGTGTTTCTGGCCAACAAAAGCTGAAGGTGTAATTTTTTTTCTGTCCCTCATATCACCTTTTGACACAATCTGGAATGTCACACAGACATGCCTCAAATGACAGCTTTAGAATAGTCTTTCCACATTGTAAGGCAACAGTGACCATCATCAGTGCCAACAGCCCCAAATAATGAAATGGGGTATGGGTGATATTTCTTGGCAGTCAGCTGGACGCACATGCCAAACTTCTGCTCTCTTGGTACAAGCCAGGAACTCAGCTGCCTTGTTCCCTTTTAGCACATGGGGTCCTTTTTAGTTCACACATTATTTTAATGAAACTTCTATCACCTTTTAACATCAGTGTTATTAAGTTCATGTTTTAGGAGACATGAATAACTATATTATTGCTGTGTAGCAATACCATAATACTAACACAACACTGCATTCAGAAGAGTGGGTTACATTCCCAAAACATCCTGTCTAGACAATTATGCAAAACCATGGCACACCAAGGTATTTCCCAGCATCACCTGGTATTCCTCACTCTGAGTAAATACAACCCAATCACAGCTGTAAAAGTTACTCTTTCAACAGCACCCAGCAGTAAGGGGGAGACCTGGAAGTAATCTAATAGACAAATGATATATAACCCCTCATATATATGTATGCCCTCAGCATGGAAAGGTGCCCAGATTTGCAGTTTCTGTTCATGGTGGTGTATCAGACTGTGCCTATAACAGTAAATTAAATAAGCCAGGACTCTGTTGGCACTAAGGCTAGCTGCCACACAATAGCCTGTGTTCATACTCCCTTACCCTTCAAAGTATCCAAATGCCAGATAGGAATGTCTTTCAGCCTTCTTTCTTCCTTGCCAGGCTCAGAATTTGTTCAGGAGAATACTGGATGATGCTGTCTAAAGTTTTGCCAGATTGTTCTAACAACTAAGTAATATTGACAACTGAGTTTTATACTCCAAGAACACACTCTGGTATTGTTAATTTTACCCATATGGATCTAAAGTATGAAGTCCAGAAGGGTCACCTCCCCTCTGAAATAAGAAGCAGCAAAACATAAAGAAATAAGTAAAGGAAGGTAACTGAAGTGGCCAGGATAAACCACAAAACACTGCAAAGGATGGACATCTTGTTACCAAAAACTTTAAATAGCTGGTTTTCGAAGTACTTAGGAAGAAACAGTGGAAGCAATCAGAGTAAGAAATATGCTGTCAAACACCCAGGAGACTTTTTATTTGTCTTAATGTCATTAGTGTTTCAGAGAATTGCCATTACAAAGAGTATTCTGCTGCATTCTACATTCTAAATGCAACTACAATTCAGTGGTCAATCTAGATATAAATTCTTGCTATTTTCATAGAACCCAGTGAAGCCCCAATGAATACACGCAGTTTCCCCCTTAATTTCAACATTTATCTGGATTACTTGGGTAATAAAGCTTCTTTTAGTTCCCCTGGTATGAAAAGGCCACTGCTATATCACCTGCTCTATTACTGGCATTTTTAATGCTAAACAGGTTCACTAACCACAAGGTCTAAATAGAGTTCTTGCTTAAACATATGACTATTTACAATATGAATGTTTATACAAGAACAAATTGGCAGCAAAGGTATTCTTGTTAAATGTACCCTCTGGATTGGTTACTTCAGATTGAGTAGCAATTTGAAACTATTTTCAAAAGCTTTTTGAGGGACTTTTGCTCCTTACATGAGGAATCATGAGGTTTTTTAGACAGGGTTAACTCCGAAAACTTCTCTTTTAGCAGTACTTGGACTGTTGGCAATAGGACGTCCCTTTGCTAGTGCCTAAAATAATGTTGAAGTTACTCTGTCTGTTCTCAATTAAACTGTAATTAAAGAATAAAATTTCAACTTTAATAGTAAAATTACTATTTATAACAGGACAATCAAGTGGAACTCAAGGCATTAACTGTTAAGCCTTGGAAATTCGAGAATCAAAACTTTGCAGTAGCAAGAATAATCTATCAAAAATTACATATATATTGATCTGAAACAGCCTTTCAAATGAATGGGCATTATTTGTCAAACAAAAAGATCATTGCATGACTGTATTTTTTTAACGTCTATATGCTAAATTAGTGTCTCCCAACCTTTTAGAATGTGAACCCTTCTGCACATCCCTCATACCATTTCTTTTTCCTCATCTTGAGTGAAAAATGCTTACATTTTCCATCTGAGGAATGCCATTCCTGCCTCTTTAGAGTCATCTTCAGAAACTTAGTACAGGGGCACATGACATGATTGTACAGAGCTGGTACAGGTCTAGACGTATTCAATGCCCATTCCTCTAACCTACAAGATGCTCGATGCCTCAACAGCAAGGTCTTTTTTGCTGACTGAATACTGTTGTAAGGCAATTAAAGTTTAAGCCTATCATTTACTCCTTTTTGCTGAGCTAGTTACTGCTTTTAGAAGCAAATAAAAGGACGAGAAAGTTTACTGTTCTGATATAAAAGAACATTTTGAGTAATATGTCTGGGTTTTCTTAAACCATTTACTGCCATTCTGGCATAGCAGGGAGAGAATGCAGGGATCCTCCATCGTGCAGACCAGGAGCCACACCACTGATGGTAATGGGGTTGGCAATTCTGCAGGATCTCTCTGAGGTTAGTCACTGATCAATCTCTTCCTGTACCTGGGTTTAAATGTGTCTCATTATGCAAAATGGTTTACATTTTTAAGAGGGGTTTCACCTTTAGAAAACCTTAAGGAACTGGGTGGTTCTTGGTTTTGATTCAAAAGGAAATGCAATAAATGCAAAGAAGTCCAGTACCTTTCAAGCTGTTCAGGATAAAGAACAGTGTTATACCATATGTATACTTCACTGAAACAAATAAGTGAAAGCTCTTAACATTAAACTTTGCTATTAAAGGACAAGACAGACAATTTCATTCATTAGAAGTCTAAATATAAAACAGTACAATCCAGGTGAGTAAAGTAGCTGCATGTTGCTCAAAATAGCTCTGCAAAACTTTCAGTGAAAGATTTAATTAATGCATTCAAATGTCAAACCAAAAATCACCAATTAATTCAAAAAGGGCAAAGACTTTGCACATCCATTCCGTGGATTCTCTAAGCTCATCCCTCAGTTTCAATCAGTTATCCGCAAACACAACTTATATTCAACTCTAACAACAAACACTGCACTACTTAAGGTAAAAACGAAAGAAAAAATTTCAATGAAGATGCTTACATATGAAATAAATCTAAACTCCCAGAAAGTCAGCCAAACACCACACAGAGCCTATTTTTAAACAGCACCTCACCCTCATTGTTTCAGATGATACACAGTTTATATACTTTGTCAAAATCAAAGTAGATAAACTGACTCTTAAGGTTTTTAATGACCTGTCAACTCAAAAATGCTGCAATATTCATGCTTTTCAACAAGGGAAAAGCCAAACATATTACATTGTATTTATCACAGAACCCCAGAATGGCTGAGGTTGGAAGGGACTTCTGGAGACCATCTGGTCCAACCCCCCTCCTCAAACAGGGCTGCCTACAGCCAGTTGCCAAGAATCATGTCCAGATGGCTTTTGGATAACTCGAGGATGGAGACTCCACAACCTCTCTGGGCAACCTGTGCCAGTGTTTGGTCACCCTCACAGCAAAAAACTGTTTCCTAATAGAATCATAGAATAGTTACGGTTGGAAAGGACCTTAAGATCTTCTGTTCAGATGTGTTTCATTTGCGCCCATGGCTTCTGGTCCTGTCAGTGGGCACCACTGGCTCCATCTTTACACCCTCTAGGTAGTTATACACTTTGTTGAGATCCCCCTGAGCTTTCTCCTCCTTACAGAATTTCATTTTAACAGAAACTGTACAGTAGATGCCATCAAAATGATGTTGTAAAACATATATTGACCTTGCCACCAAAAAATGTCTTTTGTGTTAAAATAAGGCTCCTGTCAAATAGAATCATTGAAACTAATACAGTTCATAAAGGTTAGGAAGTTAACTACACTTAGCTGACATTTCCCCAACACACTACTTAGTTCCTGGGCTTTCTATTTCTCCTTCAGGAAGAGCTAACGAATAAAGAACCAAAATGGATCCCTAGCCAAAGGCTTGCCTATGCATAAATTTGCAGCATTGAAGAAAAACACATGATTTAAAACTATTTTTACCTAAATCAGTCAAAAAGCTGAAGGAACATTTAGAAACAAGGTTTATATTGATTCAGTTTTAAATCAATAAACATAACACTAAATAAGACAGAAATGAAAGAATTTTAAAAAAATTATCTATCTATCTAGACACTTTATGATTAAAATCAGTTTAAAACTAATTCAACCAATTCATTAGCTTTCGTGGCCTGCATATTTAGATAAATCTGATGATTCAAGTCATTGTATCAAGAGGATGAAAGAACACATAGCAGAAGATGGAAGAAAACAGCACGAGGCTTGCAAGCCAATTGTTTTGCTAAAGGGCAAGTGAACTGGTGAGCAAATTAATCTGTAAACTCAATGGAAATTTTAAGACTGAATGTCATTTACTCTTAAAAACCAGACACTAATATATTGTCTCTCCACAGACAGGCAGCAAGTTTACTTTCCTCTATTTGCTATACATTATTCTATATTTGATATTGAATTCTCAAGAGAATGATCGCTTTTGAGGACTGAGATGAAGGTAGGAAGAATTCACAGTGGCATGGCTATCTTCAAACTTGCCCCAGAAAGACACAAAATGATACTTGAAATAGCTAGGGACCATGAGAATTCTGGAAGTGAAATGCAAGAAGTTTCATATTTATTCAACTGACCAAGCAACAGCATGGTTTTATGAATCAAATATATTCAGTATCATGTGTAAACTCCTTTACAGTTTGGGGGTTTGTTTTGGGTTATGGGTTTGTTGGATTTTTTCCTTCCTGGTTGTGGTTTTTATTTTGTTTCTTCAGTTGGGTTTTTGTTTGGTCTTTTTTGGTTGGTTGTTTTAAAACTTGCTTCCAACAAATTCAGGGAAATAAATTGAAAAGCAGTAACAACAACTATAATGCAATTGAGTCTCCTCTCCATTACTTATAACAATGCACTGCTATTTCCAATTCCATTTCTTCATTTCAATCAATGCACAGTCAGAAACGATGCTCATTTTGTAGCCTTTGTAATTGCTACAATATAAATCTTGAAGTTACTTATATCACTGATATACATCTAATTAACATTTTTATGTTAAATAAAAAATAATTTTTATGTTATGTTAAAATGTTTATCCCTGCCAGATACTTTTCACCTTTTCGTATTTGCATAAAGTAAACTGTAGTCAGTTTGGCAGTTTTTACAACATGTAGCATTCACTACACTTCTACACTTCTACAACATATCCATTTATCCAAACAAAACCCCTTTTATTTTTTCTTTGTAACTCGGTGTAAATGGCTACTAAAATTAGACAATATCACTGCCCCTTATGATAAGAAAAATTAAAGTATATACTGAAGTCTTCATACAAATAACTCGTCTAGACTGCTTCTGTAGTTGGACAGTCTCACATCACTGTGGTACTTACTAATCATCTCCATGTGTCTTCTCTTTGAAACATTCTTCTGTTGCTGAGCTATTACAAATAAACCATGTATGCCTGATTACGCTTCTGCACTAATAATTACAAGTTGGCCCTTTTCCATTTTGTTTGTTAAAATCTTCATTAGTCATGTGGAAAGCTGCTAAGCCATACAGAACCTAGTAATGCTGCAAAAACATATGGAAGTGCTTAGGAGTGAAAACTATCCACTTAAGAATTTACATTTGTTAGCCACGGGACTAAAATGCATATTAAATAACAGAAAAAATACATAAGTGGTCTCTTACCAGTAAGTAATGAACTGTCCTCCTACGAAGTAATAATATGCAAACACCTCAGCCAGGAATTTATGGATGGTCAAGGGCAAAAAAATCATTCCTCTGACATAAACACTAAGGTAAGTTTATTTTATCCCTACTTCTTGAAGGCTTCAAAGTGACTGTTCTATCATTGTACTGTTCTTTGCACAAATTTTTGGCCTATTTACAATACAGGCTGTTTGGTACAGTTACACCAGTTATTAATTTAGCCCCCAAATTGCATCAAATTAACATTCTAATAATAAAAAGCCCCAAACAAACAGAAACCACTTCACTGACATAGTAGCAACAAACAAATCACTAAATATAAATCAGAAGTTTTCACGTGAATAATGAAGAAGTCCATTTGGCAATGCAGAAAAGAACAGCAGTGTGAGCATCAACATACAGCTACAGCTGCTCAAAAATAAATTAAGGATTCTCAAGGCTAAGAGACCACTGTAGCTAATAATTTTCAAAGAGCACAGTGGGGAAAACCAAAAGAAATCCTTTGGCAGGCGGCAGCAGACAGAATAAAGCTCATGCATTCTCTTCAATTAAAATATTTAAAAAAAAAAAGGGAAAGCTACAAGGTAAAATCTTAATTTTGAAGCCCTTAAGGTGAAAGGGGTTATGCAAACTGAACAAAGCCAGTCCCAGATTTTGGGACAGCCTCGTGACTCTCTATGATATAGGACGACACTGCTGCATAGAGCTGACCAGCTCCCTTAAAAACTTGTGCACCTACTAAGGATACAAAAAACCCCCAACCTGCTAATTTAAAATAATATTTCCATGTTTCTACATCATTTATCTGGGCTGCTTACAAATCCCCAAATCTAGAGGGAAAAAATAAAAGCTGCAGAATCAATGTGAGATATATGGACCATTGAGTAACCTTAAGAACTTGCAATGCGTAGTAAAATTAGTACAAATTTTGGGGTAAAGCTTGGACTTTATGACTGTAAAGGTCTTTTCTGACCTAGTTGATTGTATGATTCTATGAAATTTTAAACCTCTCAATGTGCCAGTAAAAGTCAGGTCATGGTGCATACGGCTTCATATATAAGGTAACAGTACAACTGCTAAAAGCAACCACAGACATAAAAGAATTAGGATGTGTTGACAAGAGGAACTCAAGCTTTAAGCAATTCCCCACAGCCCACATGGGGGGAAACCCACTCCTTGTAAGTTCTGTAAATAACTCAGCATGTATACTACAGCGTCCATTAGTGAAATTTATACACAACGATGACCTCATTCTCTAGCACAGTTAATGAACATGACAGAAAAAAAACAATATTTTGGTTGTGTGTTTATCAGCATTTGAACTCATTTAAATACTACTTGAATAACAATTATCTTTCTTGGCTGAGCAGAGCATCAGGTTGGCAGACTGTGCTTCGCTTCTCAAAGTGACAATTAACCTTGATATCAGTCTGCAAAGTGCTCTGTACCAGCAGCAGAATAAAATTATCATTATCATATAAGTCATAAAGATTCTACTGAAACTGAGATAGCTGTTTGTACCCAGCAAGGAGCAAAGCAGGTTGTTGCAGAACATCTTAAAAATGCGTCATTCTACAGCCTTCACATTGTGGGCTTTTGAAGCTGTATTTGTGGCTACCTGAAAATGTATGCCACACGTATATGCCAAAGCACTCACAGTTAACATACATTATTAACTAAATGTCTCTCAGGGAGGCTTGCAGTGCAGGAGGTCGTTATACTTGAATCATGAATTTAAATCTGTTTTACACTACAGTAATTCCAGACTCAGAGGAGATTTGAGTTGATTATGTAATGCTTATCAGCTAGGCAGTTTCCTATCCCAATGATATGTGTGATCACCTGACCTTATTCTTCAAAAACTGCATTTTACAAACTGAAAACCAAACAAAACCCAGCAAAACCACAAACAACAACAACAAAAATGCTCAAACTAGAATTCAGTTAATGCTGGACCAAAATTCCAAATAGTCCTCTTGCACTGATGCCTTATCACTGTGTTGATAGGCTGGTGAGGAATGTACTCTGACAACCAGGATCATAGTAGCTGTGCCCACAATGGCCCACTGAAATGCCATATTAAGTAGTGCTTTTTCCCTTCTAGGCAGCCCAGACATGCAGGGAAGGAAGAAACTTGAGTCATCTTCTCTAAGAATTTCCAGCCTTCAAATGCACAATGACAAATGACTGAAAATGTTTACAGCCATTTTTGATATGACACTTCACTTTTGTAATGTGCACACTGTGCGTCAAAGTGTTTTACTGTTCTTGCTGCTACCAACAGGACATTGCCATGAATAAGACATGGCAGTGAAGCAAGCTTTCTTTTATAAATATTTTTATAGACTGACAGGTTTTATTTTATCTGTAACAGAACACAAACAAGCAAATGGTTAATTCGGGGGGGGGCACACTGGGTGTTGGGTTTTCCCCCCAGTAGAGCTGGATGTTTTCTCTGAGCCAAACTACAGCCGATGTTATGCAATACCTCAGGAAAGAGTCAAGACAAAGAACCTGCTCTTTGTACCACAGGCACAAAGTAACTCCAGAGGATTGTTTCTGGCAAGCAACATGGCTGTGTGCAGGAGATGGAAGAAGCAGTGCTTGGGTTTCTGACCCGGGCAGCAAAAGCAGTCCTCTGGGATGGGAGAGATGCAGTGCCAAAAGGTACACTCCCACAAAGTGTTTTGAATGAGCAACCCCAAGTATCTACATGATGTCTACCGCAGAAAAAATAACTTATCCCTATATAACATGGATCAAGGCTAAAACTTCCTCAGGAATCAAAAGCCAGACACTCTTCCACACAAAGTCCAGACAAGAACGCCCTTCTTTTCAAGCTATTCAACAAAATCTGAAATAATGGGAATGGTCCATTCTCATGCTAAATATTCAGTCAAAATTCATGTGCAACCTTCAAGCCCAGTTAACCCCAACAGTTTAACCCAGAACATTTAACAAATCCCATCCATGTTTACTTTATGCTACTGCAAAAGGTAGCACTGCATTTACCATGGTGGTTCTGCTGCTAGTTTTCCTTTGAACACACACTGTTTGGAAGCCCCAAATTTGAAACTTCCCTTTTATCCCTGATTTGCAAAGCTAAATGCCACGGCTACGAGCTTAACAATCAATTATTTATCTCAACAAATCTGAAACTGCATGTGAAGCAGACATCTAATTTTTCAGTCATAAACTTGTCTGAAAACGAAATACATTACATTCCATCCATTCTCTTTTGAAGGGTTATGACATACTTAAATTTATAAGCAATACATGTATTTATCCTCTTTAGGCTACCTAAGACACCAAGTAGTGAGACTGTACAGCATTTTTAAATTCTCTGGATCACATCTATGTGATCCATTAAATGACCATACAGTTGACATCATACTAAGTGTATTGCAATTATCTACAGAAACATAAATAAAATAAACCTATTTAGCTCTGGCATATGAAGTCCTAAAGACTGCCTTCTTATGTATAAACAGACTAATCATAAACTAGGGTAATAAAACATTTATTTGCCATTTGAGTATTAGAACACCTTAAAATGTAAAATAAATCCAATTTGTTACAATGGGTTTATATGCATTACCCGTATAATTGTGATTGATGCAGAAGATACTTCACTAGAGTCATAGAAAGAAAAGAATTTCCTTCAGCAATTCTGAAGTTATAAGAAGGATAATAATATCCGTTAGATTTATGATGCATATTTTCAGTGGTGATTACTGTCAACACCTCCCAAACAAAAAAGTTAAATGAAACATCAGCTAATATGCAGAAATAAAAAGGCTTCCTCCACCAATAACCTAAAAGGAGGCAATCTTTTTGGAAGAATTAAATTATTCATTATTTCCCCACTGAACAACATCATTTTCTGAGAAAGAAATTCCATCATAAGTCACTGTTGAATTTTATATAAAAGACTGTCTACAGCCAGACAATCCAGAAGAAATGCCTTTAAAATCTCTGAATTTCATAAAAGTTATACTAAGTTTTAAATAATAATTAAAATTATAATAACTTAAAATAAATAATAACACCCCCCCCAAAAAAAAGCCTTGAGAAATTTAAGCTTTGATAGCTGTGTCACGTGTTACTCAAAGAATAAGTGATGGAACTGTGTACCATTTACTCTTCAAATATAATTGAATCTCCTAAATTAAGCACAAACCTTTACATTTCAGTCTTAGCTACAGAGTCACCATCTTGGCCTCCACAACCTTTACAACATTAAAAGGCTAAAAGTGTCAAGGAAGCATATTATCACTCACCTATAGACTTCTCTAGGCACAGTATGCATCTCAAGTTAATAAAGGCCACATAAATATGGCCTTTGTGTGGAACAGACAGTAAATTATGTATTTAATTACATATTTCTCCTAAAACCCCGAAACAGTTGGCTCTCTATTTTTGTTAACATTAATCAGAGGAAACTTCAGATTTTGGCATAAATTTGACTATCATATAAAAGTTAATATTTAAAATACATAATGTCTTGCCACACAAACACGAGCTGCCATATGTGAGGCACTGCTAGGCATGGTTTCTATTAAGCTGATACACAGTAACTGGCTCCTTTCCAAGCAACATGGAAGTATTTAAAAAAACCCTGTTTAATCCAATTCCACAGCTTTGAAACAAAAATAAATTAAAGTGCTGCAAGAACTGTTAAAATAAAAAAATTAAAAGCATGTAAATAAGTGAAAAAATAAATTGTCGGTGAAAAATGAAAACAATTTTATTTCAAGTAGATATCTTAATTGTAATTAGCAACATATTAGAATCATGTTTATGATACAATTCAAAGCTGCAGCCAATTAGATACCCCCAAAAGCTTGTAACAAAGCTGCAAATGTGTAACTACAGCATAAATAAGTTTTATTGCACACCAAGAAAGCAGCACCCAGGTCAATTTCATAGTTTGTTTCTGAAACACGGTAAGCCATGCTCTGTTAGTAGCTCATGACTTTTTAGTCTTGAACTGCAGCTTTTCTGCCAGGAGATTCTGGAAAACAATTTCATTAAATGCTGACTATTAACTGTAAATCTGTGCACATTCTGCGTATACGAAGAATAAAAAATTAGAACATTGCCTTAGACTGTCATATTTATGTAAAAACAAAATGAAAGCAGCAACAAGAATGGAGGGAAGAAATCTAAAAGAATAAAGTTAACAGCTGTTAAAAAGATGCAGAATTGTGGTACTGGAACTGAGAAAGATTGGGGGTTTCTAATAAATTTCCAAAGAGACACAAAACCACTATTTTTATTTTGGAAGGAACACGAGGTACACAATGGCATTCTGGAAATAACATGAATTTGTCAGATGCTTTTTTAAAGTTTCTTAAAAAGGAAACAAATTTTAAGTATTACATAGAAGATCAGAGTTCAAATTCTGATCAAATATGGGTGTGCTGAAGACAAACAGCATTAGACACTTCTGAGATTGTGCCATTTAAGGGAACAAACATTTCATTATCAGTAATGCTGTCAGTCTCAACCAACAAAGCAGCTACTATTTTCTCCAGTTATTCAATAATTAGTAACTTACTAACAGCGATGAGTTGCTAATAAAAGCATGTTTGTTAGATGATTATCATAAAATGGCAGCCACTGCTTGTTCAGTGCAATAGTACCTACTATAGTCATACTTTCAAATAACTGTGCTCTATCAAATTTCTGTAAAGAAACTGGTCCATATGCAGTTTTATATACAAGACACTAGTCTACATTTAGAAAAAGAATAGGAAAAAAAACCCACAGAAATGGAGAACTAAATTTAAGAGCTACACATTTAGATATTTCTTTGCAAATTCTCCCAACAATGATGCAAAGTCTCAGTCAGCATGGTTACGTTTCCCTTGCTGGCAAGAAAGGACTGTTTATTTAACACACTTTTAAGGTTTTTTTTTGGGGAGAGTGTTTTTCTGGCATTTTGTGAGGGCTGTATTAAACAGATTACAAAAACAAGCATATATTTTGTCAGTTTTACATTATAAAAAAATCTGATGCTGAAAGCATTGAGGATTCTCCTTGTGCTAGGAGGCTGACTTACAAAGACCAGCTGCAGCTCAGTATGAAACCACTGGAAGAAAATTTCATAATTCCCCATGCTAAAAGCATCAAAGTGTTTGTTTTTACCCTTGTTACAGTCCGCCACCCCACCTTCCCCACACCTGCGATTTAAACTAGAGCTTTAGTAATCTTCTACACTAAGCACACTGCAAATATCATGGATCCTTTCCATGTCCTTTCAGGCACTTTTCTGCCCTTTTATGCTTCAAGGCATGTGTGATTATTACAATCCGTCCTTATGCCCCAATCTCCACTCATTTCCCTGCTTTAGCTCTGCCATGCGATGTGCTCTGGCATCCCCCTGACCTCCCAAATGTATGCTCCCACACTGCTCGCAGAAGTACTTAGTTCTAATACTATTTTCTCTTTTTACTCTCCTCCTGGGAGAGAAGTTGCCACCATTTGAAAACTGGGATAAGTGACAGAAATCATGTGGAGGTACTGTAATGCTGGGAAGTATTAATGGTGTTGTCAGCCAGTTCTTTACTTCATCATCAGTGAGTGAAGGTGCCAGTCCTGGCAAGCAGCCAGTGGCAGGCTCCTTTTAGTGCCTATTTTCCTTCCCTTCTAGTCTTCAGGAAAGTTGCTAAGGTTTCTAGGCACCAACACCAGCAATACACCCTGAAGCTTTGGAGTGCTGCATGTAATCAATCCTAAAAGCATCCACCACTGCAAGCAGAAATGGAATCAAATAGATATTATGAACTTTTTCCCTGAGGTACCTCAAGGTACCAAGGTAACTAATCTAAAAACCCCACCGGTTATATAAACAACATGCAATCTAACCCAAGTGATAAAATATAGTATAGTTGCTAATACAGAATATAATCACAGTGTGATAGTTGACGTGCATGCTTTAGGGATGCATTTCTTGCCTTTGAAGCAGAAAGGGAATAAAAATTAAAAAATGAAGCAGTTGCAATAAGTCCTCATACATTTTACATTCATTCTCATCCTCAAATGTTGATACATCACAGATTTTAAAACAACAGAATTCTGCACATTCATGTCAACCACCTCTATGTGTGTCTTTTGGATTAAGTTTTGCTGTTTGCTGTAAATTCTTAAGAGGCCTAGCTGGGCAAAGCTAAATACATTTTTTGTGTCACATTTTCCCTAGAAAGTTATAAAAAACAAACATCAGATCAAAGTAAACCTATACAGGCAGAAGGTAAACTCCATGGGTAACATAATGTAATGGGAAGAGAGCCCAGATTCACACCAAGAAGGCTGGAAATGTTTGTGAGGAAAAACACTCAAAGAAAGCATTCCTTATTCCGGTTTTCATCCCGCTCACACATTAGCATCATATGCATCACAGTTGTGTGCCTGTGGCAACAGACTGATGCATCCCTAACTGAAACAATCAAAACCACTGATCACAGTTCCTTTTAAAATAAAAATATAAGCTGCTAGATCTTGGAGAGTTTTTTCCATTTGAATTTTGTACCCACGTCCTCCCAAGATGAAATTCCTATCAGAAGAAATGGAACTAAGCCTTTCTTTAGCCAGAGCCTGTGTATTCTGTGCAAGAGTGAAAAGAACTCAACAGCCACCTAAAGGTAGTGAAATATACAATGGATACTTCCTAAGCAGACTCAGTGTTACTGAGGAAGCATTTATTGTTACCAAAAATCATTATGTAAACAATCTGTGCAAACCAAAGGAGATTAACTAAAAGAGAAGCAAATTTAGGTTGAGCAAATTGCTTTAAAAACAGAGTCCTTCCAGCAAGAATAATTGTTTTTGCATTTGGGAAAAGGCATTGCTCACTGCTTTCTCCAAATATTTTCACATTTATTTAAATATTTTAAGCAAACACATACAGCCAAAATTATTCACACACACCCCCCCCACCCCCCCAAGTCAAACTGATGTTGTAAGCATATGATCTGAAAAACTGTAAGGCATCTCTCTACTCATGTTGGAAAGCTATGTGAGTTTCCACGTGCTAGTGTGTGTGTGTTTGCATAGGGAGGAGGGAAAGACCTCCTTAACAAGTTCCTCAGGTGAAAGGGAAGGAAGGAGACTCAAGTAGGCTCCACCAGCATGTTTGATACTTGCTGCACCTGCTGCTCTAGGTAGCTACACTTCTATCTCTCTGCGTTGTAGAGCAAAGCTGACAATCTTTCCCCTCCTGATCTTCCCATGAAATTGCCCTAACATTTGTTTTCTGCTCCTGGCACTTGTGCCATCTCCTTGGCTTTAAAGTAGCACTAAGCAAGAGTTTAAACATATGGCCCCAAGAACAGTAGCTTAAATTGATGGAATTCACATAATCCCTTAGAGTTGTGAAGATCCTGTATTCAACGTTTCAGTAAAAACAGTCAGAGCAGTATCGAACAGGAATGTTGGACTCCATACAGTCAATGGCACAAGAAGCATTCATCAGGCACACTGGCCTCTCTCCCTAAGCCAAGCTGAATAATTTGCCATTCCACTTGGCTCTTCTCTACATTACCTCAAAAATAACTGTTTTAAGTCTTTTGAGTGTGATTAGTTTTCACAAGCAAAATACTAAGATGTTGGTTGTTTATCAGTTCTTTAGATAGTATAAGAAACAAGGAATTAAATGTAATGATTCCAAACTAATAGAAGAGATAAGACTACATGCAGGGGTTTTAACTGATTGTTCTCAAACGAGAGCCAGTCAATTTACCCACTAAGCTGCACAGTCCTTTAAAGTACGTTTCTGAGCCTCAAGCACCATCCCTATTCCTACGGGAGGAAAAAACGTACAACAAAAGGAATTGCAATAAATACACAGGAAAGAGAAGAATGGTGGCAAATATGCTAGAATATTAGAAGAAAATATGAAGAAGATAGGTAACAACAGTGACTTAATCAGAAAATTCTGAGCAGTTACTCCAAGTGGTGTCCACAGAGAGCTGCTATTCACATTGTGCTGGCTCTCCTTGTTTCCAGCTGCTAAGTTCACATTGAAAGAAGCTAAAAATACATTAAATACTTTCCAAATATTAGTTTCCCATGTAAGCAATTGGTACAAGTTGCCACAGAGATGTTGCTCTCTTGCCAATGAGAAGAGAAATAGTATACAGTGCTGACAATAGAAGTAATATTCTAAGAAATCTAGTCTCTTGGACAAGACACATTTCCAAATGTGAAAATTTGAAAAGGCATTATTTTAGCTACAAGAACTCCTGACTACTCTCCTCTTCCAGCAAGTCGATATATGAAAATGACACTTATGAGGGGTTCATCACCAGTGAAAAAAGGCATACTCTGCACTACTCAGAGTTGAAGTATGTGCAACATTTCTAGCAATGAAGCTTTGGTATTTCAATGAGGATAAAAAGAGAAGAGTAGCAGATGCCTACAAATTAAGTACACTGTCTCCTGACAAAATTTCACAATGCTGAAGTGATATGTGACAATACAAATGTATCCACTTAGCATTCAGGACTCTCCTTGACAGTAAATTCAGCTCTATCAAAAAGTAACTGGGAGGGAGACAGAGGGATGGGACACAACACATACCAAATACATCCAGTTCTTCCTGTTAAATATGAAGTATAACAGGCTTTTTTTATGACATGTCCTCCTCCAAAAATAGCAGCGATTACACCGATCAACTCCCACATGCCCCCCAGTTGGACTTTTTGTGACTTAGAACATCATACTTCCTCAGTCCTGAGGATTGATCCAAAGTTTGTGGAGTCAAGAGGACTCCTGCACTTGCCCAGAACCCAAACTACAGAGTATGAGTATCTATGGAGGCAGGCAACTCCAATGTCTTATAACATTAAATCTTCTTTTAAAGCCAAACATTACAGATATTTTTTTTAGGAACTCTGAAATCCACAGCTTTCCACAGTTTTGGAAATATGCTGCAAGTCACAGCAGTGATAATCTGCCAATTACAAGGCATGTGTGAGCAAGACTTTTTTTGTCTTCCAGACAAACAAGATTATACAGCCTATTCTCTTAGTGGGGATGAGGCAGGGGAAGTGTTAAGATTGCAGCTGCTGCAGAAGTGAAAGCTGCAACTCCCTTGGAGATTGTACTGACTGTGTATCCTATAGTGCCATTATAGGATGCTACTGTACTACAGTTACTGTTCCATTTTGGGTTTTTTCGTGAATGAGACAAACCTAAAGCTCTGGCTTGCTGTAGTTAACAAAAAGTCTTGCAACACATCCTGCAAAATTCAACCGAAGTTCCAATTCAGCTCAAAATCCTGCTTATCAGAACTTTCTAAATAACTACTTAGACGGTATTCTTGAACACTACTACCTTTCTTCACATCTTCTGTGACATTAGTTTTGAGATTTATCATATGCCCATTGCCCAATCATGATTTATTTTATATGTAAAAGATGACACATACTCAAGGTAAGCTGGAATCACAACCATTTCAAGTAGCTACATCTGTAAAGAAGTCTTTGAAATATGATGGAGGTGGTGTTACTAGAAAAATCTAACAACTCATAAAAATGATCTAAATTTCACTAAACCAAGGAAAGGACATATCAATACTTTAGGATATGAGACATTGTACTATAAAAGCTTGGCTTTCTTTATTATGCTGAAGAATCATGTCTGGCCGATGTATTTATTTTGTAATATTTAACCATAATAGAAAAATAGATGACATTCAAATGAAAACACTGTTTAGACTATGGCAACAGAGCATAAAGCTAAATGAAGTGATTCCGTATTTACTATAAAAACATTTGCTAATAGTAAAGTTACTAATGGTTATCTATCAAGATCACAACATGAAATAGTTCTGCATCTTAAGAACCGTGTTAAAGCAGCAGACACACAAAGTTCAACGTAATTTTTTGATTCTGCAGAACAGCATCCCACAGTGCACTTTATAGTTATTTTATCATTAACGTAAATAATTAATAAAAAAACAAACAACAAAACCAAACAAAAACAGCAGAGGAAGTCTCCAGCTCACTTCTTATTTTCGAAATTGCGAGTCACCAAAGGGCTTTCCACTAAGACAGCCAACTCTCACTTTACACTTGCTAGCAACAGGGATTCAAACTAACGTATCTGGTATACTGAAAGAACTGCTCTCTTATAAAGGGAACGATTCAGAAAACTAGAACAAACGACACTGCCCTAAAAACTATAAGCCTTTAGACTCCGTTCACAGACTTACGCATTATTCTACAGTAGACAGAAGTTTTATATTCATCTCAGCAAATCAATCCACTAATAGGCATCAGTCATCAACACTGAAGTAAAATCTGCCATTTGAAACAGCTTTGATGTGATTGAAGACTCACACAGAGTCATAAGTATGACAGAACAGCTTAGCTATTAAAATGTTTTATCTAGAAAAGAACTGTTCATCCTAGTTGACTGAAATACCCTTTGAACACTATTACTGCAAGGCTACTTCACTATGCAGCACTTTAGTACGTAGCCACTTGACTTATATCTTGAGATCCAGCACAACCACATCAAATCTGGTTAGAATATCTTCTCACACATACTTTTGCCAAGAGACCAAAACAGTAAAGCTGACTGTCATTGATTCGATACTGAAACTTACTGAGATTAATTATAAGAGCTGCATGCAATCAGCCATTTCTATCAATTTTTCTTTTTGCTGCACTAATAGAATGAATCCTACTAACCACATCAGTTGAAATAGGTTAGCAGATCTGAATAGAAGCTATTCTTCTGCACCGAGCCCAGCCCCTCACCGGGAGATACGCAGTGGCAGGGGCTCCTTTAAGCAGTGCTGTGCAGCCCTGGCCCAGCTCCAACGCTGACCATATGTCAAGCTGACAGATAAGAAGCACGAGACAGCCATCTAAAAACAACTGTATGCTGCCCGGCCACCAGGCAGCGAGGGTTTCTAGGCCTACCTCATTACTCATTTCAGAGCAAATTTTAAACACATCAAAAGTAAACACACCTGACAAAGACAAAAACCACAACAAACCACAAAACAAACCGAAAGCAAAACAAGTGCGCATTCATTATTAGAAAGGCTGTGCCATAATAAGCTCTACTTTAGGAAGTTTCCACTGAATATCATAGGTGATTACCAGAAGCACAGTCAGAAGATTAATAATAGTTTGTGCCTGCAACAAACTCCCTTCTCCATTATATTCACAGTGTGTTAACAATTCACTATAGAAAGGAATCAAACATAGCAGCAACTGTCACCGAGATTAGACTTTACAGAATCAGAAAAAAGGCTATTGATTGAATACCTTAAATGGAGGGTGATTTGATTTTTACCCATATCTATTAATGCATCATAGGATTCATCAGTTTTTACCATCACTTCTGTTACCAGGAAGTATGTCATATCAATTCCCTGTATGTAGGCAAACATGTTATCTATCACAATATCGTATCTATCATCTTCCAAAATTACTAAGTAAACAGCATGAAGGAATAGCTAAAATTTATTCCAGCAAATTATGTAATTTCTATAATTCCATATAATCCATTTCCATATTCCAAATTAATTAAATCCATGTGAACTCACCTACAGTTCGGAGGAGGGTCTAATGTAATTTCTGCAAGTTCTTTCTGAATCCTTAAAAGAAAAATATAAAAATCAGGATTTATTTTATATTTTTCATAAAGCTGTAAGTCTTTCAACTTTATGAACATTTATATAATAATCAATAATAAGAAAATGTAATTTTTGCAATTTCTGATGGAAAGCTGCTGCTGTAAGTTTTCATGAAACTGCTCAAGTAAATGTGGAAGTAAAAATCAAGTATTTTCTGAAAAATGATCCTCCAATCTGGGACAAGTTATGCCATGACTAGCTAGCTACAAAATCCCGCTTTTTCTATAGGTCGAGGTTCTCAGCTCCTTTGCTCACACAATAACTAATGTCTCATTACTCTTCTTCTGTATTTCCCCTCTGTCTACGTGTCTTACAGCTCTTACTCTCCACAATATTTAGTTTCTTAATGCATCTCCTATTGGCAGGGCAAAATAAGCCCAAATCTCTCACCCTCCCAAAAACAGCCCATCTGGGCCTCCTCCATAACCCCTTTCTAGGTATCAGGGTGCTGCTATCAGGTGTCCCCAAAGCCAATCCTCAAAGGGAAATGCTCCAGCTCCGTGGTCAGACTGCAGACATGCTGCTGAACTTGCTCCAATGTATGCCTTCTTTGAACTGGGGTGCCCAAAACCAGGTAGATGCTATTCCAGATGCAGTTTAATGAGAGCTGAGTAAAGGGAGATAAATCACTTTCCTCTCTTCATTGACAGTGCTCCTGTTAAAACATCCCAGGAGGCAGTTAGCCTTTGTTGCTGCCTCACGGTGAGCTTGCCAGGGTCCTCACATTCTTCTCAGCAGAGCTGCTCCCCAGTCTGTACTGTTACCAGCGGTTAGTCCTTCCCAAATCCAACGCGCGTGATATTACATTTGTCCTTGTTGATTTCCATGAGTTGCTTATGAATCCTCTCTTGGCGCCTGCTGAGGTCTTTCTGAGCAGTAGCCCTGCTTGTACCAACTGCTCCCCCTAACTTGCTATCATCTGTAAAATGTGCTCTGCCATATCCTCCAGGTCACTGATGAAGACATGAAGCTGAGCAGGTCCAGTAGAGATCTTTGAGGTACTGCACTCATTAGAGGCATCCTGCTGGAGCTCTTCCTCAGGCAGAGCAACTCCTTTCTTAAGGATTTCTGAATATTCCTAGGCTGATGCTGACACACTAAGTCCTTGAAATCCTGATCGCTGGCACATCTAGCAATACCGGCTCTTTTTCCTTATAACAGCATCTGCTTAAGAGCCAGTATCTCACCCTCTGAAGACATTTAAATGTGCAGAGTAGGTATAGAGTTCCCAAAGGAACTTCTAGCTTACAGTTCCCAAGTACTTGCCAGAGTATGATGCCATAAGCAGGACTGTGATAGCCACCTTCCCTATACACTATGCCCAAGGCTTTTTTATAGGCTGCTTCAGTGCAAAACCACAAACATTTAGAAGGAGGACAAAAAGCAATTCAATGCACCCTCAGTATTTTCTTCTTGCCTTCTTCACAGGATTTCACATACGGGAGCACATTGCTATTTCTGTTATTCCCTACACTAAGAAACAAAATCTGCATAATAACACTACTCGAATTCCCAAGATATGTGCTCAAACCAGAAAACAAAAAGTTCAGGCCTGTTAAAAATGACTGCCACTCATTTTGCTTATAAATACAGGCAAACAAAATGTTTTATCAAAATAAATATCCAGGTATATTGGCATATAACATAAAAATGAGCAGTTTAATCCTCTATACAGTGTTAAAATCCAAAC
The DNA here is from genome assembly GCF_033783945.1 of Neopsephotus bourkii. Classification (NCBI taxonomy): domain Eukaryota; kingdom Metazoa; phylum Chordata; class Aves; order Psittaciformes; family Psittacidae; genus Neopsephotus; species Neopsephotus bourkii. The sequence continues at coordinate 3,520,225 of NW_026901618.1, forward strand.
ACAATCTTACATGCTGAGGGGTCTCACAGCACTACCAAACCCCCCCGTGCCACTCCGAGTTGATTTTATGGCTATAATGAATAAATGAACCAAAGGCAGTAGAAGAACTGGCCTGAACCAGAAATTCCAATCCTGCATCAATCACATTCTGAAATAATTAGGACATATGTGGGCAAGATTTGTAGCTAGAGGTAATAATAATTTAACAGAGCAGATGATATCATTGAAAGGATAAAAACATTCTTTCAGATGATTAGCTTTCCTGCTAACCTCTGTGTACCCCAACCCTATATACACACACATTAGTTACCCCTGTAAACGGGGAGAAACTCAATGTTTATTTGGTTTTTTTCCTACCAACTGAAATATTTACACCTACAGTGTAAATATAATTTCCCCAATAAATATAATTCCTTTCTTGCAAAAATACAGGCACAGGCTGCTCAATCAATATTTGCTGAAAATAACACTGAAAATCCACCACCTTTTTTAAAAGGGAAAATCTGATTAGTGACTTTCAAGCACATCAACATGTTGCTTTTAAAAAGTTACTCCATTTAAATAATCGGAACAGTTCACACCTTTCAGAAAAGAGATTTTACAAGTGTGGGAGATGCATAAAATATTTATTCTCTGTATGACAAATTTCTACTGTGATTTTGAAATTTACTATCACAAATTCAAATCATGGAAAGCCTAGGTAGCATGGAATCTTCAGGTTTTGTGGTTTATGGGTTGCTTTTTCTGCCTTCTGGGAAGTTACAGAATTATGGCAGTAAACTCCTATTGAGTCAGGGATTATTCCTTTGCTTTACATACAGTAGTAAGGACAGTTAATATTTCATTGCATTACAGTAAGTCTGAGACACATCAAGAATGGATTGACAAGTGCAACTTGAGTCCTAGATCAAAAATCTTACATTCTCCTCCTAAATCCTAACCCACATTCCTTCTGCTCTGGAATAAAAAAAATAAATAAATAAAAAATAAAAGGGTACAGAGACTTTCCTTTTCTCCCTCTGTTCAGTTCAATCCAGAATTTCTAACTTCTAACGCTAAGAGCACTAAAACAGCCCCTTATCAAGCTTCCGCTGTGATTGAGCAAACAAGAATCATAGAATGGTTTGAGCTGGAAGGGACCTTAAAGACCACCTAAATAAATCAAAACTTTTCTGCTTCAAGCCATAAAAATCGATGATACTTTCTATTTATGTTCAAAAGTCCTAACTGCTTTTGCAAGCAGCTAAGATAAAGAGATGTTTCATTCATGATTGTTTTTGTACAAACAAGATATTAATATGATACTGTCCATCAATTGCTCCTTAGCAAGCTGTCCGTGTTACTCTGCGGCATCCTGAACTAAAATTAATGCATACACCTTACACCTTTTTTGTTGCAACCTTGATTTACCTTGCATTCATGCTGAGAGCACATTCATAAACAGTTTCTGCAGAGCAGCTGACATGCAATAGCTTGTTCACATGTCACAGCATTCAAAGTTACAATTAAATCGTCAGGCAGCATCCCAGAGAGTCTTGCACTGGTAAGAGACCTCCAGTGTGCAAGCTGGTCTTTATCTGCACGAGTTACTCCACTGCTCTGGCACTTGTTTCATTGAGTTGCCCTCCAAATCTGGCACAGGAGAGGATGTGCCTCATCTCCTTCGCTGGCCACAGAGGGTTCACCATGAGAATACGTGGCCTCTGGCAACAAAACATTTTTTGCAGAGTCCTTTCTGGCATCATTTTCTTTGGATTTTCTGCCTCAGTACTGCTGTGTTTAGCTATATGAGAGGAAAAAGGGCTCTAAACTAAAATCATTATACATATCCAGTTTATATTTAAACAGATGACATACTGGTTTACTATATATTGGGGAGTGGGGGAGAAGCCCTTGCTAGTAATCAAAGCCCTGGGCTGTACACACAGGACATTTAATTTGCAATGTCAGATCTCATACTCTTTGCTTTATCTTAAAGTAGCCATTTGACCCCTATCTCTCTTACAGAGATACAGATATAAAAATATTTCCCCCTCCATTTTACTAGCAGAAAAGAACAAACATAGTTGCCTTCCAGTAATAGTGCAAAGGTTAATCTACCCCTAAATTCAGAAGCATCAAAGTACATTGTGGATTTCAAACATTATTAATTCTCACAGACACGTAGTTACTACTGTTCCAAGCCTAGGGGGAATGTGTGCTGTTTCATGAAGGAAACAGTAAAGCTTTCTTAAAGGTAAGAAAAAACTGAACGTGGCAGAGGATTTCCCCACATGATTAATAGGAAAAGAAGCAAAATAAAGGACTACATGACAATAAGCTCTTTTTACCATGTCTACGTTTCCAAAATGCACATCTCTATGCATTAAAGCCTCATGAACCAATACTCCATGCCAAAGAATATGCTATTGAGAAAATACTAAGAAATTAAATTACTGGTATGTATTGCAGTATTATATAAACTGTGACTGAGCAGAAAATTTGGCTAAAGATGGTTAGATTCATGCTGGAGGAAAAGAAATATTCTCGCCTCCATACTAGATGCACAATAAATGACAAGGACATTTCTTTTAAGGAAAAGCCTCCATATTTTGCTGTCATGTTCAACATGCTAAATATCATTCCCAGATTCCTTGAAAATAGTGCTGTGATAAACTTCTCTGAGGAGAAAAGAAAAAGGGGGGGGGGGGGAAAGCACTTATTTCTATTTTGTTGCATTTTGGACAAATTTAACCCATTGCCTATTTGCTATTCCTTCAGGTTGTAACTTCTTTCAATGAAGAAAAGATTACAACCAAAGTTTCAAAGTTCACAATTCACTGTAGGCACAGATGGTTATAAAATAATTCACTGACTGGACACAATACAGATTTTCAACTATCAGCTTCAGAAGCCAAGGAAAACAATACATTTATTTGTTGAGCTACTATGTCAGCCAAGAATGGTTATACTTCTCTCAATCCAAAGGTCATGCTAAGATTTGCTACTTAAGAGGTAACAAGATGCCTGCTGTTTTCAAGGACAGCAATTCAGTTCCATGTCTGAACTGTAACTGTGATATGAAGCAAGTTTCTCAATCTTGACATGTTAGGCAAGAAAGGTTGCTATTCAAGGTGATGCCCTCTGGGTGAGGAAAATCGAAGGACCGGTACAGTGCCTGACATATGCTGTAAGCTATTGCACCTGTATAGCAGCTAGTCCTAAAAGTATTAACAGAGACTGATGGTGTGTGATGGCATTCTGCCCTCTTGATACCATCTGTTAGCAATGCTTGATACCTGTTAATAATGCTAACAGAAGACACTCTGTACCTTCAAAACAAAAATCTTAGTCAGATATTGATTTAAATCATTTCAGGTAGCCTCCATAATCAGCTCATTTTAGAAAGCAATAAGCTGTGGGAGTAGTATATTCATACATGAGACATGGTAGCAGTTTACTTATACACAAAAAGCAAAAGCCAGCATACTGCTAAATCTTGTTTTCTATAAAACCTAATGCTACTGAAAATTATTTATATCTGTCTGACTACATAAACGTACAAACAAAACAGACAGTAGAGGTATTCCAAATACAGATGCACAAATCTTCCTTCTAATCCAAGATATACAGGAGGTATCATAATGTAATACAAAAATACTGTGACTACAGTTCCATATGCATGAAAAAGCTTTCCAAGTGAGAAAACTTCCAAACTCAGGTTAAGTCTGCAGCCTGTGACTGTGGCTCCAGTGCTATAATAATTTGCTGGTGTTCTGTGCTCTAAACAGGAATTAAGGAATCTTGACCAAAGCCATAATTGCAGTACACTGGTGTTTGGTGTTTTGACTGATTTTAGCAGAGGTGACTCCTTTAACTATAATGGAGTTATTAAAAGGAATTGCACAATGAAACTCCTAAGTGACAATTATTGTGACTTTACAGTAATGCCATACAAGCCCACTGCATTCGAAAGTTAGAAAAGGTTGCTAAGCATACATTCAGTCTTTTTTAAACAGGGCAGATGAATTACTTCAATTTATTCATATTTTTTAAAGAGAACTTTTTTTAATCTGGTCAAGAACAACATTCCCATTGAGGGGGTATAGCCTTATTCCTGCACTATTTTTCACTTCTAATGAAGAAAATAATAGTATTATTATGAAGGTATTTTATATGTAGTTTCTGTAATACTTCTCACAAATTGAGCACTCTGTGCCATTTTTCCTTCCTTTACGTTACTCCTCTCCTTTTTATCTTCTACTTTAATTTCTGATTTTCCTTGAGACATTACTGGTTTTAATTAAAAGGCAAAGAAACAAAGCCTCCACTATGAAAACATGGCCAGGTTAAGAATGTTTATAGAAACGTAATCCCAATTCTAGCAAGGTCAAAAACTACCAAATACTGAAAAAAAAGAAAACCAAACAACCCACCCCAAAAACCAAAACACCCCCCTCAAAAACAACCTATGATACTATAAAAACCCCGTTACTACAAAAACTATGTTGCTGTGATCTTTCCAGAGGGATTTTTTTGAAAAAATTGTATTTATTATGCACATATCTATAGAACTCCTGTAAATCATCTCAGATTTTAAATGTATAATAAAAGGCTTTCCTTCAATATTAGTACACATGTGAAGCTGGCTTTAGAGTCTAACTGGCAGACGTACTGATGTCAGCAACTAGCATAATTACTTTTAGCAGAATCATAAGCAGATATGATTAAACTTTAAAAGGTTTAAGTAATTTTATTGCTGTGAAAAGCATGTTGAAAAAAGCTCTAAGCTTTGAAGATACAAAGCTAAGATTAATAGACCAATTTCTGACATATCATTATTATTTTTTTAATAGGATATTGTCCACAGGCCCATGTCAGAATTGTGGCATCATTACATTAGGCACTGTACAAAATTCAGAACACAGACTCTTTACTAAAGATGTTAAAAACTCATTTTTATGACCTCTAAAGTCATGACTAGTCCAATATTCCTAATACTTAAAAAGTAACAACAGCAGAACACAGACTGAAAGAGAAGGTGGACAGAAACTTTAAACGTCTGTGAGGATTAACTACATCAGGGTTTGAAGTGAAAGTTGTTATGGTTTGGGTTTTTTCCTTTAGTCATAAAAGAAAATATGGGCAAGCTTTCCTGGCTATTCTGTAAGTGATATGACTACGTAATCTCCTAATAGTGTCATAGTAGGAATGAGTCCTCAGAGAGCATTTCACTGGGGAGGAAAAAAAGAAGAAAGGCTAGCTCTAAGGAAGGTGTCTGCAGCAGAAGAAAAGCGTGACAGTGCCTCACTGGAAAGACAGAAGAGATTTCAGAAGAGTATGTCAATGGTAAAGGGCAGATTAAAGACTTGAAGATAAAGACTTGAATCCAGAAGAGATGTACAAACATGTTCATATGCTGATATTAATGAACTTCTACTACATGCATATGTTATAAATTATGGTAATAGGGCCTCAATGCTTGTTCTTTACTACAGCACCATAGCAGCACAACACCAATAGTTTCTCTTGTAGTTTACACAACCTTGAATTAGCAAAGAAACAGGATCTGGGAATACTGCACCAGGATCATCTGCAGAACTGGTCTCTTGTTGGATTATTTTGGAAGTGTTTTTTAACTTCAGTCACTATAATCCCATTTGAATCCTGTTGCCTAGACTAACACCCCTACACATACAACATTAAGTTGTAAATTCCTTCTGTCTGGTCCAAGCTAGACAGCCATTATCAGGAGATTGACATGATAGCACAGAGTAATTTAATTAGCTATTCTACTAACCCACCTTTCCTCTCAAGCAGAAAAGAGAAGGAAAATAAATGGGTATTAAAACAGATCAGAGTTTAAAGTAATGAAACCAACATGCATTTGTTGCTCACTCAAATATTTCTGACCTGACCATCTGGAGAAAGAAAACACAGTACTTTACAGCAATAGGTATTACGGTAGTCCTAACATGCTGAGTTGCTGAACTGTCTGAAATGTTTATGGTTAATTAACTGCAAGTTACACTGACAAGTTTCAACATCAGTCATACATACACATATAGAGATACATTTTATAAGGCTACAAAACTGTCTGAGTTTTACTAGCAATAAAAAAATGTCAGCTTTTATCATGCAAGCTACTATTAAAACCATGTGAAAGAGGCAATCTGTCAAAGAAGGGAAAAATGCATACAGGTCTTATTATTGTGACCAGCGTTATTAGGCTTTTACACTGACACAGTATGTTATAATGAAACAATACGAAAATTAATATACTAAATCAATACATACATCTGATAGCTGAAGAAAGAGAAGGGAAAATAAAGACACAAAAAGAACACTGTACCTTTTAGCACTAGTTGACAGTTTAGCAGCTGTTTTGCTTGATATTTTCCCCTCTTTTTTCTTGGGTTGAACTTGCTCCCTTTCTTGTTCCTGCTGAACGCCTTCACGCTGATCTCCATCAGAGCTGCCTCCACTAGTGCTTGGACTATCGTCAACTCTCTGCCCCTCCGTAGACATGGCAGATGCTGCACTGTACAAAAAACAAACCACAAAAGTTAGATTTTTCAGAAGGAACTGTCCAATAGCATTTCTTTACATGCCTTAGAGAAATAACACAAGATTCATGTTTTTGTCTTAATGCATAATGCTTGTGTTACAGCACTTCATTAATTTTAATACTGAATCATTTTGCCATAAGCATCTTAACAATAATTCAGGAGTTGGTCATTTTAAACTCCATACCAAATTAATATTAAACCCTTATATATATATTAAAATCATGAGTTATTGTAGTTAAGCAGGAAACACAATTCTGCAAGCATAATACCATTCAACATGAATGCTATTTTTCAACTGCTCAGCAATGTCATGAGTTACCTACCTCATCACTGTGCTGCTGGTTCAAATCTAGCATAGTTTGTTAAAAACTGAGAGCTATTACTGTCTTAAGACACTCTGTTATCCCATATGAAATAAATCTGTGGGCTCATTCCAAGTCTATAATGTGGGTTTCCACATTACAAAATCCACATCTTGGCATGCTCAATGGAAACATTCACAGAACCAAAAGGCACTAACACAGGACTGTACTTACTAAAATTGTGCACTTCTGGAGCAGTAAGCATGCTGGAGAGGATGGAACAAAGTTTTTCCTAACAAATTCTGTTCAGGTAACACGAGGCAACAAAGTTGTCAGAGAACATCAGCGACAAGATGTCTTGGTATATTTCAGAAGTCAAGTTAATGCTTTATTTGCATTCTTCTGATAATAGTTTGCTACTTTCATTTCTTCCTTCATTTGAAATAGTGTAACAGTATGCCAACAGACGAGGAATTACAAGCCCGCTGTTACAGCTGTCATGACTTCTCAAACTGTTCTAACGAAGGGCAGAAGCCCACGAGAAACTCTTACTGAATTAAGCATATGTGGTGGCAATGACTGTTAGAAAACTACAAAAAAAAACAAAAATCCCAACAAACAAACAAGAAACCCAAACCAAACCAGGTGGTCTTTGACTCCAAACCTATAGTTTATATATTCATTTTATATATCCTCCCTAGAGATTTCAGTAAAAGAACCCCCTTCAAAGCAGAGAGGCCCAAATGTTACTTGTTTACACCCACACAATCCCCACATATCCGGGTGGTTTTCTGATCGAATCTGTCTGAATCAAGAATTTGCTGTTTCACACACAGAGTTTTAAATTGCTGTGAACTTCAACTTGCTTTTCCTCTCACCTATGTACACACACTGTCACAATTAACAACAAAACTATTCTCCCTGACTATTACACGTTTTAATACTCTCTCAAGGGAGAATAATGAGACTGCAGGCTCAGATTCAATCATGCTCATTCAGTGGATTAAACAAAGTTCATCTCCCTGCACATACTTATGGGAAGAGACAGCAAAGGAAAAGTAAAGTGACATCAATGCCAGCAGGGTTATGTTGAAAAGGACACTTTTTTAAAAGGCTGTAAGTGTTCTAGTTAAAGCTGCATGCAAAAAATAAATTAAGTCCTATTCTGCAAAAGCCTTTCCAGGATCTAATTCTATAAACAGTACACACCATGGAGTGGAAGTAGTAACCTTTTCAGGCATTATTGACACAATCCAACTAAATTCAGGAGGAATTAGATCTTTTTTGTGTAATTTATGAGGCTGAACTGAAAAGGAGATCTGGATATATGGCATCCCTTCAAAATGCTCAAATTCTAAGAGAAACAGCAAATAATATCAAGTGGTGTTTCCCTTAATCAGCTTAAGCTACATTTTTTATTTTATTATTAAAAATGATATTTTATAAATCTATTTTCGTATATAAATTTATATAAATACCTATAAACACAACACTTAGTCTGCTCATTGAAGTAACTTGAATAATGCATAGTTTGCATCCTAATATTAAAGTAAAAAACTGTTCATTCTTAAAGAATGATTTTTCCTTTGGTACACCTACATCATTATAATTCTTATATTTACAAAGGTTAATGTTCAGATATCTTAAAACCTGATAACCAGGTTGTTAATAACAGCAATAGAAGATTTAGAGGTAATAAACACAAAAGTATCCTATTCTGACAAGTCAAAATATGCATTTAATAACTATAATGCAATTTTGATACCAAGCACCTGTTTTCCTTGCTTCTACATACAGCTAAAATACAATCTCATATTTTTTAATAACACTTTTGATGGCCTTTATTTACTCTAGATTTCAGTTCTGATCTTTCCCCAGTACGTCTATTTCTAAAGAGAAAAATTCTCTTCACAATTGTACATAGGTTTTAACATTGCAGGCCAGAAAGTTAAAAACATATTTAATAAAGCATACATGCACAGGACATCCACCATGAATAATCTTGGTTATAAATATTACTAATACCTAAAAACAACTATGTTCACTTTGTAAGTTCAGATTACTATCCATCAGACAAACAGTGTAACAGTAGCCCAGAGCATATAACTACTGTAACATGTAATGCCAGCATTTACAACAAGAAAATGCTTAAATGTGTCATTTGATGTCTAGATAGTTTCTTGGTTTTCTTTCCCCTCTCTCCCTGTTCCCCTCTCTGACACCCACACCGTTCTTGCCATGCCCTCTCCTCACAATATCTGTGATTTTAGGAATTTTGCATAGTTCAAGGGATGCCCAATGTCATGGTAAATGTGTGTTGTAAAGGGCCTGGAGCTAGACACTTCAAACTTAAAGGACAAACACACAAATAAAAGGATGGGATGGAAGGGGGTGGAGGAGAAATCACCCGAGGGGATGACGCTGTGAGGAAAACATTTCACTGCCAGGAAGACAGAGAAAAATACAAGCTACTCCTTGAATCTGGACAGTCATGAGTGTGTTTGCAACTGTCACACGGAGTGAAAGACACACGATGTCCATGTCCCCAGCTGCCAGGCTATTCCACATTCAGACGGGGGTTGCTAACCTCCCTGCTGTTGCAGCGAGAAAAATCAGCAGAGGGGACAGAGGAAGGAGTGAAAGGGGACTTAAAAATCTCTAATGTGAGATGATTCAGCAGAGACATGGATTACAAGTGTAACTACAACTATCAGTTCTAAGTGAAGAGTGTCCAAAAGGATCCTGCTTTGGCCCTACATATCTACTGGCACATTCCCCTGCCTCCTCCAGATGAAAAACAAAACAAACTATAACAAGAAAACCCAACTGCAAGTACTCCCCCTCCTCAAATTAAAAAATAGCAGTCAGGGACAGAGAGATGCTGGCAATGTGCAGATGGGTCCCAAGGGTGGCAGAGCTAGTGATGATGTCTTTCTAAAGCAGGCTGAATTTTCTGTAAGCCAAGATAAATTGAATGTTTCAGAAGGGTCCACAAGAGCAGCAACAGCAGCAGCCGCCTTACTTCATCTTCATTAGGAACCGTAAAGGGTAAAAGGACCAGAACATCACGGGAAGGGACGCAGGAGGAGCCCGGTTTATGAGAGGGGAAACAGGAGCGACGGGATGGCATTCCCGGGCTACCACGGGCCCACCATGTCCCCCGCCAGTCGGGGAGACCCATCATGTGGCATCGTGGGGTGCGAGGGCATGGGCACCCCCAAACGCCGTGTTTGCGGCGGTCGGGCCGGGGTGAGAAGTAGGAGTCAGCCGTGGAGAGGAGGAGGAGACTGCGATAGGAAGACGTCGGGGGCACATGAGGGAAGGGAGGAGGTTGGGCTGCGGGGCTCTCCGGAGCGCTCGGGGGTGAGGAGAGGGGTAGTTTCCCTCCCTAGGGGCTGTAGCCCGGGTCGCCCACCTTGGCGGCTGGCGGGTGGGGAATGTGGCGTGTGACGGGATGCTCGGTCATGGGGGGCGCGGGGGTGTAGGAAGTACCCAGCGCCGGAGCGACCGCGGGCCGCAGCGAGTGCCCCCGGAGCGGGGCCAGGGGGAGCGGCGGCGGTCGCTGGTCCCGCCCGCAGCGGGCAAGCAGGACAAATGGACACGGAAGAGTTGTTGAAGGAGTGGGAGGGGTGCTGAGGAGCAATGGAGGCTGAAGCGATGACCGGAGGATGGATGGATGGATGGATGGAGGGAGGGATGGATGGATGGATGGAGCCGAGGGACGCGGTGGCAGAGATGCAGGGGTGGCGGCGGGGGCCGGGCGGGACTGTTGCTGAGAAGGGGCTTGGCCAGGGGTTACAAGGGAGAGAGAGGGACCAGGAAGCGCCGGGGGGGAGGGGGGGTGGGGGTGTGCGGAGGGGGGAGGGGAGAGGAAGGATTAAGGTAGAAACCTAGGGTCGCAGTTAAACGGGAAAGAGGAGAGAGCTGCCGTGCGGGAGCGATGGCGAGGGACGGGGCGGGGGGAGGGGACCTCAGCCGGACAGAGGTGTGCCTTGGGAGAGACCGGGGAGGGAAAGCGATGGGGCTGGGGGATCCGCTCCTACCTGCAGGCGAGCGCAGGTCTCTGTCTCTCAGTCTTTCTCGCTGGTGCCGGGCACAGGCTGCGGGACGATCCGACGGGGGTCGCCCCGACTCCGGCCGGGCGCGGGGCTGGAAAGGGGCTGCAGCCGCTCACTGAGTCATGAACCCACTCCCCCGCGCTCCTCGCCCTCTTCTTCCTCCCTCGCAGCAGCAGGAGCAGCAGCGGCAGCCGCTGACTGACTAGCTCCAGCCCCCGCTGCCCGGACAGAAGTGAAGCCGCTGACGCGCGCGTCCCCGTCCCCGTCCCCGTCGTCGCCGCCTCCGCGCGCGCCCCCGCCCGACCAGCGCTGTGCGCGCTCCCGCCAGCGAACCAATTAGCCCGGGCTCCCGCGGTCCGCCGAGGGAGGGGCGGGATGGGAGCGCGAGTGCGCGCGCGCGCTCTTTCGCGAGGGGGCGGAGGAGGGGGGGGTGGTGATGGAAATGGGTCTCGGGTGCGCGTCCGCGGGGGCCGGAGGAGGGGCGAGAGCCGGCAGCGGGAGCGCGCGTTAAAGGGAAGCACACCGGGCGGGATGGGGGGGGGGGGGGGGGCGGGGGGGGTGTTAGCGGGGCTGAGGAGTAAAGAGGCGTGAGAGCATGGGGGCAAGGGGCAACCCCAGCCGGGGCGGGGGGAAGGCAGGTCAGGGTTCCCGGCTCGCTTCCCCCCCCCCGCGGCCTGTCATCCGCTGCACCGCGCCGCATGTGAAAGTTCAGGGGGTGGCCGCGTTGGGGGGACTGGGGGGAGGGAAGAGCGGCGGGGGCCGGTATCAACTTTCTTTGCTGTTCTGGTCGTTTTCTGGCTCTTTGTTCCCTCCGCCGGGTCCTGCCCGCACCTCCCCGCGGCCTTTGTCTTCGCGAAGCCACCGCGTCCCTCGGCTGGCGGGGCCGTGGACGGACCGGGTGCTCCGGGAGCAGCGAGGGGTGCCGGCAGCTGCCGCTGGTGCTGCCTGAGAGAGGCCGGTGCTTTGGGGTCGTAGTCCGGCGCTCATCGCAGTAGTTTCGACCGCAGGTTTGCTGCGTCGTGATGGCACAAACAGCTCCCGGCCACTAACGACGGCCGGGTGACGTGCCCCGTCCCGGTTGGAGATGGGTGCCCTAGCGTGATTGTAGTCGGTAAATGAATTTCCCCTCCCACAGAGGTAGGCATTACCTCCGTGGCAAACATCGCAATAAGGAATGGGAGAGGCCAAGGCAGAACCACACTTAAATGTTAGGTATTTAGTATGAATAGCATTAACCTGGCATAAAACAAGCCTGTAATAGAGCTGGCTGTGTTGGCCTAACTGGGATACTTCTGCCCCTGTGCTGACCCTGCTGCTTTAATCTTTCCGTAATATGCTTAGCTACATTATGTAAACTGTTATCACCTCAAACGTTTCTTCATCTGACAGGGAAATATACTAGGCAAGTGTAAAGTGGTAATGGCAGGTCAAAACGTTTTCCCCCTCTTAACAACTAGAAAGAGTTAAACAATAAAATGTGTTCTTGCCATTCCTCATGTACAAGGAAAAGTTTCTCCCTGCCTGAGCTGTGAAGTATTGTACTTTTTCTGACTCAGGGTTATAGTGTAGGTGGAGTCCGTGCTACCAAACATGCAGAAATTGGGAACTTAAAAGCTCTGAGATACTTAAGGATTAGAGATACTATTGGCACCTACTCTCATGTTATACCCAGACAACAGAAGTGATTTTTGCAGTTTTCCTGTACATAAAATTAATCTTTGAGTAATTGAATTGTTTTGAAATAACTTACGTGTTGTCTCTTCCTATTTATTTATTAAATAATCTCAGTGAGGTTTTTACCTATACCTAAAACTACTGCAGTCAGCTAGTTTGTCCTATTTCATGTGTGTTTGCAAGGTATTTTCCTGCTTCTGATTAACTCATGGAGAAGAGCTCCTGATGTCACCTAGGTGGGTTTCTATCAGCTAGCATGCACTGACTTCTCACAAGGACTAAGTAATTAACAGAATATGATGCATAAAAATCCTTCAAAGAATGCAAATCTCCCATGATTAATGCTTCTCATTGCACTGAAAGGCTGCTGGCTGCACTGTGAGCTCTTGACATCATGGCCCTCTCCTTTCAGTCATTCCAAAACAGACCTCGTGAAAGACATCTACGAAGCAAGGAATTCACTTTCTAAATCAATCTTCTGCTATATTTCCTTAATGTTGCTCTGATTACTTAAAGGTGCCTTAACATAGGCATAAATTTTCCTCTTTGAATACCCTATCTATTGAAACTCCTTAGCCTGTGTCAGGACTTCAGTGACAATTGGGTGTGCTTCGTTATAGATATTTTCTGCTAGGATCTGCAGGAAACACAGAGAGAAGCTCAATGAAAAGCCTAATTCAGGCAGGAGTTAGGCCTTAGAGTGTCCTAGAATCTAGGTCATAAATTCCCAGTGCCAAAAAAATCAAGGGAGTGCTGAAGTGTTCCAGCATCAAGTGAAGGGTTTGAGTCATCAGGAGTCAGGCCCTGATTTTTCTTCTGGTGTGTAACCTCTGGCCCAAAGCCCTAAATGCTAGAGCCTAAATTAAGGACAACTAAAGTAAGGGGAAGGTTTGTACTGCCTTATGAATTGAACATGCACACTGAGGTGTGCCCTGTGATTTTAAAAGCGGAAGTTTTGAATGAGCCGTACCTGTGCAGTGTAAAGGGAGTAGTGCAGGGTAGTCACCTGCTCCCACTTTCATCCTTTTGACCTTTCAATATAACGTGTTTGGCCCTTGCATGTTAAAGGTTGCGTAATACTCTGTTGTTCAAAATCCTTTGGAAGACTTTTGCAAGTTGGGATCATACAGGGTGAAATCCTGGCCCTTTTGAAGTGAGTGACAATACTAAAATGTTGGATTTCACCTATGCTGGAGTGCTAAGGCACACGTATTGCACCTTTTTTGCTTAGTTTTATATGGTGTCTAAAAGCTGATGCTATTTACAGCATTGGACAGATCCAAAAAAAGGGTGAGTTCTTCAGTCTCACAGAAGCTTCCTTAGAGAGACACACCAGAGTTCGGCTCACGTGGCAAAGACGGTCATGCTTTAAGACTGTTACAGTTAGGGACACTTCTGTTAAGGACTCTTGATTTAGAGTGTCTGTTATAAGGACAGATATGTCAGTCAAAATCCATGAAGTTGGAGAAGCCTGAGCCAAGTTTCCATTTAGGAGTGTCTAATTTGAAGAGGTATTGGATCAATTTAGATTTTTAGACTTATTTAGCTGTACTGAGATCTCATTTATGACAAGTTTCATCCTTTTCTGTTCGGTTAAAAAAGAGGGAAATTAAATTACAAGTTACTGTTACACGTCAAAATAAGAAATCTGAAAACACAACTTTGAGGTTTCTTCTGCCTCTCTATTTATGAATTATTTTTCATTCCCATTTAAAAGGACATGTCATTATAATATTGCTATTTAAGTTGTTAAATGAACATTGTCATCAAGTTATAACTGCTAAAAAGGGATTGGTTTTCTGAGGTGAAAAAGAGTTGAGGAATTACCTCAACTGTGATACAGCTGAAAATGTAGCAGTATCTCTCTTCTGATAGTGTATCTCACTTTCAGAACTTTAATATTTTATATTAAAAAGCGAGATGGAACTATTCAGTTGTCCATGATATGCCCTGTTGTTCCATCAATCTCTTTCAAACAAATCCTAATGAACCAGATCATTTCATCCACCAGAACTATCACCAGCAGGGGATTGGAGGAATGGAGACAAAGGTCCCTTTATTCATTCTTTACCTGATCCCACTTCTCAGCTCTGCAGGAGCTGTCCCAGCTTGTGCTGTTCCCCCAGTTTCTTTCCTGCTGAGCCTTGGGCCTCATGGGGCTGTTCAGAGAGCAGATAGCAGGCAACTCTCAGTGGCAGGCCCTTGCTTTCCCTGTCTTGTCTTCCATCCTGAGCTGAAGTGGGGGCACAAGATGGCATGAGTCTCTGCTGTAGGTTTGTATTACATGATTCTTCTCCCATTGATGGCTTTCCTTATATTCCTGTGGTGGCACAAAGCCATCAGGATAGTCCAGTGGATCTGGGCTGTTCTCTATTCTTTTGCCCTCTCTGTTAGTTCTCTTTTTCCTATTTGTAGATAGTTTATTCTCACACTGCCTCCATTTTTTTTTTCTTACAATCTTGTTTTGCTTATGTTGCCACTTGGATGAATCCCACTCTGGATGCTGGCAAATATAAATAGAAATTCACAGGTCTCCTGATCACCGAAGCACCGGCTGTGTCTGAAAATACAGCATTTGAATGATTCAGAGTTCAGGATTCTCCATTTTTGTGTTGCCACTATCAGTATTTAGAATGGAGTGGAGTAGCAAGGAAGGTGTCTGCAGCAGAAATGTCATTCGAATTTTCAGCTAGTTGCATATGTCCTCATCCTTTAGAAATTACTTCCTAAATCAAAGAAAACACAATTGAATCCTGAGCACCAGGTAAGCCTATTACTCAGACAGTGTCTTGGCAGAAATCTGTTTAAAGTATTTTCATGGCATTCTGCAGTAAAATTATTGTGTGGGCACAGAGACAAGTTATTACTAGCCTGCTTTCTTTATTTGCTCTACAATAGCGTAAACCCCCAAATCATTGGAATTTATTCACCCTAGTTTTTTCAAGCCATTGAATATGAAAAGAGTTGGAAGTTGTGAGGCAAACAACGTTTAGGATCTCTTTTACTCTAACCTGAAACCCTAAGAATTTGCAGCTCCTCCTCCTGCCCTTTGCTCAGGAGCAGAACAGCTCCCACTGTCATTCATCTGGAACCAGAAGAAACAACTGGGACAATAACCACCTGGCATCAGAGATGCCGATGTCTCAGCCTCTTTGGTATCCAGGTTTGTAAAGGATAAACGTAAAACATATTAGGGATGGGTGGGAGGGAGGTAGTAACTTGCTTCCACATCCTCAGTGAAAGCTTGGCTTTTTATTTAAGATAGGGAGCAAGTCACTGCTTGGTGTGCAGAATAGAGGTTTGTTTCTATGTGCTGGTTTAGAGGCCAACTTAAGATAATTGCACAGGATAATTCTCTGATAGTTTCTAGACAGAAATCGTTGACAACTGAATCCTAGACTAAGCCACTGCTTTAAAAATGTCATCTTGTATGTACTGAAGGGAAAAATCTTTATTTCCAAAACCATTGTAATGCAATGACCTGTAACTGGAAGAATTCCCTGCATCACCTGTCTTAATTCATCACCATATATGGGAGAGAATGTTGAAAAGGAAAGACAGGTTAGAAAAGGAAGGTGAGGGGTTTTAGGTGGTATTTCCATATGCTCTTCAGCACCTCCGTATTCCTATTATTTTCTGTTGGTTTCATAACTTCTTAATTCACAGAATCAGAGTTTTCTGATTAAAGATGGGTAAAATTCTGAGTATCTCTTGTGGCTCTCTGGGGAAAATTACATCTTTATACAGAAAGAGAAGCCATGGGCACTCACGTTCCCTTTTAATAAAGTTCCAGAAGAATGTGGGCTCATGCCCTCTATGGTTAATGCATGATTTATGCACACTTAAGGAGCAGGCTGGTGCACCCACCACAGCAAACCAAACCCCATACATCAGGCTTCTTCAGTCCTTTCAATGGGAATAATGAAATCAATTTCAGGAACCCAAGGGACCACAGTCAGTCTGAAATGGATTGTCTGCCTTGTACTGAGTAGGAGCTACCCAGTTCTCTGCAGGGGTTTACCCCAGTGAAATGGAAGTCACCTGCAGCAGTATGTCAGACTAGTCATGTTTTTCACTCCTTTCCTGAAGATCCTAGCCAAAGAGCCTGATCTAGACTGTTCTTGGAAGGGATAAAGGGGAATGTCTGCAGTTTGATAAACCTAAACAATCGCTTCTGCTCTCTGCAACCTTTTACCCAACTAGTGCCAATACAGCAGCCAGCAGTGGCTAAGTCCAAGGACAGAGGATTAGAAAACCAAACATCTTTTGTCTTGTCCTTGATGGTAACTGTTGCAGGGAATAAATGGCATCTTTTGCTTATGGGTCTAGGCAGAGCCTGACAGATTCCTGTCTGCTCTTTCCTAGCTCCTTCTGCAGAACCTCAGGGAGCAGGAAGCAGAACAGCTAGTGCTCATCTTCCTCACCTAACAGAAATCAAGCAGGCAAGCAGTGGAGCGGCAACTTCAGGGAAGGGTCACAGTCTCTTTCTTAATCCCACTGGAACTGTTCCTGAGGCTGGGGAGAGCACAGGTGAAGCATACACTTCATTTAATAAAGCTGCAAGGCACAGCTTCCTATGTAACCAGACCTTTTTCCAAGTATCCAAACCACAGTTCAGAGTCCTGAGCAGCACAAGTGGGCTCTTGGCTCTTAATCTCATCATAATGAGTGTTTTAAGGGATTTTGCTTAACCTGATGAGTAAGTTCAGAGCCTACCGAGGTGTATTTATTACAGTTTATATCCACATAGACCCTTATTCTTACCAGCTTTGCATTTTACATAGCCATTTCTACCTCTGCAAAGTGGATACTTCTTGCATTTTACATTAATTTGGAAAAGTGGAAAGTAATTAGAGAATCCCGCACACAGATTCTGTTTGAAATGTTTCTTTGTCGCAATTTCCTGTGTTCAGCAGAGTTCTTTGAACCGGAGGAACCCACAGCATAGGCGTAGCTGAGGACGGGTAGTATCTCTGTTGCAGTTTCTAAGTATTGATGCTGTACTGGCTAGTGAACCTCACAATTCTTGGGGAAGGCCTTGCATTTCAAGTGAAGTACATTAACAGAGTTATATATTTAGACAGTGGAGGTCCACAAATATTTGGCTGACTAATAAGCCACTTAACCTAGTCATTAAGAAGTGTCAAGGAGAGAGATGACACAGCACAGTGTCTTCCACAAGTATAAGTACCTATCTCTGATTGGGGCTTCTAGCTACAGGGTTCCTAGATCCACCTCCTGGATCTAGCAGAAGACCCTTGCCCCTTCAATCTGGTGGTGGAAGCATCACTGATAATGTGGGAAATGGAAATTTAATTCTGTCTGCTGACTGAAAGGATGAAATCACAGAGTTTATAACTCCCAGAGTGTGTCCTAACCACTACAGCATTTTGGTACTTGGCTTATTTGTTCTCTCTCCTTGCGTCAATTCTTCTCTCTAAAAAAATACCTGTGTCTACACTGGATTGGAACTGCAAACGTGAGAGGACTAACAAACAGGCTAAAAGTCATCCTCTATCTTTTGATCTTTCACTCTTTTAATATTTAATGATCCCATTCAAAATGGAACAGCATTAGCAAGAGAAATTAAGAAGTCCCCTGTCCCCTTCCCATGCCATTGCCTGTTTTCAAGGCAGCAACCTGAGATAACATGTCCCTTCAGGAAAACAGGTGGTTTGTGACTGGGTTTCTGACATCCTCGGTGAAAGGTCTGACTGCCTCTCATTCAAATTAAGTGCTTTGGTGAAGGTGAGACCACTTGTTCTGCTAGGCCAACATCTGCAGGAAAGATAGCAGGATCCTTAGCTTGCACATCATCATTCTCAGGGTCACAAATAGGTGTTAAATTGCTCAGTGACAGAAAGACTTTGGGTTTCCTCTTGTGAGATCAAAGACATGACTTAAAAACAGAAACCAGAATCCACCATTACCTGGAAAAATACATTAAAGTCACAAAATGCATGCTACTGATTCAAACACGCTTTGTGGCTGTGTGCTGATACAGCAGTGAGATTTTCAAGCATCCAGTTTGGACCGAGTGGGACTAGCAGACCTGACCTGACAGGTGAATGGTCAGTCTCAATGAAGACATCTTTGTTCAGAAATTCATGCAGTACTGTGTACTGTGCTGCCCTGGGCATCAGGCACCTCCCTGGGGATGGGGAGCTAGAGGCTGGTTCTGCTGTGGTATGACTGGGTCAGGGGCTGACATGGGGCCCTGGGCCCTTGGTAAGGTGGGGGAATCTCCAGGAAAGGCCAAACAAGGAACGTTGGGCTAGTGAGTGTCTTCATGGCCCTGACACTGTGTCAGTGGAAACTACTTTCAACAACCATTGCTAAAGAGCATTTTATTTTCACTATGAACACACAAGGAGTGTAATTCTGAATATCACCATTTCTAAATTTCTTAATTTTAGTTTTCATGTAGTTATGTATAGAGAAATCCTGTTTTTCATATAAGAACTATTAGCTTTGGAAAAAAAAAAAAAAGGCTGTTTGGGAAAACAGAAATCAGTCACTCCCAGGAATGCCCACTAACTCAGCTAGATGATTATTGTATTCCACAATCAGCCAGACAGTTTATTATTCCTTTGAGACAATGGAAGATATAATTTGGTTTTGGGAGAGTTTCAACAATAGCTTTTCACTCCTGCGTGCTAGCAGCTTGGATTGCACTGTGTCACTGAACCTGAGCTCCTGGTTGCGGGGTACACCAGCTATATGGCTTGCTATGCTACATCTCCCACAAGGTGAAATGCCACAAAGCTGTGAGTGGCACAGCCGCCTCAACATCTGCTGGCAAAGCCCGCAGATCTGAAACAATAGGCCAGACATTGGCTGGCAATTTGAATATAATGGTCTGGCCATTACTGGTAATTAAAAACCCATTGGTGAGAGCCTAGAAGGTAAGGGAGGCATGTGAAACATACACAGATTTCCTCTCACCTGGGTGGACTAAGATAAGCTTAGTCTTCTTTTCTTTTTCCTGTGGACCTACTTCAAACTCCTTTGAAATTAGTGGAAACTGTCCCAGTGACATTAATGGACTTTGGATCAAATCCTAATTGCCACTATAAAACCTTTTTATTGATGCCATGCATTATTTGCTATGTATGTATTTTAATAAAGCAGTCCTGAATGTACCATGGGGAATGTGCTCCTTAAAGTGGATATCTTGTTCGAAACACTAACAAGTGTAAGCCCTCTGACAAGAAAAAATGGTTTTACTTTATATCTGAAGGAATGCTTAAAGTGCTATTCAATTTTGTAGGGAAAATAGAGAACTTTGTGCAAACTGTGCAAAAGTCTGTGGGTTTCTTTAGGGCAAACCTCACATAAGCATTTTCTGTATTCTAATTCGTAACAGTTCATTACCTCAACTATGGTCTGAAACTCAAAATGCAAACCAAAACTAAGAAGCATCAAATCTTGGGTGATCTGGTTTCATGTACATTACATAGTTTGGTCACCAAACCAGATCTATATGCAAGTTTGCTCAAAACAGTATCTAGATTAATTCAAAAGTTCAAGAATGTCATAGTAAGGCTTTTTCTAAAAATGGGCTAAGCCTTAAACTTACATTGAAACTCTAAACCAGCCTAGTTTCATGTGATTTCAGAGCTTGTTATGAGTGTCTTGAAGCAAGAATGGTCTTTTCTGGTAAAACTTCTAAAGCAAAGAGAGCTAAGTTGGCTTGTGTAACTACACAAGCTGAGAAACTTTTCCTCAGTTGCCTTTTCACAAAATATACAAAATAGTCACACAGACATCAAAAAGCCCAGACCCTCTGATAGTTTTATAGATTTATGAGTCCTTCAGGTCGAGATGCAAAATGTAACTTTCTAAAGCTTCAGTGAATACTGCAAGAGCTTTCATTTTCCACAGCATTGCTGTAAAGGTGAATTGTGATACCATTTTTTCACTGCAGGAATAGAAGGAAACATACGTCTGAGATCTCACATTGCAGCTGCATTCTTGGTAGCAACAATAATGTATGATTTTAAAAATTATATGGGAAGACAGGGATTCTCAGTAAGCTGCAAATGATTATTATCACAGTTTCAGATTAAGCTGTTACTTTCTGTTTGGTTATTGGTTTTTTTTTGTGGTCTTCTCCACAGTGAAATCCCCATAAATATATTGGCATGCAGCTAATGGCAGATTAAGATTCAGTGGCTGAAGCAATTAATGCCCCCAACCCTGCTGTCTTCCCAAGGCATCTGCCCTGTAGCAGGCCTGGCTGAACAGCTTGTGAATCAGCTCCTGAAACCCACAGTTTAGCACAAACCAAAATCAATGTTGGTTTACCTTAATAGGCCAAGATGTAACTGTGGTGGTTTAGAGCTGATTCATGAGCGGTTCAGCTCCCCCCTGTTAGGAGATGGCAACCTCTGGGAGAAGTCTGGTAACCTCTGTAAGGATCCCTGAGCAAAGAGTAGCCAGCACTTCAACCCCTTCAGTTTAGTTTGCCACCATTTACCACAAGCTGTAGATCTTTAGCTATCATATTCACTTAGGTGGAATCAAGATTAGGACCTGTGTTTCCCACTGCTCGTAACAGAGATTTATGGCTGCATGCTCTAATGTGTTATCCCAGGAGGTCTCAGTTCAGATCAGCATCTAGCATTGAATCTCAGGGGCAAAGATAGTATTAATCAAGAACCAACCAACCAACTTTATTATCATACAACCAACTTTTCCATCAGTAAATATGGGAAAAATTATTATGGAAAAGATGTATTTCAAAACAATAACCAGTCAACAAACAAACAAAACTTGCTAGATATTGCCCTTCTGCATGAGTGCCCGGCAGGTCTCATGCAAAGGTCTGTTACCTTTGTCCACAGTGGATATCTGTGTTGAAGCCTATTTCTGTTTTCTTTTTATTGCTAGTCTTCTGTGTCAAACCAATGGGTTCAATCCAATAGTTTTTGAAATCTGTGTCCAAACTCCACTTCTGCCACAGTTTATGTTGTAAAGCCCCATACTATTGTACAGCTTCATGGTACCAAGAGCATCCAGGGAAGGGCATGTGCCTCAGCAAAACCTTGCTTGTCTTTTGCTTGCAGTCTTTCAGATTTTCCAGCTACACAAAGCACCAGGTAGCCTGCTGTATGCTTCAGAGGACTCTCCACAGAGTTACTCCAGTAGCAAAGCCACAGCTCCATCTAACTCCACTGTGTTTTCTTGCGATGCTTCACACTTCGTTGCTTGAAGACAGGAATTGCTTTTGTAGCTGGTCTTCTGCAGCCAATGTGACTGTTGCAGCAAGTCTGTATAACGCCTGCTTTCCACATGATGTCACTTTGAAAGGTTGTGAGCCAAGGCAAAATGTGTCTTTGCACGGATAAACTGTTTTATTCCTTTTATGCCTTCAGTGAACAGATGATAATGTATGATGAATTTGACTTGTCTGTCAGCCTATGGCCTTATTCATTTATTTATTCAGTGGCAAACAGATTTTGGCATCTGGAAGGAAGTTCTCTTTCATTAACTAACTTGAGAAAACTGATGGAGCTGAGTATTTTAAGCTTTAAAACCCGACAAAACTGAAGCAAAAAAATAGGCCCCAAAAGAAGTGGAGAGGACTTGTACTAGAGAGAAAAAAGCTATGCTGAGTAGTAAGGGCTTGTACTGGTCTAATTCTGTTTGAGTAAGCCTCCCACTGTATTTTCACACACTTCTGTATCTTTGTCTTTGGTTTAGTTTCACCTTTTTTGTCACATACATTTACCTTCTACTTTTTTCTATATTTTAATTTGAAAATAAGGCTTTTGTACCCAAGCTGCCTGTTATTTTTCTCCCTCCCTTCTTCCCTTTCCTTTTCCAGACATTCTGTTTTTCCCTATTTTCTCTTTGCACACATTCTTTTTCTTGACTGTCCCTGGATGACATTCCCTTCCTCAGTACAATCTGTTGTGTATCTTTTTTCCTTCCAGATATGTAAAGTGCATACCTTAATCCCTTACTTCATATACTGTAGCTAACAGACCGTTGGTTGATGATGAATTAGGAGGCTGTTAATCAGGGAAAACAGTTCTTTTCCAGATACTGAGTATCTAAACTACCTTCTAAGACAAAGTATGTCAGATACCTATATACTACTACTTTCCACATAACTGTAGGTGGTGTTACAACTTCATGAGGGTATAGGTCTATGTAGCTGTGAATAAAAGCAGATACTTATGCACCCTGCTTGAACTCTGCTAAGATACCATCTTCACTGAAAGTCAGAGTTGCTAAAAATCTGAGGCAGTAGTTGAAATTTCATCCCTCTCTATAGAGAAGCAAACAATAATCTAGTGATATAGTTCCCTCACCATCACAAAATACGGCATTTATGACTAGGCAGCCTTCCTTTTTAGTCTGAAGACCTCATGGTGGCCTTGGATCATACTTTTAACATGTCTGGAAACCTCTAGATGGGATTGTAATGTACAGTAGGAGCAGTCTCATTCATGACTGATTTCAGAAGTGGAAAACCTTTGTAGATCAACAACAACTCCCAAAGATATTATAGAAATAAGGGCTGAGGGAGAGGAGGGTTTGGTTAAAATAGGAATATTATTGTCAAAAGAGGATCTTTTGTAACTAATTATAATATTATAGTAATAATATACATGGATAATGGACTAGACATAAACTGTACATTTGATCTGAGCTGTGTGAATCTGAAAAGCCAAACCAAAGGTAACTACCTTACTTTTTCATTACTTTCTTGGGCGCAGACACTCTGCTCCCTTCAATGTACAGATCACTCCCTGGTCATCAAACTGAACAGGTCAGCAGTATTTAAACAATGAAAATAACAAGGACACTTGTCTCTCTGGGTCTTTTCCTCTACTGCTTTCCAAGACACACCTGTGTGTTCTGCCATGACCCAAGCTGTAATTTTACAGTTGACCACAAATGCTTTGGTCCAAGGCACCATTTAAGCACTGAGCTTGAATTCTTTGATATATCAGTCTTACTAAGGAGGGAGATGTCATGAAATACAGAGGAATAGTTTTCTTTAAGCCATTATACAGTGATTTCTTAAAGTTGGTTTATATGCAGAACAAAACCAATCTGTTTAGTGAAAAACAAAACACCAACCATATTTACAGAATCAGTGTTTTGGAATATTCTTTAATTAAATTTCAGCAAGACTCAGAGCAAGTATAGGTCAAGGGAAGAATTGTTTGAACAAGCTACCCATAAGTATCTTATTGCTAATTGGTTTATCACATCTCCTTCAACACACTTTCAGGGAGAGTATTCTTTCTGTCCTGTAAAAAAAATATTTTTAGGTTTAGAAACAAGATATATAAACAAAGGCCAAATAATTAATTTCAAGTTGAAACAGACCAGTTTTGGAAATGTGATGTATGGCAAGCCTTAACCATGCTTGATTCAACTGGATAGCATGCCGTTCCTTGGGGAATACTTCAAAGAATGATTCAGAGCAGCAGCAACTGAAAGGATACAGACAATTCACACAGACTACACGCTTTCGCACCCTTGTCTCAGATCAGCAATCCCAGATGGTGATCACCCTGTAGAGTCTCAATCTTTTTATAGTCAATACTCTGCAGTCACAAAGTGATTTAACACATAAACTAAGTAAACTCAGATGTGATTGACATTATCTTCAGTAAGCTGAGCACTCTTCTACATCCACTTACTGAAGGAAATTAGTGTGATCACTCAAGGACAGATCATACCTATGTAAGTAATGTTCGTACAAAATGGGTACAAGGACACATTCTTAAACACCTTTGCTGAAGGGATCTGGACATAGGAAATACACACCTCAGCGTCAGTAAGGCTATCAGAATATAATAGTCGATTACACCAGTGTAGACCCAAATTAATTCAGGTGACTCCATGCGATACACATCATCATAGTTAATACTAGGATAGTAGTCTCAGTAAAGAAAATAGCAGTGATTTTGCCATCTCCTCTGCCAAAGTCAAGCACTCAGCTTTGCCTTCAGTGGGCATCAGTTACCAATATTTATTCCTTCATGTAGGTTAGGCCTTAGCTTTTTTACACTTTTCTCAACTTTTTACTCTTCAGTGATACTCAGTTCAACCTGGTTACCAAAGGTCATCTATATTACAGTGCATAATGATTTCAAATTCTTTTCTACTTTCGTAGAAAATGGGTTTGTCCATATCTTATACTGAGTAAAGTTTTCCTGGTGTAGAGACTCTATCTCCAAGCTAAACCACTCCTTGGCATAAGTTGTGATTCACAGCACCATAATAAGAATCTGCTCCTTCCTGCTGTGCAACCAGTGTGGTTTCCTCTACCTTAAACAACTTTACACCACCCTCCACTGTTTCTTTACTTCCACTGAGAGGTCTCTGAAGCACAATAATTCCTGGTAATGGAATGCACATGTTAAACAGACTATTAATTAAAACAAATCCCATTATCAAAGAAGACTATTCCTAAAGCACCAGGTTTTTCACCTGAAAACAATGGAATTCCTCCAGCACTCTCTGGTCCTCCTGGAATGCCTCTCCAACCATTATACTGTCATTAAAAAAAAATCTGAAGTTAAAATACATTTTCTTTATTAACTTGTAACATTTTTATAAATTGATTCCATTTAAAGTTCCATTTTAATAACTTTTTCACAGCAAAGAGAAGATATTAAACCATGTAGTTTGTATTCATGGGAGCAGCCATCATTGCATCCAGACAACGCTGGGAAAATTTGTGAGACAGAGATAGGCAAATCAATTATAATGAAATTTCTGTTTACTGAATTCTTTGAGTTGGATTTTAATGTCTGGACAATATATCACACATCTATATGCTATTTTGGAAGTATTTAAAATTATTTGTGAGACTCATAAAAGAAGAAATTAGTATGAAATTTGCACTTTTGGGACTAGATTAAGCTGTCTGCTCTGTCTCCTTTGTGAAGTGTGAAAGGGGAGATTTTGGCTAGAATGTTGCAGTGTTTTCAGAGGGCCAACATGAAAGAGCTGTGGACAGATCCACTTTGAAATTTTAACAAATGTCATAAGCATTCTTTTATTCACACTCTAAGACACTTTGGAGCCAAAGAATTACAAGCATTAGAAAAAGCAGCAAGGAAAACAGAAAACATTTCCAGCTTTCCACAAGGCGGTTATTATTGTAGCTGCCAGGCATTACATTATTTACACCTCCATTCTCATCTTGGGTGCTCACATTGGATTTGTTTTATTCCAGCCATGCAAATAATGTTGGGATCATCAGACCTCATATTTGTATACTATAGAAATTAATTGCATTGTTTGAAACTAAGATTTCTAATCACCCATGCCAGGTATAGTTACAGCAGGGAGTCCTGAACTGCTTATTTAAGCAGATCCAATTTCTTCAGTTATAAAGACTGTATTCACTTGTGTGTTCTGGGAGGAAAGAGAGTTAAAGGCATAGATGTAAAACATACTGGGCCAAATCAGATATCTTTACTAACTCAACAGTTGGACAAACATGCTTTGCCAGTAGTAAAGATTTGAAGATCTGGCCCATAACAATCCTTACACTAGTAGACAGTATTTTGTTCTTGGCAGAGCACCAAATCTAATTTACTCTGAATTTACAGGAGGGAAAAAAGCCCAAACAAACCCAAGTGCTCTGTCTCCCATTTGTTACAGCAGCGTATCGAGCAGTGCACTACTGATCTGAATGGCAGTAAAAGAACCCAAGGAGGAGTGCTTGGCTCTGTCTGTGATGGTGCCGGTGACGTCAGGAAATCAGTCTCCTGAGGACAAACAGCCAGCACAGCCACAGCAACCAGCCTTTGTTCTACTTTTTCCTTCTCCCCTCCTCTAGCACATTAGCTTTAACAGACAGATTTAAATGTTAGCAAAACGCTAGTGTTTACATGTGTTTTCCACTTTATCTTCAGAAGTAAGCAACAATAACCGGGAACCCCTGGCTGCCTTGGCTTATGCATTGAAGACTACGCAGCTGTACTCTAAGTGGCTTCATATAAAGAGCGCCCACAGATGCCATGCAGCAGGAGAGAGGGCTGTGATGTGATACCGTGTGACAACAGCTCCTTGTACGTGGGGATCACAGGCAGGGAAGGAGGGCTCCATCGTCAGTACCAAAATGCAAGAACCCAAAGTCAGCATAATGCCCCTGAAAAGCTGCCCAGCTCTCCATGGGAAGGCACAGGAAGCTACTGCTCTTTCAAGCAGTAATAATTTGCATGTGGCAGCCTATGTACCTAGATATCTCTCAGGACCTGGGGAGCAGTGACTGAATGCTGGTATAAAACTCATGGGACTAGTGTGGGCACTGTGTATATGCAGATACCCAGCTCTTGAGAGAGTGATACGCATTGTCTTAATTCCTTTATTTTGAGTAACACCGAAGTGACATTTTTGAAGGCAGATGTCTGGCTGCTGAAAGAGTGCCTGCAGGAGCTCAGCCTGAAGGCAAGCTGCAGCTGATCAGCTGCTCCCAAGAAGGCAGTGACTTCAGCTCCTGCTATTCCTGCAGGCAGTGCAGAGCAGCCTAGTTTGACAGTCACGGTGTAAGTCAAGTCCAGAACCCTATTCCTATTGAAACACCATCTCTTCACTTTTTCTAAAAATAAAGTAAAAACCCTATAGAATTCAGCCATGTTTCTATAGCTCTATGACAACATCATGCATTCCAAAGTCTGGCACACCATACTTCTGTTATTGTACTTTTTCCTGATGATTAGGCATGTGTATTTTTAAGGTGAAGCTCTCTATAGTCTCCCCATTGATTTCCAGTCTTGGCTAGTGTAAGTCTTTGTGTATCTCTAGCTACTTGTCTCAAAGGATAAATTACCATGGAAGCATGAAATGTGGGAAAAATGCACATCCCAAATTGGCTCGAAGAGACAGAGTTTAAAAAGCAAGTAATGGAAAAGGAGCTCACTCACAGGCAAAACAAATGAGGTGATGAAGGGTCTCATCATCTGGGCCTACTTCTCTTCTTCTGCAGGAGCTTTCTTCAACTCCCCCACAGACACATGAGTATCTTAAAAAAACACTTTCACCCTGGCCTGCTGTGCTCATGTCAGGTTACCTCGGCTGTGGTTTGGAGGCTTGTGAATTTCTTTGCCCTTGATATGGGATATAGAAATTTTTAGCCCAGGATAAAGATAGAAGAGATAATATAGAAGAGATGAAGATTTATTTGAGTACCCACTAAACCATAACAGATTTGCAATTCCCCTCTGTAAAGCTCTGTTTTCCTTTTCAGCCTTGTACTAGATGGGCAGATTTTGAAGTCTGTATTTGCTGTCAAAAAGACAGCAGCACTCATGAAGCAACTATGCCTGTATTTTCAGAACCTTTATGTCTGATGGCATACTGGAAGCTGCTGGTGGCCTTTGAAACTCCACTATCAGCTGTAGAAGTTCAAACTTGCTGGGAGTTCTTGGACCTAAGATTTCCCTCCCCCGCCCTTTTGCTAAAGGTTGTGGGACATGCACTGTGTTTTCTTAGCTCTCAGAGGGAACAAAACTTCAGTCCTATAAACTACCTTGATAAAGAATTCTGGACACCAAAACTGTTAAATTTAGTCTCTTAGTATTTCACATTGTTGGATGTGGATTGAATGGTTCCCATACTTACATTTTCATGACATAAGGTTCTCATTTGGCAACATTCATATTATTTATATTAATACAATCTTGCTATGTGATTTCACATGTCTTTGCATTTTGAAACCTTCAGATGAAGGTATTCATTCATTTTATTAGTATTGTAATCAGATTTTCATAGAGTTCCACAATAACAGAAGCTTGAAAAGTAATTAAGAGATTCTCCAGCACAGCAGGAGTCATTGTTAAAGGGGAAAACTAATTCAGACTGTAGTTTGCAGATACAAGAGAAGTTAGGGCTTGAATCCAAGAGAACCCTAATCTTCAGGGAAAGTAGCTGCTCTGAAAGCCATGGGGAGGGAGAAGTAATTCGTATACTTTCATTTTCCTTTCAAAGAAAGCAAACTATTAGGAGCTTACCTAACAATTAAAACATCTGCTTCACAAAAGAAAGCACGTGTCAGCTTGCATTACTGTGATTGAAAGGATGCATTTTATTATATAACATATTTGGAAATATAAAGTAGTACATTACTTTGTAAGAAACACAGTCGATTTCCAAATATTAATAACAGACTATACATATGACTTGGACAAAGCACCCAGCCACATAAAGGATGGTTTCCAAATGCACATTTATTTGGATTTAACCAGATCCCATACACCATGCTGTATGTAATACACTTGCAAGTCACACCAAAGATTTTGGTGCTCAGGTTTGATATGATGGTAATGCACTGACATTTTAAAAACTGCATATCTACATTTTTCTCTGATGTAGATACAGATGGTAAGGGACGGCAACAAATAACTTATTTGTAAATCTTTGCTATCGCCTACTATCTCATGTCTTCCTTCTTACTGCTTTCCCTATCTCATCTACCCTTTTCTGTGGCTAGCTGCCACCTCTCCTACTGCTTTGATTCTGCTATGCAGACACAGGTTTCATTAATGCTTTTCAGAAGCTGTTCTTGGCTTTAAGCTTTTATTTCCGAACAAAAAAGATTGTGAAAAACTACTTTAATAGAAAAAAAAATAAATTGATGCCATCCCTTGTGCTAAATAAGATACTGAGGTCATTCAGAATGTGGTTTCATTTCTTTAAATGTAATAATTACCTTTTAAAATGTGCATGTGACTTAATCTTTTTATGGTGTGTGATAATGGAGGAGTTTTATATGATTCACTTACAAGTGATGGTAAGGATGTACATTGTAGATTACTGCTCTATCACCATATATCTGAAGGAGCTCCTTTATAGCACTAAAGTAATAATGGGACTGATTGCCTTGTCCTAAAACCCACTGGAAAGTGCTGCTCTGGGTTATTTTAGGGCATAACAGGGAGATTTGTTCTCCTGTGTGCTTCCTTTATTGCTCTTAGGAGGTAAGGAGACTCACCTGCCCTCTTGAAGGCACTGTGCGCAGTCAGCAGTTTGTTTCAGTCTCCTAGTCCCCAACAGAATCCCCCTGCCCAGCAGCTGTGTGTTGGCTCTTACTTTCTCACCAGTCTTTAGGACTGGAGGGAAGGAGAAACATATGGAAAAAAGCAGAAAATTAAAATATAATGTAGAAGGTCAGTGGGAAACCAGTGGGTGCACACTTGCTGCTTTTGTTCCTTCCCAACTCTCTCGAGTCAGAGAAAACTGCTCTTCAGGCATATGGTATTTCCTACAGGAATAAGCACGGCTGAGCCAACACCTCTGGAGTCATATGGGCTGAAATATGTAGACTTAAAACAGCTTTTCACTCTCACCAAAAGCCGTGTCATTTTTAACCTGCAACAACCAATAAATCTGTATTGAGGAAGTGCATTATGGACTACTAATAGAAACTGAAGAATGGGAAATGATTTTATCAGAAAGGATTATTTTAAAAGCAGAACAAACCAAACAGTTGAGGCTTGCCAAACATCTTTCAGGAGGCACTTCCTGCAGATGCTGGACCACAGAAGGAATCAGTCATGAGGACCAGGACAGAGAATATGGCCAAATGGGATACAGCACTTCAGTATTGTGTTTGCACACGTAACCCTCTTAAATTCCACTTCAATTACTACTGTAAAACTGTACCCAGCACATCTTTATCTCACCTGTCGTAGCCTTCTTGTCACCTTTGTTCAGTAATATCCATTTGGTTTGTAAATCAGAAAAGAAACTATTGCTGCCACCTAAATTTTACAGGGCACTGGATTTAGCCAGATTTGAAACATTGAAGCCTTTCAAGCCAGAACCAAATACTGATGCAAAATGCATGAAGGGAGGACATGGAGTAGCATAATCATCCTTTGTCACGCAAGCAATGATGTGTGCACTTTGCCAGGAGGTACTAAGAGGAATTCCATCTCCCTTTGCTTACCCTAACCCTCTCCCTCCCACCTGCAGGAACGCCTGTCACGCTGCTCTGGTGCTGAACCCAGTTCCCTGCAGCCCCCCCAAAAGACTTCTGCTGGAAGCACTTTAGAGCCAAGCTGGCACTGTGAGTATTAGCATTTTTAGTGATGTTTAGTGCTTTCCTGAAGTCATCAGCTCCAGATGTTCTGAGACCCTGGGGAGAATCTCAGATTTATAGAAACTGAAGAAAACTTTGGAAAAGTGAATCCTGTAGTTTCAAAATCCTTAGTAAAAACACCCACCCCTCAGCCCCAGTGTCAGGCCTTTCAAGCCAAAGTACTGATTTTTGCCTCACTGTTTTTGAATGGTTGGGGGTAGCAAGTTGTGTCCCTATAGCTGCTGCCTTAGGCCTGTTTAGGAGGATTTGAGTCTAAGGTTACATCAAAGTTTGCAGGCCAAAACCTGTTCCTTCTTTTGCAGTCTTCTATTTAGCCTTGTTTTGCTCAGTTAACCCCTAATTGCAGAGGTGATTCAGGGTGAATCCTCACTAAAGGCTGTTTTATGTGACACAGGAGTGCTGGGAAGAGGCCAGGATTTCACTGACACAATCCTATCTCATGGTTTGCAAAAATTTATGTTTGCTGGAGTTGACTCGGTACCCATGACTGTGATTTGAGGAGGCTGCTCTTCCAACACAGCGATTCACAAAAAAACCCCTAAAGGAAATGTGAATTTGCCAGGAGTTTGGAGTATCTTTTGAGTTCCCAGAGTTCACTGTAGATTTTCAAATGGCTGGTTCAGAGGTTTTCACCTCCCCTACCTTCAGGCGTGTACTATTTCTTCCAGGAAGACCTAGAAGTTTTGTAATAATGCTTCTTCCATGCTCCTGAAAACTACATACCAAACTGAAGGATTATGATATGCTTTATTTTAATTATTTAAAAAAATACACGTTTCTTACATGAACAAGGTAGAGCCATGCAGAAGATTGGTTTCAATTGACTGTTTTTTATTTCCTGCCTATAAATTATGACATAGCTCATAGCTGATGTAAGTCAAGAGCTGGCAACGTAGTTACAGGCTATGGAAAGGGACCAGACAGGGAATAGTCCTATGCTCCTATTATTGCTGGAATGAAAGTACTTTGTGCAGAAATGACTATCACGTGTGAGGAAGATGAGTCTTGGATGGAAGCTGTCTGTATTTATGTATCCTACAGTGATGGTTTGTGGAAACAACATAGTGGTTTTAAAATATCCCATTAATTTGTCATGCTCTCTGGCGTTAGCAGAACACTTGGTGCATAGTGAAGCTTTATTGGAACAAAGACTGGCAAATCTTCCCATTCTCCACTGTCTCTTTCGTTTATTCTGTAACTGGTTTACACAGTATCACCATCATCTGCTGCCCTATCCTTCAATATCCAGGGCCACATTTGTGACCTGTGCATGAGGAGCAGAGAAAGAGGAATCATCACACTGCATCTATTCTGGTTTCCTGTTGGTGATGAGAACAACAAGCACCACACAAACTTCTGTTGATGACAGCTCAATGAGAACACACTTAGGGAAAATGCATGTATCTGAAGCTTGGTCCTTTATATTTTTATATATAAGGACTGCAGTTTTATTCATGCTGGTCCTCCTTTTTGTCTTCACACAGTCATTTAAAGTCAACTTCATGTAAAGCCACAGCCAGTGAATTGTATTTCAAACTCTATCTATTCAGCTTTGTGCTGGTACTTAGTTATATTTGGTCAGTGTTGTATTGTTCAGTATCATTAAAAAATCAGGTCAGTGAATAGCAATGTTCAGATCCATTAAGAAATCAGATTCTCTCCTATTGCATCAACACTTTAATGTTAAACCTTATCATATGCATAACAGCATGGCAAATATTAAACAAATATGTTCATACTGAGTCAAGTAATTTACATAATTATTAGCAGGTCTCTTTGCTAGTTGTACAAACTTTTTTTTTCTTCAAAGATAACCCTGAAGAGTATAATCTATTTTAAATGTTGCAGAGGCCGCTCTGTATTTCTGAGAGACTTGGGAAATCTTGCTGTCTCTTTATGAGATATATCCAGGGATAATCTAAAACCAGAGTTAATTAGTGGAATGTTTATCCTTCTGATAATAAAATTATTTTTCTACTTAGAGCCCTTGGTTGGGTAAATCTATTAAAGTGTGATGTGTTATTGCATTCTGTGTCAACTGAGGCATAATCCACCATGTTCCTATGTATCCTTTTACTTTTTGTGAGTAGCTTCCTTGGTCTAAATAGGAGTAGGTTTAATCAAGTGTGTGTTTACAGTGTGTAATGAAGATATAAAACATTAATGCTGTTTTTGTTGTAAAATATACCTCTAACATTGTCCCTTTTCCACAACTGTCAACTACATACTTTTCTTATCACTTTCCCTGAAGTTATTTAAGCGTAACTGTACTGAATATTTTACAGTTCATATGTAAATAAAAATATGCTTTAAATAACCTGCTTAAAGTGTTGAGCAAACACATAACTAAATGAAGAATAAAAAGATAAAAAAAAAAAAAAGGAAACACAGTCAAACACACATATCACTTATGTGAAATTCAACCAATGAACTGGGTCTCCAGCATGGATAAAAGGCGCAGGAGGGAGGTGGAGAGATGGATAAAGAAGGACTGAATAACCTCTATCCCTGTTTTGTTGCTTCTGAGGATGGTTTCTCCATAGCACACCTCTGAGTATACCTCAGTGGGAACTGAGGGAAGATGGAGACACTGGTTTCTCACTAACTCCAGAAGCCACACAGGGAGCTATTGGTAACTGGAAGTTCTTTTACCCCATTCCCCCTGATCCTGGTTTAATATAACTTTTATTTACAAGGTTTTATTGGCTCCTGGTCAGTCCCTGATCTAATTCATGATACAGCCAGGCAGACTTGTCGCCTTGATTCCAGCAGGAATGCCAATGGCAAGGGGGTCCCTCTTCACTTTTGTGGGGCAGGAATACCAAGAGGCTCCTTTCATGGCTCCTCCAGGATTGACAGGAGGGCTCTTTGCTGCAGCAGCAGCCCTTTCCCTGAAGAAAAGCACCTGAAAGGAAGGGAGGTTGTAGATAAGCGTCCCAGTCTTCACCCTCTCTAGGGTGACTGGTCTGGACCTGCCACAGTGCTTGTCACATACGTACTCTTCCCAAGGGGCTGTTGACAGGATCCCGAGAGCACTTTGTTAACACACTATTGAGATTCACAGCACACTTCACATTTCCCAAAGTTAATGATCCAGACTGTCTGCAGATGCAGGCAGACATTACTGCTCAGACCTATGGTGCTGATGAGCTATTTACAGAAAATCATCTTTTATCTGAAATGACTAAATACATATAAGTTTTATGAAAATTGACCTTGCTTGTTGGATAAGTTTCAGGAAACAGTTTTTCATTTAATGACTGGTTTGAATCCAGGCCAAATCGGTAAGTCTGTAAGTCTGGACGAAGCAAATAATTTTGAACAAATTATTTATTCAGTGAAGATAGCTGCTTTTCCTCACTAGTACGTAGTACATGGATAGACTGTGAAGCTCTTTAACTTGGTTGTAATTCAAAGTTATTCATACATTTCCTCACATAATAATTCTTGGTCTAAAACTATTTATGAGAAGATTATCAGTGCCTGCCATGAAGAGACATGAAGGAATGGAAATCATGTCTGGTTCAGAATCAGCTTGGAAATTTAGAGGGGTATGCTGTTAATGTGAAGAAACTCTTCACTGTTCAGTGAATATAGCTGGTTTTTCTCAAATCATTTATTTGACACACTGGTTTTTCTGGTCTTTGACCAGCTCCATAATTTATAAAGAATTTCCCTCCCCCCTGCCCATCATTTTCCCAGCTCTGCTGAAAGCCTTGCAGCCAGACAGCTGTTGTGAATGAAGTGTATTTATGATCTCAGATTGGTTCCTAGTAAGTGGGTACATTGGTGATGAAACCACAAGTACTACACCTCAGGGCCATTTTTGTGAAGAGGAGGAAAGGACATGGACGCTTACCTGCTCACTTTGTACTAGAATAGGCCCCTCTGGTATGAGCTGCAGTTAATAGACTTTACTAGAGCAGCATAAACTTTCTGGTGTGGAGGGCAGCACCTGTACCTGCTGCGCTGTCAGAACAGAGCTAGCACAAAGTACCTTTCAGCATCCCTTAACTGCTCACAAAGTAAAGATGGGGAGGGAGACCCACTGTTTCTGTACTGCATATGGGTAGAGCTCCTCTGGGCATTTCTCTCTGAATCCATCAACTCCTTTGCAGAGAAGCTGGCACTGCCTGGGCTTTCTGCCAGGCATCCCAGTCCAGGACATTTGTTTAAACCTTCAGCCCCTTTCGACCACGGCTAACATAATGCCTTTAGTTAACCCTTTAGTTAACCCCCAACCAAAGAGACCAATTCCTTTCAGTTCTATCATCTTTCCTGCCTTTCACTCTCCACTATTCCCCCGCTGCAGCTCTCACCTTGTTCTTTTACCTGCTTTACGTTCTTTTTTTGCTTTTTGTGATTGATGTACTTTCTCTTTAGCCTTTCCTATTTCAGGGAGGAGGTTACCTCTCCTGTCCCCAGGCAGTTCTCTTTCAAGGTCTTTCTTTTTCTATCCTTGTCTTCTTTATTTTATATTACAACGGAGCCTCCAGCTGGTATTGATAATCACTGAAAAGAGAGTTCCTACCCAACAAATTTAGAATGTAGGTGAATTAATTCCGTGGGTTAAAAATTCTGATCCTTTTATGTATGTACATTATTTAAAACAGTCATTAAGATATTAAAAATCTAATTTGATTGTATCAGGATTTAAAGTACTAATATAAACACTCATTTAGGCCATGGGCCGTTTTAAAGGTTCTTACTTGCCTATAGGTTATTTTTATTCTGGCCTTGCAAGATTTTTTAACCTATCTTCAGTGTTACAGGGTGGTAATAAAGTCAGTTATCCTAGATCTTATCTTTGTTTTAAAGTACTTTATTCTTTATCACTCAGTTCTGCTTTCTTGGTCCTGGTAACCCTCTGAAAAATAGAATAAATATTTTCATTCAGTTCTGCAGGTGGTGAAAGACATAAAACATTAGAATGGGTCCTTTAAACCAGCTGTAAACTAAAATGATGCTTGTAAACTGAAATACTGCAGTTTTGTTCGCCCTGAATTTTAAAATAGTTTCATGAGGTAATTGAGCCTTAAAGGATCTGGATTTTTTTAAACTATATTATGTTATTATGCAGTTGCCACAGGGGGAGCATATGCTTGCTGCCAAAAATCTAAAACTGGATTCTTGGATGTTAAACAGATAAGATTAAGTCATAGACTTCAGCTCTACTAGAAGCAAGCACAACATTCATCTGAAACACGTGACAGCTACGTCCTGGATAACTGTTTCTAGACAGACATTCTTGGCTGCTTACACAGACTAAAATAGGCAGTTCACATTCATTCAACCTACTGAGTTTTAAGCACCTTTGTAGAACTATTCATTTCAGTATTTTTCCTGAGGTATGTCATTGCTTCTTTAGGGAGACTTGTAAATTAAGCCTTTCACTTCACATGGTTATGCTTTTAGGGATTTCTGCTATTCTTTTTGGTCACTGAACACATACTTTACATTTGGGTTTTAAGACTTGGTTTGTCTTAATTGTATTAACAAGTTTGAGTCTGTGTTGTATTACAGGTATCAGTCGGCGAACATTCTGTATTACATTTTATTGCACCCTAAAACATGACAGGCACTACAGTGAACAAAAAGAAAGATATAACCACTTCCCTGAAGAGTTTACCATCTAACTTTAGATTAGAAAGAGAGTAATAAACAGCAGGAGGAGATGGAGTGAGGAGCTACCTCACACATTTCAGCAGTAAGATGAGGCTATTAAGCTGTTGGGGCTTGTAAACACCTTGATTGCTTGAGTAAATGGTTTATTTAAAATAATTATGATCAGTGAGCCACTAATTAAACCACCAAAATGAACTGAAAAAGAGGGATTTGAATGAAAAGTTCAAATTCAGTGAACCAGAATTAGCATTGAATCTCACAAGCCAGGTAGAATGACACAGAAAAGCTTGCAGGAAAGGTAGATAAGTGGAACAAGACTGATGTCAATGCTGAGTGGAAAGAGCAAACCTGTGTACATGGAAAGTGTGCAGTTATGCAGGGGACTGAAGATGAAAGCAGAAGGTCTAAATCTAATGTGGTGGATAAAGGAGAACTACTGGACTGATTTAAAGTGGATTTAAATTACTGAAGTGTTTCAGGTGACTTAGCAAGGTCGGCACCAGTCTGTTAAAGAGAGCGTGGTCCCAGTGCCAGGTGGACCAGATTGACAGGATGCATGTAGCTTTCAGTGATAAAGCCTGGGATGAGTATTTAAGCACTGGGGCAGAATAAAAGGCTGGAAGAAGATTATTTCATAAGCACCACAGAAGGTTTTTATCTTAGTCCAAGTTGCCTATCCCTCATCACTACAGCAGCCTACCTCTTTTCCTATCATGGCTCTACATTAATAGCCTACCTGAGTTTTTTTCCTACAGCGTTTGTCCCAAAATACCTATCAGAGTTGTGTCAAAGTACTGTCTTCTAGGCTGTGTCTTCTAGGCACTAGTTCAGTTCGTACTGGATAAATGTGCAAGCAAGTGCCATGTTTGCCCAACAGTGAGGTCAAAGATTGGCTGAAAATGATCTGACTCATGGAATGAATGTTTCACATAAAGATAAAACCTAGTAATAGAAATACACCTGAAAAGCTTTGCCATTGCTGTTCACAGTCACAACTTGCAGTTGCTCCATCAACACACAATTCAAACCCACTTGCTTAACTATTCTTAAAGAAGAAACTTGGACATCCCAGATAACCCAGTTTTTGTGCTATTGCAAATCTCCAGATGTCTATAGCTACCTCTTTGGTGGTCTCATGGTTAATATCTAGATTATATTGTGTTGCTGAATCTTGTATGTTGTCAGGCAGCACCATGTTGATTAAATCATACTCAAGAGAGAGTTAACAACAAAGTTGTAAGTATTCCTTACAGGTCATTCTTGCTCGAGCCTGGTTTCTTGTGTATAAAGATTAAAATCTTGTCACAGATGGTGAAGAATGAAGTACATGCAAAACAATGGAGCATCAATAACTCATAAAAAGCACTTAACAGAAGTGGCAGAATTTGAATGAGATGGTGTATACATTAAACAAAATAAGACTAGTAGCAATGTTGAAGATAGCGTACAGTAACAATTTCTTTAAGTATTGAATGCATGTAATAATGGACAGTGATTGTTCGTTTTGGTGACGAATGAGTGTAAGAATTTTATTTTTATTTAGCACTGTAGTGAACCTAGGCAAATAACTCCTCTGCATTTTGCATCATTTGCTTTCCTGAATATTCCATATTAATGATATTTGAAATTAACTAGTTCTCATTCTTTGCTCTACTGGGTCTGGTTTTGTTCCGCTCTTTTGGAAGAAAGCAACCCTAAAATAGGCAGATGCATCCATTGGCACCTACTAGATCCTCGAGTTACATGGTGGCAGCTACTTTATTCCTTTATCCTGGTTACCAGTGTAGGAGTTTTGGCTTCAGAAAAAAGGGTATGACCAAAATACCTTTCCATTAGGGTTTGTTTCTACCTGCTGGCCTGCTATTGGCATCTGGGGTAAACTGTAACAGCATTCTCAAGGAATGAGGAGGCCAACTGGCAAA
Organism: Neopsephotus bourkii; assembly: GCF_033783945.1. Classification (NCBI taxonomy): domain Eukaryota; kingdom Metazoa; phylum Chordata; class Aves; order Psittaciformes; family Psittacidae; genus Neopsephotus; species Neopsephotus bourkii. The sequence continues at coordinate 3,558,433 of NW_026901618.1, forward strand.
GTTATGACTTGTTCAGAGGCCCAGCGTGGTAGCCAGGTAACCCTGGGTAAAGAAAATAGGAACAGGCCAATGCTTTTTTACCTACCTGCTGTCTCTCCAGACTTCCACCAGCCGAAGAGAAACCCTGAATAGGGTAGCCATTTAAGATCTGCATTTTCCCTCTTTGTAGTGCTTTTGATTCTGAACTCTGAAAAAAGGTAGTCAGCCTGATGATTGAAATGCATCTTATGATGAGGACCTATATTGGGAAATGAATGCCAGTGGCTTAATCAGACTTGACAGTGTTATCTTAACCCATACCACACATGCAGAGGGGAAAGAACACTGTATTCTATTGACAAATGTTGAAGTTTGTTTTTAAAATGTAATTTTCAGCAGTTGGAATTGACTCACGTGCGAAGACTGAGAACACTGACAACCAAAGTGGCTTGGAATGGTGACTCTGGGGCTAACTTTCAGTCCATAAACACCTTTTTTTTTTTTTACAGAATACTAGGAGATCTATAAAAACTGACTTAGCAAGCCTTATGTCTGTAGGCTTCCATTCATTACACAGAGCTGTATACCTCCACAGAAAGAAATGTGGAGCTGCAAAATAAAAAAATCACTGGCCTATAGTTTCTTGTTTAATCTTTATCTGAGAGGCAGGGCTATCTCCCAAGATATGTGGAAGAATTCTTACAAAGAGAAAAGTGTTCATTCCGTAAGTGAATAATCTAAATGATTGCTGTGGCTTCCCTGTGGATTTTCTATCCAAATACCAGCTCAACCTGTTCATGATTATCCTGTGAGAGCCAATGCATTCACAAACTGCAGCAGGAAGACTGCAGACCATGGTAAAAAGAAGCCTAGAAAAACTGAGACTGCTTTACTGTATTATTATTTTATACATTATTAAATTGCTGCATTCTGAGTGAGGGTGCTCATAAAGCTGTGACTTTCCTATTCTTTTTAAGTTGTCAAAGGATTTGAGTCACTTTAAAAAAAATGTATGGAATAAAGTATGCTATAGGAGACTTACCACTACACTTAGATAGTCTTGCTGTGCTTAGGACACCCCTCAGACAGATTTGTTTAATCTACACAGCACATAATTTCCATTAGGTGTGAACATCTTGTAGGGCAGGATTAAAATAAAGAAGAATTACAAGGCTAGAAAGCAGTCAGGCTGCTACTTCTATGGTTGGGTTCTGGAGCTGTTTGGTATTTTTAGAGGACAGAGTGAGAGTTTTAAACTGTGTTTAGCCTCAAGTTTAGAGTAACAGAGGGTGCTAACTAGTCCCAGGTGGTTTTAGCTTTCATTGCTCTAGGCAGGATGGTGGTTTTAGGGAATGCTTGTGGGCTGATGCAGGAATACAGGATGTGAAAGGGCATGAGGTACTCCAGTCCTCTGAGTTTACAAGCCAGGAAAGGAAAGAAAAACGCCACAGGCCATTCAGGGGGGATTTGCAAAGCCTCCTTTGAAGAATGTTTAATTTTTGTCTCATCCTCAGCAGAGGAGTACACAGGCCCATGCTGCCATTTAATCTGCTGTGGAGTTGCTACTTCACTGCTGTTAACTCTTCCTGCTCTGCACCTCTGGCACTTACACCTGCAGCAACAATCGTCTAAGGAGCAGTCAGACCTAAACCAAAAGAACAGCTGCTGCAAATGAAGCTGATGAGGGAAGAAGATGACCAGGCAAGGAGCTGCCACTGCCTGCTTTTTCTCAGGCTGCAGTGGGTCCCTCATCCTTCCTGCCAGCCCAGCAGGCAGAGCAATACTGCCTGCTCTAGCCACGCAATGGGAGCAATCTGTGTGCCAGATGTGGCCCAGCTGGACCAGACCCAGCTTGTACAGCCTAAATAGTGCTGGTTTGAAGCTATAATTAAAACAGAGTGAGGATAATAAACTTCTGAAGCCATAAAGTGGAATCAAAGCTTCACGCGAGCCATTTCAATAACAGGTACAATTTGACATTTACTTTTGTCCAAGCTTTTAGAAGGTGTTTGTTAGATCAAGATAATTATATGACCTATTATTATGCCTTAAACTCAGCATCCATATAATTCCTTGGTGAATTTTAAGATCAGGATGACTTTTGTAACTGTGAAGGAATAGATCAGCTCCAGTTCCTATTTCAAAGAAATGCCTTGAAGTCAGAAAAAACAGTGAATTTTGGGCCCTTTAAAGAAAAAATGATTATGTTTAACATTTTATCTGGGGATGGCTATTTGGGGCAGGCAATCTGACCCAAACATGAGTGGAAAGAGAGGACTTTCAAAAACAGCCGAGTCAGGTGTATTGAGTAATGTTTGGATTGTACTAACAAAGAAACTGAAGCTATCATACCCATAGATATTTTTGCTCCCCTCTGACTGGTGTGATTGTGCATTTGATGTTTTAGCAAGTGATAGGCTACAGAAGGGTTGGCTGCATAGGTTTGAGCAGGTGCTAGAAAAAAGTGGGCCAACAATGTATTCTGGTTCATGTCTGCATTGATATGCAAATTAAGCACAGCGAGTAATGAAATGTATGTGTTGTTTCACACTGAGCCAGGTAAATCTAGTTTGAAAAAAAGAGAGTCTGGTGGCATATTAGGCTGCTTATAGGAATAAAGTACCTGCTTTGTACTCTTGTTTTCACACTGGTAATTAGCATAAAATTCCTGTTTTGGAGAATGGTTGGATTCTGCTGAGGGTTTTGGGAAACAAAACAAGAAGTTCTTGTGCTTCTAAGTGCTAACTTCTTTATTCTGTTCTTTGCATAGGATAACTGTTGAAGGCTTTCTGCTTCATGCTGAAATTGACTCAGGTTTAAATGTACTTTGCATATTTCCTTATCCTGTAACTGTAAATTGCTTTGTGTGAGCTTTGATTACTGTTATCTACTGTCATGCCCTACTGCATCTGACCAGTTACAATTGCACAGTAAAATAGCAGTTTGTGTGATTTTTATCTGTGTCTACAATTTTTATGTTGCAGTTGATAATGCCCTGATTGTTCCTCTGATATTTTAATGCTTACTCCCTTAAGTGAATCTTGAAAAGATCCACTGAAATCCTGTTCTTTAGTAAATTACCTGGAACAAATAAGCTAGCAGAGCACACTTATAGACCCTCTTTTGTTTTCCTGCTTATGCTAAATTCATCTTTTCTTTTCCTTGGCCAGCTGTCTGAGACATAATTATCCAGAATTGTAACTAGCTTCAGAATAGGTGAAGCTTTTATGTGGAGATCAAATGCCTCGTATTTCATAGGAAAGCTTACACTAAAGCACAGAAGAACTCAATGAGAACCTTTGAGTTACCGTCTCTGCTCCCATGCAGGTGGGGTGATGCTCTCCCCACTGCAGAGGGCCCTCCTGGGGCTGTACCTTTACAGTCTTTTTCAGACAATTTTGTTGTTGTTATGGTTACCAGCCACCAACCACTCACTCTTACCACAGCCCCTCTCTCAGTCACAACTTTAAGCTGTCTTCTGTCTGCTCCAGTACCTGTTTCTGGATCTGCTTTGCTTCTTCCCTGATGCTTCAGTGCCCTCTTTTTACCCCCACTTTTCAGTCTCTTCTATCTCCACCAGGACACCTTTGGATCCTGCACACAGCATGAGTTTCTCCTCCTCCAGAGACATCTGTCCCTGCTACTGCCATCATCCCTAACCCAGTACCCACTATCCATTCTCCCTCTTGTGTCCTCTCTAACACCTAAAGTTTCTAAGGAATTTGCAGCTTTTCACCCTCTCCTCACATATCCCCCACTCCAGCTGTCTGGTCCTGTTTTGTATGACATGTATATATATGTTTATGTTTATATAATGTTTTCAAAGTGGTGGACTGATCCTTATGGATCTTCTGCTACTTGTGGCCTATTCAGCTTACTTCCCAGGGGGGTTAAAATGAACCAAGACACATAACAGGGTAGGTCATGTAGCTAAATCAAACCTGAACATGCAGGCCCAAATATTGGAGGCTCTGGGTAGGAGACCTCTGAGTTAATACTTCTTGCATGAAGGTTCAAAGGAGCAGTATGGCTTTATGAGCTGTTATATCCAGATGAATTCTTCTCTACTGCCAGGTAAAGGATCTAATGATTTAAGGCTCCAATGGAAAGGCCAATCCTATTAGCAGAAGCTCAACCAGAGAACTTTATGAAACCTGCACTAAATTGTTTGGGTTCTGATGGAACATTTGTGTCTCTTTAAGCCATGACTCCTCCTTGATGTTTCTTCTCTTTTTTTCACTTTCATTTGTTTTGTGTCTCAAATTTAGAAGAACACTTCATTGTAAAGTGGCAGCTACCTGCCCTTACAAACGTGTCTATTTGTAAATGAATTACATTATTTAATTAGCAATTATTCTGTAAATAATTGAACTGAGTCATACATAAATTTAGAAGTCTAAGGTGCTATTCAGCTTGATGTTAATTAATATGACTAATAAAACAGATAAAATATGAATATTAAAGTTAGTTTCTGACACATCTTCTATGACACTTTCATGGCCTTGATTATCTGGAGATGTAAAATGACAAGCTCTTTCTCTCAGTCAAGTGAATCTCTGGCTATGTTTTTCCTGGATCCATATGGATCAGGACATTTAGATGCATAGTTGCATTGTGCTGCTGGGAGAAATTAGTTTCTGTTACCTTTCTTTTGTGTCAGAGAATATAACTGTGTGGTTTATTAATGAACTTTTAAGTACTATCTCACTCAATCTTTTATAAGTAAGGGGTTTATTTATTTTAGTTATTTGTTTTGTTTTAATAAGAGTATTACCAGTTTCTGAAAGGTTTTTATACATTCCACATCAACTTCTAAAATTCTGCTTGCTTTAAAGGAACTGCTAAATGCTTGAAAACTTGCTCATCATTGTTTTCTAGTTATCTTGGCATAATACCAGGTATAAGTCTCAAATGCTGATTAAATCTCAAAGAGAACGGAGATCCAGAATTAGTTGCTTGCAGGATGTCATACCTTATAAACACCAGGGGAGAAATAAATTAACACATCTCAAGATGGATTATGGTAAAGGTCTAGAACACATAAATAATTGTTTAATGATGTGACATCTACATTTCCTGTATTAAACTATATTAGCTGAATCATTAATAGAATAATTAGCTGAACCAATACAGATAGTAACAAGCTGTTGCTCTGGTGAGGCAGGAACAATGTAAAAAGCAATAGCTCAGGCAACAATAAAAGATCACTTTGCTTTCCAATGGTAGAACTTGACAGTGCTGGAAAACAGACCCTGAGCCTGCTTCCGAGGATGCCCTCTGTAGCAGCACCCACACACCTGGGGAAAAAGCTTTGTTAAGAGCTGACCTTGACAGTTTTTACTACTTGTTACAGACTTTCTCTACCCACATCTGAAAACTCTTATCTGAAAACAGGCCCTGCTCTCTGCTTGAATGGTAAACTTGGCATGTCTCTTCTGGATCTGGCATGCGAGTATACCACTGTGCCTGTGGTGTCTGTGCTTCGTAAGGTAGGGACTAAATATTCCTTAACTAGAACTTACAGGTTCATCAAAGCTGTCAAGAATCCAAAAGGCTATGACACAGGTTGCCAGATGTGAACCCTTTTGAGCTGCAGGTCATGCTAAGGATAGCACAACAGGAGACAAAGCAAATTCATAAATTGCCATTTATTTCATTCCTCAGCAGTCTAACGCTTTGATGACTAAACCAGAGCAAAATACATTCCCACAAACAAGCCAACTCCCCATCTACCAAAACCCATGTCATTAATACAGGTTTTGGTGTGAGGGGAAGGCTTTCTCATGATCTGATACTCTTCCAGAAGCCACTCAAAGCCCCTCACTGATGTTTGATCTTCTGGCTATATCTGAGATAAACTAGTTCTTGAAGAAGATCAACAGCTTCACTGTCTAACTAAAAAAGTCCATGGATGCAAGCAAAGGCATTAAAAATCCCCCTGTTGGGTGTCCGCAGTATTACTTGTACCTCTGCTCCAACAGCATTTCATTTAAAACAGCTCTGAATCCTGTCAAAGTGGCCAAAAGGTCATTGTGTCTTTCTAGGTTAGCCTTCAGACTAGTTAAAGCACTGTGTGCTGAGCCACTTTACTTGGAGAGAACTACATGAGCTCACTCACCTCTTCAGATGAGGCCACAAAAGAAAAGCTAGACACCAAACACTCATCAAAGCACCTAAATTGTTTACAGCTTCCATGCTTGCTCAGCAGATTTCCAGTGTTTCAGGTCTGGTATGAGTCCATAGCTGGCTTTGGAAATGATCCCAGACAAGTCTGGGAAGACCTTTTCCAGACATATTTCTGAAATGAATACAACAAACAGTTGTATCAAGCATCCCCAAAGCCTCTGAAATCTCCTGACTCCTGGCTGAAGAAGTGCAGCCATCAGGTTCTTCTCTAAACACTTTCTATAGCATCAGTTTATCCTTGAGAGTCTCCATTCTTCAAGGCAATCAAAGCCCTGCTCTTTTCTTAACAGTCTGACAAGTCTGAAGACATTATGGAGTTTTAGGTTGGCATTATGGACAGTGGTTAAAGCAGATAGTCTGGTTACTCCTCAAGATGGGGGAGAGGGAGAAAACAGGAGTTAAAAGTCATCAGGCAGAGCATATTGGGCATTCGTAGAGCCTGTAGTCACGCAGAGAGCCCTCTGCTCACTTTTTTCTCACAACCACCTGTGAGAGCAGGGGAAGGGCTACACAGCAGCCTATGCTTGCCTGGCATCACTCCTGGCTCTGAGTCAGCTGATAGCTGGGTAAAATTGGGTCACCTGCCAACATGTTCTTGAGTCAACATGCTCTTGGCTTTTAATGTAAAATTCTGAGGTTAGGTAAATAGATTAGTGAGAGAAAATGTCTCTGAGAGCTGAATGCTTGATGGAAGAAGAAGGCGTGCCTTAATTCGGATTTATACCAGTCCTAAAGGTCCTGAGGAAGTCCTGGCTATGATCACAGTTGCACATTTAGTTCTGCTGCTGTGGGAGAGGCACCCATGAGATTGCTGCAGCCTGTAAGCTGCCACCTCAGGAAGTGAGGGGGCAGATGTGCTGCCTCCACAAGGGAGACCGGCAGGGCTGGGTTTTCCGGTGTGGTGTCTGTCCAACCACACCGTGGGGTGCTTGGTGGGGAGTGAGGTTTTCCTGCTCCCGTGGCTCCCTCAGCCCCCCCTAACAGCTGGAGAGGGAGTGTGCATGGGGAAGCAGGTGAGTGCCCCCAGCCACCCCAAGCTGCGGGTATAGCTTGTGCCAATAGTGGATGTTGTCCAAACAGGCACTAGCTGCTGTGTGAGGGAAACAGAGGTGAGGTTTCCAGTAAGAAGTGGGATTTTAATTCAGAGCAAATGCAGAAGACCACAATATGTGTGGTATGTTCAGCACAGCTTTGAGGCTTAGCTGTCTTGTTTTTAATTATATCTTAATATGATAGCATGCCATATTATTCATGTTCTTAATAATGGCTTGTATTGTTTTAGGCGATGCAAGCAGAGAGACCCTGGGGATATACAAAGCTCAGACATTTTAGAACTAGTAAGATTCAAATGTTTGATTCTTTTAAAGTGGTATGTCTTTATCTGCAGCTCCCCCAGTACCTCATGGTCCAGGCCAAGAGGGATTTCAATGGGACCACAGGAAGGATGAACAGGATTCTTAGCTCAAAATCAGGGATCCAGCACTGATGTGTTCAATGTAGGCTGCTACCAGATGTTATACAAAATCTTTCTGAATCATCATTAAGAAGAACACTTGCTTGAGTGTTACTCCCTCTGCACAGAAATGATGGAGCCCTGGCAGGTTTGATATGATTATTTTATTATTATTTGTGGTGCTGTAAGATGGGGGCAGTTTAAAGTAAGCTTATGTGGTAACAGCATGGAAATTAATAATAATAGCAATAATAGTAAAAGATTATATTGTGCCAGGATTTAGAAAAGAAGAGCAGATGAGAAAGTATTGTAAAAGAAGTCAGGAAACAATTAGCTGAGCTAAGTGATCACAGAAGGAAATGTACAAAAGGAGGTGGAGATGACTAGATGCAAAAAATTCTACTAGTACGAGAGGACATCCAGTAAACTGGAAAATGAAAGAGGGTCAAGGGAGAATGCTGTTAGTTTGTACTCCCACTGACAGCAAAGTGACACATTGTCATACCTCCCTGCTCTGTGTGAGCTCTTTTTAGTGGCTGCATGCGAAAACCTTAGCCTGTTAAGATATGCACAATCCAGGGTCAATATCGCACTCACAGTTAGAGCCAGATCCTGTTTGCCTTATTTCTTGAACAGTGCCATTGTTTAAGTAGAATTTGGCTGCCATATGGTATCTAATGCTACGGATTTCTGATTCCTATTGAACAAGAATACTGAATGCCAAGGAAAAGGGAGTGGGAAAATTTCAGTGGGAATTAGAAAATAATCAACAGCTTTAGTTCTTGTACGGTATGACTTAGTTTTCAGACCACCTTAAACCATAACTTCATGCCTTCTTGTGGTGATTATCAGTGATATGTGTTCATCAATTTTGGAGGAAAACATCATGTGTCTGATTAACAGTAACAGAGGCAGACTTGGATAACAGTGTATATAGTCTAGATCAAACTTAAAAAGAAAACAAAATATTTTTGTTATGTTTGACATCTTCTCATACGTCTGGGATCTAGTTTCCTGACAATCACAAGAATTCACCTTAGTCAAAGTACAGAGCCGGGTACAATGATTATTTGCATTACAGGAAACAGTTTTAAAATAATAAATTACCTTACACCAAACTTATACCTAGTGGCAGTTTAACATTTCTTCCCCAGTCTGGATGTTAGTTGGACTATCAAAAAAGACATTTCACAAAGTATTCTGTCAGATTATATGAGTTATCTGTAATTATTTTTCCCTTTTAATTTAAACACTGAAGTACCTGGTTGTATGCATAAAGGACTTAGACCTGCAATCACCTGATTTTGTGGAGCAGACTTGCTATTCTTTTTTGCATAAAGAATGCGAATGAAAAAGGCCCTGTATTTAAAATTTTGCCTGAAATAGTGTACAGGTTATTTCATCTGCTAGTAGTGGAAAATATTGCAATGCCATGATAGTCACATATTACGTGTCAACTCTGTGTACTGAAATGGTGCTCACACAGGACTCCAAAATTCATTCTAGCCCCCCTTGTAATACATCTTGGAAGAGTGGAAGGGCTTCTCTCTTCCAGTTGGTCCTGGCAAGAAATCTGAGAACAAGGGAATAATTAGAAATGAATCACAGTTTATGTTATAAATATGAGACTGATAATGACTCAGCTGGCAAATTTCAGAGCTCAGTTTTATGCTGAATGAAGGATGAGTATGGCTGAGTAGACCACATGCATCTACTTAATCAGTTTACTGAAGAGTTGTGGTGTGACCACGGTCTTGGCTTGAGACAGACAGAGTCTCTAGTACTACGGAAATTAATCCACTTTGCAAGACAGGAGCTTCTAATCCTCTGGTATCATCTTTTGGAGGCTGATCTATCTTATTCTGCAGATACTGGATATTTATATCTTCCTTGGTTTTTAAGGAAATAGGACTGGTTCTTGGGCATGTGGTGGGGACAAAACTGCATTTCTGGAGGTCCCTGTGATGAAATCAAATTCAGCTTAAGAAAGCCTCCGTGATTCTGTTGGAGGAGTAGGAGTTGCAGAAATGAAAATGTATGCAGGCTAGAAAGGAACTGAAGGAAAAAAAAATCTTTGATGCAAGTACAATTATTGTTGCTAAAATGTCAGACATTTATATTATGCAATAGATCTATAGTATTTTAGTAAATAGCATTTCATGTGAAGACATGGAATGCCCCTGCCTCATAAGTTTGCAGCCCTAACTGAATGATTAATGAAATCAGAGTCTAGGTATTTAACTATGTATAAAAATGATAATGTGCTAGCTTGTGTCTTGGGATAATGGAGGCAGACTACTCCTGACAGTCATCAAAAGGGATTTCATTTCCCAGATATTTAATCCAAGCTGTTTTGTGCCTTGGTCTGCATACTATTATGTTTCAATGCAACATTATATAGCAAAGACATTAACTTCTTAGAAGGTACCTCATATGTGATATGTTTTTCATTCACAAGAGCCACAGGACAGTGCCAAAATGCCATGTTGTAGAATTTGGTTGTCATGATCAATTTGTAGAATGAAGTAAGTATCTACTTTATTTCTTGTAAATCAAAATCAGCAGTGAAACCTATTTATTGCCATGGGGACCATATTTAAAATTCTGGAAACTGCTCAGTTGATTAATTTGATCTGGGAAGATTATAGATCTCTTGAATAGTAAATATCATCTTAACTACAAAAAAATATAACTTTGATAAGGAAATGCAATATAAAAAACAACAAATCAGGTTTTTGAGAGATGATCAAAATCACATCAGAGAGAAGCTGAATGAAATGAAGATCTTACATTGAAAATAACAGTACTATCTATAGCTCGTCACTGTGACTGTCTACCTAGCTAAAGATTCTAAATAGCATATAATTATAGTGTATAAGTGTTTCTTTAAATTATTATTCCTTATAGCATTTGAAAGATAATGTATTCACCCATCTTTACAACACATTGCTGGATTCAGTGTAGGCCTCTGAAGCATGAGAAGACACACATAGTCTCCATACAAATTGGCTAGCATATTAAAATAACTCATTTAAAATGTTTCTAAGTTAATATAAAAAAGCTGTTCTTTTTTTAAAAAATATGTTTTCTGATAAAGGAGTTCAATAATGTGTAATTTCATTCTAGTAAAGTTTTACAAGAATAGGAATTTTCTATTTTAAATTATATTAGTCAAGATAGCTGGCTGAAGCTTGCAGTGGGAGTTGGAGGAAGAGGGTACAACAGGCTGATGATGGTTACCAGCTCAGCAAAGCTATGGAAAAGACCAGCAGCAGTGTATTCAGGAACCATACCCCCCTTCCAAAAGAGAAGTTATTTTACCAGAGCATCAGAGCTCAGGCTTCTGTATCTCACATTTTTCTTTCTTCTTCAATTTCGCACTGGGACAGACATACAAACTCATTTGTTAGGCTCTCGCCTTTCTCTTTATGCCTCAATGAGATGTAAAAGACAGGAAGGAGACCCTAACTTCCCTCCTTAAACAAATTACATCTTTTCCCCTTCCAGATGTCTACTGCAGCGGTGGTGGATTGATCTGCCACCAAGCTGCACCTCCCCTCCTCAACTGGACAGGGGGAGAAAAAGTACAAGTTTGTGGGTCAAGATAAGGACCGGGAGATAACTCAGCAAGTACCATCACAGGCAAAACAGACTCGACATGGAGAAATTAGATTAATTAATCACCAGTAATAACAGGTAGGATAATGAGAAATAAAAGCAAATCTTAAAACACCTTCCCTTACCCCTTCTTTCCACACTCAACCTCACTCTCAAATTCTCTACCTCCTCCACCCAATAGGCACAGGGTGATGAAGTTGTGGTCAGTTCATCACCTGTTGTTTCTGCCACTCCCTCCTCAGAGGAGGACTCCTCATGCTCTTTCCCTGCTCCAGTGTGGGGTCCCTCCCACAGGAGATATGAGGGACTGTGGGACCTTCCCCCGGGCTGCAGTCCCTCAGGAACAGACTGCTCCAGTGTGGGTTCCCTGTGGGATCACAAGTCCTGCCAGCAAACCTGCTCCAGCGCAGGCTTCTCTTTCAATGGGCCACAAGTCCTGCCAGGAGCCTGCTCCAGCACAGGCTGCCCACAGGGTCAAAGCCTCCTTTGGGAATCCCCTTGCTCTGGCATGGGGTTCTCCAGGGGCTGCAGGTGGAGATCTGCTCCTCATAGGCCTCCAATGGCTGCATGGGCACAGCTGCCTCACCATGGTCTGCTCCATGGGCTGCAGGTGAATCTGCTCCAGTGCCTGGAGCACCTCCTCTCCCTGACCTTGGTGTCTGCAGGGTTGTTTCTCACACATATTCTCACTCTCTTCATCTGCCCCTTTTGGAGCAGTTTTTCCTCCCTTCTTAAACATTTTATCCCAGAGTTTACCACAGGCAACCACTGTCGCTGATGGACTCGGCCTTGGCCAGCAGCAGGTCTGCCTTGGAGCTGACTGGCACCAGCTCTATTGGACATCAGGGAAGCTTCTAGCAGCTTCTCACAAAAGACACCCTTGTAGCTCCTCCTCACTATCAAAACCTTGCCATGCAAACTGGATACAGCAACTCATTCCTCCCCCCTTCCTGGCCCCTGTCATTTCCCATCTAAGGTGAAAAACTCAAGTCTAGGGTACCTCTCTATTGTGCACAAGTTTCGTATATCAGGGTAAGTAAAAGCAGAGGTAGCTCAGCTTTCCCTTGAACAGAAAAAGAAAATAAATAACTCAAGGACTTTGACAGTCAATTCTTCTTCCCCCTTTGGTCAGTAACTGAGTTTGGTTTCACCCCCAGTTTTCCTGACTGAAAGTGCGATGAAGGTGGGCAGGCTGGGCCACAAAAGCAGGACTTCTCAGCAGTGAGAGTGTCACAAAGTGATACAGAAAAATTAATTAATATCTGAGAACAATAATGCAAGTGTTCTGGTTTTGACTGGGATAGAGTTAATTTTCTTCATAGAAGCTACTATGGGGCTCTGCTGTGGATTTGTGCTGAAAACAGTTGATAACACAGGGATGCTTTAGTTATTGAGCAGTGCTTGCACAGAGCCAGGACCTTTTCTCGCAGTACCCCCGCAGTGAGCAGGCTGGGGATGCACAAGAAGCTGGGAGGGGACATAGCTGGGACAGCTGACCCCAACTGACCCAAGGGATATCCCAAACCATACGGTGTGGTGCTCAGCATATAAACCTGGGGGAAGAAGGAGGAAGGAGGGGATGTTGTGAGTGATGGCATTTGTCTTCCCAAGTAACCATTACATGTGATGGAACGCTGGTTTACTGGAGGTGGCTGGGCACCTGCCTCCCCGTGGGAAGTGGTGAATGAATTCCTTGTTTTGCTTTGCTTGTGTGTGCAGCATTTGCTTTGCCCATGAAGGTTTCCTTACCTCAGCCCACAAGTTTTCTCGCCTTTACTCTTCTGAATCTTTCCTGCATCCCACTGTGGGAGACAAGTGATTGAGCGGCTGAGGGGGGCTCAGTTGCAGGCTGCGGTTACACCTTGACAACAAGGTAGAAAACTGATAGCTTTTGCAGAAAAACACACCTGTGCTTTTCACAGGTGTCCTGAATGAGCGGTCTGCCTTATGTGTGCGGTGCTTTTGTGAGAACTTGGCCTTCTGTGTAAACTGATTTTCACTGAAGTTAATTAAGGGTCTGCATAAATGATCATATTGGCCTTTCCTGTATTTATTTGTATGTGAGTCAGTGTGTGTGTGTATACATGAAGGTTGTAAGCCAAGAGAAAACCTCAAGCTATGAGTGAGCTTCATTTATTTACATATAGCCCCCTTCATTCCTTGCTCCAGCTGTATGTTGCTAGCAACTGAGAAAATATTTTCAGGTCTCTTTCATGAAGACATGTAGCCACCCATGGACACTGCAGTTAGAGCTCTGTATGCCTGAGTGGCTCAGATGTCCTTTATATTGTGGCACAGCACCAAGCGCAGATGCAACGGGGTGATTGGTCTTGACATAAAAGATAACAAGACACTCCGGTATTGTTTGGTATCATGGAATAAAGGTGTGAATAGTGTGTAAATCACAGTATCACAGTATGTTAGAGATTGGAAGGGACCTCAAAAGATCATCTAGTCCAATCCCCCTGCCGGAGCAGGAATACCTAGATAAGTTTACACAGGAACGTGTCCAGGAGGGTTTTGAATGTCTCCAGAGAAGGAGACTCCACAACCTCCCTGGGCAGCCTGTTCCAGTGTTCTGTCACCCTCACTGAGAAGAAGTTTCTTCTCAAGTTTAAGTGGAACCTCTTGTGTTCCAGTTTGTACCCATTGCCCCTTGTCCTTTCATTGTTTGCCACTGAGAAGAGCCTGGCTCCATCCTCGTGACACTTCCCCTTTATATACTTATATACACTAATAAGGTCACCCCTCAATCTCCTCTTCTCCAAACTATAGAGACCCAGCTCCCTCAGTCTTTCCTCATAAGGGAGATGCTCCACTCCCTTAATCATCTTAGTTGCCCTGCGCTGGACTCTCTCCAGCAGGTCCTTGTCCTTCTTGAACTGAGGGGCCCAGAACTGGACACAATATTCCAGATGCGGTCTCACCAGGGCAGAGTAGAGGGGAAGGAGGACCTCTCTCGACCTACTAACCACCCCCCTTCTAATACACCCCAGGATGCCATTGGCCTTCTTGGCCACAAGGGCACAGTGTCGGCTCATGGTCATCCTGTCGTCCACTAGGACCCCCAGGTCCCTCTCCCCTACACTGCTCTCTAGCAGGTCGTTCCCCAATCTATACTGGAACCTGGGGTTGTTCCTGCCCAGATGCAGGACTCTACACTTTCCCTTGTTATATTTCATCAAGTTATTCCCTGCCCAACCCTCCAGCCTGTCCAGGTCTCTCTGGATGGCAGCACAGCCTTCTGGCGTGTCGGCCACCCCTCCCAGCTTAGTGTCATCAGCAAACTTGCTGATAGTACACTCAATTCCCTCATCTAAATCATTGATGAATATATTAAATAATACTGGTCCCAGTACTGACCCTTGAGGCACTCCACTAGATACAGGCCTCCAACTAGACTCCGCCCCATAGACTACAACTCTCTGGCTTGTCTCCTTCAGCCAGTTCACAGTCCACCTCACTACCTGATCATCCAGACCACACTTCCTCAATTTAGCTGCGAGGATGCTGTGGGAGACTGTGTCAAACGCTTTGCTGAAGTCAAGGTAGGGATGTTGGGGTTTTGTCTTCTGCGTATCAGACCTTCAAATTTCAAGGTGTCTATCTGTGGAGATAGCTACTGTCAGTGGAGATGGTTACCATTTTGTAAATGGAGGTTTGATACTGTATGTTATGACAGAAACAGGGAACGATTTACTTTTTCTCCACTCCAATATTTTACCCATTTATCCAAAATAACTCCTTCAGGATGTAGAGTGTAAATTTGCTGTTTGCATACAGAAGCATGCGTGTGCAGTCATGTGATTGCTTAAGCACATGGCAGTCTGCACCAGGAAATGTGATTATTGTCGGGTGTGACGTTTTAACCTCCACTGGTGGGAAATGGCTCAGAACCAGCTCAGCTGCTGGCTGAAGTGAAATATTAGCACTGGTAGCAGTAAATAACTCTCTTACTGTCTGAAGAAGAAATAAACTTATTCTTTCCAAGGGGATGGGGAAACAAATGCTCTACAAGCTGATTCATCCTTTCTTTTATTTGAAAAAAAGGAAACCAGGTAATTTTTAAAGAAATTTAAACCTAATTTCTGATACTTCTTGCTAGAATTGCTGGGTGGAACTAAAGACTATAATTAGCTGTCATTCATTTTCCAATTGCATATCGTCTGTGCTTTATAATTTCTGCAGATTTCCAAACACTTGCTACATTTTATAAAGTTAAGATATGTTTATTTTCATGTTGACAACATATAAACAATTAAAAAACCTTTCATGTGCTACCAGGATATCCTAGTTGATAACTATGAACACAATATTTTCAAGGCATCTTGGTCAGTTTCAAGAGTTTTGTTTCTCCTCATGTATTTTTAGAACTTCATGCACATACAATAGTGTTGGGTGACGTCTAGGTAAAGTGATAGTTCTGGCAGTTGCTCATGTGTCCTTCAGTGTGCTATCTCTGTTGGGTGAATTAATTAGTCATCCAAACGATTATATATCTGTGTGTATTGCAAGAAATTTAGCTAAGCAATTTTTTCTCTAAAAATCAGAACCACCCAGAAAGCTTTAAGGTAGAGGTGGGAAAATAGAATTAGTCATGCGATGACAGAGAAAATAATGACTTGGGTGTTCTAGCACTCACGTGTCTTCTAAGATAGCATGGAACTAAAATGTCAGGAAGGTTTTGAAATGTCTGAAATCTGTCAGAACTGAGATTGAGATGAAAAATACTTGATTGTTAAGGTCTTGCTTCCTCCCTTTGTTAATTTTTCTAATTGTGATTGTCACAGTGATTTGTTGTATTGATGAGTGGTTGCTTTGGGGTGGGTTTTGTTTTAATAAGTGGTGATAGAACACCATACAGCTTTGGGGAATTGGTGTGCTATTAGGATCTTTCTCTTCACTTAGAAGGGGGGACACCTCACAAACAGCGTAATTTCCCTTGCCTGGGTTGCAATAGAGCAATTAATCATAGCTATCATATTGATTTTCATGCAGGTTTGGAACTCCTAGGAACAGGTTTAAAGCCACGAGGCTGCTTTGCATATTGTGGTTGATGAAGCAGCCACAGCCTGCAATAAATTTCAATAGCTATAATGTCGGTTGAAGTCGAACTAACAACTTAATGATGTAATCTCTTATTGTTACCAAACTCTGAGCTACTCAGACATTCCTGCTGTTGGCAAAGTTATTGGGTGCCTGATGCCTGAACTAAGATGTGGATTTTTTTTTGTAAGTAGACTTTTTACTCACTAAGACTAATTTTCTTCTTGTAAGCAAACTAAAGCATGGATCTGGTTTGCTCTTGTTCAGGTGTTCATTGTGTTCCAGACTATGAAAAAACTTCAGCAAGTGTAGCAAAAGTATTGCCTAAAAGTTAATTTCAAGGTACATTTAATTATTGTAGTTACAGTTTTTTCCCAGTTATTTATATAAAATGGTTATCAAATCTTAGTTACTTGCAATAAACAACAGGCTGAAAATTATTAACTGAAAATATATACGAAACCTGTGATTGAGAAGTGTTAATAAGAGTCAAGATTGACTGGTAAGCAATTTACTAAAAAATAAGAAAACAATCTATGTACATAGTGTAATATATAACTGAGCTATCATATGATAATGCGTCCTGTCAGCTCCTCACTTTAATCAGCTTCTGAGTTTGGGCTACTTGTAGTTCTGAAGAGAAGTAACCCATTTAGACTTTTTTTTTCTGTTTTTTTGATTGGCTTTTTTTTGTGGTTTTTTGTTTTTTTTTTTTTTGCTTATGAGGTAAGAAAGAATCTGTTTCAGATAAATAAAATTACAGAAAATTGCAGACTGGAAACTTCGTTTCTGTTGCAAAGTCTGTAAACCTTAATCATGTCATTTTTTAAATATTGCTCCAGTCTGTAGTGCAGATTGCCTGTTAGTAATTAGAGAATTTTTTTTTTTTTTAATACATATGTGAAATTGGCAATACTCAAAATTGAGTTAGGCTTCCATTTATTCTATGTGCTATGCACAATGGTGAGTTTTTAAAGGCTGAGCTGTTTTAGGATCAACCATCTCTTTAAATGCCTACAGTCCATTTACCAAGTGAAATAACAGAGTAAAAATAAACTCATGACCCTGAAAACACTGGTGGCTGCAGAAAGACTTTTAGCCCTTTAAATTACAGGTTGCAGAAACATTACACTGAATCATTTGATCCTTAAATTGCTTTCTAAATTCTGGATGCCTTGCATCAAGCTCAGACTCTCAGCTACCAAAGAGATCCTGATGTAAAGCATAATGGCTAGCTAGTTACAACAGAGTCTGGAATGAAATAATGGAAAAGCTTGCCTTTGAGAAGGCAAGAAGAAAATCTGACTGCAAGAAAAAGTTTGTGATGTATCCATTGTTCTGTAATCAGTAGTTTAGCTTTTTTTGACTTTGTATGTTATTTTGCTGAATCTCTGACTTTATGCAGACAGTGTCAGATCTGTTATACATATTTATCTACTAGCATACTTCATTCATATAAACCTAGATTCCTCAAAAGAGAATTTCCTGGAGCCTCTCTCACCACATAATATATACCACACTTCGTAGTGCCTGAAATCCAGGGGTCTCAGTAGTCAGCTGTGCCCTGAGTGGACTAGATAGATGTTTTGGGTGGGGAAACCTCCTTTTGCGTATTCAGTCAGAAGCATTAGAATAGCTTAGGAGCCAGGGATATGTCATGTAAATGAACTCAAGCAGCTCTACTACCTATTATGCTCACAGTCCTTCTATTCTGAGGGGCCTCACTGGGCCTAGGAATTAGTACAGCCCTAGGGCTTCTCTATTTGATTAACCAGAGCCTGGATTTGTTAAACTCCAAGACATGCTGCAAAGTCCTTTTTCCTTCCTGGAATCTTTTGAGTAAGGATTCAAAGGTGAAAGGTTTGGAGGTTAAGGTTCTGACCCTCCTCTCCTTCAAACCCCTTCCCTTCAAGAAGGGAACAAAACAAATCACTTAAGCATGTGCCTATCTGACTCAGCATTGCCATCTTTCATATGTTTTTTGTTGATATTCAGGTTTTAGCTGTGGGAACTGAGATTGAAATTATCTTTAAATTAAAATCCCATTTTGTAGTCCTTGTGGTTCCAGTTTACAGTCTGAAAATGAGACTGGGGAAAATAGTATCTTAAAGGAAATATTGCCTATTACTTTGGTGCTTGATTCAAGGTTTTGAATACCGGCATTTGGAAATATTGCTAACTGAAAACATGGGATTACTTCCAGTAAAATAAATGGGACTTAACATGTGTTTTGTAAACCTTGCTGAGTGGGGGTCTGAGAATGACTTATGGACAATTTTACAAAAACGTGATCTACTACTTACAGGAGAGTTGGCTAGCTGGAAAAACCAACGGCATTTTGTATTGTGAGCATAACCCTTTAAACTGCGTTCTGCTGCTGGGGGCTGATGATCAGGAGACTTTACTACACAGGAGATCGAATTTCAGCTTTCGAGAAATTGCTGTGTGATGGAGTGTCTTGTGGTCAGTGGTGGTCACAGGGAGCGTGTGTTGCATATTTGTTGGCAAGGAGCAACATAATTTGCAAAAATGTTGCATAGCTACCTATTTAGACAAAGAAATCCTTGGATAAGTCTCAGAGTTAAGCTGTGGGTTTGAATATTCCTCCTAGGACTTTTCTGTCTCCTCTGCCTGTGAGGAGGAGGTAGGGAATTGAACAAGGTGGAGTAATGGATGAGCAGAGTAGTTTGTACTTGGCAGGGTTTAGAGCCTACGGTTGTATTTTTCCTTTCTGCAGCATACCCCCTAGGGAAGATGCCTGTATGCAGAGTGTTCAATTATCTGAGCTGTCAGGAACATGCATGTTGTCAAAATGTAGGCTTGCAGCAAATTCCTCATGATCTTTACAGATGGCCCAGATCTCCTTCTCATACCTTCAGCTTAAGCACTGGATTAATCATTTCAATCATTTATTCTAAACGGGGTGAATTGTGAGTGTATGTAAAACAGGGAGGTAAATTGCGTAGAGAAGAGATGAATTATTGTGGAGGTAGGGTTGGGCTTTTTGTGGTTTTGGGTTTTTACTTTTCCTGCCAGCTACTCAGGCACATTGCAGCAACAAAACATAGAAGATGGCTTATTTCCTTTTAGAAGATACCAAGGACATTAAGAATGTAAAATGTCACTGTGTTCAGAAAGAGAGAAATCAAGATATTCTAAATGAGAGAGCAAGAAGTGGCTTAGATAAGTGGGATGAAGGAATTTGGTAGGAAATCTCCTGACCAGGAGGGATGACCATGTGCTCAGTTTCTGTTATCACAGTCAATTTGAGACACAGAATATGTTTGTTCATCTTTATCTTCAGTAGGAGGTCACAGGCAGGCTCCAAGAAAATATGTGATTTGAGTCAGATAGCTGTGAGTTTGCTTGGCAGGGGTGCCTGGCTCACAGAAACTAGGTTACTTAGCAGTCCACTTTATTTTAGTGTGAATAGAAGTAAGCAATGTAATAATGGGACTACCTTTGGGAAGAAGAGTGGAGATTTGCTACACTCCCACTTCTTTCCATGCAGAAGTTCCTATTATCAGCCTCCCCTATTCCTTAGAGGAAAACACTGAAAGAGATGGGCAGTGCAGAGACCAATTTGTTCTATGCTTTCAGGAGAATTGGCAACACTCAAACCACATCAGAATTCAAAACTGTGAAGCTGGGAATGACCTCTATCTGAGAAGAGTTCATAGCTGAGAGAAGGAGTCTAAATCTGGCCGCTTCCAGGTAGCTAATATAATGAACAGTGAACTTTGTGGAAGGATTGTGTATTTGTGTGCCAGCCTTCACTGTCCCCCATCAGATATTAAATGAGACAGCAAATTCTTATTTTAGGCCCTGACTTGGCAGAACAGGTTACATTGCATTGTTTTCAATTACTCCCATGTTGGAAGCTAATCTGTTGCCTAAGTGCTTTGTAGACTTGAGCCCACGGTTCTTTTTGAGATTTGGTTGTAACTTTCTTGTAATATTTTGCAATCCATCCATCAGCTACACACATAAAATACCTTAGCCGCACAACCCACACAAGAGGTAAAGAGCTTCACACAGCCTTTACACCAGTGAGCTCAATTCCCTTGACATGGTGAGCTTTCCTTCCTGACCTTGTGTCACATCTCTGCCTGCAATGTACCTTTCTCTCTCTTATCTCAAGAGATAGTATATGAACCCCAAGACAGAGAGCCCTGGCATTAACTCACAGTTTTTTGACTCGTCCTCATTTTTTTCAGTATTATGAAGGTATACAAGCTGCAGACACAATGATCTTTCCCCATTTTCCATAATGATTTTGGAGGCTGTTAAGTATTTTGTTACATTTCTTTGCAGAAAGACACCATAGAGAAGCAAAGTATCCATATTATTGCTTTATAAAGGACTGCTTTAAACGAATGAGGTACTAACAAATGGACGGGTGTGTTGAATCTTTCTCATGTAGGAAGGGCACAAAGTCATTTCACATAAATTGCAGCCCATCATTATAAATAGTTTGGCATGGGTTTTCCTAGAGGTGGAACTTCAGGCCAAATACACAGCAGCAGCTGTGGTGACATGTTATGCAGAAACTGTTCCAGGCGCTGTGCTGGAGGAGTTGGTGTTGCAGGGTAACAGCACAACGGCACGTATTTAGAGCCATCTTGCAGCAGCAGCTCTGGTTTATACTGAGGGTCTAAAGAACATCTGCGTGTGCCTGAACTGAACAATGTGAGTCTTCTCCCCTTCCATTACTTCCCAATGATTTTGTACCCTACTTAACCAGCTATATTCACTGTATATCAGATTTTAATGACTGAGAAGTCTGTGAATTGTACAATCTTATTTTTACAAAAAAATGCTTGTGTAAGTTGTTGCTGTGCAACTCCAAAACTTATAAATTTTCACTCCTATATCTGACTTTCAAAGTCTGTGCTAAACTGGAAGCAATATCAGGCCCAATCCAAAATGATCCCCAAGGCATATAATTATATTTAGGTCCCTAGGAACTTTTGAGGAGGGTTTTCTTCTCCTTTCAGATGAATTTTAGGAAGGTTTTACTAATTCTTGAAAAAGTGGGGAAAAGGGACAGTCATTCTTTTGTGTTTGTAGTTGCAGTCTGTGCTTATACGGCTTAAAGCTGCTTACTCCACTTTTCCAGCAGGCCAACACACTTCCAGCCTTTGGCACACTGACAAATCCCTGGAAATCTGTCTGCTATAGATTTGCCTGGCTTCTGCAGAGCAATTTCCCATTCTTTTTAAATTCCTACTGGCTTTATCCCTGAGACAAGCTCTGCTGAGCCTTGGTACTCCTCTTGTCCTCAGTAGGAATCCACAATGAAAATGTATTTGATTACCTTCAAACTGGTGACCAGGAATGATGCCAGCTAGACCTGGTACTGGGCCTCACCTGCTACTGACAAGCCTGCAGCTATTTGCTCCTCAAAGTAGCGTTTATTCTCTTGTCTTCACAGCTGAATCCCACAGTGCACACGTATGGATAGTGTCCATGTTGGTGTGATGTGGCAGATGCAGGAAAGCAGCAGTCAAGGTGAAGACTCTGCATCTTGTAAAGGTGAGTGGGAATATTCCATTATATTTTCTTGGATATTCATGGAATAGAACATCCTGTCTGTTTTTTGCTTTGCAGGAAAGCAGCTATGTTTCTCCTTTCCTCCATCAACCTCCTAAGAGGTTGTTGTGTCTATGCGTGCATGTATTATTTCACAAATAGGATTTGGAAAGACAGTAGGGATAACAATTACTGTGTTTTCCTGACTCTCTAGTTTCTGAGAATATGTCTGTTGATAACTAACTGAGAGCAGGGCTCGTTTTGGTTTTGTTTTTTCCCTATGAAACCTGAAACTTAGTGTTACCCTTTCTTACTCCAAAACTGGTTCTGTGGTTCTTGCCTAAGAATTACCTAATGCTTTTCTGTTTTTTAAATATCTGCCATGGGCTTTTGCTAATACCATAAGCATATTAGTTGTATTCAGTAGCACTTTATGGTAATAGGTCTAATATCTCATTTCCAAATAATCTTATGTTGGGTTTATGTGCAGCCTTTAGTTTTGTACTTTAAGCTAATGAACAAAAGCACCCTAATGGTAGGGGGTTTTGAGTCTTGTATTCCTGGGACTCGGTTTAGCTCTTATATGGATTTTTGGGAGTTTCAAAGAAGTACTCATATTTTGAGACAAATAGATAATTTGGTCTTCAGTCACTCTGAGTTATTTTTCTTAACTGTCTTAAGAAGATTCACCTCTTTAAATCTGTTGCCTGACTAACATCTCAGGTCATCTTTGAACCATCAACAGCCAGCAGTACTGAAGAGTCTTGATATACCTTTTTTGGTTTTTGCTATATAATTTCATTTTTAGTATATTTTAATGTAAATAATCCATTGTACCCAAGATCATGAGCAACTACTAGCTCTACACAATGAGTTCATCAGCTGTTTTCAGCTGGCTGCAGACAGGACAGTCCAGGTGTCAGGGCTTTGAGACCATTAGCAGCCCTAATGACCCTGGGCTCCTGCCTACCCTGCCCAGAACCCCCCATGTCAGCCCCCAAGGCCATCAGCCTCTGCCTCAGCAACACTACAGCAGGACTGGTCTCCCCAGCCCGAGCTTAAAACATCCACAGTGCTTGGTTCCAGGACTGCCCTGGGTGCCTGGCTGGGTGGTGGGATGGGCCTTAGCTACTGGGCCCTAACAGACCCCTATGGGGGCCTCCGTGTGCTGTAGCTGCTGTTTTCCACCTGCTCCTCAAATTTTCCTTCTCTGTGAACTTTGGGAATCCCTATTTTCATCTGATTAATGGAATTGGCTTACTGGATTTCTCCTTCAGTTCTTTGTCTTCTTTACCTATGCATTTTTTCATGTAGGGGTAATGTAATTGCTGATTAAGTGTATTGCACCAACATTACCTCACCTAACTACACTTTGATGACAGTGAGCCTGGCATGTAGCACTGGTTACATGTAATGCTGCTTGTTTTACCAGTGAAGGATTTTTTAAATGTTTTCTTTTTTTAAGGGATGGCTCAGCAGCTTGTAGCTGAATAAATCCTATTGAGAAAAGCGTAAAAAATGGTTCCCATAATTATCTAGGGGTTTATTTTATCCCCTTCTTTTCCTTGCTACACAAATGGTGGTTTCTGTTTTCTCTTCAGCTTTCTTTCTTTCCAGTGATACAGAGTGTTTTTTAAAGTAACAGGGTGATCTATTCATCTGAAATGTGATTGAAAACAGCTTACTGGTAGTATCTTCAGTCATTTTTCAGGGTTGCTCATGATTTTGAGGGAAGGAGGGGAAAGCTTATGGCTTTTCATGACTTGGAATTGACCAAGTGTGTAGTTGATACAGATCTTATCCTCATAACCATTGAATAAATTGTTATTTTATTTCTTTTCACTTGTGTATAAAGCTCTTTTACAGATGGCATTTGGTTTAGAGGTTGAGAATGATTTTCCCTGGTGCTGCTCTCTGTCTGCTCTTTATATTCTCACTATTTGTAGGTCTTTGAACATAAGTGACCGTGTGTATTGCAAATTGAGGAGGGATTCCCAAGCCATCTGACTGCAGGGACTAAAACACTTAGCAGCAATTCGTCCTTTTTTTTTTTTTTTTTTAGCTTTCTTTTAAATACCACATTTTACTGTTAATCTGTGCAACTATGAATGCACACCCTAGAAAGATCCCGATGGTATTTGTATTAATTTCTGCAACTGCTTTTGGCTTGAGATACAAAGCAAGGTTTGCACATTGTGTAAAGTGTCAGAGGGCAAGCTGTTGCACTGCACCTCTAGTCTATAACCTGTTTGTACATGCAAGCAGAGCAGCGGAGAGAGGCTGGATATTATTTTTTATTATTTATATTTCCATTAGTTCCTTTTTGCCTTTGCTGGGCTGTTTAATGCAGCTTTGGGTATGCTTATAGAGAAGTTGGCTCTGCTGATCACTGTTTCCATCAAGGTGTCTGTGAGGGCTTTCAGCCATACAGCTGTGCTAGCAGAAAGTTCATTTTGGGATTGAAAAGAAATGGTGTAATTACATGGGAGGAGGTTCAGCATGGTGAGTGTTTGTGACTGATTGACATGCTGGGCTCTGTGCCTGGGCACCATGCACAGTGGCCTTGGGTGACACATGGGGTGGACCCTGCTGTAGCAGCATGCCCCAGTCTCTTGGCTTCCCATGCCAGCATTTGTGGGACAGACTGACGGATGGATAGGAGATTACAGTTGAAAATGAGTGTGTAGCCCTGAGTGATTGCATCGAGTCCAGTGCTGTTGAAGCTGTGTTAGGAAGATAGGCAGCTTGGAGCTATCATGAGCTGTGGTAGGGCCAGTGCAAGCCTTAGCCCTACATGAAGATTCCTCCTTGTTGAATAATCCCTACTATCCCACAGCTCCGGTGAGCTATACAGTCTTGCTCGTGCAAAATAGCTTTCTACTTTTGGTCTTGCTGCTGTAAAATAGCTTTCTACCTTTGGTCTTGCTGCTGTCATATGCCTCAGGCTTTTATCCAAAGCACAGGTTGCTGTTACAAATCATTTGGTGGGGAAGACTCATCTCCTGCTAGCCACCCTGAAAGTGCTCCTCTACTACATTGTAAATAGGCTTTAATAGGGAGGAAAAATTGCTGTGGGATAATAACAAAGTGCTTGCTTTGATATTTTTCTTGTGAGGAAGGAAGGGGAGAGGGAAATGTGAGTGTTTTGGAAAGTCTGGCTTCTGTCCTGTGGGAAGAGGGGCATTGGACCCTAGACACAATGGGTGTGAAAAGGGTGGGCAGTGAGCTGCCGTTCTGGGCTGTGCTCAGTGGGAGGGAGCCAGGAGGCATCCTCTGAGGCACCAGCTCAGCTGGAAGGCCAGGGAACAGGAGCTGGGAACAAAGAAGCATCAGCCTGTGCAGACAGGGAGACAGCCAGACCATCAGTGAAGGGATTGATTTTTCCCAGCAAAAGGTCTTCTTTGTTTTTCTCTTTGGAAAATAAAAAAGAAAAAAAGAAAGATCCATTTATTAAAGCACACTCTGTTTATTTTCTTTTCCCACAGAAAATGTTTCATTTTTATTTTGAGGAAAAACATAGACAATATCAGACAAAATATTTTCGTTACATGCTTTCATTTTACTAAGACAATTTTATGTAAGAGAGGGTGTTTCTGTGTGTGGTGTGAGCATGTTTATGCATGGGAGAGAGAGCTTCATCTCCCTGGAAGTACAAGTGCTGTTCAGTTAGGTCATCCCTCCCTCTGCAAAGCAGGTAGGAATTATCAATAAAAGGCAGGATAGCCATATATGCAGTACTTATTGGAGTGGCATGGTTCTGACCCTAAGACAAATTTGTTCCTACCCGTTAGTTTTTCAGTGTCATTTGTGCTCCTGGTTTTTGTGTGTGGTTGGTTGGTTTTGGTTTTTATTTTCCTTTGTGTGCATGTGTGTTCTTTTTGAGCAGGAATTACTTCAAACAGCCCGTATTTCTAATATGTTGTAATACACAGGCTTGCCAGAGAATGCAGACCACCTTTACTTCCTTGAAGTCAAGCACAAAGGTGTTTAGGATCTGCTGGAAAAGATTCTCTCCCAAAAGGAAATTCTTTTTGCCTCAAATGTAGCTATGGCATTTTGCTTCACTGATAACAATGAAGGGTAATAAAGATACAACTGCAGCCTTCAAGAAAGAGACCAGTAAAACGTCATTGCTTTGAAGAAACTGTTACTTGACGAATTGTACTCAAAGACTGCAAAGCTTTCTCATTTTAGTTCCCTACACAAAAAAAAAAAAGCAAACCCACCGTTTTTTTATCTCAAATTCTTAATTACTAAAGTAAAAAACTACTTCATGGTCTTTAATTTCTATTTTGAGAACATATGCAATTAAGCAAACAAACAACAAAATCAATTGGAATTATAGGTACAACAGCTCTTCCACTTGACATACTTCAGAAACCCCCGAAGACTGGCTGATATGTAAATACATTTTAACGAAGACATGGGTTAACAATAGAAGGGAGCCAAGAAATCGGCTACTGTTGCTCAGAAACGACTGTATTAATTAATTGTAAATAAGATGACAAGGTGCTATCTTTGTACATGCCATAAGATACAGCCACAGGTCCCCCACCATGGGACTTGTAGCAGAGCACCAGGGGCTCAGCCAGCCCCTATGACACCTAGGCTGCATGGAGGGAGCCTGGTGATCCTAGAACAGTGACAAGATGAGTTGCTGCCTAAAGGCATAGCAACTGCTAGGCGAGAGACTTAGGTGGAATTAAAGCCATCTGGATCTGTCATTTAGCCTTTCTGTGGATCGGTCCCCTGTCTGTAAAAGGTACAATTTGAGCTCCTCATAACTAGAGTTCCCCTCTCTGTTCTGCACGTTGGAATGGCAGCTTGTACAAAAAGGCCCTGATCTTGTTTGTTGCTTCTGGTTATTACCATAATATTACAAAAACCCAGTGAAAGTAAGATTACAACCTCAAGGTCAGCTTCTATTGTATTACACTCACCCCTTCCCACTGAAGCCTGCCAGGGTGTTACTGAACACAGAATTTGGCATTTAAGGCTTCAGTGTACAATATGCACATCTTGTGCTGAGATTAAATATGAATATGTTTAAAGGTCTGCTTTCAATCCAAATTTTGAGGGCTTGCCAAAGCAGCAGAGATTGCGATAGAATCTTCTGTACTATTAATTGTACTATTTGATTTCCTTTAATTTTATTTTTTATTTAAAGCTGCCCTTCTGTGGTGGAAGATATCTTGCTGCTGCTTGGATTGATTCCAAATACTGTTTTCCCTTTTGGTTGAGCTGCAAAATGCTCTGGGTTTGATTCCTTGCTAAGTATCTTTTGTTAAATGCTCACAGTTCAGACTTGCAGATAGGGAAACCAGATCAAGATGCTATTAGCTGCCACTAGAAAGAAAACATGCCATAATGTCATATGAGTTAATAACTTTAAGTAGCCTGTAAGATGCTGCTGTGGAATTAAATGCTTAACAATAATTCAAAAACGGCTTACAGAAATTTAAGAATGTGGATCATTTGGTATAGTTGAAATTATGCTCCTGGCATATATGTATGACACATGAGAGCACTTACCTGGAAATTTATTACCCAGCTCTGAGCAAACAAAGCATGACCTACATTTGACTAAAGTCAGCTGTCTCTGGCTAATCCTATGGGCTTCTTTTTATTAATGTCACAATTGCTAATGTGGTATAACATTGTCATTACTGAATAGCACAGCGGGATAAGCTGCAGCTGTTATTTCTCTTTCTATACCTACTAACTCATTAAATTTGAGTTTAGGGGAATACAAATTGTAAGGATTATTCAAATTCTGATTGAGAAATGGGACTATTGGGAAATTGACGGTATATAAAATAAAACTTTGAATCAAGGATTTTTGGTGGGTTTTTTTATTGGGGAAGTTGGAAGGTTCAGATATTTTTTTTCTTTTTCCCAATTCCTCACCATAAGGCTCCAAATTAAACTAGGGTAGAATATTAAGAAATAGAAAGATGGAAATTATTGCATGGTGGGTACTACTCTTTCTGATCAGAATGTAAAATGCAAATTTTGCATAGAAATAACATGGAATGAGTGAGTTTGTACCAAGAGATCCGTAGTGCACTATCGCATTGTTATTTTAAATAGCATAATTTCCTCCTTTTAAATACCTAAAAAGCATCAGAGTTTAATGACTTTGTTTAAACCGACTATTACAGAGTTCTGTAGCATATGCAGAGGCAGGTGTCTGGACTTTGGTATTTCCACAAAAACGCACATGGCTGTGAGAAGTGAATTCAAGAGGGAAAAGGAAAGTTTCCAATTTGCCTGCTTCAGGACTGAGGTGCTGGTGTTCCTTTTTCCTTTAATTATGCTAGGCTTTTTGCAAAAGCCTTACCTCATGCCTTACTCTCCTCATCCTAATGTTGGCGTTAAAACTTAACAAAAATTAAAAATTCAGATTTCAGTGTGGAATCAGAATGAAGCTTCTCTTCCTTTAAAACTTACTTTCAGCTTCTGTTCAAAGTTGTGACTGCTTATACAACCATGAGCAGGGATGGCAGTTTCCAAAGTGAGGTCTTCCTGCTGCAGCATGGTAATGTAGCTGCCTGAGAGGAGCATCACAGGTCAGAGCACTCTCTCCTGGGCAGCTGGGCAGCAGCCAGCCATGCTGCCCTTGCACCATCTCCATGGAAGCCTGCTTGGGGTAGGAGGAGGCATGGCTGGGGCTTTTCCACACCCGAGCTATTTCCTCCTGGCCACGAAGCCAATGGAAACTATGTCAGTAAGCACAAAGTTAGGTCAGTGCTGAGGGGTCAGGCTGCAGGGTGGATTTTAATAGAGCTAAGCTGATGGGTGCAGCTGAGGATCTGGCCATTAATTTCCATTCTGTTGTCACAGTGAATAGGTTTATAAGCTAAATTCAACACATGATCTATTGCTGT
Organism: Neopsephotus bourkii; assembly: GCF_033783945.1. Classification (NCBI taxonomy): domain Eukaryota; kingdom Metazoa; phylum Chordata; class Aves; order Psittaciformes; family Psittacidae; genus Neopsephotus; species Neopsephotus bourkii. The sequence goes on from NW_026901618.1 coordinate 3,587,134, forward strand.
ATTATGGTTTTCAAGGGGTGTAAATCACTTGGCCTTTATAGGTGAGCCTGCAGAAAGACAATGCTGTTTAAGGAAAAAAAGGAGGGACGAGGGGAAAAAGAGGTGCTGGAAGCCCCCAAAATTGGTGTATGATCTTGTAATTATGGTGAGAAATACATGGTAATTGAGGTAGTCCAGAAGCTTGGTTGAATCTGAATTCCTCAAATTAAAATTAAAACCTCCTGAATCCTTTAGATAAATTGGAATAAAAATTATATTTTAGGCATTCGTGCACTTAATTACAGTCTCTCCTACTCCCTCCCCTGCTAGCAGAAAAAAATAACTGTTAACTTCTACGTCCATGGTTAAAGGGTGTTGTCGGCTTCTAGGCTGTTGCTGACTTCTCCTGGGGATAGGTGGTCATGCCTACAGTGGATGCTGTCCACTCAATACATGGAGGTAGAAGCTCTATAATGTCAGTGAACGTAAAAAATTCAGAAGTACGGAGAGGAGGGGACTTGAACTCAAGTTTTGTAACTACAGAGTTGGGATAATGCACTGAACAATCTTGGGAGGTAATGGATGGAATTTGTTCATGGGAAGTCTCTGGAATATGATGTCCATGATCAATATGATCATTGTAAATATTGTTCTCTATCCTCCTAAAATTTCCCTTTCTGCAGTAGTATTCCTTTTAATCTTGCTCCTAAGTCTTGACTGAGTCATCTTCAGATTTCCCAAAAGTGAAACCTTTTCCCCCATCTTTTCTTGCACAAACTTGGTCTCGTGTGAGCCCATCCTTTCCACTTCAGAAAGCTTGATCCCAGTTGTTGTCTTGGCTTGCCTGTTAACTACTTTCACAAGCCATAAGCACTGTTCTAAGACACTAAGTTTAAGAAACTGGGCTTGAAGAGGGAGCCTGGGACCATAGAGGGTAATGTAGAGCATAAGGGAGGAGGTGCTGTGGCCACTTGTAGAGCAAGGTTGGCACAGAGTATGAGGAGCTCTACATGTGTGTGATGGGAGGAGAGGCTGCACAGAATGATTCATATGGGAAATATGCCATGACCCTACTGAAAATAAAATACCATCAGCTCAATTCTGATGGAGTTTGTAGGGAGAATAAATGCCTTTTCTTTTTTATTAGGTGGCTTGTGGTCTATATGAATAAGCTTGAGGCCTCAGCTTAATGCTTGGTGAGCCGGTACCCACCACAGGCACTGGCATTCCTGCAGGAGAAGGACTTGGTGAGCTGAGAGTCCCAGCAGGGTATGGCTTGGGATTGGGGTGGCATGTGGACGTTCTCAGTGGTCTGGTTGTTCTGTGGAAAATGAGGATTTCAGAAACATAAATATAGGATTTCTAATGCATAATGAAAGTAAATACAGTAACACACACCCCCCATCCCCGTTATAGATGCTAAAGGGAAAAAAAAAGAGTTAATTACTGGAAGCTTTTTAATAGCAAATGCAACAGAATTTTTGGTTGTTAGCCACATGACTAGTGTGTGGGTATTAGCTTAAATGATGCTTTGTAAGACACAATCTCCCCAGGACACACAAATTCTCTTTCCTCCCCCTGCCTTTCTTTTCCCTCTTCTCCCATTTCCTGCCTCATGTAGCTATTGAAAATGAAGCAAGAGCATCCCCATGCATCAAACAGAAGCAGTTCACTGATGGTGCTCTCGACTTGCATGTGGGTCTTAGCCTGAAGAAAATAGACTGTACAGACCAGTCATGAAACAAACGGGTCTCATGCCATCCCTTTCCCACCCGCGCTGTAGGACTACTCTTAGAGCAGTTTCCTCACCAAACGAGCCCTTTCCCTTCCCTCTGATTAGTAGTTTGCTCCCTCTGTCTGTAACAATTGATAAAGCAAGGGCAACAGCAAAGCCAGGTTTGAAAGCACTATTTGGAATCTTTAGATGTTGCTACAGGGGCATGAATGATTGCTCACGAGTTTCTGATGGTTAGAATAAAGTTACTAAGAACAGAAATCTCTGTGAGCTTGGCTTCATCTTCCTGAGAGCCAGAGTACTGAATGATCAACTTATTTATAGTTTGTGCAATTTGGACTTGGGAAAGCTTGTGGATAACTGGACAATTGACCGACAAAGGCAGGAACTTGAAAAAGCAAAAACCTTCTAGGGAAAGTGCACTTCTTTTGAATAAAAAAAAAAAAAAAAAAAAAAGCGAGCATTTATTTTTTCTGTTTTTTTGACAAGTTCTTCTAAGTTCTTACTTTGTAGGGGGAGGAGGTGGGATTAGTTCACCTCCTTTTCCCTGCTGTCTGCTATCCACTGTGTTTGACTTCCACAAAGTCTATGTGGGCTAAACGAGGAACTTTGAAAATGAACAGTCCATGCAACCCTGGGAAAGATGCTGGAGGTAGATACATCTGCTTGCCTGCCTCCTGAAATATGGTTCTTCTGCTTATAGGTTCCATATAGTTATTTTGGGGAAGGTTACATTTTTTCTGTCATCTCTCCTTCCTTTCCTGTGGTCTGGTTGCTATTAAAGCAGCTCAGGTGTGTATCCTCTGCTTGCTGTTTTTCTTGTGCTAGCATGGAAAAAAACCCACCAACCCACGCCAAAACAAACAAAACTATGCAGAAGTTAAAGTTTCCTTTAAGAAAAGGCAGCTTCTTTAAAACAAGATCTAAGCTCTACCAATAATCAGCCTAAATATTTATTGAGTATACACATTAAAGATTTTTATTTATGACCTGAGCAGTGACTGTGTATCAACAAAGTGGGTGAACTGAAAACTGAGCAATTTCACCACTACTTCCTACAGTGTGAATGGAAAGTCATGTGTGTGAGCTTGTTAAGTCATGTGTGAGAAAACTAACCTTGCCATGTAGGCATAAGGGAAGCAGGAGAGGATGCTGGCCTTCACAGAATTGAACCTGACTGAACAGCATTTTGCAACACGCAAAACAACTTGTAAAGTTAAATGGCTGGGGAAAAATAAATGTCCTTAATGGCTTTCTTGTACTGACATACTTTGAATCTTAAGTCTTTTTCTTTTAAACAAATTCCACCTTTAATTTCCAGATCCTCCTTAAAAAAGGCAGATAGATTCTCCCTTGGCTGTAGTTTAATATAAAACCTCCTTATCAATTTTTCAGGGAATAAACCTGCATTATGTCTTGTTATTTCTAGCTTGACAGAGCAGAAGTTGTAAATCTTCAGCATAATAGAATCCATTTTGCTAGATAGTTCACCATGGGAAGGGCACTACTTTAATCAAGAGGCTATTTGAATTCATGCATGACTTTGTCCAAAGCTGACTTCTTAAAGCAGCTGATCTGTATCCAAACTTAGAACAGATTTTTTGGTGCACATGCAAATTAACTACATCATGTTATGAAAGTACCCATTGGTGACTAATAGCAGTTATCACAGTAATGCTGCCTTTGTTCTCCTTTCATTATCCTTTTGCCCCACAGTGTAATAGTGTATCTTTGGTAATATTTAATTTTCTGTAAGAAGAATAATGAATGAGGAAATGCTGTGAAGAATAAGCTCTTTGTTATACGCAGGAAAAAATGAAGATCACTGCTTGCCACATGGAGGAGCTCAAGTATCAGGTTAGGAAATGCCGTCGCTGCCTGCAGAGCTCATTTCCCGGCCGAGTTGGACCGGAAAAGTAACTCCTGAGAATGTCCTGGCCTCGAGTCTGCTCCTGGGTGTGTGGATGAGGTTGCTGTAATTCTGTAGCAGTTACTGGGAAGAGCATAATTTGCTTGTAGCAGTAGTGTTAATACTCTTTCCAACTGCTATGCCATATAGATCACAAAAGACCTCAAAGCTACTTAAAACTGGTGCAAATCCTGGCTTCTCTGAACTTACTTTTCTGCAGTTTTCTGTATCTGCTTCTACAGCACCTCCCCCTGCTGCAGCATATAGGACTAATTAAGGGGAAAGAAAACGATTGAAATTGCTGATAAAAGTTATTCCTACCTTACTGTGCCATACTGCATCTTAGATTCAAGTAATGTTGATTCAGCTCCCAGATCCAGCTGTGCCAACATAAGAGGTCATTGACCTGAAGCTATTTTCAGTCCCTTTCTGTCCTACCAGGAGATTTTTTTACTCCAGGGCTCTGTTAGTGGAGCAGTTTATGTGAAAACTCCCTAGTTAGCTTCAGGAAACTGTGTTAGGTAAAATAACTTGCATCAGTACCACGGCAGTCGGAGCCCCTGGACTGGAGGTGAACAGAAGGGCAGTTCTTCGCTGTGGTGGATGGACCAGGGAGAGGGGGCTGCAGGCTGTGCATGTCCTGGTCTGAACAGATGGAGTATCTTGAAATGTACTAGCCTGGTATGGGGTCCCTGTTTTCTGCTCCCCACCCTCATCCTCTTTTATGTAGACTATGGTGTGATGGTGATTGTAAACTGGACAGCATCAGCTCTGATGAACTAAGAAAAAAAAGAGAAATGAGATGTGATATGGATCCTGCAGGAGGACATAGGAGAGAGGCTAGAGGTGACCTGTGCGGCTGTTTTCTTAAAGCCAAGTTTTCACAACCTGCTGACTCAGTAAACTAAACATGTTTATCCTCAGAGTACCAGTTTTGGTTGTTCCATGTGGCTCTGCCTGGTGTGTGTGAGGGAGTGCCTGTGGGAACAGCTCACTCTTAGGACACAGCTGGCCACAGCAAGGTGCTGGAAGGCAATGGACTGAGGAAAAAACAGCAATCTAAGGTCTCTGTCTTCTGTAACAGCTGTCTAGCACTGATTGAAAACAGGCTCTTCCTTCCTTTCACAGTAATGGGATCACAACACACAGCTTCTCTTCAGATTAATTCCTGGTGTTATCAGTCTACCTTTACTGATGAATTATTGTCAGACTATCACTACTCCTTCCTATAAAGTATAACCACTTAACTCTCACTCTTCTACCTGTGCTGTCGATGGTATTAGCTGTAGCATCTGCATTGTGCTGTAGGCACACATAAGCTTTTGGAGACTCCTAGAAAAGAGAAACCACTTCAGAGGCTGTAGTGCATCTGAAATTCTGTGTTTTCCCCTCTTATTACTCTCATTGGTTGTCTCAGTGGACCACCAGCCAGGGCACTGCACACTGGCATTGCAGAGGCCTGAAGAGCATTAGGGTTCTCCAGCCGCTTCTGCAGCTCACTCTTGTGGGACTCAGCAGCCAGTATGTTTTGTGGGAGGCAGAGGTAGTTTAAAGTATCCATTGCTGCTGTTTACCAGTTTAATTTAAGTTATTGTGCAAGGTTTTGTATCATAGTACCCTAAAATGATAAATCTCAGTTTTTCTGAAGATGTTGAATAATGTATTAATGTATTAATGGCTTTGTTCTCTCAGGTCAGATCAGTGAAAAAATCTCTAACTTTTAAACAACACCAAAAGAGGTTGTATTCTTGTAAATTTTTGGTTGGCAATGCTAAGATAAATGACACTAGTTGCAAATAACCTTATTTATATAAATACTTTAATTTCTACGTACTTGTGGCTCTGAAGAATGTTATATTTCTCAACTTGCTTTATAAGGCAAGACACCCCTTTAAAACAAGATTTATGGTTTATGGCACAAAAAGAAGAAAGACCTCATGACCTTACTGTCTGAAACATTTCAGAAATATGACACACATGATGGCTGCAAGTTCAGCTGGATGAGTAGCAGTAATAATCACTTCTAGAAATCCAAGCTTTTAGTGTCCTGGCCATGGGTGTAAGTAAGCAATCTTCACTTAAATAAACTAAATATGATTCAAGAATTCAAATTGGAACTTGGGCTTAGAATGTGAATTCTGCAAAATCTGTGTTTGTACTTTTGCCTTTTTTTCTATCTACTGCAATATTAGCAGATATGTTGAGTAAGTAACTCTGGTTAGAGGTGTGGTAAATGCAGCAACACAGCACAGAACCTGTTCTAAATTAGCAGTTATGGGTGATAAATTATATATTTTTTGAATTGCCGGAGGCGGAACATAAATTGTGCAGTACCAGAAATTGCAAACTGCTGTACATTTTTAAAAATAAATTGTATGCAAACTTTATTGCTGGATTCCAGTGAAATAATAATAAATTGTGGGAAAGACAGACATTCTTTTGATTAAAATACAGTCTTTGTATTAAGATGCAGCAATAGACTGAGTAACATACTGTCCAAGATATGCAAGGTAGACCTGATTCCATAGATCTGGGATGCTCAAAACTTTAGCTTAGACTGGAGGATCCTCTTACAGAAACCTGAAGTGATGCAAGTGTGCATCTGAGCAAATAGAAGGCTTCACTTCACTTGGTAGTAATTTACGCTGATGGAATTGCATGGGGAATGGGAGTGAAGAGCCATGGAAGTGCCAGGGAAGTGCCTTCTGCCTCTGCTTCTTGGCAGTTTAATCTAATTAAAAGAAAGAAAGCCCTCCCAATATAGCTATTCTGTATAAATGTAAGAACTTCATAAAACCTTTTTCTCTTTACTTAAATCATTTAAGCAGCCCATAATGACTCTCAGGTTAAAGAATTAATCTTTGGTTCCATGCTTAAAGTCTTCAAATATGTTAATTCTTGAGGGACCTTTCAAAGAGCAGAGTTGTGTCAACCCTTTTGAGCAAGTCATTAAAGAAACAGCTTTGTGACAAAGCACACCACGGTGTGCTAATGACCTGTGGATGGGCTTCATAGGGAAAGGCACTGATCTCCTGGGGTCAGTAAAGATGGTTTTGCAGTTTTAGGAAGAATAAGGTTGCTAATATGTCTGTTCCAGACACAATCCATCTCAAGCAGTTAAAATCTCTGCTGAAATCCCTACTACAGGGTCATTTAATACCTTTAATTTCTTTACACTTGACTTATGCCATGTTTCTGTGTGCTGTATAGATTTGCTGTTCTATACAACAGCCACTGAACTCATGGCCCTTAAAGGCTACCCTTCTGCTTCTAGATTTGCAAAGGCTTTTTTCTTTTCTTTCTTTCTTTCTTTTATCTTTTCTTTCTTTCTTTTTTCTTAATTAATGTTTGTAAGGCTTTTTGTGAGCCTCATAGAGCAGCATGAATGCAGGGCTTTCCATTCCTGTTGTGCCCAATCTGGAGTTTTTCCCCTAGGCCTCCATTCTTTGGGAATCAAGTGGTGTTGGACTGCAGCCTGGCACACCTGCCAATGCAGTGTGCCTGCTACAAGTCTTGGAATCCAGCAGTTTCAGTGACTTTGAGAGGATTTCAGTAAGAATTCTTACCAGCAGGTGCTGCGTTGCCACGGAGCTGCTCTCTAGGTGTGTGCTTGTGGTTGTTGCTTCATACAGCAAAAGAGCTGTATTTGACCTTGGAAATGCAATGGAAGAAAAAAGAGGATTGTTTCTCTTTTGTTCCTTTGAATAGATAAACAGATCTTGGGGTTTTTTCCCTTTACTTTTTCCCCTCTTTTTCACATTCTAAAAATTAGGCATTACCTTCTTTGGAGTCTCGAAAACTTGGATGACTGTAAACTCATACAGTCACTCTTCAAGGGTAAAATCTATTTTTTCACTCAATTTCCTATTCAGTCTTTCTGTTACGACTGTTGGCTACAGAAACTAAAGCCGTAGGTAAGTACCATTAGGACATGCCTCTTTTCCATTTCACCTAGCAGCATCTCTGTGTCCCCTGTCCCTCCAACCCAGCAAAGGAAGAGGTGGGTAAGATTGCTATTTTAAAGATAAAGGTAATTAGAAACACCCACACCCTGCCCAAAGAAAAGAAATGTGGGGGACTGGAGATTCTGAAGGTAGTACTTTCTGCTTCTATGTCAAGGCAATGCTCTGGGCAGAAGCTGTTACAAAGCTGGAATGGCTGTGAACTTCCTGGCCTCTTCTGCTGAAACATTATTTTGACTCTGTAGTTGAATTCTCCTCTTTCCTCTGTAATCCTGTGCTACATCTGAGGTGGGGAGAAGACAATATTGGAGTATTTCAAAGGAAACTGCATGTATTCATGTAACTACATGAAATAACAATAGTCCTGTATGTATAGTGGGAGAGGAAATGCCCAAATCATCTTAAAATTTAAGTCTCTAAATATTGATCCTTCATAACTGGTCCGCCTCTTTTCAGAGGAGATTGATGGTCCCTAGATCCTGTGGGAGGGAACATTAAAGACCTTTTCAAATAAAGGTGGGGTTTCTTTTTCCTTATGCCCTAATCCTCAAACTCATGTGCCCAAGAATAGAGAGGAATAATCCAGTAATTTATTCCGATGTTTAAACTGTGTTCCGTAACAGACTTGCATCAACTGTACAATTGCAGAATGAGATGAAAGCTCTCCAAATCTGTAAAGCACCAGAAACATGTTTGAGAAGCCTTCTTGATATCTTGTCAGCTAGATGAGATAATGCATGATTAGAATATTTAAAGTCACTGATGAGAAGTAGGAATAATAATATTCACCAGCTGCAGTATTCTTTAACTTCCCTGCAGGTTGAAATGCCTATTAAATTAGTTGTAGCATGTGGAGTGCTAATACAGTACATAAGGACCATTGTGGGGAGAAGGGTTTTAAAATAACTTCTTAGTCTGCAGTGTTTGTCTGAGAATGAGGTCTCACTTTGCACCCAGATGTAAATCCTTCTTTGATGGCCTTTGGAAAGCCACCTTTCAAGGTGTCTGTCCTCTGTGTCCTTCCAGTGTTAATAAGTACTTAAAAACAATCATAAAAACTAACGCAAAGTGGTTTTTAAACATTAATTATACACTTACTTTCTTTACTAATTGCTGGATAGCTTTGCATTAAACCTGCACATTTTCTCTTCAAATACATGCAGCCTTTCTTTCATTGAGTGAAGATATTTACACTTTTGCATGTGGTTAAGTTTCAGCTGCCCCTTTGAAGTGCTGTTTAAGGTTGTAATCATCCATGCAATCTAGCACAAAGCTCAGCTGGAACAGCACCAGGACAATTTGCAGGGTGAAAGTCACCATAGCACTTTGGTTTGGTCTAGTGGGGAAATGAGGAAACCCTCACAGATCCAGGCCAGAGCTCAAGAAAGAGCTCCCTTGCCTCCTTCCAGCCATCCTCAAGTGCTTGTTTTGTGAGGAGTTGCCTTTGGCTAAGACTGCTTTTTCAAATCTTTGTCTGTGTGTCTCTTTTTCAGAATAAGAGTTCTCAAGGAAAACATTGTGTAGGCTGAGACATGACAAAATTAGGAGTTAACAATGGTGTATTATGGATGTTATGACTGCTCTTCAAATGCTTCCAGTAAGCTTTTGTTTAGTCAGCTTTAGTCTTTGTGTGATTCCAGTTACCACAAATCCAGCTTCTTATCCCTTTGATACTCTGTCAAAATCTTCCCCTCTCCTGTCTTTTCTATACACTGCCTCTGAGGGTTTAGTCCTGCAAGATGTTGAATGTACTGGATATAATTAGAGGCATGAAAAATTATTATGTGCATTGATTGTTGTTTACACCGACTTCTTATCATATGCCAAGCACTTCACAGGCACGTAAGGTAAAGATGCCATTCCAGGTGTCTCTCCACACACTCTATATACATATGTCACTGGTAGTTTTTTCATTCCTGAAATTACACGTGTACTTTGCTGCTGCACTGGGGCTGAAATGCTCAGTGTTTTGATCTTGAAGACTATCCATGGTGTGAAGTTTCCTATGTCTCCCAAAAAACACTTTTTATACTGATAATGTAAGATAGAAGGCAAGACAAGTGTGTTCCCTTGTGACCACAGACAGGTACATGGCTGCAGCTGTGCAGCAGCTCCTAGTTCCTGCTCTCTGCAAGTTGCCTCCAATGCTGAAAAGCAGAGTTCTGATGAGAGGAAAAGAGCCTGGCTTTTATTAGGGCAGGAGGCTGCTGCTTCTATCATAACCAGCTTTTTTTTTTTTTTTTTCCCAAGTTAAAAACAGATATGACACGACTAACACTTGCCAAATATGACAGATGAACAGACTTTTACAGAGCAACAATATCTTGTGCAGTTTGATTGCTCACTGCTTGGCACACCAAATCCAAAGAGCTAGATGATTGCATATGAGCTTCACCTCGCTAACTCGAAATGACTGTAATGCTCTCCTTTAATATATGGAATATCTTTGTTCTATGTTGCACATTCACATTTCCAACAGAAAATAATTTTTAGTATTTCTGCGTCTTATAACAAGTGCACCATAAATCCCTCTCTGATATTGTGTGCTCTGTAGTTCTGGTGATTTATCACAGTGATAATCTTATAACTTGAGTCACATGAGGACTTGGGTTGTAAACTGTACCTTGGCTCTAAATCTTCAGCAGTTTGTTCTGACCCAGCTCGCTGTAGCACTTCCGATTCCCTCCTGAAGATGTTTTAGAGGAAGTTGTGTGATAGAATTCCTATACTTGCCTTTACTGATAGCACACTGACCAAACTGAGGGACAGGAATATTATGCTATGCTTTTATAATTCTGCTTTTGATGAGAATTTTATTGCTAACCAATGTTTCTGTTGATCAGCACAGCTAATTTTGATTAAACCACTGAGACTGGCTTATCAAGAATTCGTATATGTTTGTCCTGCACACCCAAGTACTCTATTCCTAAAAATGTTACATAATGCAAGTTAGCTAAGGTACAGTGTATCTGTTGAGGAATGCCCATTTATAGGTAGTCCTTTGGCTGTCTCTCTTCACACTATCGAAGCACCATACAGCTCCTTGTTTGCATCACCTTACATTAGTACAGCATGTCAATCTTTAAGTCCAGATTTGCATCTTTTGTGATAAGTGAGAGGGAAGATAACTTTCCTCCCAAAGCACTTCTTTCCTTCCAGAACTGGTCTATCTCTACACCAGTCAATTGTAAAGCTTCTCAAGGGGCATCTCTTTGTAATCTTGAACTACTTGCACACCCCAGACTCTTGATACATAATCTTTTAAACAGCAGGAAGAGCTCTGCTCTGGGATACTAAGACCTCTACAAAGATGAGTCATGTTTATGTCACTGGGCATATTTAAACTACTTATCCTCTATATCTGTTTAAGCTGATGTAGGTAAAATAGGCAATTACTGAAGACAGACTGTAAATCTGGCATTCTTTTAAGGCTTAGAGCAATGAGTTAATGCCAGTGCAGAGTCATGGAACAAATTTTAAAGTAATCAGTTTATAACAAGTCTTTCTTAAAGTACTGGCAGGTCTAGTGGTAATAGGAAACGGTGATAGCTCAGCTGGGAATGATTCTATTATGTAGAATCATCTGAAACTGTACAGAAAAACATACTGTGAGCAGGTGGTCTGTAGAGGTTTTGGGGTTTCTTCTTTTCTTAGATCTTGAGAGGCACAGTTTTCTTGCCACTGACAAAGCTTCACACCAGAGTGTTAATTCAAAAAAGTGTGGCATTTATCTTAATTATGCTCTTTTCAACTTCAGTGACACCATTTTTCCCCTGAGTAGGAGTAAATTTAGAACAGTGCTGACCGTTTTTGACAGGTTTTTCCAAGGTGGTAATTTTCTGGATTTGCAAAGCAGTTTACCTGCTTGGTACATACAAATCAGACATTTCAGACTAACGCTTGGGCATTTTATTGAACCCACAGAGAATTTCAGAAAGTTTGAAGAAAGTCTTTACATTTGTTTCTCTTCTTCGGTAGTAGTGAATGAAAATACTGTTTTGCATGTATGTATGTGTGTGTGCTCTTTTAGATAAATATATACAGACGCAGAGCTTAGCTGAGTTTCTGTTGTACTGAAAAAGTTGGAGTATTGTTTTGTTGTTTCTTCTCAGCTGAAGCTGTGTGTGGAAATTTAGTCCCGGTTGGGAACCTCTGACCTAGAACTGTTGCTTCTTTTAAATATGAAAACCTAAACCCATTCATTTAAAAAGAGTGTCACTAGACAGGCTCTTCTTAATATTTTTCCAGTAAAGCTGCCTACATGCCTATTTATAATTTAAATTGACACTGGTGTAGTTTGTGCACTGCCACAGGACATAGCATCTTGGTTCTAGTTGTTCCTCTCTCTGGTGCTGCTATTTCTTTCCTTCCTTTCTGCCCTTTAACTGAGACCCATGGACTATTCAGCAAGAATGAGTCTGTTAGTCTGTAAGTCCAGTGATCTTATACTGTTTCACTGGGTCCAAAGATCACTTCTGGTGTCTCCTGTTAGCCTTGCACAGGGCACAGGGCTTCTTGCAAAGGCTACCAGTAAAGCCGTTTAGCAAGTTATAAGGGAAATTGATTAACCTGGAATGGTTTTTGGCTGTTTGACTTGATCAGGATGCTAAGCTCATGTATGACCCCCTTCCCAGTGGTTTCAAGGTGCAAAGCCTTTCTAGGGTTGAACAGTAAAATATAAAAAAGTACTCCACCCCAAGTGTTGCTTTTGTATGACTGCACTGAACAGCTCTTATGTTTCTGCACTTTTGCAAAAAAAGGAAAAGGAAAAAAGATTCTCTGAGCATAAATCCATCCACAACACACTTAGTAAGCTGAAAATAGACTTGGGAAGAGTAGTGGTGTTTTCCTTCTATCTTCTGTACAGAAAGGTTTTTGGAATGGGATTTCAAAGATAAAAGGGGGTTTGCTGATTGCTAAGAAGAAACCTGAAAAAAACAAGTGAGGGAACTGGGGTAGACACTTTTCCAGTAGGAGCCTCCTGACTCACATTAATACTAGGATCTGGCTCTCTGTCCAAGAAACAGGATTTCCACCTTGCATTCTCCTAGGAAGACCAGATCCTAGAAAAAGAATTTCTTTGTTAATGGATTTTGCTGTCTTGCATTTCTGTAGAAGTTTTTATGTGGCTATGGGCTTATTAAAATCTTACATCCTTCTGGGAAGGATGAGAAATCATCATTTAGGTTTTTTAGTCAACATGTCCGAAAACATCTAAAGCTTGTTAGAGCATCTGTGTCCAACTTCCTTTCTGTTTACTTGCAGATCATAAAAAAAAAACGAACCCCACAGAAATTCAGAGATTGGATTTGCTGAAGAAAAAATTAATCAGATTGATATGAAAGACAGGAGGGAATTCAAACCGTATTAAAGAACTGTTTAGAAAATTAAAAAACTAGAAACTATTTTCTCTAAGAGTAGCAGATGTTATATAACCCCTCCCCTAGATTTTAATGGAATGTGAAACTGCTGGACACTCTCCTTTGAAGGAGCTAGACACAAGAGTATAGATCTTTGTTTCAAGGGATTTGAGAATATATCAGACATCTCTGTGTTTAAAGGGACTTTGAAGTGTATTACTAAACTTTGTACTCGAAGGAATTAAAGGACGTTATATAGCTTTGTGTGGAAGAGAGCTTCAAAGCACACCAAGCAGTAGTGAAAGATCTGCAGTTACTAAATTTACAGTAAAAAAATTTAGTAAGTCTTCCTTTTTAAGTATAATAGCAACATGAAATTTATGGAGAAGGCATGTAAGATGGTGCCTGAATGGATCAGTCAATGGGAATAGATGGAATTCTTTATTACTTAATATTTTAAATCCAGAAAATAGTGATGAAACAGCCTAGTTTTTCAAGGCGCTGAATTAGGTGGGTTGCTGTGGTCTTCAACTTTAAATGGATTCTTCTTTTCAAAATAAGTGTATATTTAGTTGAACCTTGATTTTCTGCAATGAAATCTGTGTTTTCAAGTTAAGCTATTAGAAGTCTGTGAATCTCATTAAGTTCAGCAAAGTGAAGTGGAATGTCCTGCACCTGGTCTGGGCAATGCCCAGCACTGGGGGTCACAGACTGAGGGCTGAATGGATTGATAGCAGCCCTGTGGAGAAGGACTTGAGGGTCCTACGGGATGAACAATTGGATATGAGTTGACAATTTGTGTTTGCAGCCCAGAAAGTCTGTTGTATCCTGGGGTGCATAACACTTGTATCCTTGTATCTGTATCCTTGTATCCTTGTTTTTTTAAGCTTATCCTAACAAAGAGGTTGCTTGGAAGCATTTGAAAGTAGCGAGTGTAGTCAGGAGGAGACAGCTGATGCAAGGAGTGGATTAGGGAGTGGGGTAGGCAGGATTAAGGCAGCTGCAACTGCTTGAAGACATTGTCAGTGATGAGGATCAGTAATAGGATCAGAAGGCCACAGGTTGTGAGAGCTGTCAACTGACCTAGGGACAGAAGTTTGCTATACCAACTTACTGTGCATTAACTTTGACATGCAGAGAAGCCCTAAATGACTAAAGCAAAGCCATGTACCCAGAAAAACTGTTTAGAGCATTATTATTCCAGGTTATAAACTGTGAGAGCTAGTTTTAGATCTAGATCCTTGAAAAATAAAAAGAAATGAAACCATCCCTATTTTTTGATACTTCTCCAAGTGACAGCAGTATGTCATCAACTAAATCAATGTAAATGAGTGCTGACTTAAGTGTTTTCTCACTTAGCTATGAAAGTATTGAATGTTTCTTCAGTGGTGTTTTATTCACATTTACCAGCTGGAAAGAAGGGGGAGAGGCTGTAGCTCCAGAGGCTCTGTCAGCTGTGCCATGCATCTTCAGAAACTGCTAAATCTTGCTTTGGGGGTCTTTGTCCTATACATAGCTCCTGAGAGCTCCCTACACTCTCATCATGCTATTGTTTTTTCTCCTTCTGTGGGTTCATAAGATGAATGAATATCTAAAGTCAGTATTGAACTTGATGAGTCCTCAGGTAGCACTACTACAACTTGACAGGTCACACTCACTTCCTTTATTGAAGGTAACTTGGTAATGCCAATGTCAGTTTACCTATAGAAAAAAAGATGAAGAGTCTATAAAATCTTATACTGTTTCCTCTTCCCAATATCTTACAATAATGCCATACAAAAACCATTAAGTGAGGCACAGCTGTAATTCTAAAACATTATAGAACAAGTACTTTCAAAAGTATCCATTGGAGGACACTAGAGCACAACAAATCACAGCAAGTATGGTGATTCTACTGTTTTAAAAATCCACACTTCTCTTTTAAAGAAGAAAAATGGAAGTGGAACATTTTTTCTTTACATAACATAGCCTGAAAATATGATAATACTTGGCTGTTTCTCTGTCACAACTTCTATAGCTCTAGTACAGCTTTGGTTTTGTTTTGGGGACTGGTGGGAGGTACTTACTCTCTGACTGCTTGTTTCTGTTTATTTTTTATGTTTTCTTTTTCAGATTTTAATCTTGCAAATATTACATTAGCTTTTGTATCTCATTTATATTTGAAATGATTATTATCCTTGCATCTCCTTGCTTACATCTCACAGAGAAAGTTTAATGAGTGGCCAATCACTAGTAACATAACTGAGTTATAACTGTGATAAATTACTGCCAGATTCATTTCACTGAATATGTTTCTCTGTGAGTGGAAGAAAAAAGACTTTAGGGTTTCATTAAGTCTAACACAAATAAACTCTCATTTGCCCTTTCAATGACAGCATCCTACTCCTTCCTGCTCACTTCCATTGCATTCAGAATTGCAACTGCTGAAGTTATTTTCCTCCTCTTCCATTCAAAAGGTGAAGGAAGAAGCTAACTGTGTTGCACTTAAGATCCCTTACATCTCTACACTTTTCTATCAGTTGTATTATTCACATCTGTGGGATTAGCCCCAGCTTTCTTCCCCATTTATATGCCAGTCCATCCTTTTTATTGGAAGCAACCTTTCCTGTCCACTTGAAATGCACTGGTAGTAAAATGTGATGCCTTACCTGGAAATTTTCTCTTGGAAATGACTGTTAAACATGAAACTCTTATTCATATCTGCCTTTGTATATGATTTCCATGTGAGGATATTTTTAAGACTACTGTGTGCATAAAGCTTCAGTGGGTGGTGGTGAGAGGAAGAGGGAGTAAGAGAAATAGGAGTTGTGGATTGGATGAATGTGCTTTTTGATTCTCTACTCCGGTAACTTTGTGACTCCTTCCCAGTCACATTGTTCCCTTATGTGTAAAGTACGTTGTATTGTCACTTATATATTCATTTAATGAAACTATGCATAAAGGATTTATTCAGTGGTTGATAATGTAATAGTAATTTCCAGAGAGAAAAAATACTAGATTAATCTCTTTTTATAAATAATTCAGTTGAATTTGGCTTTTCACTCTGTATTTTTACATAGGGTCGAGCTCTAGAGTGGTAAATATATTTACACTTCAGTGACTTTTATACAACCACAGGTTTAATTCCTAGTTTAGTTTAAAGGGCACAGTAATGCTTTCTAAAGCTCAGAAATCAGTGTATGTACACATGTAGAGAAACCATGATCACACATGACATTTCTATCTTATTGCACACAAATTTAACTGTGGGTGATAGGCTTGAGCTAATATTTTGTGTTTGTATTTCCCTGTTATATTGCATTGTGGTATCTGCCTCCCTGCTTATGTTTGTATGCAAAACCCAGCCACTGTATTTGTTTCAAATTGTAATATAATGGTGAGAAAGAAGTACTGATGGAGGGATTCTCCATTTAGAGGGTGGCTTCACATTGATATACCTGATTAATTTATTCCTATCCCCTACTGTTGCCCTTCTTCCATGATTTCCTGATGTCTACTCTAAACATCAAAGCATTTAATAATAGATAGGGTAGAAAATAAGCCTTAAAGGCAGAGTAGGGTATTATTCAGTAAGAGGCACTATTGCTTCTTAATTCTAGCTGGTGTGGTACCTCACCATCTTCTATAAGCTGTCACAGACATCTCTTTCACCTAACTCTTTGTTGTACAAAGGAGGAAGGTGAATTAACAGCCTTTGTGTTATTGAACATCTGTGTGTATAAACAAAGCAGAATCCTTATGATTTTATGTATGGTTCTGCCTATAATGGGCCAGGCTGCTCCCTTGCTACTCACACCCTGTTGTCTTTCTCTTCTGATTTGCTGTTTTCCCTGGCTGTTTAACACTGTTAAGGTAGCCCAGTCTGGCCCAATGATTGCAGTTAAGATTTGTGACTTGCATTTGGGAAGAAATATAAATTCAATAATATCAAGTTAAAGCTCAAAAAATCTACAGGAATTATATCTGAAGTGGTTAGAAATCCCTAAACCAATCTTCTAATGTGATATTTGAGATTAAAAAATATAGTGTGCTTCCAAGTTTATGCAACTGTTTCCTTTGAGGAGCTGCTTAAACTCTACATTTGATGATTATAATTATTATCCATATTGTATAATACCATAAAATTGTTGCAGCCTCCAGAAGCCTTTAACCTCTAATATGGTAACTCCAGTTCCTGCTCATCTGTAATTCATCAGGTATGCCAAATCTAATGTGCTTTGAAGCTCACAGATGGAATTAAATTCTGCCTTTATGTTGATGATAAATTGCTAATGAATCCAATATAAGCAGCCTGAAGAGAGATGGTGACTGTTTCAGACTTGCCATTTCTAGCCATGAACATTAATATTCAATATGATCAAGGACTTCAGCTAAAATTAAAGGCTATTTGATTCTAATGCAAGTCAGGAAAATTTCTTTGCATTTGTGTTCAAAGCTGTCATGGGTTTGAGCCTTTTCTAATCTAGACTATCTACTGTGCCCAAATTTCTCTTGCTTATGCATTCCTCACATGAATGCTTTTTAAAACCAGGTATCATTAAATTAATATGAAGAGGCATACTGTCATTTGCAAAAGATGAGGTAGGTACCCAGAGCTAAATTGAATTTAACTCCAGGACAATAATCTGGAGGATAATTGACAGGAGCCTGCTCACTTAAGATAGGAGATTTATTTTACTGGAGCTTTTTACCAAATACAGCAATCACAGCTTAGACTCCTTGAGAAGCTGGAGTCCTCTTTTCTCCAGAGGTGTCTGTGAAGTGTCTGAGGTAGAAGCCTACAAACCATGCATTGCTCTTTGTTTGAGAAGATGAGAAACTTGCTTGGCCTCTGCTTCCATTCTGCTGTGCAACTTGGTGCCTTTTTATACAGTGAGAGAGCACCTAGCATGCATATGATGTACTGTGGTTTAGATCTCTTTGCAGTCACTCCACTGCAGGCTGGGTTTATTTACATAGAGCGAAGCAGGGACCTGCCCCAGCAGATCCCATCTATGGCAGCAGGAAGACACTCTTCCAAAGGAAGAACCTGAATGAACTGTGACCATGAGTTGCTGCTGTCTTAACACAGGCCTGACAGCAGTCCTGCAGTGAGCAACCACTAGGAAAACTATTTGGAATTAAACATCTCTTGAAGACAAAGTTTTTTAATGTGGATGACCGAGGAAGAAAGTTAAGTAGGATTCAGAAGAACAGGAAGAGCTGCTCAATGTCCCAAGAGCTTTATCTAGGGGCACCTCATGTCTTTTTAAAAGAATCTTCTTCTAAGGTTACAAAGTCTCAAGTTTCACATTTTTCTAGACTTACATTAACGTTATTTTAGTAAGCTGTAACTGTTAACTGCAGCAGCATACAGTAATTCTTGTACGTGAACACTAATTTTAGGCACTTCAGTATGTCCATTATCAGTCCTCGTTCTTCAGTTTAACTGTAAAACTTGTTTCTCAAATGTGCTGATACTGGATCAAGATGCAGGTCTGTTGGCTGAGCTCAGGCAAAGTTTAGTGACTTAATCCCACAGGGCGTTTCTGATCTAGGTGTTTTACAGCCAGGTACTGAAGCAGTCTGCCAACAGGGGGAATGCAACATAACGTTCTTACTGCCCTCTCAGCACAACTGGGAGAGGTTAAGACAACATCTAGCCTCAGCTTAGAACTTCTTGATTCTTACGAGTGTAATTCAGACCGTTTCAATATAGATTTTCATTATTTAATATATTAGAAATTCATTTTGATGGGTCTATTGGATAAGATTGTAGCACTGCAGTTATATCAGAAGCTGAGCTTTTTATTTCTGTGACTGTTGTTTTCAGTTAGATAATCAGAAAAAGTTTACCTCTTTTTTTGCCTTTTGCTCCTTTTCCTTTTTGAATGTGATGGAGGTACCTACTGGTTATTTTCCCTGGAGCCTAAAATTGAACAGAACTTTTTCAGCTTTATTTTCCTTAGAAGCTTTGAGTGTATAAAAAACGTAAATTGTGTAGCATCATAAATGTCCTATAATTTTATGCGAAAATATGTAAGATGAGAAAACCATGGTGAAATTAAAATAACATCACTCCATACTTGCAGCATCTGTGGCCATGTTTCTATTTTATACTGTTGCAAACAAACCCTTAGTTTTTCAAATACTAACAGCTGCTGTGAAAAAAAAAAAAGGCCACATTTTTTTTTTCTCCAGGTATCTTTATTTTTTAGTAATTCTCCAAGAATGAGCAGCTGAATATATTCCACCCACAACAAAAGCATGTATTCACATGCAATGACAAATAATGTCTTTCTGCCTCAAAACACCAAGTGGAATTCTGAGATTTTTGTGGTTGAAGAAGCAGTCCTGGCTTGGGGGTGGTGGAGGAAAGCAGTGAAGGACACAATGTTTATGTGATGATATAGAAAAGGTACAGGATAGAGCTCCATCTTATTAGATGAATAATTAGAAATGAAATTAGATGAATTATTACAAATGAAACCATTTCTGATTGTGCTTTTAGTCCATTTCAGTGGCCACTTTAATCTCTAGAAGTGACTGAGTAGGTCTAGAAGTGACCGAGTAGGTACTCAAACACTCCTTAAGCAAAATGCTATGGTACAAAGAGCCACTCTTAACCCAGTCATTACTCTAGATGATGGGTCTGCCCAGTCCTCTGGCTAAACCTGACCTACTCCTGCTCAAGTCCCTGCTCCTCTGCAGTCCTCCTTCCTGTCCTTGGCCTTGTTGCATATTTTCCTTGCCTCTCTTTGCCTAACTGTGAAGAGTGGTGCTTTTCTATTTAACAATCTCGTATTTCAAAGCACGTTATTATAGCCTGAGATGACCAACAGATATAGAAAGGGGATTTAGAACTGTCCAGAGGATGAAAAGGTTCTTAATATGCATCATAGGAATGGAAGATTAGAAAAAAAATCTTTTGAATTCTTGAGTGAAATCCCTGTTCCCCTAAAAGTGCTGTCATATGATCAAAAAAGAGATTGAGTCCTATGTGCCCTGTGCTCTCTCCAGGAAGTTAGCTGCTATACCAGCAGAAAAGCCATCTTCTGACTTTCACCCCAAATTTTGTTGGCATCTAGTTTAAAACCTACTTGTTCATGTTCTACCTCAAGCTTGAACTTAAACACAGAATTTCTCTTCTCAGGGTTTCTCTCCTATTATTCTTCTGGATAGCAACTGCACTTCTTCAGTCTTTGTTTTGCTAGGTTTATTGTCTCAGAATGACTGTCACTGCTTCTTTGACCTGTGTGTCCCATCTGAGAAATGAGTGTATACAGCAGAGTCCCTGTGGTGGATCCTGTCATAGATCAAAATTACCTCTTCTGACTTTGTCACTTTTGGAGTTCAAATTTGCAATTCTGGTACTCGGAAGCAGCATTTTCTGGGGAGCAAATGACATGGTCCCAGAGCAAATTCCAGCTCTACTGAGGAAATTTATAAAATGAAGTCATTTGAGGATTTTCTGCAGCAGCCTTTGTACTAAGCATGCAATGAACCATCGTATAAGTGCTCTGAAGGTGACTGAATAAAGTATGTGGAGTTTGAACCAGGAGCCAGAAACACAAAATCTAATGGCATGTACAAAGTTGCTTGCTAGATATAAGCAAATAGGAACCCAGCCTTCTGGAAAGAGAACAGAAAAAGTGCTGGGTGACTGGATTAGTTGATTAAATACTTCTTATAAAATCTATGCATAGTTAGAATAAAGCTAGCCTAAATACAAAAAAAAAAAAACAACCAAACAAAAAAAACCCCAACAAAACAACCTGTGGCAATTCCTTAAGGAGCAGTTTTGTAACTTGTTCCTGCCTTCTTTAAGCTGCAGTTTAACTACTTAACCTTGTCTGCACTACAGAGCTAATTCAGAGGAAATGAGGGACTGGATTCAGAGCTTAGGTGGGACTACTAGACACTTCATGCATGGACTTCTCAGTTTTATTCCAGAATGAATGTCTATGGTCTGTGTGGTCTGGAAGTAATTATTCTGGATTCATCTAGAACTCCTTTCTGTGTAAGCAAGTCTTTATTGCTGTCAAATACTATTTTAGTTTGTAATATCTGTCTTTGAAGCAGGATTAATGGCAGTAAGGTTGCACTATTCCTGATTTTAAATAGCTGGACAAAGCAGAGACAGAAAGGGAGCAAGCGGGGATGAGGTTTTCCATTTATCCCCAGGCAGCATGCTCTGATACAAGAAGACAGCTACTTGCTACTTACCATAAGAGTCTTAATGTTACCAGCTGTGCTTGGGGTATGTCAGAGCTAGGTGTCATCATTTTTCCTGCTTCCTGCACCCCTGCGGTTGTCCCTGCTCTCTTTCCTCCTGCCCAGAGGGCTACTCCTTTTTCCTTCTCCTCTGATTTTTCAACAAGTGAGGAACATGTGGGAACTGATGATTTTCTGCCCTGCTATTTCCAGATAGAGCTAGACTGAGCTTTCCTTTTCTGGAAGGCTGACAAAATCAAAGTAATACTAATTGTCATAGATAATTACAGTCAGAGCTTGGTGTCTAGAGAGTTTTTTGGCTTAGCTGAGGCAGAAGGGAAGCCTTTCTTTGAGCGGGTGTAGATGATCCTGCTTCAGAGTGAAATTATTGCTAGCAAGTGACTGCACTTTGTGCCACTCCATTGCCACCACCACTATCCTGAGCTATTTGCTGTTGAGACTTGTTGCTCAACATCTCTTCCCAAAGATCAGTGCCTAATGAAAAACATGACAAAAAGTTTCAAAAGGTAATAGCAAATTTCAGCTCCTCTCTAATTTTAGTTTTTATTCTGATATTGTGTTTCTTTGCTAATGTTGATATGTGAATGATTGACAAATCTATCACAGATTGTGATATGTGATTATAGGAGCGGACACTATGAAAACATGGTCAAAATTTGTGAATTTTCATCTTAACTCAAGAAATTTCAATTTAACTTTTACAGGTTGAATTCTCCTTCATTTGGCTGGGGTCTCCTATTAACTTGCAGAGTCTTTATTCTATTTCCTTAGTTTTAATTAAACTTGTTTCTATTATATAAACAAGAATAGATTTTGATTTATGGGAAGTTTTGTTCGATGAAGAGTTCATGTTCCTGTTGTCCTTTCCTGCCACTTACAATCCCAGTGAGTGTCATGGGTTGGTAAATGAAGATGATAACCTTGGTGCGTTACACTGGTAGCTTGTAGTAGTAGTCAGGTGCTGCTTAAAGATATTTTAAAATTATGCAAGATAGAGCATAAAGCTTACAGAATTATTCTAATGCATTTAATTAGTATTAAAAACAAGATCCACATTTGCATTCTTTCTTTTTGTATGTAAGTGTGCACACCATCTGATAAGCCAGAATTGTGGAAGGTCAGCTAGAGGAAGAATGGAATAAAATTTTCCCTGCCTGTGAAAACATCTGCAGATCTAAAATAAAGAAGTGAGAGGAGGGGGGAAGAGAGTGGGACTGAACCAGAAATTCTAACAGGGACATGGTTTGCTTACAAATAAGTATAAGCTCTTTCTGTAAGACAGGCAGCCTGATAAAGTAGAACAGGGCAACTAGAAAACTGGAGCTGATGATCATTGATTCATGATAGATTAATATGGGGATGCTGATATCTACTCTTTATTTGGAGTGAGAATACAAGATACCAGCGTGTGCTCCTTTAAGACCTTGGGGCTGTGCTGAACCCATTTTTTTCAGTCAGATATGGTTGTGGCGGGGTGGAGAATAAGTTTCAAACATATTAATTTTGTGAGTGAGCACGGTACCAGCAACTTTGCTCTTAGAGTGGCTGCCTGTTCACCTTCAGTGATTTCAGCTGTGGATTCTCCGACTCTGCTGTTCATGCTGCATGTACCAGTGCAGCCTGAGAACGATGGTGCTCTAGGAAATGGGCTGGACTTTGAGGTATCTTATCTGTGCTTTGTATAGCCCGGGTGGAAAAAAAATAACCTTACTGTAAGGCTTCTTCTCTATTTTTGCAGCCTGGGCTCCCCCAAGGTCTATTTATCCAAGAAGAGAATTGCCTTGCTTGGTCATAATTCCACCCAAAACTGGCCCCCACGTTATTTCCAAATATAGCATAGCTGAGAGACCCTGGGATGGAGAACTCACATGAGTATTCTTGTGTAAACCAGGAAGATAAATCCAAAACCTGTTAAATTTTCTGAAGCCCAGAAAAAAATACCAGGAGAACAAATCCTGTCCACCGAAGGCCCAGCAGTGAGCTATGCTGAGCAGGTTCTGTTCCCACTAAGTGTGAGTGTCAGCATCTCACAGAAACACAGGCTGAGCTGCCACCCTTGCTGGGATTTTGCTCAGGTTTATCTTTCATTTTTGTGATTAAGACCATCTGATTCCTTTGAGAGCACATAATTGAAAGCATGTTAGCAGAGTATTTGTGATGGATGTATATTTTGGCCAACTTCCTCGATTTCTTTTTTCTTCTCATACCAGGAAGAGATAATGTACAGCTGTACACTCTCACTGTATAGTGCCCTTTATTTTCCTGCATTTTTGGTTTGTTTTTTTTTTTATTTTATTTTATTAAGGCCAGAGATTAATATAAATCTGCTGTAAACCTCTAAATATATTTAATGCAAATAAACCAATAATATCATTTGTGGTACTTACAGCACCATCATTATTGTACTCTGGTTGACTAATTTGAATAAAGTAAATATAAGTACCTCTATTAAAATCTCTCTTATAGATTTATATCCAGCTGTTTGCATTCAGTTTTTTGTTCCAGTTCAATATAACTGGATTGCATGGATTAGTTACCTCCTCTGACCTGGATAAATGCTAGATTGTGTTATGGGCTTGTACTTCACTTTCTGTAAACAGCTTGTAAATTCTTTCGAAACAGTAGCATTGTGGTGACATTAAAAACAAAAACGTAAGTCAGAAGTTTTCATATAGATGGTTCTGTTTATCTAATACTTATACATCATAGTCATAAATCACTTATAGCCTTGTTTTCATGGGAAAATTAACAATAGCATTTGAGTATTTATCTCCAATACAGCACCTGCAGCATGTTTCTCAATATAAGAAAACAAGAAGAACAGGGAGCAAAGCTGAAGTGGACTTGCTAAGACAATGGTTTTGTATTGATGTCCCAGTTTTCTTATTGACTTAGGGTACCAACAGCAGAATCTCTAAGTGAATTTCAAATGTGTGTAAAGAGGCTAACGTTCATGTTTGTTTAAAAAATGTAGTTTTTCATCCCGGAAAATACAGCAGGATATGAGAGATTATGGGGAGCCTGCTTAAGGAGACAGCAGACATGGCAGAAACCCTGTTAAAAAAATAATCAAATAAACCAGTTTTATTGTAAATATAGCATTATTTAAGAGTGAATGCAAATTTCCTCCTGAAAAGCACCTCTGGAATGACAAATTAAGCAGATAATCTTCATCATGTGTTCTTAACCGGCTCACTGTGGGCAAGACCCCAGCATGGTGTGGTGGTGTGATGTGCTCCAAGACCCCCTCCTGCACCCTGGCTCTTGCCTTTCCTGCTTCCTTGTCCTTCAAGGACTGCTGCTGCATGGTGCTGCCATGCTGCTGCCATTGCACCTCCCCTGCAGGCTTTGTTTGATCTGCTATACTGAACCTGAGAAAGAGCTCCTGGCCAATGGGGACTACATAAGTGGGCAAGTATTTGTTACGCCTCTAGACCTCCATGCAGTTTCAGGATTAGGGTGGGAGCACAAGGGAGCTAGCCCCATACAGATACTGCACTGGACTGTCAGATCCTGTTGGGGCAGGATGCCCTGCCACACACACCCTGTAAGGTTGTCTTGGGTAGACATTCTTCAGGAGCTAAGCTCTGCAGCTTAAGCCCTGCAGCTCCAGTAAGGACAGACTTTTTCAGTGACATTGTCTAAATCATAATGTGCTGTACAGGTTTTTCTTGGGGAGCAAGACAATGGAAGGTGAGCTGGACCTACAGGAAAGGTGACCTGATATCTACCCAGCTTTCTCTGACAGTCTGCTAGCACTAATGCTTTAATATAATGCAGGATATTTATAATTATGGTCAAATTGCAGTTTTCCTTGATGGTGTATAAGTAAAGCACATATAAATTAAAAGGGTACTTTATGCACACTTGTGAGATTATAGAATAGGGTTTGTTCTGGAGATCTCAGAAAATTCACTGTGTTAGAACACAGTTGACTTTCTGAAGCCTGATGCCTAGACATACTGATAGCCATGCTAAGGGCACGGCTGCTCACCTGGGAGAGATCTTGTGTGACGCAGACAAGTGCGTGGGTTAGAAGCTCCTCTTGATCACAAGAGACCAGAGCATTAGAGGAGGCCTTTGTGTGAAACTTCTATATCTAATATATTGATTTTAAAGTAAAATCATGCATTCTCATTTGTTTCCAGATGTATCCTAAAAGGCGACTGCTATGTCTATGGGGACTATTTTATAAAATTCTTAACCATGGTGTGTCAGTACCTCCCACGCAGCATCCCCTTTTATTGTATAAGTGTCAGACTTAAGTGCTCATCTTGAGAACATACAAAGATAGCTGTAATTTGTCAACAGGTTTAAAATCTCCAAGTAACTGTTTCCTTTTCCATCACACTCAGTATAGATATTCTGCAGAATGACTTGAGGTTTTGCATACAGAGGTGAGTGTGTGAAGTTCTTGCAGTTCTGGCTTACTTCCTGCATGTAGGAGTCAATTGCTAATTGTATAATGAGGTATACTAAATTTAATAAAAAAAATGTAGAAATGGTTCATTCATTTATTGTTCCAGGCTACTCCAGTCAGCTATGATTCATGTACATTTAAGTTTACACTGGTGTGGTTGGTGGCTCAGTGACTATGACGCTATTAGTCTCCTGCTCTTTGATTCCTACACAATCAGTCCAATAACCACAACCATGATGGATATTTTTGTTTGTGTTACAAACCTGTCAAGTAAAGGGATATTTTTCTAAGGAACTGCTCCCTAGGAGAAGCCACAAGGGAGCAAAACGGCATTCAGTCTGCCCTTGTGCTATTGAGCTAGGACAATATACTGCAGAAGAAAAGCTGTCAGCATCCTATTGTGGCAAATCTTTGCTGGTCCTCAGGGCCTCACAGCAATGAAAATCTGTGCCAAACAGATAGCTCATTTTCTAATATCTCTCTTTGCTTATTTGTATCAGTGACCTAGTATAAAGTATACTGTTCCTGTAAAGACTCAAAGCAGATGCTCTGCATGTAGAAAGATCTGTTCAAGAAACCTTCCTCCATAACACGAGCCAGAACTGAAGCTCAACTGAAAGTATATGTGCGTCTGTTCCTGGTGACAGGGCCACCAAAGTCTTCCTGCTACACTGCACCTAGCTGAAGGTCATCTCCAGTTATTCTGGAAGCACCCTGATGTGGTGACTCCAGAAGAATTTTGCCATTGAGTACCTGTTTTCTCTGCTTGTAACTTCTGCTGCTAATGTGAAATAATGTATTGTTATTACTTTAGCAGATGCTTCTATTTAGCTCAATGGGACCTTTTTTCCTCATTTCCTCTTCTTTCTCCCTTCGTCCTCCCCGAGATTTCATGAGCAAACGGCAGCAGAGCTTAACCCCAGCACCCTGTCCTTCAGTAGCAGCAAGCTTGCTGCCTGCTTAGGTGATAGGGAATTCAAGCTGGTTTGCTCTAGAATTAAACTTTGGGACATTAAATTGCTTGATACTGCATGTTGAAGGTTTTTTTTGTGTGTGTGAGTGTTGTTTGGGAAGACAAATATATACAGATTCAGACCTCATGGAAAACCCATTGTGTGTGTAATTCATTATGCAGGCAGTCATTTGGTAGGCAAGAAATTAATTCTGGGAAGACAATGTACTATTTCAAGTCTGTTAGCATTCATAAAATATCCTGATGTTGTTCTGCGTAAAAACTGAGTTTCTGTTTTTCTGCATAATAGAATGTTTTCAGTTGTTAACCCAAGGCTGTTCAAAGCAACTAGAAAATGTGTAAGTAGCTTTTCCTTACCCCTCCTTTCCCACACTTTTGTTTCCAAAGTACCCTAAAGGTAAGGTTAATTTTCACTTCCTGTGTATAAAGTCCCTGCCCATGGCAGGGGAGTTGGAAGTAGATGATCTTAAGGTCCTTTCCAACCCTAACTATTCTATGATTCTATAAAGTCAAAAACATGTTTGTGCTCTGCTGAATCAACGATGTTAAGGCGTGTTATAACCCATAAGCCTGTACCTGCTGGAGGTAATGGCCAAGTCAGTGTGGTGTGGGGCAGTACAGTTGAAGAAGGGGACAAGGAATCACTTGTGCATGAGCACGTGTCCTGGGTTCAGCAGTAGAAGTCATTTTTTCTCCTTCTTAGTAGCTGGTGCAGCACTGTGGTTTTGACATGCAGCCTGGGAACAACGCTGATAACACCAATGTTTTTAGTTACTGCTTAAATGTTTTACTCTGACCAAGGACTTTGTGAGTCTCATGCTCTGCCAGGGAGGAGGGGAAGCTGGGAGGAAGCAGAGACAGGACACCTGACCCAAACTGACCAAAGAGGTATGCCATACCACAGCACGTCATTCCTAGGATATAAACTGGCAGTTACTCAGAAGGGCTGGCTCACTGCTTGATCAGGCTACGTATCGACGGGTGGTATTGTATTCTCTTCCGTTGTTATTTCCCTTATCATTATTATTACTATTGGTGGTAGCAGCAGTGATTTGTGTTATACTTTAGTTACTAAACTGTTCTTATCTCAACCCGTGGGAGTTACATTCTTTCGAATCTCCTCCCCGTCCCTCAGGGAGGGGGGGTAGGGAAGAAAGGTGGGGGAGTGAGCGAGAGGGCTTCGTGGTTCTGATTTACAGCCTGGGCTTAAACTATGACAAGAAGACATGTTATGTAAGTGCACGTATTCAGAGTTATCCTCAAATATACCTCCGTTCCAAAATGAAATCAACTTGCTGTAGTTTCTGTCCAGGGTTATGATGGAAGTTGTATATCTCTCGATAACAAAAATATAGAAGTTCATGTGTTCAGTTAGGAACTGATAAACTCCATGTGGAAGTTGCAAAGAAACAAAGTTGTGACTCCTGTGATGCTATTTAGCCTCAGTTGTCTTGGAAAACCGGGCATGTGGATGATCACTAGCTGAAAGAGGACACTGTTACAAAACCTACGACCTGTGGACTTTGCTGTCACCATCCTAGATAACTAGGCCATGTCAGTTGAACTTCAGGTTTAAAGGGTGGGGCCAGTTCTGCGCAAGCTGCGCTTCACCTAAAAAATCCACTGAGCAGGCTGGAAGGGCTCACTCTCACTTGTCTGCATGGACAGGTGAGGGTCGAAACGGTAGGTGACAAGGTGCATGGGAAGCTGCAAGATCCAAAGTTGCTTGAGGGTGGACCTGCGCATGGGTAGCTCGAGTTAGCTCAGGAGTTGAGAGTTGTGATCAGACACTTCCTGATTGCCTCAGCACCCTTTTTCCCAGATTTGCATACCCCACATGCCCTTAGTCATCGTGCTTGTAGTAAGCGTGGTTAAAGCCCTTCCCAAATCTTTGCTCGCGAAGCCAAGCCATCATCAATTCCTAATGCTACAAGTTTCTTCCTGCTCCCCTTCCATCCTGCCCATCCTGCCCTCCCTCTCAAAAAGGTGCTTTTGAGAAAGTAAGCAATTCTGTGATTTATCTCCCAAAGGAAAGCCTATATGTTTAAAAAGCTTTATCAGAACATTGTTCAGTTTTCCTTACTACTCAACCAAAGATTATTAGTTGACAAGTACATGAGATAAAAATCCAACTGTTTAGGGCATGAGCTATTTAAGAAATAAAGAGATGTAGGATGAGGATTTTTTTTTCCTTAATTTTAACATTAATGAGCATTTAATGTGACTGTATTATCTCTAAAGAGAGTAGGAACATAATGAAATAGTAAATTTGTGTGTTGAGAATTTACTGAAGCAGAGCAATCTTTGTAACCAATTTGACCTTAGGCAAAATAGACAAATTGATGCCATGTGACAGTGTATTATGTATCAGTCAGTGATACAAAACATCTTAAGCCCTGCAAAATGTCTGTTCAGGGCAGGGAAGACTTGAGCTAGTGGACAGGGAAAGAGGTGAAGGCTGTATGGTGACGTGCAGATCACATCACTGGAGCAAATTTAACATTTCAAAGTTGGCATACAGCCCATTTCTGCCCCATCATTCACTGTGGAGCTGAAGGGAAAAATCCTGAACGGAGCAGATAATAGATGGAATAGAGGAAAACCTGTGCGTAATTTTGTTGAAAGTTTTCCTCATAGCAAGGTTTTTAATCTTTCCTCACCCCCTCCAGGGAAGAACATATGTTTCTATTTCTGAAGTCCGTGACAGCCCCTCTTATGAAGGTTTAAGCAGAATTATTAAAGTAAAAGGTCTCAAAGTCACTTTATGTAGCTCATCAAAGAGAAAGTATTGATTTGAACAGTTGCTAAGCATGCACATAGTGCAGTGACATTGATAGTGTCACTTTAGCTGATGAAAGAGATCAAGTTTTAATGGGTAGAATACAAGCCTTATCTTTGCCCTCCCTCCCCCAATTAGTCAGGGATGTGTACACACAAGCAGGGCAGAACTGTAACAGGGGCCATCATGAGCCCTGGATGGTGCAGAGATGCTCCAGGAAAGAGAAAGACATACTACAACATCACTTAAACCAGACCTTGGTTGCTGGGTTTGAGTTTAAATGGAGCCCTGGATAGTGAGTGAAGTGTATGGGTAGTGTCTCAGCTGAGGCCACTCAAGGCAATCATAGCCTGCAGCTGCCCTCAGGGCCCTCCTCAAAGAGGCACTTAGTTTTAAATAGGATTTAGGGGCAGGGAGTTGTCTGGATTCTGTTATGGAAAAGATCTGGTTAGATAGCTCTTTATTCCTGTGGGCTTGTCTTGTGAATGTTGAAAGCACCGGGGTATTTAGGCACTGGTGATAGTTCTCTGTGGACCTGCTCCAGTCCTCTGCAAATATAACACATGGTAACGCCGGTAACGTGGATTCTTCAGGTAAGAGCAGTACGCTTGTTCCTAAGTGCAGCACTACCCTGCAGAAATCTGTGCAGTGTCCCCTGAGTGTCCTTAGGGGCAGTGGGGAGGTGAGACTGACAGATCTCATGAAAAGAGCTCTGCTCTGGTACCTCCTTGCCTGGCACAGAAAGCAGCTGGAATGCATGTGAGGGGAGTTAATGCTTGATTGTACAAATAGATGCTTCCAAAACACATCCAGAACTTTTTTCTTGCTGAATAGCTCCAATAAGGGCACTGAAGCAGCGCATATAAATTTCAATGAACACAATTGTAGTCAAGCTGAAAAAGTCATTCTTCTGTAAGGCAATAGTGTAATAGCCAGGATTTAGCACGTGCAGATGCAGTATTAAAGTTCAACAGAAATAGTTCCAGTGACCTTGAAAATGGGCTCTTCTGTGGTGAAGATATAAGCTGTACTGCTGGAATGACCTGCAGAATCAGCAAATGTCAGCAGCTGTTGAATGCAGCTTTTAGCTTTATAATGTACTTGAAAGTCTAATCAATAAACCTGACTTTGGGAAATACAGCCATTTTCTTCCTCCCTCTGCAACAATTATGCTTTATATTCCCTTTCAAATCACTTAAAAAGTACTTTTGCTGCTTTTCAAAATGTTGAATTAGTAGGTATGAGACTGCTATGTTCTTGTTGTTTTAGTGCTGAAAACTTCCAGATAAATATTTGCAGTATAGGTACATCTGTGCTAAAAAAACAAAGAACAAAAAAAATGCTTCCAAAGATTTCCCTGGGGTTTGGCTTTGGATGCTGCTAAGGAATAAAAAATTACAAATGCCAGCAAGTGATGGGGTCTTGTTATGAATCTGATGCTTGCAGATGAAGGCTATAGATAAAAATGCATGCCGGTAGCTAACTTGTTTAATGCTGATATAGGTGAAAACAGACACAGGAAACCTGGGTTTGCACGAGGTCTATTACAGGCAATGACAGTCTCTTGATAACTGTTTGCAGCTAGTGCACTGGAGGTTAAAGTCTTTCATGTTTGCTCCTCGATGCTTTAAAAGGCCAGTTCAGGTATTATGCAGCTTTGTAAGGATTCCTAGCCAGGAGCTGCACACAATCACAGCATTATATGGGACTTGGAAAGCTTTAGATTTGGAAAGCTTTCAAGCCTTTCCAAAGCTTTCTATTAATGAGTGCAATTGCACTGTGTCACTGTGGGTACATAGGCTCTTGCATGACCCTGCTGTGAGCTGATTACTACCATTCCCACTGTGTTAATTGCTGAAAAGCCCCCTGAGGTTTTAATGGGAATCCTTGCAGAGTAAAGTTTTTTCTAGGTAAAGGAAAGAAGCAGACCCCTAGTTAAGACCCATCACCTTCTGTCTCTACAGGATAGAGAAATGTAGAGTTAAATCATTCTTATAGCTGTTGCTAAGTGATTCGTGAGAGGATGTAAAGGAGAAGCAATATTCATGGACTTGGGGTGGGGAGAGTCCACGGGTGCTGCTGCAGTTGTTATTGACTGCTTTCCCTCCCCTTCTCATACACTGTCTGGCACTGGGCAGCAAAAGCTTCGAAGTGTGAAGTTGAAATGTTTCATGTAGGAGATCATACCAGTCTCAGGTTTTTCAAAGGTCTCCCTTTCATTCTCCTTTGAAAGTACTGCAAAATACTGAAAGTACCCAGTAGACTGGCTGATGTCTGTACATTCTGATGGCCTTTCTGTTTGATTTTTTGTTTGCTTGCTTGGGTTTTTTGCTTGTTTTCTGTTGACCTTTTTTATTTTTATTAATAAATACATTCGTGTGCACACAGATCATCAGTCTCTCCCTTCTTAGAATGATAAAATTAGTGTTTGTGTCTATTTTTAGTTTAAACACGGACTCTTCTTGGATAGTTTCCTTTGAAACAAAGGAGATTAATAGTATCATATTTTTTTTCTTTAACAGACCATAAGGGATTTTCTGCTTATTACTCCAAACCTGGAAAACGCTTCAGAAATTCTTTGTTAATACCCTTAACAAGGTTCCTATTTAAACACAGGTCATGTATTATCAGCAAGTTTGCCGATGACACCAAGCTGTGAAGTTTAACCATGCCAAGTGCAAGGTCCTACAACTGGATCGGAGCAATCCCAGGCACAGCTACAGCTTGGGCAGAGAAGAGATTCAGAGCAGCCCTGCGGAGAAGGACTTGGGGTGCTGGTCGATGAGAAAATGAACATGAGCCAGCAGTGTGCGCTTGCAGCCCAGAAAGCCAACTGTATCCTGGGCTGCATCAAAAGGAGTGTGATCAGCAGGTCGAAGGAGGTGATCCTGCCTCTTTATTCTGCTCTCGTGAGACCTCACTTGGAGTATTGTGTGCAGTTTTGGTGTCCTCAACATAAAAAGGGCATGGAACTGTTGGAACAAGTCCAGAGGAGGGCCACGAGAATAATCAGGGGACTGGAGCACCTCCCATATGAAGATAGGCTGAGGAAGTTGGGGCTGTTCAGCCTGGAGAAGAGAGGGTTGCGTGGAGACCTCATAGCAGCCTTCCAGTATCTGGAGGGGGCCTATAGGGATGCTGGGGAGGGACTCTTCATTAGGGACTGTAGTGATAGGACAAGGGGTAATGGGTTAAAACTTAAACAGGGGAAGTTTAGATTGGATATAAGGAGGAAATTCTTTCCTGTTAGGGTGGTGAGGCACTGGAATCAGTTGCCCAAGGAAGTTGTGAATGCTCCATCCCTGGCAGTGTTCAAGGCCGGGTTGGACAAGGCCTTGGATTTAGGGCAAGGTATCCCTGCCCATGGCAGGAGGGTTGGAACTTGAATATCTTAAGGTCCTTTCCAACCCTAACCATCTATGATTCTATGATTATGAAACCATTTCTGAGTGAATTTAGCCATACCGCTGTTTGTTATCTTTTGTGTGCTCATTGCTAGTCTCTTGGTGGTAACTGAGCAACAATAATCTTGGAAGTGTCACAGTCTTGAGACTGATTCCTAAATTTTCTAGAATAAGTTCTGTATTCTGTTAACAGTGTCTGGAGTCACTGGATTTGTGCTGGTGTAGCAGCCAGATATAACTATCCCCGAGGGTCAGATAGAACTTGTTTGAAGCCTGCTATATTAAGGTCAAATCAGTAGTTAACTTCATTACAGATCAAATAGTAAGACTTGAGATTTTGAGATGAGATTTTGTTAATGAGATTTACATGAGATTTTGTTAATGTGTAGCTTGAAAGCTCCCAGGTAGGATGCATCTGGATCTGGTGATTAAGCTGTGAAGTTCCAGCTTTATCATTTGAGGCATTAGCTTTGACTCAGCACTCTTCAGACTAGTGATGCAAAACGTTGCCGATGTACATCTGAAGCTCCACAGTGGCTGTAACTTTGCAAAAGTACTGTTGACAGGCTGTTTGAAGACTTCAGACATGTTTGCTTTCATTTGTCTATGGCTGTTGTCAACTGTTTTTAAATGGTGACTTTTCCTGTAGAGGAGAACTATATTTTCTCATGCCTGTGTCAAGGTTCTGAAGGCAGAGACTCTTGCAATGTAATCCTAAACTGTTGCTAATCTCAGAGACTCACCAAAATGGTGTTACTCTTGAGAAATAATGGTTGTTTCCCTTCAGAATCCAGGGAGGATGGAGTGATGCAGCAAACTGTGTTCCTATTTGTCTTTGGTATGTATTTCTGCATAGATCAAAGGGTTTCTGTTAAAGGCTCAGTGCGTTTAATAAAAAGCCAGCTGTGCACATTGGTGTGGGTGTATGGCAAGACTCACTGGTGGTGTCACCTTTTCAATACTGAAGGCAAGATCTTGTGAGGACCTGCCAAGTGGGCTGCTGGAATCTGCAGCATTACAACTCCACTTGTAAGTGCTGTTAGCATTGTCAGAAAGACACAGCATCTACAGCAGCCTTAAAAAAAGGTGAATAAACAGCTGATTTTTATTTTTTTAACAATTCATGGATATGGATGAACGTACCCAGGTCTGGTAATGGAAAGCAGAACCTTTCCGAATGAGGTCATTGCTTCAGAAACTTGGTTATGCAGCTAGTTATTACCAAGTGTAAGCTTTACTGCTGTGAAGAAATAAGCTGCTTCTTTGGTACTATGTGGCTTTGTGCTCAAGCTCCAGCTATTCATGTTTGAAAATGATGATGTGTTCAATGGCACATACGAAATAAATCAGTCTCAGGACATAGTCATCCCCAACACCTAATACTGTGATCAGAGTTACTGGGATCTGGAAAGCAGAAGGGGAGATGAACTTTTAATCTAGGTGTTGTTATAATTTACAGGGGAACTCTGGTAATTTATTTATTTATTTATTTTTTAAAGAAAAACAAGTCTTCATTTGGATTAAGTTTCTTGTACCTGCTGAAATGTCACAGCCAAGTGGTGACCAAGTCTTGTTTCATCATGGTCTGTCAAGACTGAAATCCAAGCAAAGGAGAAAGGTAGATATTTTTACATCAATATTTAAAACAAGCCTGATGCACATGGCAAACATTCCAAGGTGTGGGGAGCCACTTAGGAGATGATGCCACTTAGGAGATGCCACTTAGAGAGCAGTACCTAGTGTGGTAACAGGATCTAAATCTCTCAAGTCCATGTGAAATGCTCTGCTAGGCTTTTTGTGCTCCAAGTGTAAACATGAGATCTTAAAAATGAGTGTGTTCCTTCTATCTTGAGGAAGAAAAATAAAGGGAATTTTCTTAAAGCTAAAAAATACCTCTTCCTCTGAAACCTGTTATTTGTTTTCAGTAGTCATCATCTACTATTTTACACTGTTAAGTTGTAACTGTGATTACCTGTCTTAGAGAACATAGGAATTCGCTTAACTGATTGAAGTCAAAGATCTTTATTTGTGCAAAACAGGTTTACCATGAGCTCTGGACTAGCTGCTTGTGATCTCTTTCTGTTTCAGAGTGCTTGAGGAAATCATTACATTGTACATAAAGTCTTTGTTAGAATAATTTTGTTTGTTTCGTGTGAAGTAAATGCTTTCTCAACAGATCAACAGGTAATTTAAGAAATCTAGCATAACCCTTTTTAACTTTAAAGAATCTTCACTGACTTAATAGTGTTTGGCATGATTTTCCTGACTTTCATGAATTCTAGAGTCTTATATCTTTAATGGAAACCTGAAGATCACAGGGATATGTTTCAAGAAGGGAATTTAGCAATTAAATAGTTTCTAAGTTCTGTGCACAGGAGAT
This sequence comes from Neopsephotus bourkii, assembly GCF_033783945.1. Taxonomy (NCBI): domain Eukaryota; kingdom Metazoa; phylum Chordata; class Aves; order Psittaciformes; family Psittacidae; genus Neopsephotus; species Neopsephotus bourkii. The sequence continues at coordinate 3,622,249 of NW_026901618.1, forward strand.
CTTAACCACTGAATGTGTAAACTAAGATGAATTAAAACTTTGTAAAATCAAATAGCCTATTCTGTAAATGCTTACTAGTAGATGTACTAAGTAAAGAATCTTGTTGACTGCTAGAGGGATGCTTGAAAGCTAACGGAATTATTTTGCAGGACTGAAGCTTAAATGGCAGAATCTAGGGATTGATCTAGTTTTAGACCTGATATCTCTGACTTCCTCAATGTAAACAAGGGTGCTGTCTTTAACTGAGCCAGGAAGCAGCCTTTCTTCCAAGGCTAGAATGAGGATGAGAGCTGGAGCCTCATCTGAGATTCAGGTACAGATCTTAGTGTGGTATTCCCATCATATCTGGTAGAATGTATTTATAGCATAAAAAGCCTAATGTGAAGCTTGCTGTGAATCAGGAATAGTGGGAATGCTCATACTCTTTGGAGCATGCCAATAGTACACAGTGTTATAAGGACAGGGATCTTAAATGCACTTCAGATTTGATGTTTGACTACTATATCAGCTTTAGGAATCAAAATGGTGTTGGCTCCATTGAGTGTTGGATAGGTCCTTTAATAAGTAAACCTTATACAATAGAGGGTGGAAGAACTACATGTGAAGGGGTAGAGATAATGTTCATGAAGCGGTTTGCTTGCTTTTTAAATAGAAGAATGGGAAACATCAACAGAGAAAGGGTACATTAAATAAGGATTTATTTCCTTGACCATGCCGGTGTAATACGGTGATATATCTCCATTTGATCCCCCAGCTTTGAAATACTGAGGCACTCAGGAGTCCTCCTTTGCTCGATTGTCCATTTGCAGGGCATAAGTGCTGAAGTCCTTCATGCTCTATTACAAATACGGATATTAGGTCATGAAAACTACTGTCCTACTTGTAATTAATTTACTTCCATTCATCAGAGACTTGAAAGTTTTATGGCACAGAACAGCAGTTGGCCACAACACTACTGAAACTTATGTGGACAGAGGATCTGGCCCAGTGCCCTGAGCTGCTTGTGAGTAAAAAATTAGGTTAAAATTGTTAAGCCCTTTCCTTCTGTGTTATTAAAGGGAAATATTTTTGCCTGTATTATCAGTTAGCTAACTTGTCAAATGCTTGGTTTTTAGGTTAGTGTCATTGGAGTATATATGAGGGTTTTTGTTATTCTAATTCTTCCAAAGTAGTGCATGCTATTCCACATAGGAAGAGTTTAGTTTTCAGTACCTGAGTGTTCTGTCAGTGAGAGACCAGAAACTCTTGATGTGAGCAGGCAAGACCCCCAAATGGAAGTGAAAGTAATCTGCATTTCATTGAGCGTGTTATTTGTTCCACCAGGTCATGTAAAACTTGTTCTTTATTTCCATGCATTGCTTTTTGTCTTGGGTACCTAACCTTATTTTTGCTTTCAGTTACTGAAAGATGCTGAGAATCTTATTTGCAAACCTCTGATTTTGATGCTCTTGAAATCATTCTCTCTGGGTCAGTGCCGCTTCTCCTTTGTGGCAGTGAGTGTACTTCAGTTAACAGGTCTGAACTCTGTTGTATGTTCTCTGCATCAAGCCAGCTTCACTACTGTGCTTCTCATATGTTCCTTTTGTGCCCCTGCCAGGCAGTAAAACACACCCTCCCACCATGTTAGTTACTCAGCAGCTTCTCTGTTAGTTCAGTTACTCCAGTAAAGCCTTTACGTGCATCTACTGCATCTCTGTGGAAGTTGAGACACAGCAAGAGAAAGAACAGTTTGCTCCTGCCTCTGTCACTAGTACCTACAGAACTGGTCCACCAGACTTGCTTGTCTGCTGCTTTGCTGTCAGATTTCATGCATAGTATGTAATTTTAAAAAAGACACCTAAATAGCGAAGACAGAGTAGTAGGCAGCAAGAAAAGGTGTGGAGGGCTAAGGCATGCAGGAAAGATATAAAACTAATTAGAAAAGCTTGGGAAAAGCTGGGGGGTTGTGAATGATACATTCAGGATGAGAAGGAAGATAGTGAAGTGTTAGTCAAAGGGATGACTATAATTAGATACAGTCTCTTCTTTGGTAGTTGGGTGAGATGGTTAAATATGCAGATCTTTCCTTGAATTACACCATCCTTGCTAAATCACTTATTAGACAGAATGATTTAATCCTGAATGAGGAAGAGGAAGAGTCCTAGCTAGAAAAAAAAAAAAAAGGCAAAGCAACAAAAAACATGTTCCCTCCCCCCTGCTAAAGATCCCCAACAAAAATGGACATAAAACCTCCCAGCAAAACGAACTCCATCTTATTTCTTCCATATTACAACAGAATCCTGATGTCTTTCCTTATATACAGTGTGTTTGTACAAATTAGCAATGTTATACTGTGCATAAACCCAGAGATCAGAGTTAGGTCTGCAAGGAGAAATCTTGAGTGTTTACTAGTGCTTGAGTTCACCGTCTGCCTTTTTAAAATTTTAAATTATATTTTAATTAATCTAATAGAATATGTCTAGTTGGAACAGACCTACCATGATCATCTAGTCTAACTGCCTGACCACTTCAGGCCTGACCAAAAGTTAAAGCACAGTATTAAGGGTGTTTGTCTCTCAAACATGGCCATGAACCTCCCTCTGAGAAGCCTGTTCTGGTGGCTGACCACCCTCTTGGTAACAAAATGCTTCCTAATGCCTGTTCTAAACTTCCCCTGGCACATCTTTGAACCATTCCCACACATCCTATCGCTGGATACCAGACAGAAGAGATTAGCATCTCCCTCTCCACTTTCCCTCCTCAGGAAGCTGCAGAGAGCAATAAGGTTGCCCTTCAATCTTCTTTTCTCCAAACCAGATGAGCCCACAGTCCTCAGCTGCTTCTCACAGGACATGCCTTCCAGCCCTTTTACCAGCTTTGTGGCCCTCCTCTGGACACACTGAAGGACCTTCACACCCTGTGGTACCCAGGTGAGGTACTCAGGTAAGGCTGCACCAAGGCTGAATACAGCAGGATAATCACCTCTTTTAACCAGCTGTTCATGCTGTGTTTCATGTACCCCATGATGTAATTTGTCCTCTTGGCTGCCAGGGCACACTGCTGACTTGTACTGACTGCTGCTGACCAGTACCCACACCTTCTCTCCCCAATGTATATTGGTGTCCAGTGTTACTCTGTCCTATATGAAGGATCCGGTATTTGTACTTGGTAAATTTCGTTGACTACCTAATGCTCCAGTCTGTCTAGATCCCTCTGTAAGGCATCTTGTTCCTTGAGGGAGTCAACAGCACCTCCCAGTTTAATATCATCAGCAAACTTACTAAGGGTGCACCACAACATTAGTCATGCTTTTGAATGCATACATCTGAGGAAAGGAAGTGTACCTGTGGTATGTAACTATAAATGAAGTACTTGCATTTTTCTTATCACTATGTTTTCATTTGCTATCAGCTGCTTCAAGACTGGCTGCATAGTCATTTATTGAGTATTTTGAGGTTTTCATTAATCTACGTTTAAGGTAAGTTGCTCAGGATTGGAAATCCTTAAACTTTTTAAAGACTCCATGTTTTTGAGAGGTTGGTATCCTTATTATTTGCTGAAATTGCACAGTCTAGGAACATGCAGCTTAGTCTGATTCGTAACAGCTTGTTAATTTAGCTTGAAGAGTATAAGTAAATATAAAGGCTGATATTTCTACCTGTGGGACTCTGTTGTAAAAGTGTCAGACATGTCTGGGATAAGCCTAGTGCAAAGGTTTGTTTTTCACAGGCATTACTCTAGACATTGCTGGGGTGGGGAGGCAATAAATTTGATATCACCAGAGCATGGCTGAAAAATCTGACTCTCTTTTATCAGAAGAGATTGAGTGCAGTGTTGAAAAATGTCCAGGAAAATAATAAAGTAACACCTGTGTTCTTTGTTTCATTTGGAGAACACTGGAATGTTTTCTTTTAAACTGTATTTGCTTAATATGTTAAAATATTTTTGTATTATGTAATAAACTTCAGTTGAACTAACTATGGGAATCTGGTATGTTCTTTTGACTAAAATTTTTTAAAATATCATTTATTTCTCTGGAAAAAAATGCACTTAAATATTTTTTTTTCTTGTAGAGGGATAATTAACTTTTAATTTTGTATCTGTTATACCCTATTTTAAACAAACTGAATTTTTCATTTCAATTTTAGGGAATTGACTGGCAGTGGAGGTGGGAAAGAGAGGTATCTTTGCCTGATTTGACATTATTAGTTATGCACTGGTAAAATGAAAAAAGTTAATTGAAAAGCTGAACCTTCAGCTCCTTCAGAAGCATCCTCAAGCCTGTCTACAAGCTTCCTGCTTTCCTTTAGATGAGCTCAACAATTCCTTTCCTTACTAACTATTCATTTGCTAATGGACAAAATTAACAGATATAATCAATATCATAGGGAAAGTGATTTTTAGATTCTGAGTTTTTTGCATCTCTGTTTTTATTGTATGTGTTCTAATTATTTGAGGTCTTGAAGAGATTTGTGGACACTCAGTTACCTGTTCATTAAAAGCAGCAAAGGAGACTGTAATGTAACTTAGAGCCTGCTGTTCTGAAGGTCCTGTATGTTGAGCTTTGCTGTAGCTCTACTCTGTATCCTGATGAGAGAATCGAGGCACAAACTGCCTTCTAAGCTGCCAGTGATCTTTCTGGGACCATCTGCCAAAATTTTTCATCTTTTAATCTCCTGAACTCTTACAAATTTGAGTAGTAAGCTGAAGGTATTGATTACTAAGCCATAAGGAGTAGAATGTTAAAGGGCATTAGATCTTGCCCCGTGCTTTGTAGATTTTTGGCTAAACGGACTTTGTAGCACACAGCTGCTCAAGCTTAACGGCTCTTCAAGAAGTCCTATGCTCTGCTTTTGCTAGACTGATGGTAGGTGCTCCTCTTCCCCTGTAGAAGTGATTTAGTTGAAACTTAGGGATAGGAGGTGTCTCTTAGCCTGTTCCTTCTCTTGACAAATGTTCAAGAGAAACAGTCTGACATGACTGTACTTAAAAGAAGAGATGCCAGGACAGGCGTCCCATTACAACAACCCATTACAACAGTGGGTGTGATGTGAGTCAAGGCAGCAGCGTTGGAGCTCACAGCTTGCTGAACAGAGTCCTTTAGAAACAAGGGCTCCTGCTTTCTGCTTCCTCCAATACACTGGCATGCTCCCTTCCCAACTGAGGTATATAATTTCTTTTGTGTAACTTTTTCCAAGAGCCAGTTTTCTTTCGGAAATATGTAACTGTTGGATGTACAAAGGTTCTGGCAAGAGACGGATTTCTGTTGTTTGCCCCAGTAATCTGAGCTTCATAGTTTAGTTAATCTTGATGGTTAAAATCCAAGCAAGAGGAGTTGAAGAAAAACACAGCCAGTTTGAACTGTCTTTATGCAGAGCTAAGCATACTGTTCCAGTCAGAAGCCATGTGTATTTTACCTTTAAATGTATATTTGCTCCAGCAGTTCTTGCCTATTTCAGGTATTATATAGAATAAAATTATATAGTAGACAGTCTTCACAGAGAGTGGCTGCAGCTAAACTGTATTGGGTAAGAGGTTCTGTCTATTAGTCTGGAAATGCAGATTTGGTGCTGGATGTTGTGTTTAGAATGTGTAGCTAATTCTATGTCACATGAGCCACTAGACATGCTAATACAGATGGAACTAGAATGAACTATTTTTAACTTGCATACTGACAAATATTTACATAAATCCTTAAGTGGTAGGATTTTCTCCTAAATTTATCTTTTTAGAGCAAGCAAAAATCCTTCCTAGCTTGCTTTTCAAAGTCAGTGCTTTACCTAACTCCTAAACTTGGCTATTTTCTGGGACCTGGCTTATTAGCAAACAAAGGAAAACATCTTAGGTCTTCTCTTGGCTGCAGTTGGGGTTTATCCACTGGGACTCCTATACTTCTGATAGGAATATATGACTAACAGTTAAAACATGCAGCAGCTTAAGCTGCCCAAGAGAAGTCTTTAACATTTTCCAGTTAGACTTTTTTCACAAAAAACCCCACAACCCTGAAGCTTCCTAGTCCAAATGTCTGCAGATGTACAGGGATGGGAAGGGAGTATTATTGTGCTTTTAAAAGTACTAGGTCCTTTAAAGACTAATTTTCTTGGTTCTTTGATAATTAAATGAGTTGTCCATCTCACCTAGCAGGTTAGGTTTTGTGTGCACGACAGGTACTCTCAAAGACAATAAAGACACTATAGCAATGATCCATGGAGAACAGCACAAGCTTAATGTTGTTTCTTTTTTTCTTTTTTTTGTTTAGCCCCCAAAGAACTGGTGAGTATAATAGCTGGTTTTCACATACGTATTTTTTTCTACCTGAGGAATTTAAATATGATGAAAGAAAATCTTCCTGGGGAAGAAGATACTAAGCTTACAGGTGAGGGGGGAAAAAAAAGGAGAGATTCAAAAGGTTTTATTTTGAAAAATAAAAATTGCAGGAAAGGCTCATTAGTATTGTGCTTTAGCACTTAGCTTCTCTGTACATTACCTCGAGAGACTGTAATTTTATTTGATGTGTTTGGTACCATTAAATATTTGAATGAAGAAAAATAAGAACGGAAAATGAGGTCAAAGGTCTATGTATCCCACTTTAGTGAGCTAGCCTTCTAGTGGCTTGCAGAGCTTCCCGTTCCTGAGGTTTGGGGAAAGAATATGAGAGCAGGCAGGCATAAAGTGAAGCTTTTCCCACTCTGTCAAATGCTTTAGCAATCTGTGTCTTAGGGACTCTCATAGTCAAGGACTGTATCCATATCTTCACCTTTAATAGTTCTTGTAGGACTTTCTAGCCCAAAGCTGTCTAAAGGAAAGCCTGCCCTAAAGGTAACCCAAAGGCAAACAGCAGATAGCAACAGGCTTAGGTTTTTTTTCTTTTTAACATGATATTCTATTTTGTTACTGGATGCTTTTTGCAGCAAAAGCAGGATTGACATTTACCTCAAAAAGAAGTTACAAGACTGCAATATTCAGGCCATAAAAAATGGCCAGTCTGAGATAGAGGGATGTTATGGTTTTGCTCACATAGGCTAGTAATACTTGCAGGATGGTGCTTGCAGCTCGATGCAAGGAAACTGGTGCTCTCATACCGGAGAATTGGTATGAAAGTACTGCTTATTGCCTTTCTGGGGCACGTAGCCACTCTACCTCTTTGACTCATGTCTATGGCAAGCTTTATTTAATCCTGTTTATAATTTTGTCTCTCTAGATTTTCTATAATGTGTATATTATTAAAGTAGTGCTTCTTGAGATAAATACTGTAGGTTTAATAGGCTCAGTATTTTCAAACAATTTTCTTGACCAAAAATAACACTCGGGCAATTTTATAAGAACGCTGTAAGGCAAGTGTGCGTATTTGCACATTTATCCTCAAATGTAGGATGATGGCTCTGCTGAAGGCTTTTATGGGAAGCATATTCAAAGTCCTATTGTCTAATTCAAAGTACTCTTCACTAACAGCATTAATTTAAAATGCATTAAATATTAACTTTCAAAAAGAAAATTAAATAAATGATTACTGAGGGGAATTAGGCACTTAGACGAAAACATAATAGGATTTAATTTGTTGAGAGTTCTCAGCCCTATTTCTTAAATTCAGGCTTTTATGTACGAATTGGCAAGAATGCCAAGTAATGGCCCTAGATGGGATTTCTTTTGGTAACCTCCAAGCAAGATATAGAAAATCTAGTTTGCGAAATCCTGAGACAGCATTGCTGCTTCTTTGTTCAAAACAAAGCAACCAGTAAAACAAACTCACATGATGAATGTTTGTGTAACTAGCCTACTTGGTAAACTGAGAATGTTTAATCTGGTAGACAAATCAGTAAGGTAACCCCCTGGGAAAGCAGCATCAAATATCAGTACCATGCTGCAGTATGTGTGTGCAGTACATCATAGTGTAAGTGCGGTAGAAGACTGGCTTCTCTTCTTCAAGGCCATTATGTCCCTGACAAATGCTATTTCTCCATGTGCTTGTTTTCTAGCCTGTGAAATCTGTAAGACCAAATGCTCCAGGTGGTGAATTCAGAAGAAAAATATTTCTTGGTAACTGTTCAGCATACCTCCCCCATATCGCTCAGAGGGACAACTCCATATTACCTTCCTACTTTCCTGCTCCCTGATGAATGCAAATACATGAGTGCTGCTGAGGTCTGCCACCTTTGGTCACGTTCACCCTAGCATTGTTGTCCCCCTGTCTTCTTGTAACCAAGAACCATGTCTAATACGCAGGAGGTAGGAACATACAGTCACCTCACTACTTTTGAAAGGGCTGATGATTTGACCAAGGAGCATTTGATTTTTGCTGCGAAAAGTAATTATGAGTAACAGCCACAGACCTGGTGCTGCCTAATGTGCCATGGCTAAAACCCATTTTTCCCCCTTCTAAGCTGATTTTTTTTTTTCTATTGATCTTTCAGAACAATTTCATAGTGTTGTCCTATTCTATAAACATTTTGGTGAAATGTTTCAAAGTACTCAATGTTTTTATAGGTTTATATTGTTTTGTCTAAGCTGCTTGTACCAGATTAATAAGCCAGTCACATAACGTTATTTCTGGTGAGGTAAGATCAATGGATTATAACTTCTAGATGTCATGGGCCACTTTGTTTCTTTTAGCATCAACATTCCCCCTGCCCCCATGTGTATATGTGTAAATATGTGTTTGAGTAATACCAGAAGGGGAAGCTTAACTTGGTAATGGATTTCTTCCTTTGTTTCCATCCAGTAACATTCTTTACACAGGGTCTCTTTCTCTGAGTTTCTACTAGACTATCAGTATTTTAGTCATGAGCAATTTGCAACGCTTTCTGCACTGGAGATAGTGACTGATACAGTCTTTCAGGTCAAATGATTTATCAGTCTCTTTAACCAGCATCCTAGTCACTCAGATGTTTATCTTCTTTCAGTGTTGGCTTTGGAGCCAGATACCCAGTACAGACAATGAATAGGAGTTCTCAGGTTCTTGCACAGAAAGTCTTACTGTGAAATGTTTGAAAATGTTTTTTCTTCTTAAGGTGGCTAACTTTGTGCAGAATGATTCCGAAGACCTTCAGACTAGGTCTTTATATGGTCAGCAACTTCTTCATAGGTAGAAATAACTGAGGGAGTTGATACCAAAGCCACCACTTTGTTTTGAAACCTCATGCTAGCTTCCTTTGCTTCAGGGAAAAAAATACAAAATAAAAGCATCCAGTCTTATGGGTGCAGAATATTTTGGGTGTTCTTGATTTTTAGCTCGTGACTGCTCCAAAGACACGATCTCTGCTACAAATGAAATTGCCTGTTATTTTTTTCTTTCTCCTGCCTGAGTCAGGGGACCAGGAGGAGAGCTTATGAGAATTCATTTATTTTTCATTAAGTTATTTTTCATTGATTTTTGTCTCTAGTTTGTTAGTCATTTAAATCTGCCTTTGCTTCCATTTTCACAGAAGCTTGGCAAAGATTTCCTGCCCACCTTTTGTTTCTCATGTAGCATTTATCTCTGCAATAATCATATTGCTCTCTAGACTGCACTGTTTTGCTAAGCTTTCATTGCTTACCTCCCTTAAAAATCTTGAAACAAAGCTTGGACAACTTGGGCACATTGATCCAGTCACTGTTTCTGCCTAGTACTAGTCGTGCCAATTGGTTTGCTATACCATGTTTTCTACTCAGTTTATATGTTGCCTGGTTAACCATGTGTCTATGACTGATAACTTTTCAAAGAACAAAGTGGTGAGTTTAGGGTCTACAGATACCAAATTGAGCCCATGGAACGTGCTTTAGCACACATACCTTAGTTTAAGTGTAATGAAGAGTAGCTTTCACTTGTGAAAATAGTACTATATATTGCACCAGTGATATGAAACATTAAAAAGAAAAGAATTTACCTCGTCCCCTTCCCTCCACCTCTTGCAAAGTGCAGGTATCCTTTGTATTTCTGGAAAAATTGTGTCTTTGGCTTGTGGTTGCAAATGCATGGATAGCTTTCTCTGCCTGTTAATGGAACATTATTGTCTGCTTAGGGGCTTCGATAACAATGCCAGTTTGTGTGTACAGTGCATGTACTATACACGTAATGACTTTTTAAACTTGCCACTTGATGTATGAACTCTTGATCAAAATGAAATCTTTCCCACACGAACATTGCAGTGGTCCCATTTATATAACTTCTGATCATTATTGTGTTACCTGAGTTCCAGTTCTGTCAACTTCCTAGAAGAACCCTTTCATCTAGCCATGTATTTTTGTTTGCTTCTGTTTTGTAGGGCTTGGTTTCTGTTTTCTGTTGGTTTTTCCTTTTTTTTTTTTTTTTTGGTGGTTGGGGTTTAGGGTGGATACGAATGGTTTTGTAATGGGTCACTTTCTTCTCTTAACCAGAATCACTGAACATAGTCTGGCTCTTCTTGAGCTTCGGGTTTTAGATTGAAACTTTAAAATAGTGTATAGCTATTTAAAAAAGTTGAAGTACAGCCTTTTAATAAATGATTGAACTTCATATGGGAGTACCCTTTTGCAAGATTTCATTAAAAGAGCTAAAGGATTTGGAGCTGGTTTGTATGTTGCTTCATTAATATTTTCAACTTACAAATTCTGCTTTGAAGTGGAATGTCTGTATTCTGCAATCCTGAATTTGCAAATATCCCTTACTGACACACACAGTAAATATTACAATATGTGCTGTATTGATTGGCTTTTAGGGCTATGTCTATATTGATAAATTACACTCTATGGACAAAGCTACACTACTAAAAAGGGAGCATAGTTTAACGGTGTGGATGCAAGCTGCCCTGAGTGACTTGTCCTCAGGTATGCAGAACAGGATGTGTCCCATTTTGCTTATGAGTATAGACATAGCTTGTGCTTGCTCCGTGAAAATGATGCACAAATTGCTTTTTGTGTAACTTTTAATTTGGGGATAGGTATAGCACCCTACACTGTGTGGCAAGTATTTTCTTTTTCTGTGTAACATGTTGATGTTATACAGGACAGTGGTTTTCCTGCCACAAGTGGTGCAAGAATTTAATATTCCTTTCTGGATTTACTCCCTGTAGACCTTCCCCAGAAAAGCAAATGGAAAAAAGTGTCCCGGGCAATGTTTTGATTTGGAAAGGAATAGTAAGGCTTCAAGGAGTCCCATAGCAAGTTTGTGGTTTCATAGTGTTTTTATGTGAAAGTCTATTGGAAATTGCTGCATGGCTGTAGGAAGTCTTGAGATAAGACAACTGGAAAGAATATACATGACTGTAACAGGTGGGTCAGAAATGTTCCTTTTATAAAAGCTGAAAATAGAAGTAGTCCCTCCAGACACAGAAACATGGTTTAGTAATAGCAGCGTGAATTTCAGCTGGTTTCTTTTTGCAGTTGGTCAGGCCATGTGATAAGTAGCTCATTTCTCTGCATGTTTGTGTTTTTGAGGCTTTAATGCCAAGATACTGTTTCCTTATCCTCATAACTCCTTGGCTCAGTGGAATCATTGTAAATTAGTTTTACATATGAAGAAATGACTAATAATCTAAGAGCACTCTTTCTTAAGTAAGGAAGAAAAGATTCTCCATAGTGCAAAAAGCTATTATTGCCTTTGCTGTTTTGATATAGGAGCAGTCACACTATTACCTTCTCAGTAGTTATTAATGCCCTTAAAATGGATTGTAGTCACCTTGCCACCTTCCATTCTGAATTTAATAGACACTCTAATGAAATTTTCATAGTAAAACAACTTGCCAGAAGGTCAAGAAAGCCAAAAATAAAACTGGGAATTGAAGTCATCTAAATGTCCTTTTCTTTTTCATTTATGATCATAGCACTTCAGGCTGGAAAATGTGCTAGAAGCTGATTACCAAAGATAGGAGAGGGAGGATGAGTGGGTAAAGATAGCAGAACAGAGCAGGAAGTGTTGAGAAAACACTGCTTCTTTAGCTAGAGTCTGAGAAGTTTCCATTCAGTAGCTTGACAGTAATAAATGTTATGCTGCTTTAAAGCTTTCAGAATGACTTATACAGAACCTTTTAATTGACTATTAGCATGGTTTTTGCAATCCCTTGAATCTATGGTCATTTTTGTTTCTATAGTAGGATTCTTTTTCGTTGAAAACCAGAATTTTTAAGGGACTGTGTGAAAGGCACAGCAACGGGTGGTAAATTTAGACATGCAGTTTAGGCACAAATTTTTCCACTCTGCAGAAGCACCTAAATATTTTTGTCTTGCTGAGAGCAGCATGGCAGAGTTCACTTCTCAGTGTTCTCCTGGGCCTTTCCAAAATACCTCAATCTGTTAAGGCCTTGTCCATGTGCTCAATGGGAGCTGAGGTCATGCAATAAGTTTAGGTGCTGGAGCTCTGGTTGCAGAAGTAAATAAAGTTTGTAAAATATACACTGCCAAGATAAACACTGTGCTTGCTTGAGCATAGTTACCGAGAAAAAACGTGTACCTGTTAAACTAGTCAGCAAGAAAAGGTGTCTGTTTTCCTGAGAAATGATTCTACACGAGTGATGGACTGTTTCTTAAGGGCAAGACGGTGGTATAGGCCTTTAGAAGCTGAAAGAAGAAATAATATTCATTAGCCTAACTCTCTTGCATTAACATGAGTGTCAAGGCTAGAGGTATGTGGAATATGCACTTTGTGAGACCTGTTCTTCTTATGTAGACTAGATAGCAAAACCAGTTTGATGAGGAAGACTAATCTGCTTTTCTTTTTTTTTTTTTTGCTGGGTCTTGAGGGAACCAATACTGGGGCATGTGCCTGTGAAGAGTCTGTCTCAGACTGGAATTCTGACTCATTTCAAATGTCTACGTTTTCCTTTATGTTGGCCACCACTGTTGTTCAGCCGCATGTAGAAATAGCTTATCTTCAAATCCAAATTTTAAGGGATAGAGAAAGTAAATGGGCATATATCTTGCTTATACAGATGGCTGACAACATCTTGGCGTTACCAGTGTGTAACCTGGGGAACACTGGGAGAGGTCAGGAAGGAAGACAAAGCAGATGGAGAAGCTGTGAGCTAGCAGCAAAATTGCTGTTCTTGAGAACTATAGACCTATAGTCAATTCCTCTACACTAAAGCTATATTTTCAGAACCATTTGAATAATTCAAACCTCACAGAGAAACCTTATGTAAGTACCTGTATTGCTTTAGGGCATCTACCAGGTCAAAAAACAAAGACCAAATGATGTGGACTGTTCCTCGTTTATTACTGTACTACAGTAATTAGGTGTGAAGGTAAACTGTCCCATAGTAAACATAGCACTTTCATCTTCTTGAGAGTGTCTGAATAGTATATGTATGTAAACAGCTTGATTAGCAAGCATAACTTGAATCTTCAACATGTTCATAAAACGGGCTTAAGACTCCATGCAGCAAAGCATGTAACAGTATTGAACACTTCTGCTGTTGCTGATGCTGTGCTACTTATAAAAACAAACCAACAAACATTTAGATGTCCTTACAGTTCAATCTGTTGTAAAGACTGCTCCTCTCCTAAACAGAAGCTTCACTGCTAACAGTTTATAACTGAAGTCAGCCAGCAAAGTTATAGTCCTTGCACATCATGATTTAGCAAATAAGATTCTAAGTACTATTTACTTGGTCATTGATTTAGTAGAGGCAAGAGTACAGTAGAAGTAACTTAGGACTGAGTGATGGGAAGAGGCTACAACTTATTAATGGTCTTGAACAAATAGTCTTGACAATATCCTGCCAGCCAAGTTTGGGTGGAAGTAGATTTCCTTTAAATGAGCTATGAAATGGAAATCCCAGGAGTCTGGTGTAACGTCTTATTCAGTAGTATACAAAATGTAAAGTGTGTGGGCGTGGGCATGATTACAGATTGGTGGATTGAATCACAGCTGATCCAAAAGATGGAGTTACACATCATTTTTAAAAGTGCATTTCTGCTGTGAAAGGGGAAAAACTCTTCACAGTTTTATATGAAATTGGTACAGCTGCAGACTAGACTAACTTGCTGTAATACTCTTTTATTGCAATTTTCTCCTCCAGGCAATAAGAATCTTGCTTTCAGAAAAAAGTCTCCTTTTCAGAGTAAGGATCTCTCTAAGTGCAAATGAAGACAGGAAAGGAAGAAAGTGTGATGTAAACTGACTTAAAATCAAATTAACCAACCAAAAACCAACTCCCAAACCCCCACAACCAAACAAACACCACACCAAAAAAACCCCTCGAGCCCATCAAAATAACCCCCTGGACTCTAGAAGAGACATGCGCACCATGAACCTTTCCAAGTGAGGTTGGTTGGGAGAAGATAATTTAATATAGCAGTGGAGAGAAGATTTGTGAGGTTGAATGCTCAGCTAAGATTTATTCCTGTACTGTGAGTCAGCTTGTAAGACAGGGGTACAATGAAAACTCCTGAGTAGCTAGCTCTTCCTTGTTTCTGAACTTCTAAGACTACTCACGTGCATAAGTGATTGCAGAAGCAGGCAGTATTTTACTGTACAAGGATTATTAATAAGGAATATTTTCAGGATGAGGCATTCTGGTTTCAACTTGGTTTGGCAGTTTTATTTTTGAGTGTGCCAGAAAAGCACTTGGCAGATGGAGGATAATGGGATAGAACTTCTCTTACAAAACTTTTTCTTCCCAGTGTCTAAAGAGAGGTGACTCTTTAAATGCCCTTTGCAAAAAAAGCGTTGCAGAGGAATGTTCCTGGACTGAGCCTAGGCGTAAGGACCATGGCCACTGTGTGCTTGCTTATGCATGTTCTGCTGTCTAGCGATAGGGTTATCCACTTTAATCCTCTTTCCTCCCAGATTTATTTTTATTCCTGGCAGAAGTAATCTGTGCAGATGTGCAAGAGCAGACTAGAGCTCTGATAGAATAGTGGATAGAGAGTGGTACAGATCGTTGGGGTAAGCTCGGCATGAACCAGAGTTGTTTGCTGTTACACTCTGAATCCTTGTACTTTAGATTTTGCCAAGATGTTGAAAAAGTTACTGCCGTCTGTAAAACTTATTAAATGATTGATTTCTAGTAGCAGAGTGGACTGGGGTGTGGGATGGCCATATTGCATCTGATTTAATGTAGCTCAAGACATCTGAAATAATAAAAACCGATTCCATATTTTGGTCTCTTGACTAAAATAGCAAATATTTCATTCTGCATAAATGAAGTAGGTAAAAGTGCAGACAAATGAACATCTTGGTCTTGCTTCCAGAAAATTCATAAAGTCAATGCCCATTTTGTTTAAAAATAAGTGTATAAAATAAAAACACTTGCCAGAAGAGCCCTGACCCAAATGAAAGTATGTCTTGTGGAGGGAGAAAAAAGGCTTTCATGACTAATATGACAGTCATCCAATAATAAGTATGACTGTGGATCCAGTGATCAGGATTACTTTCAATATGTTAAAACATTTTCAGCATCTCCAGTTGCTGTTACAGCAAGTTTAAGTGTTGTCTTCTGTCAAAGCCACATTTACACCCTTTAGATGCAAATTAAAAAACGGCACTGAGCCCAACAGAGAAATAGATTGGTCCAAGAAGTACAGTAAGAAGTATATGTTGTGTTATGAATAACAGCAGCTACAGTGGGGACCCTGCATTAATCCAGCTACACAGGACATGAAATATTACTAGACTTTAAAATTACACACCTTTTTATTTTTGTTTTTAAACTTCCTTAAAAAATGGCTGTCCAGTATGAGCACTTTACTCATGAATGCTTAAGGCCTTTTAACACATGATACCAGTATTTTGCTGTCAGCTGCAGTGTGGTAACTGCTTCAAACCCTTTTCAGTAACACAACTCAAATTATGAGTGCTGCATTCTGGTCTTGTTTCTTTACAGCACATACAGTTCAGAATGACAAAGCTAACATTTAATAAACTCTCTTCCATATTCATTTAGTAAGCAGAAGCTTATATTACGTGGCTTTGAAATTACTCTTCAGATGCCATTCAGATAATATTAAGAATAAATAACATCAGACTGAAGATCTGTGACTTTGGCTTCCAGCAAAGTCAGCCTTTAAATTTAAACTCCCTTTCCTGAATATTTCCATAAGGTACACAACTGGACAGTTCAGTAAGTCCAAGAGGGATTGAAGAGTAGGGCCTTATGAGGCATTCACTTTTCCTTTATTTGGCACTTTTTTCTGTAAGACTGTATATACAGAAAGTAGATCGGTGTTTAAGCTTCCAATGGACCACAAAATATTGCTCTTTCTGCTATCTTCAAGGGCTTAAATAAGGAAAAACTGCCAGTCTTTCTTTAGATTGAATCCTTGGAAAATAGTATTTGAGGAGGGTGAAAGGATGACATTTTAATTTGAGGGAATGCTTCACTTCCACATATCTCTCAAACCAATTGACTTTGCTGTCATTAGCATTGCAGGGAGAAGGAATTCTCAGTTTCTCCTTGAGTTCATAGTCTTCATAGTCTTATATCTAAGAATTTTCCCATTCTGGAGAAGTATTCCTGCATGAATGCTGTGGAAGTTGTTGTGACGTTGTGCAGCAATGTGGGCTGTGTGCTAGGCATACATTCATACTCATGGTGCTGTGAACCCATCCAGAAGAGCTTGCCATAGACCCAGGCTTCCTACAGAGGGGGATTTTTTTCCCCTGTTGACAGTCCTATAGTCTGTAATGTCACAATAGGACCAGGTCAGATCAGCTTTTAGGGCCTGAATGATCTCAGCTGAAAAAATCATCTGGGCTTTCTGGTCAGTGTTTTGAAAGTAAAACCATGAAATTCAATTAGAGAAGACTGCAGAATGCAGTTTGTGTTTTAATAAGTGATTTTTAACTTCAGGCTGCTTGGTACATACTTGAAAGTACCAAGAAATAAATTCCATTCCTAGGAATCTGGAACTATAATGTATAAATTGTTGTGGCAATTAAGTTGGTTTAGCTTCTGACTTTGGCAGTGTTGTCCCAGGCTTCAGGCAACATCACAGGGATGCAGAAACGTGTCTTAGAACTTCACTGGGTTTAGTTCTGCTCTGTTGTGCAAAGTGTGGGCTGTGTACCTGACCCTTGAATGCTTTGAGAAACCAAGTAAAGCATTTGAAGGGCTGTCTGCTGTTCTTGTTTACTGAGAATACCCCTTCTGGACAGGGATCTTTGGAAGTGCTCCAGGTAGTCCAAGGAAAATGAGGAGTTTACAAGTAATATACACAGTCCATGCTATAGAAGAGTTACGTAGGATCTGCTCCAGGGTATTCCTGTAGCCTGAGGAGTTTACAAGTAATATACACAGTCCATGCTATAGAAGATTTACGTAGGATCTGCTCCAGGGTATTCTTGTTGCCTGGGGCCGCAATGGATCACCTCACCTCTTACTGCAAACTACTCTGCTCCATGTGCTCATACTTTGAAATTATGTAAAGAGAATGAGCAGCAGCATGCCAGAGCTTTTGGAGACAATATTTCCTCAAGAAATGTGGGCTGCTCATTTAAATAATGGTTCTAGCAATTACCCTGTAAAGATGCTTGGGGTTAATTTAGTATTATGATGTACCTCATCTCCGGTGTTGAAGTAAGTGAAAATGCTTTCCAACACCCTGACTTCTTCACTCTACAGTTTAGATGTATTAGGGAAAGATAGGCATATGTTATACACTTTTAGGACTTCCAAGTTGAGAGCATGGAACTGTTACCAAGGAAAATATGGTCTGATGTGAGATTGTCTTACTTGTGGTATCCCATACTGCCATCCTGCATTTGTGCTGCTCTTATTTTCTTCTGGCATTGAAAACTTTTATATTTCGTTGAATCTATATCAGAGATACATAAGAATCTTTCATTAAGGTAATTTGAGAGGTGCTTCTTTAAAGGAAACAATAAGCTTGAAATTTCATCTATACCCAAAATGCAGATGTCTCTGGATCATTGAACTGGGAGGAAAAACCTGCAAATAACCTCAACAGCAGCATATGAGATGCTTGAAAGATTAGGCTTTTCTGTCAGATTTGACTAAAGGATGTGTGAAAATGCAAGCAGGGCAGCTATTTTGGATGTTCTGAGCTCAGAAAGCAGGACTTAGTTCATGCCAATAAGGAGGATTGTACCAAACATACTCTATTCCATTGCAGTTTTTCTTTCTTATCTGAAATAACCTTCTAAGCTCATATTTTTATATTTTCTCAGATCAGAAAGGACAACAAAATGCTTCTGAAAGCATCTTGTGTAATTATAAAAGCAGCCATGGAAAGGCTGTTCTTACTGTTACTGCTTGATTTCTGTGCATGAATGACTTATGCAAAAACTCAGAACAAAGTTTATGTGAAGAGAAAGATTGAAAACTGGAGTCTTATCTTGCTTTTGCAAGTTATACCTATGTGTTAGTATTAGGAGAATATCAAGAATGGGTCTTCTTTAAGACTGTAGATAAGGTACATGTGGAAGAAAAATTTTGGAAGCAGAACTGTTATGCTGTTTTCCCCCTTAGTTCTATCATTACAAACCCAAATTCTTTTAATGCTGTAGTTTTTCTGCTTCAGAATTTTCCTTTGAACAACTAATTAATGGATGAAACTTCTATATCAGTACATTTGATAGATTTAGGACACTTGTCCTAAAAATATAACAGTGATAAGCAGTTGAAAAGAGCACCAAGTATAAAAATGTCCTATTGATACATTTTAATGCAGGACAACATATCTAAAGGAATACTTACAGTGCAACAATAATGGGTTAAAAAGGGTACTGTTTCGTATAAGTGTAGCTTGTTGGCTTAATACATAATTCAAGAATCTAGTTCACAGTTGGATTACTGTTACCTTTAGGGGACCCCTAGAAGTTTATTCTTTTAAGTCAATGTTGATAAGGGCAGCTTTAACTTTTAGTTCTGTTACAGAAATGAAAGTAAATAACTTATTCCTGATTTAACTAGTGTAAGCAATACAAAGATCCATTAGTTTCTACAGTTAGTCCATGCTTGCTGTATTGTAATCTAGTATACTTGCCAAGACCTACTGACAAAATATATTATTAATGTATGAAATGAACTAATGTGAGGTGTGACTGAGGTAAAGACTATCTCGAGTTTCAAAAAAGAAAAATTACATGAAAATTTTCAAATAAAAGGTTAGAGGACAGGCAGCTGGTATCTGCAGCTACACAGCTAAAAGAACTGATACTGACTTTTCATCTGTGTTAAGCTTAAAGGCATTGTGAGCAGATGTACTCTCTGCTTCCTAAATCTTAGTTCTCATCAGCAGCACCCAGCACCAGGTAAGGTTCATGTCTGTACCAGTTCTATTGATTCCATTTCCACTTGCAATGCTTTAGCTATGATGGGACCTAATGCAAGCACAGCTCTATTTAGTGATTTGAAATAAAATGATGTACCTGGAAACTGGCAGCCAACTAACATGTTAAAGTAGCTCCTTTCCCTCTTTATCTTAAATTTAAGTGCTTGTTTGTATATCTTGGTCATGTCTTAAATTCTTTAGTGGAGTTAATAGTTACAGCAGAGAAATATTATCTCTAGTCTTGTTCATGTTACAAGTCTAATCTGTCTATAGCTTTATAGGACTATGGGTGGGATTGGAAGGAAATCATTACAGAAACCTCAGCAACAGTGGAAGTTAGTGCCTTCTAACTAGTTGGGGTGAGTCAGATGCACTAAACAGAGCTTTTCTATGGAAGCCTGTGTTCAGGTTCACTATCTTACCAGTTTCAAGTGTGTGTTCAGGAAGCTTAATTGTACAATATTTTTCTTGCTGTCTTTGTAGAGTAAGTGGCCCTCTAGCTACTCACTTGGCAATATACCCTGAAGAATCTGTCACAGTTATGGCAATCCTGGATTATGCCCTGTTATACTTGTGGAAAATTAAGGGTTTATAGCAGCTGAATGTAAAATAAATTCTTTTGTATGTTTTTCCCTTGTCCTTCTCTGTACAGCATTCACTTTATTCAACTGCTGCCTATATCTCATGAGTTTTTTCAGTTACTCTGCTCTTAAAATCATGCAGCTTGTTTGGACTCACTGGATATTTTAAAATAATGAAAAGATGTGCATGTACATCTACGTTTTTCTCCCTCGGAAATCATACTGTGAGAATTGTGACCTTCATATAAACCTTGTTTTCTGCCTTTACATCTCTTCCAGAAGTGCCTGCTGTTGCTCTGGCTTTGCACTGGATGCCAGATAGCTTAAAGGGGTGTAGCCTTTATAACTATATGATTTTGCAGTATTTGCTTAATCCATATTTAACAGGAATTTAATGTGTCCTGCGCAAGATGAAAGGATTTATCTCATACATTGTCATTACTTTGAGATGGTAACCTTAAGGGAGGAGGAGAAACTTAATGGGCTTTATTTGCTTCTGATTCTTGCAATGAGAATGTTAGCCCTTCCTGTAGGGGTAAGAACCGCTGCTTAACGGAGCAGGCCCTGGGAGTGGTTGTGGAGGGCTCCAAAATTGCTTCAGTCATATTGTCTTACACCAACAGGCTCAGTACAGGGAGTGATTTAAAACTGAAGAGAAATTTGTGGCAAATCAGCAGACCTATCCTGCTTGAAGCAGAGAAGGGCAGCAGAAAGCAGAGAGGGTAGGAAGGTGCTCCTATATGGGTGGATGGATTTCTCTTCCCTCCCCAGTGAATGTTCACTTTTAATGCAGTTTAGCAGCAAATGGTCTGAAACAGCCCATGGACTCACTATCTCTTTTGAAGTCCGAAATTATACTAACCAGCAGAAGTTAAGTATATGAGGTGAGCAATTTGTTTTGTGACAAGCAGGGAAATAAATTTGCTTTCAATTAGCCTGCCAACAGATGAGATTAAGGTTATTTAGGGGTATAACACCATTTGGGTTTTAATGGTTTTCAAAGTGTCATTGTTTTACACCACACAAAAAAAAAAGAACAGAATAGTTTTAGGCTGAACTTAGTAGGCAAAGATCATGGGAACAGTCACAGTAAAAGCACTGAGGTCAGCTGAGTTGATTTGGGTTTATATGCAAGTACATCACATGGTAGTCTTTCCATTGTCTTTTATGACTGGCACAGTGAAGATTTCAGCTGTTTTGCACATATATTGAATATTTACTTCTGGAAAAGATGGAATTTATTCTAAGAATTAGTCGATTTCCTGTTACAAAGCCACATGTATGTAACTTAAACTGCACAAAAATATGTTTTCATATTTTTTTGCATAGTGCTTTGTGAAAATTGAAAGAAATAAGTTGAATGAATGTTATGCTGGCTTCTATATATGCTGCTTCTAGAACACAGTGGGCATCAGAAATTACTATTGTTCATTGCTTTTGACTTCACTGTATGTTGAAGACCTCAGCCTAAGAACTGGTATGAAAACAAACAACACACCTCTCCACCTTTTATAAGCCTGCACACAGCTCTAAATGTTTTTAATCCTCTGCAGCTTTTCTTGACTGTGCATGTACACGTGTTCTGAAACTGCCCTTAACTCCCCTTTTGTTCTGGTTCCCCACTTTTGCCTGTCTTGTGGCACTGCACAAAGCCTGCCTGGCCTGGTAGTACTGCATAATCATTCTCTGGAGCAACTTCCATGGAGGTGGAAGCCTCTGCCCAGCTTACAGGACTGTCCTCCCCCTTCTGTACATGGTGAGGGGCTCTTTGTGGGCCTCCTTGGATGGGCTGATAACACTGTGATATATTCTAACTTGTTTGCTGTCTTCCCTATCCCCAGTGTTCTTGGCACACTCTGCCTTTGAACTTGAAGATCGGCTGAGAAAGTTGGGGCTGTTCAGCCTGGAGAAGAGAAGGCTGTGTGGAGATCTCATAGCAGCCTTCCAGTATCTGAAGGGAGCATATAGGGATGCTGGGGATGGACTCTTCATTAGGGACTGTAGTGGTAGGACAAGGGGTAATGGGTTAAAACTTAAACAGGGGAAGTTTAGATTGGATATAAGGAGGAAATTCTTTCCTGTTAGGGTGGTGAGGCACTGGAATAGGGTGTCCAGGGAGGTTGTGAATGCTTCATCCCTGGCAGTGTTCAAGGCTAGGTTGGACGAGGCCTTGGGTAATATGGTTTAGTGTGAGGTGTCCCTGCCCATGGCAGGGGGGTTGGAACTTGATGGTCTTAAGGTCCTTTCCAACCCTAACTATTCTATGATTCTATGATTCTCCCTCAACCCACCTTCTGCTTGACGTTTTAGAAACAGTTTAGCAGCATTGAAAAGTGTGTGTGTGTAAGGGTCCATGATTGCTTGGTACTTGCATTTAGACTTTTATTAATATACTACTCTTTAATAAAAGAACGCCTTGTATACTTTATATCTGTACTTTTAGAAACTCATATCTTCATATGTCTCTACATATGTACTGATGACTATTTATATATACTTAGCATAAGCAGATTTTTGTATATTTACTTAGGTGCACATATGTGCATCCTTATACTTCTAAGCACTTCCTGGTCCTATGGGAAAATTGTCAGTATGTTTTGAGTTTGCATGGGTATGGCTTTAAAAAATGGCAATCAGACAGTTGCAGAGCAGCATGAAAACACAAGGTGCAGAAGTGTGGGACTTCCCCTGGAAGTCAGGGCCAGGATTCTGATCCCTCCCTGCTTGGGAGGTGGTTGCCCCGGTGCTGCTGCTTGTTGCAGGGAAGCTGTATGTGTTCCACCTTTGCTCTTGAGTGAAATGCTTACCCTGACAGTATGCAGGGCACACATGGTGTAGGGCTTACACAGCCCCCTCACTGCAAACAGTGCTCTTGCATTTTCCCATTGAATTTAGACAGATAAGAATAAAAAAATTGGGGTATTTTTGAGAAACACTAAGCAGAAGCTTCTAGTTTTGTGTACATCTGTATTCTGCATCTCTTTACCTTTTAATGCAAGTTTCACTTTGCGCAGCATTGTGATATCTCCCATGCAAAAATGCCACTGAACTGTTGACCAGTGCAGAAACCATAAAGGCTCAGTTCTTGCTACAGTGACCAGTGACTTAATACCTCAACATGTCAGGTAAAAGTCGTAAAGAATTAACTTTCCCATTTACTTAAAACAAGTATGAAGGTTCTTTTTTGACTACTGTGATTCTGTCTTTGTTAAAAATCTTGAAACATTCATTTGTGGAGTGGCGTGGGAAGACACTGGCTACTGATTTAGGTGGGAGTGCAAATACTCCAAGTTCATTAAGAGCCTATAGAGACATGAGCAGCTCAAGAGTGTGGAATTTTTCCACCTACCACTGCCCTTTTACTGATAGTATGCCAAATGCTTTTTTGGAAACCTCCTGAAAAGACTGGAGGGCAATACAGGTTATCTTTCCAGTGCTTGCCTCTTGCTCCAAGGCCAATATTATGGGTCACAGACTTTTTCATGTTCTAGAGATTGCTGTTTCCAGCCTTTAACATCTTCCATTTCCATATGAAATGCTTTTCCTGTAGTCCCTTTGTAGGACTGGTAAGTCCCACCAGCTCATTAAAGGTATCCAAAGAGTTTTCCTGCAGTTCAAATGAGTTCATGTAAAGGAAAAAAAACAAACAACCAACCCAAAACACTACTCATGATTGCTAAAGTGAGCTTCATCACTTTTTTGTCAGAAGAGCTTAAACAAATCACCTTCTTGCTACTTGTGTGTCCTTCAAAATAAAAGTCCAACTTTATGTACACATAAAAGCAAGATATGTAAGGAGGAAATTAAAACTTTAAAACAGCTACAGATAGTACTGTATAGTCATGTTTTCAGTTCGTTGAAGCAGTAGCTTGATGGGCTGCTATGTCAGGTCTCCTTTTCAGTTTCTCATGAGATTGCTGTACCTGCATCTTCTCAACAAAATCACTGCAACTAGCTTCTAGGTCTTCAGGGAGATTTTAATAACACACATATCATTGTGATTTTAATTGCTTTGTCCCTCTCTGCTCCTTTGATGGTGTTTTTTTAGCCTTCTGTGTCTACAGAAATTAATGAGAATGAGATGCTCAAAACCTTGACAACACATTTGAAAGAATGCTTTGTTATCCCTAAAGCAGGTTTGTGAATAAGCCATTTTCTTTCACTTTCCTCTACATCCTACTCTTTTCTAAGGGCAAATCCACAACTTTATTGGTAATGTAACTTAAATCCTTCTTGTACCTAAAGATGTTTTGTGCCAGTGTGTTGGCTTTTCTGTTAACTTAGGCTTAAACTATGTAAATTACTACGGTGGGGGAAGGAATCATGGAAATAGTGTCTTACGAAGTAGAGGTAGAGGAAACTAACTGAAAATAGTTTGGGCTTTTCTTTTGTATCTTATAACTGGAGGTATTTTACCCTCTGAAGTGAGAAGTGTTACCTCGCACTGGAAACATGACCATCTTACGAGAGAAAAACCATACTACATTTTAAAAGTACATATGAAGATATTTATGTAAGTGCATGTCACAATAGGCAAATAATATATTTATTAAGCTATTAAAAATATTTGCTGTCTTTTAATTATTAGACTAAATCTTCTGGATGAAATTAAATGCTTTCTTAAACAGCATTTACCTGTGTAGTGCTAAACTTTGAAAAAATAAGGCATGAAACAATGAAATATGCTTGGTCTTGTCACAGCAGTCATGCAAGAACTTGTCTTGCACATATGATTCCTGATATTTAGATTTGTTCTGCATGTATGCTCTCAGAGCCATTTTAAATAACTTTTTTTAAGGTTTATAAAGATATATATTTAAATAATGACACTTCGTATTTTAGATTATAATGAAGTAAAATCCCTTTTCACATACAAATAATGGGTTGCTTCACATATGAGAGGAAGCAGCCCAATTATTCTCCTAGACAAGAACTATGTGGTTTCCTTCCGAAGACCTGGGTGAATCTGTGCGACTTTCACCCATGACTAATAAACTACTTTTGACCTTTCAGCTGCAGGAGTCAAACTCACTTGCTACCTGTTTGCTACCTGTTGTATTGTCTGGTGTTTTCTAGACTTACTAATATCAAATTCTGCTGGATGAAAGAGAAACAGTTTTATGTCAATTTTTTTTAAGCTAAGAAGGGGTTAACTTGTAATTCGTGCTTTCATTATCAGTTGAATAATGAGACTGGAGGGAAAGAATGAGAGGGCGAGTATTTTATCCTAAATGTTTCTACACATCTGAAGCACAGGCTTTCCAAACTGGGAAGTGCATACAAGATGGAGATCCCTCAGTGATAATTAGGATGCTTTCCCTGAATTAAGAATGTTTCTAGGCTTAGTGATATGCCTGTCTGCTTATTCCTAATTTTACAGTATTTTTGCTTACAGTGTTTTCTGTGTAGGTTATGTATAAATTATATTCTTCTTATCCTAGAAACACAGCTTTGCTTAGAGAACTGGGTTTTATGGGCTTAAAATTCTGACATCTCATAGGTGGCAGCTGATTGGAAACAAGAGATGATGTTTGTCTGAGACCACTCCCTAAAGACTCAAAAGTGTAAGCTGGAAAGTCACTAAGACTTTTAAAATAATAATAATAATAAAAAAGAAGGTATTTAGAGAATGC
Organism: Neopsephotus bourkii; assembly: GCF_033783945.1. Lineage (NCBI taxonomy): Eukaryota > Metazoa > Chordata > Aves > Psittaciformes > Psittacidae > Neopsephotus > Neopsephotus bourkii. Next base: position 3,647,627 of record NW_026901618.1, read on the forward strand.
CATGCAGTGTTGCTGTGTAATATGAGATCGATTACTAAATAGGTACTAGCACATCTGTTGCAATGGTGAAGCGACTATACAGTCCGTTTTCTAGAATAGAGGAAATCAACCTTTAGGCTGTGGTTTGATACTTGTGCATGTACTGAAATGTCTGCACTATTATGCACTCACTTGCAATGGTGCTATTGGCTGTATTTACTATACTGGAGCTTGAGGCTGATCTCCTATCAGATTGTTGTCATTATTTTATGACAGTGCAAGCCTCTTTCAGCTTCAAAATGCTGCTTTTGTACCTTTTTTTCTACATGAGCTTTGTGCTCCTGAGATAATTTATATGAAACTACAGATATAAGCACATCCCAGTGACTTGAGTTTTAATGCTGTGATGAGATTAGATTAACTTTGCACAATTCTGAGTCTCATTATGAACCCTGTCAGAAAGCTGGATTCATGTTGTGCCATTTTCTATCCTCATTACCGTTTTTGTCACAAGAATGAAATTTTTCATCTGTCATACAAGCTGGAAAAGACAGCAGCCTGCAACTGTATTATGATGGCCTTTGTAATGCTGTGCAGTTTGACAGGCTGTGCCTTTCTCCTTTGTTCTTTTTAATGGTTTTTCAACGTGTGTGAGGGAGAGAAGGGATGGATATCCATCTCAAGGTGTAATACATGATTAATAGCGCTGCCTATGTCCAGAAGACTGCAACTTTCCAAACTAGCTGGCTGCAGAGCGTGGCAAATATTAGAAACATTGTTGCTGCTAACTGAGCCCCTTTTTCATTTGCTTGTGCTCCAAGAATCAAGATGAGGCTAAAAAGTGTGAAAGTATCTAATTTATACCCGTGTTTCACAAATTCATGATTGCTTTGCCTTGCTAGTATTACATGTCCCAGGTAATGAGTTCCTCTGTAAAAGATATAACAAACTGTCAGTGTTTTACAATATTTAGCCTAAATTTTCCTACTCTTAATTTCTTATCATTATCATAGTTAAATGCCTGCAAATTACCCTGTTTCATCAAATTCCTGTCCTTTTCTGTTTATGTCAGTAGACCATAGAAATATAGCTGTCCTCTAATTATTCCTCACACGCTCTTTAATGAAAATTTTATCAAAGGTTTTTAAATGGATATCCTTCATTTTTATATCTCATATTTGTAATATCTCCTGTACTTTTCTATTAAGAAGAGAAAATAACTCACAGTTCTGTGTTTATATGTTCCCTGTGGAGATGTCCTCATCAAACTACCTGCATAATAAGGGTGTGTGACAGTACTGCTTCTGTAAGGGTTTGTTAGCAGGACAATGCTAGGATGCTGCATACTGAAGTTAATAAATTTTTTGCCTGACAAACCTGCTCAAGTGCAGAAGCCTAGAGGCTTCAGTTATAACCATTAGTATTAATACCCAGTAGTGTCCTTATAAGAAAAGGGCTGGAACCATGATGTGTGCCTCTTTTGGAGACAATATTTTTGGCAGAGCTTTGTTGTGATGCACCCTTGTAAAAAATAATATATGACAGTGCCTTGCATCATTTTTCCTTCAGAAATGTATTGACCGAATAAATGACACTTTACTTAATTGCTTATCCCTTCCACAAACCATTGTAAGAATAAACTCAGTTTTCTTGCATTTTAAATGTAGCAGGTGTACCTGCTTATTGAATAAACATGTCTAACAGCAAACGTGAAAAATTTCCAGTGCTAAATCCCTTCCTAAAGGGCTTTTACATAAACCAGAGGGTTATAAAATGTGTATTTCACTGCTCCTAAATGTTAAAGAAGTGCACTTTTACATGAAGACATCTGGAATGTAAAGTTCAAGTAAATCACTGGAGACTCCACCTCAGATGCAATCTATTTCAACGTGACCTTACATCAGTAAGCCCCGAACCTTGCCTGCTGGCAAGCAAGGGCCCACTCCAGCTATCTTTTATCCTTTTATAGAACTGTGTAGCAGGTTTCAATAGTGATTTTTTTTTCTTTTTTATTAATAGAATGCCATTTCTTTTCTTAAATACCCTGAAGGCTCGCAGCATCATTTCGTATGTCTCTGTCCTTCTCACTGCACAAGAGGATCTAGATCAAATTTTTTCAATACTTGTCTTAATTCAGTAGATCATATTAGAGTAAGTACAGAGACATAATACCGACAAAAGGAACATCACTTAATAGTGAAATTTCATCCCAGCATTAAGAACAATTAAGCTAACACCACCTGCACTTAAAGAAAGCAAACCAGACTCGACTACTTCTGTAATATACCTTATTTACTCTTTGGCATGCCCTATTTAGATCATGAACTTGAGACAGTGCAGTGTGCTTAAAGTAATTATTTTGTCCCATTTCATTATAATGGGCAACATCTTCTAAAAACCCTTATTGCTTTTTTTACTTCAAACATGCTATGTATAAAACAGTCAGTAAAAGCTGAATCCAGGAAGCCAATCAGGTTATACCACAATGGCTTTTGGTCCATTTTCCATGTAGGTACCCTTGAACTATTAACCTTTAATTTTGCTTGATTGTTCAATAGATGAAAAGGTCTCACAAAGGAATAATCCCTGCTGTGTAGTGGCTAAAATGGCAAAGCAATTTTAAATGCATGTTTAAAATTAGAGAATATATAGGTGTATAGCAGGTTGTGAGGTGAGGGAAAGCAGAAAAAGGAATGGTTAGTAACAGCTTGTCCAAGTGCCTTGAGGTACTTGTCGAAAGAAATATTGGTTCTTTTAGTAGCTCTTCCCCCGCAACAAAATAAACACTAATTGCAGCATACACTCTTCATTTATATTTGAGATGCTATGTGTTCTATTTTGGAGATGTCAGGACTTTGATTCTTTTTCTTTGCTTTTCCTAAGCCCCGTTGTTAGTCTATAAAGTGCCCATGGAATAGGTGCTATAAGCACCATGACACTTAAAGCCTTGTTATCCTCATAATTTCCCTTTAGGAAAGGTTGCCTTTATTTGGAAGAGTAACAGAAGCATCATAACAAACAGAAAGGTAAAATCAAGACAATGCAGCAAAAAGGAGTTAGGTGGCAAAACGAGAGTAGGTGGCAAGACAAGAGGGAGCTTTATTTTCTGAGGAAGGCAAGTAGTCCTTTATTCATTTTGTCCATTTTTATAGGGAAGATGTCTATTACTAAGAGCTGTCGTCGATCCAGTGGGGAAAAGCTGAAGTATCGATCACGTATGTTACTGGCCTACTATTTTTGTCCTTTGTTTTCCAGCTTCCTATGACTTCCTTTAGCCAGTGACATATTTCATGATGCGGCGAACCCTTAGGTAAGAAGAGAATTGATCTTTGCAGCCTCAGATCTTTCTGGGAGGACAAGGTGGGAGTGGGGAGTACACTATTTTTCTTTTGTTTTGTTTTATCCAACTCCTGTTTTGCTGTGAGACTCTGTTATGAAAAAGTGGTGCAGACTCAGATTTCCCTAGGTTATAAAACAAAGTACTAAACAAGGCTACAAAATAGAAATGAAACCTGATTTTGAATCAGCTCTGAGTAGTGTGTGACGGAAGAAATACCCACAGTCTGTGCTGGTGGTAGGGCATGTTCTTGTAGTCAGCTCCTATACTTCAGAGAATCAGAATACTGTGAAACGTCCAGCTTTTAAATCTATCCATGAAAGTCTTTGGTTTTGGGAATGCTTAGGAACACAGTTGAATATTCAAGTATACTCTTGGTAAGTGGACATGGTACTTAACTGAAAATCAGTTTTAGAAAAGGATGATGTAGGTACATGTCTGCGCAGATTGAAAGGTCTGTTTTGTTTTTTTTTAAGCTATTGCCTTTGGTCTTCAGAAGTAATGTTACAGCAATTAATCAAAATAGCTGAACTCCTATGTTATGCATGGTTATAAGCGAACCGATTTTGCTTACTTGGCTCCCCTGATGAGTCATTATTTGTCATGATTCAGAAATTTTGTGTCGATATTAAACTAAGTGCCCACGTTACTGATTTTTTTCCTTTTTTTTTTTTTTCTTTTACTTGACTGAACCTTTAGCTACTGCATTAAGAATTGGGTTTTGCCTTTCTTAATTTTCAAATATGAATACCTTTGTCTAACACAAACTTCATGGAAAATGCTAGAGCAGAATCAGGCCCTCTAAGCATATACCTTCAGACATTCTGAGAATATCCTGCATGCTGTTTCACAGGTATAATGAATTCATGGCTACTTAGAGTCAGTGAATACATAATTATCTTTGATTTGCTAAATATAAAGTAGTAAAATATCTTCTAGTTGTAAAATCTGTTTAAATTGTGCAAGGCTTATGATGGTAATGATAAAAGACTTTACTGGAACATCCATTGTCAAAATATGTAACAGCTGTTTTGGACACTATTGTCTAAAGCTCTTCAGTGGTTTCTTGGTTAATTATTTGCCATCAGAGATTTCTAAGCCAATAAAGTAAAACATACATCTAAATCATATAATAGTTAGGGTTGGAAAGAGCCTTAAGATCATCTAGTTCCAACCCCCCCACCATTGGCAGGGATACCTCACACTAAACCATGTCACTCAAGGCCCTGTCCAACCTATCTAAAGATCTTCTAATTTCTGAAAACTGAGTTTTCTAACAACCTTATTTTTTGGGTTTTATAGCTTTTGATTTTTCTTTTTCCTTTGCTAATGAAGAGCAGAGTTTGAAAAAGTATGTGATTTAGGTTAACAAGGTGTCCTAGTTTCAGCTGGGATGTGAAAGAAATGACATGTGAAAGAAATATTTTTGTAATTCCCATCCATTTAACACATAAAGGATTTGTGCTGGCTCCATTTTAAAGAATCATTGCTTTTGGGAGCAGGCTGCAGTTTTTCTTTTTGGTTTCACTCCATGTTCCCCAAGACATGGGCCATTTGTTTTCCCCTTTGAAATTCTTCTAGAAGAACAAAATTGGAACATGTTCAGCTCTTTCCTTGTTGGCTTTTGAAAGTGAAAATGTGATCCTGTATGTCAGCATGTAGAGGACAAAAGCAGCAGTGTGGAGGCAGTGAACTGCATTTAACCACATTTTTCAAATGATGCCAAATCTTGTCATAATCCCAAATCTTTCAGAGGAAATATTATCTTTGGTTGGTGTAACATGATGGTAGTTTAGATACTGCTAGGGAACAATAGGTGAAATCAATCATGGAAGAAAAATTTCCATAGTGTAATACTTGTGATTGTCAGAGTATATAAGCCAAGAGGTAACAACCTGAGCTAACAAATAGTTCTCATACTCAGGAATGATGGTTTTTTTGAATAGTAAAACAGTAATCATTTTGGACAGAGAAAACATGCAAAGGTTTTACAAATGGTGTATCTCACCTTTGCCAAAGGCAGGCTCATGTGAGAGGCTGAATGGCTGGGTGGACAAAAGAAAGGAAGATTATGAAATATGAGGTGTATCTGAAGAATCAGACTGGAAGAAAGGGAGCAGTTAAAGGTTATAGCATGTCAGGCATTTTGGGAAAAAGTCTTGGTCCTGCTGCTCTTGTGGCACCATCGGTGTCAGTGGTGTGAGTTTATCCCCTTCAATAGTTGAGACATTCATAACTGAATCCTGAAGATGTTCCTTGTGTCAAGTTATGCTAACGCATGTTGTCCTGCTAACATACTGACTGGGGCTGCAGGAGTAAACCCTTAAAGACTTCAGAGACTAGAAATTACCAGTAAGTGCTTATTCTACCTATTTTTCTTCTTGTCTCAGTTTTGTGACAGCTGTTACCTTGAAACAAACTTCTGACTGAACTGAGTTCACATTGATTCTTTTACATTGCTAGGAGTTGCAGCTGTTAATTACACATGTAAAAATGGCATTTGATGGTTTCCCAAGAGATTTCCTTGCCATTACTTCTTTTGAAACAGCTACTGAGGGTGTTGTGGAACAGTCCTGCAAAAATGCAGCTGGTATATAAACAGTTGATATATACTGAATGCTTTTAATTAAAGACAGGCTGACAGTTTAATCTTAGCTTTGTTACAATGAATACAAAATGTGTTAACAATTCACTTTATCCATTGTTTGCTCAATAATTTTAAAGCTTTAATACTCCATTTAAAATGTGGTCTGCTGTTTGCATTTGTGATGAGTAACTGCAGGGCAGGAAAAAGGTAAAATTAGCATGGAAGTGTTAGTTTTAGAGCCCTTAACTGATTAATTCAGCAGGCAATCTGAGTCAATTAAAACTAGGCCAAATCTTGTCAAAACCCCAAACCTTTCAGAGGCAAGGTGATCTTTGGTTGGTGTAATGTGATGGTAGTTTAGAACCTGATAGAGAACAATTGATGAAATCCATTACATGTTAAAAAAGCCAATGTAATGCTTGTGATTGTCAGAGTATATGAGCTGAGAGATAATAAACACAGCTAAGAAAAAGCCCTCATCCTCAGAGATTATGTTGGGGTTTTTAATACTAAAAAATAAATTCTCTCTTTGGATAGAGAAAGTAAGTAATTGGAGTTGTTCTCTGCTGCTTCCTGGTCAACAGAGCATGCTGGCTTTGAATTAGATAAGTAGTGGTGGTTGGTTGAGACTGAGTTTTTTATTTTTTTTTAAAGTAGAACTCATCTTTTGAAGTCAGTTTTAGGAGCCAGGTCGTTTCCAGAAACATACTGTGTGTTATAGAGGATATGACTCCATGTCAGTTTTATTTAACCATGTAAATGCTTGTAATTGCAGTAAGTCGATATGAATTTTGTTCATTTTTGTAAGAAAATGACTAAATCCTTTATTTTGCAGCTATCAAAGGTGTCTTTATGAACAATGGCCAAAACAGGATGTCTGATCTTTGAGTGTGTTAAAATTCAAAGGTGTTCGAAATGTTGGATCAATAAACATAAGTAATCACCAATTCTAGTCCTTTTTCAGAGAGGAAAAACTAGGACCAGGAATAACTAACGTTGTTTTATTTCTGGTTAAAGTAAAAGCCTTCAGAGAATAAAATAGAATTTATGAATCTAGACTATGAAATTAAGTGTAAGAATGTAATTTTTTAACATTTCTTGATACACATGACTCCTACAGTTGTACAGCTGTTCGCACACAACTGCTAAAAATGATCTTGAGTTAAGAAAATACAATTTGTTGTATGATGTGGGAGAAGGATTGCGTGTCAGGAATGGGTTGGTCACGTGGCCCTGGGTAAGTGCAAGATGCTCCCTGCTGCTGTATATGCTTACTGTCAATATTCATCCACATTGCAATTTCCATTTCAATTCCAAAACTCAAAATTGCTGTGCTCTTGTATAATACACTCCTGGCACTAAATCATGTTACCTACTGATGTTTAATGACCTGAATGAAATTGTTTTGACGTAATTGAGTGGTATGCTTTGTGTGTAGAAATAAGTCTTCTCAGCAAAGGCTAAGCTATGTTTTTAAGTCATAAAAAAAAAGACTTGCCTATTTTAGATTTCAGAAAACAGTGAGTGCCCATCAATTTCATCCACAAAAAGAGGTAAAATATATATATATGTAAAAGTACACAATCTTAAAAGCCATTGTTCTAGAATTGCACTGTACTTGTCCTTGTTTTCATATTACAAGTCATATCTTTTCCTACTGTGATAGACTTCTCTAAACAATGCTGTATTACTCTTAACTGGGGCTACAGCCTTGGTTCTCATTTGGAAGTAGGTTGGGTGCTGTTGCCAGAAGGATATGCAGTATACAGCAGTAGGAACATGCAAAGTGGGTGGGTATGGGTTGTGTGGCGAATGTATTAAAAGCCTGTGCTGCATAATAGATGTGCAACAGTACAGTATTCAAAAGTTGTTTGGAAAATTTTGTTAGCTTTAAATATGTTCTGTGCTATGTGTTTTTGTATTCTGCACCTCTGTTGTCAGTGCCAGTGAATTTTGCTATAGTCAGCACAAACTGTTCTGTCAAATTGAAGAAAAATTATCAGTTTTCAGTGTTTTCACAGCTTTGGGAGTGTGTATGTATCATCTGGCCAAAGGGAAAATCACCAGAGTAAAGGGAGATGGTCAAGTCATTTCATGATTTTTATCAGCTTATTTGGGAACTGGCTAATAGATGGTAAAGGTTGATTCCTTTTTTAACGGTTTTCTCTAATAATAAAGAACTACTGTTGCTCTCTTTCTATCATGTATGTCGTCAGAGCTGGGCTTCTGATTGTTGTCATCCCACTGCTGGCTTTGAAGGCTAAGGATGGAGGGAAGTGGCTGCATGAGAGTAGGAGTCCCAGGCCCAGTTCCTACATTCATTGATGTATTTCCATAAGACACCTTCTAAGTCTGGTTATTGAAGAAATAGATTCCCTATGGCATGACTGCTGCTTGCTGTCTGGCTTACTAGACAGGTTACTTGTGTTATTTTGGAGACACAGAAGCTTCTGGGTGATAGCCAGATGCATCTGAATAAAGGGATAAATCACTGTTCTTCACCACACCCAACAATGCATTCACCTTCCAGCCCTGACAGATGTGAAAGGTCTGGGAGCTCCCTCATAGAGCTCTTCAGCCTAACTTATTTGCCCTCTGGAAAAGATCTTACACCTCTCTAAGATCTGCATTTTGATAACGACATCAGCTCCTGCAGAAAATCACAAAGGTTTTGCTGAGGAACACAGTAATAATTTCATTTAGCTCTTTTTGTCTACCAATGACTATAAGGAGTCAGCCCTATTTGCTGTTTCTTCTCAGCTTTTCATCACCTCTGAGAAGTAGCTGTACGCTGCTCTTGGATCTGGCTGCCCCTGTCTGGATTCACTGCCTGTGTGGCTAAACATTAGCTCTCCTGACCTAGCCCCTTGTTCTTTGTAGGATATCACTTAATTTCATCAGGAAAGCCTAAACAAAATTGACTGCTTGACATAAGTCAGAGGCTCTACCTTGCATTCTCTTCAGAGCCTTGGCTGAGGGAAGTGACACGTATTTTATCCCCTGAAGGACTACAAATGAAGGAATCTAACAGACACTCAAAGGCCCTGAGGAGTCTTTTGGGCTTCAGGTTTATGACTACTCATATTCACTGAACATGAATCTGCTGGAAAATGCCACACATTTGAGGCCTGATGTTGGCAGCGTACCATACAGCTTTTTTTCCTTATGATGGAAGAAGGGGCTGGTCTGCATCCTTGTAGGTGACGTTAAAGCATGTGCTGTATAGGTGGAGTTAATGGAGCAGAGGGAAGGAGACACAGCCAAACACTCTGCATTGCGAACCTTTTCTTGCATCTTTGTACCCTTCTTCCTTCCGCCACCCTTGGTAATGGGTTTGGTTCTATTGAAGAAGTCCTTTTGCAGTAGCCAGAGTTCACTTGGAGAGAACTTCTGCTAAAAGAAAGCTAAAGCGCTGCTGGATGTGCGTATGTTCTCCAGAGCACTATGCTGAAGTGAGAAATACTGCCTGCCACAAAAAGAATGGTCTCTGCTTTGGTTTATTGATACACAGAAATATTGACTAAAATGTTGATGTGGTATTTTAAAGTAAGCTGATTATCTGAAAGCCTTCTGAAAGATGCCTTATGTTAGATACTAATAAAACCTCAATTTAAGTCAATCTATTCTGCAAGTGTTCCTTTTAATCCTCAGTATCATCTTTCTTCTGAAAAGTACTTACAGGTTTTACAGGTTTTACCAGTCCTTGACTGCTATTAGGTTCTTGCAAAGTAATCTCAATTGGTTTTGTGTGCAGTTTGTACCCATTTAAATTGTCCCCTTTACTTTATATGTGCAATTTAAATTACATGTGTTTTTCTTGAAGTGTAAGTACAAGATCTGTTTTGTGTCTTCCGTCAGGTTTCTGTTTAATGTTGCAAGTATGCAAAAAAACAAATACAATCTCCTGTTACTCAGACAGAAAAGATTCTTCTGATAAGATGGTACATTTCAGTTATTACATGTAATGGGTCCAATTTAGACTATTTTATTCCTTCTCTCTCATCCCCCTCCCAGCACTTGGAACAAAAGATATGCCTTGGGCTTCCACTAACTAAACATTTGCAGATAGTGAAATAGCAATCCTAGACCAGTAAGCTACTCTTTAAATATCTCATTATAGTTTACCTACTACTAGAGTCTGAAGTTGTGGGTCTTGTTTGGTCTGTAGGTTTGTGACTGTGCAGTCTGTAATTGCCTACGCAGTCCCATTTAATGTCTCTTAAATAATAACAGTCTGCATTTGTACTGTTTCTTCCAGTTACATAATTATGTCTTTGGCCCCCAGACTATGTTTTGTGTTTTCTGTGGCCTTTTCAGGTGAGATTTTTCTTTTTCTGCACACATAAAGATGGTTTATGTTCTTCAGGCTCCACATGGAGTCACCTTACTACTCACATCTACTTTCGCAGCATTTCTTTTGCTGTGTTAATAATTCCCACTTCCTCCACCCCTGTTTTAGAGACTATGCAAAAGAAAAGTGAATTAATTTTCCTCATCCCATCTTGCCTTGCCAGCTCCCATGTAAATAGTTTTGTGCTGTGATCTTTCTGGTTTTCTTAATGATTGTTTATTAATTTAACCCTGTGGTTTCTGCATATCTTGCTTTGTTTGTTTGCTTTGCAGCAATTCACTATGACTAAAGGTAAAAATACCAGCCTTGTGTTTTTGGATGGAAGAAGCTTGTCTTCACACTTCTCTATTCCTGTCAAGTGCAAACACACCACTAAGGAATTCACATATCCCAAGGAAAGCAGGACATGTTCCTTCTTTACCAAAGATAGGTTTTTAGAAAAAATTAGATTGACAATGTGTTAGTTATTACTCAGATGAAGCCTTCAGTCTTACGGATCTGCACAGCTCCAGTGGCCTCTTGTGTAAAGGTATTAACAGTTACATCTGATGTGCATGACACCAGAATAATTAAATTTTTCACCTCTATCTTCTCTCCCTCCTTCTCCTCGACAGTTCTTCTTTTTGCTCTCTGTCACTCAAAGAAAAAGGATTATTCTACTTCGATGTAGGTCCTTTTCCCTCTTTCTTTGTACAGTGTTACTTAAACACAGTAGTGGGTGAGTATCACAAAGTATATTTAGCTAACTCATGGCAAAGTCCAGCGTGCCACTGTTAGGTGCCTAACTGAATAAGTACTTCAAAGCTATTTTTTCTAGCTCCCAGCTATCTTCTGTCTCTTTTGTACCTCAAATTAAGTTACAAACATGATAGATTTTGTATATGTTATTCCTCTGTACCCAATTTGGGGCTAGACTTTATTGTCAACTTGGCTGCAGACAGAAGTCCACAGAAGCCAGGGAGATGCCAGCTATAAAGCTCTATCATAAACGTATTGTATTTTTCTCCTTTTGTACTTGTTATTTGTGTGGCACAAGAGCTGAGCCATAAAGACCCAATTTTGCACTCAGTTTCTAATCATATACCTGTAAAAAATGCCAATGTTTGCTTTCACCTATAAGTTGTTCTGTGTACTTGGTTCATTGACTTTCCCAGGTAAGTGTATAGGTATTGGTGAGAACCGCACTGTAGGTTTGGGGTTTTTGTTTACTTATTTTAGTTCACCTCTATAACTTGATACTACTCAGAAATATGTAGAACAACTGTTAACCTAAGAAAAATGTTTTGGAATGGATCTTACACGTACAGAGTGCAACAGAACAGTGGAGAATCTAAAAATACACACTTGGGATAAACATTAAAGAGAAGTGAATAATTGTTTGGAATGATCTTAAGGAAAGATTTTTTGACAAGGAACTCAAAGTCCCTTTATCCCTTCTTGTAAGTGGTTTTGTACAGTGTCAAGCTCCTTTTAGTGTTTAAGATGGTCTCACTCTTTTCAAACAGAAGTGGCTGAGAAGACAGAAAAAGGACTGATTAGAGGCAAAATGATTTCCAAAATGTCAGACAATGGGTATCACTTCAAGGCAACAATGAATTGAAATACTTCTGCCTCCTAACATTCCTCTGCTTAATCTGTACCTGCATTCATAAAATGAAATACTGTGTTATAAGAGTCATACAGAAATATGATGTAGGAAATAACATTCTAAGTTAAGTAGTAACTTCATTTCTTCCGCAAAAGCTGGGATTAAAAAGTAGGTCAACAAGCCATTTAAATAGCTTATTCCATAGTGTGTTTTAAATCAGTGCTAGTGACAAGTGTATAAAAAGCTGTACATTTTGTTTTTATAGTATATTGGTTAAATTTAGAATTGTTCAAAGTGGCTGTTATATGCAAGCCTCCAGGCAAATTCTCAGATCTTCCAGTCAGTGGACTTTGTTGTTTTTAAACACATATAACATGTTACTATTGTATTTGTAAACCAGGCATTTCATCCAAGCATGCAATTAAAGCAATGAGTGCTAATGTCAGTGCAGTGGTGAAGCCTTTTGAACCTGAGAAGATACAATTTCAGCTCGAAGGGTAACACATTTATGTGCTCCAATCACATGAATCCCATTCCTAGTTTTGTCCATGAATCCCTCCAGAAGAGTGATTTTTAACCTAGAGACAAGCTGAAACCTTTAAGTATCATTGAACAGAACTGCCCTTGTAATGTTACTTAGTAATGATAGGTCAGGCAGCTTCGATCACACAAATGGCCCGAGATAAAAGAGTGATTGTAGGCAAGGAAATGGCTTTTGCTGGAGCTCTGTTCTTGCTTCAAAAGCCATTCTTTGGCTTGCAGTCTCCTTCTCTGCCTCTTGAGAACTGCCAGAAAAAATTCTGGCCCTGAAATTCAGAGGTACCTAGTGCCAAGGTAAGGATAGGTTTCCAGCTCAACTAGAAATCTTTCTCTGTTCCTCCTGCTTTTGTTGCTGTGCAGGAGAGAGTTCTCATCTGCACCCTGACTGTGAAGATACCAACAGAGCTGAGTGAATAATGAGGAAATCTACTCACTAGTGTTTTGACATTGCTTAGATCATGTTTGTACTTCTTTTATCTGCTGCTGAGCTTTTCGTGAAAAGCTGTGGGAGTGAAGTGTTTGCTCAAAAGAATACTTTCAGGGAACTATTTCTGGACTGTATTCATGATTAATTTAATCAAAACCCAGTTTTTCTCCCTGTAAAAGTAGCTGATTAATGATTACGTCATAAGTGAGGAAACAGAAATGGAACAAATCAGTGTGTTAAATTTGGGCTCGTTCTTTTTCAGAGCTCTATATAATTCAGCTGCAGCAGCATGTCTTCAGTAGCTTTTTTCTGTATCCTGTTCTCCCCTGTCACAGTCTCCCTCCTGTCTTGATCTTGTATGCCATTGTATTTTATGTAGGTTTTCCTTCTGCTTTCCTTGTGAAGTATTTGAGTATCTTGAAAGTTTATGGTACATGAGGTGACTACCTTCTGTCATAGTTGGTTCTTTCCTTCCCTACATGAAGAATGAGATACTTAGCAGGAGTGCTTTGTTTTTATAGGATTGTTTTCTGCTTATGGGAAGCAAGATAGAAGAATAGGGAATTGCATCTGGAGTGAGAATTGATGCCATTTGTGACAGTCCTTAATTCCTATGGGAATTTGTTTCAGAGCTTTGGTTGGCTGTGGGCAAAGCCCTGTATTTTAAGCTCATTAAATTTGTTATATTTTTATACTTGCATACTCCAACAAAACTTCTTTCTCAGGTCTTTACCCTTAATTTATTCCTGTTTCTCTTGTTATTGTTGTCTAATTGGAATGGTCAGGTGAAAATACTGAGAAACTGAGGCACAAAAAAAGCTGCCAGCGCAATGAAGTGCTTGTATCCTTCTTGCTGGATTTTGTTGGGTTTTTTTTTCCTAATATGGCAGTTGTTGAATAAATTTTTCATTTGTGCTCTGAAAGCTGAGACACTGGCAAAATAAAATTAATGAGGAAAATTACAGCTTATTTTCGAGGTTATCTATCGAGCAAGGTTAACTATTTCATACTGATCACTGTCCAGCCAGGGCAAAATAATCAAGCCACCAACTATTTTCTTGGTAATGACTGTTTCTCCTGAGTCATCCCTAAGTTTTAGCTAACAGTCTACATGTATTTAGGAATGCACTTGAAACACACGTTTGTATTCCTTTAACTGCAGCAGATTGAAGCAAGTAATTAAACATGCATCTAATCAGGACTGATTTCTTGCATTGGATCAGTGTTGCAAACGTATCTTAATAGGATTTGTCACATAATACTTCTATTTCTTCCTTCTTACATAAATAGTGAGATCAGTTAGGTACAATATGGCAGGGTTATATCATGCCACTGCTAGTTACCAATATACAAAGACATTTGAATCTGTACTTTGTGGAATGACTTGATCGGGCAGTGCTTCATAAATTTCTGTGAGAAACTTTTAAAGGAATACCTCACTGGCGACTTTAAGAGGTGATTAAGTTTTAAGAGCTTGAGAGGTTTAAGAGCCAAAGGAATAAGCTTTTATTCAAAACAGTATCAAACTCTTATTAAATTTGATGAATCCTGAGGGATACTTCAGGGACATCTGTTTAGCATTGAAAGGAATTCTAAAGGTGCTCTGAGAATTCAAGGCCATATTGGATGGGGCTTTGTAAAACCTGGTCCAGCAGAACATGTCCCTCCTGGACTGGATTGGGACTAAAGGAGTTTTAAGGTCCCTTCCAAACCAAACCATTCTGTGATTCCATGTTAAGAGGACTGAAGTATAACCAGGTATTTGCCAGTTATAATTTGTTAGATTTTCTATAGTAAATGAAGGGACCTTCCACAAATTAGAGAGATTTCCCTACCTCCAAAGGTTTATTTGCTTTAGTGCCCTAAAACATGTTTCAGTTTAGAGAATTAAGAATCTTGAGTCTGAGAATTATCCTTATTGCCAGAAGTCCCATCTGTGACTAAAGTTTTTCTCAGGAAAAAGGTGCAAATGAGGTAGTCTTTGTTTGTGTCCTGTGTTTTTCTTTTCCTTAACAGTACTATAATCCATAGCTAATTGCTTAACTGATCATTTTGCTTCTCTTTAATTGTGACATTTCCTGAGTTGTAAATCAAATTCCATTACTGTCCCACCCATTAGTTTTTCTTGAGAGACATTCATTAAGACTTGCCCTGCTGTTTCTTGTTTCTCTAGGTCCTTTTTGGTAATCTTCTGAATAGAATATCTTGATGGTTTAATGTATGAAACACCTTTTCTGTTCCTAATATCTTATTTAGCAAACCAAATAAGTAACCTTCAGTGTAAGGGCTTAGGAAAGCATTTCTCTGTGAATGGGCTGAGTGAGCAAGGCTTAAATAATTGAAGTTATATTTTTACAATCCAGCTTACCTGCAATGATATTACCACATGTAATCCATATTTAAACCTCTAAATTGATCTGTTGTTCTTTCTGCCTCTATTTAGTTTGTTTTTTGTCTCTCACAGTGCTCTCGTGGAGAATGTAAATAAATACTCTCATGTTTTAATAAGCAATTAAACTTTTTATTATGTCATCATTAGCCTTTCTGCAGAACTGAGGCAAGCTAGGTTAGCAAAACAAGCATTCCTTACTACTTCTGATATGCTGAGATGGCTCTGGGTAAAACAAGCATTTCTATCTTGCTTCAGGTGCTCCTGACATGTGCTGCCTATTGTAATCTGCAGCCCTTGAAAGAGTCCAAATGAAAAGCTTGGATCTGGAGAGAAATGGTCATTAACAATGTGATTTGATAACTTCTTTTCTTTCTACATTCCTATTATTCTGTTTTGATAGTGGGTAGATAAACAGCACTGTGGTATCTGGCCAGGATAGTGAAACAGCTAAAATTTCTGCTCATGAAGCAGTTTTAGATATATATAGATGTATTTTTTTTAAGATACACCCACATAATACTTGTATTTTCATGTTTTGAGATTCTTGAAACTAACAGTTTTAATCTGAACAAATGTGTTCTGTCTAACACAGAATTGGTCTAAAATGAAATTTTGTATGAGGATTGTGCTTTTGAACTGAAACAATGGGGAAAAATTAGGTTACAACAATTTTAATAGAAAAGCATACAAATTAATTTCCTGGTGATTCTCCTGAGAATCTAGGTATGATTCAATTAATATCTCTTAAATTTGGGTAATGATTCCCCAACACTTAATCCCAACTGTGTTTTTAAATCCTGGTGGTTTCACCCAGCATTGGTGTAAAAACAGCTGTTGTAAGCAGTCATCTATGTTCTTGTGGTGATTTGCCAGTTGTGTTCAGAAGCATTTTTTGCCTTTGCTCCCATCTGCCAGAACCAAACGGTGCTGATATATTTAGGACTCTGGCTCCACTGTGAAATTAGAAGTGGAATTCCTGGTGTAATTAAGGCTGTGCTACCCCAGAGATACAGGCTCAGGCTTAATCTGACTCATGTCAAATGGCTCCACTGTCCTAAATGGAGCTGTTCATGCATATGGGTAAGCTTATACCTAAACCTCTGCAGGAGACTGGCTTGCAGTTCAACCTGGACCACTAGCACTATTGGGGAGGCAATAGATTCCTTAATCATCAGATCTCTCGGGCATTATGTTTTTCTAGACTTTTTTTTTTTTTTTTTAATTAAAATTGCTCTTCCACTTAGAAATGTCATTGTTATGAAAAAAAAAGCAGCTATAAACTTACTTATCACAAATTTTGAGAGGTAAAACTTCTTCTGGTAAAATCCATCAGTTAAAAGAATTACAACATTTCAAAATTACTTTGTCAGAAACTATTCATTTTAACATTTTTTTCTTCATAAATTATTACTGTCCCTGCAGGAATGACGGATGACAGAGAATGATGTTCCCATTAAATTGTTATCCATAAACCCTCCAGAGATTTATAATTAATATTAAAGTTTACTAGATTGGACTCATTGCAAGAGCTTGCTCATGGTACTCTGTGTTTGTGCCAGTCTATAAATCTTCATAGCTCTGGGATTCCCAGTGTGTTCCATTATGATGAAAAAGTGGCATCTGATGCAGGGAGTGTAAATACTGCTCAATAAAGTGTTTCATTCTTCACTGGTGAATTACAGCTTTATGGCACATAAATAAAGCAAAGCAAGGAGAACTAAAATATGAGGAATAGGTGTATATCACCCATGTTGTCTGGAATGAAATTGTTTCTACTGTGGTAACAAATTTCTCTTCTTCAATTTGCATTCACGTCTTGTGTTATGCCACTCTAAAGGGAGCAGGTTGATGTTGTCATAGGTGAAATCAGATAGATGCTAGATTCTGCTATCCTCCAAGTTTTCATGGGAGAAACAGGTCTGGCTGGGTCAGAGACCAAGGGATATATTTTATCAGCCTGGTGAAGTTTGAGAAGAAACAGGTTTTTTTAAGAATCAACTTTATATAGTTAAAATATTTTGGACACACAGACTCTTTGTTGCTTGAGCATGATAAAAATTTTTGACCTACTTATGTGGTTTTTGGGGAGAGTTATTAGTTAAGTAAATTTTGACCACTTCATATTTTGGAGGATGCTCTTCCTCCTTACTGATTCACAATAAAAATATCCTCTTAAATGTAAAGATGGTATGAGTCTTTACCAGGAAGGAATCTGGATTCCTGATACGAAGCTGGACATTATGGATGGTTCAATATTCAATTCTCTAAAACAAAACCCCACCTGTCTCCATTACATACAAGAAAGCTGGGGGATGTAGCACTTCTATCCAGTAACATGGGCTTAGTCTTTGGTGCAGTTTAGCTGTAAAATTGCTTTCACAGATATGTTAGCTAATCAATCATGGTGATTTATTTAGCTACTTTTGATAGCATTGGTGACTCCAAGTATTTTTGCCTGTCTGGTAAATCAACTGCTGGCTGGGACCTACTGTGGTCTGAGAAGGTGCCTATAGGATATAGTGTCTGTAAGAAGCAACATTTCTTCTTGGCAAAATAACTTTCTTGGTGGTCACAGCAACAAGGGTGTTTCAAAACTCAAAACCAGTGCTCCTCTGCAGCTTAGTGAGTGAAACCCAGGCTCTGGGGCTGTTGATGATGTAGCCGATGAAGCCAGCGGGAGTGGTAGACATGGCCAATAAGTGTGACCAGGCAGCAATGACGAATGCCACCTTCTTTATTCCATGTTGGTTCTGGACCTATATCTAGTACAGCAGCTGCAAAGTACTCTGGCTTCTTTCTCCCCTTACTGTGCACAACCTTCTGTTGAAATGTGTGTAAAAAAAAAACACACTAGAAGCCATGAACTTAAAAAACGAAACAAAGCAAAAAGACCACCCCCACAAGCCCCACCCCCAAAAAAACCACAACAAACCCCAACCAACCACAGAACAACAACAAATAAACAATACACCATCCATAAACAACAAAACAAAAAAGAAGACCTAAAAAATGACCCCAACCCAAAAGCTGTACAAAGCAAAATGCCCTCAAAATCAATGAAAAACAAATGCATAAACAAAAAAGGCTTCCCCCTCTCTCCCACCCCATAAACCAGTCTAAATATGCTGACAAGAGCTGCTTTGTTCAGCATCATCCCATGATGAGTTTTGCTGTTGCAGTGATACATGAATTTTCCTAATTCAATCACTAGGGTAAACACTTAGCAAAAGATATGATAAGTGAAAAGGATTTCACAGATCATCAAATCCAATCTGCTGTGCTAAGCATATTGTCATATTGTCCTATTTATAAATATGCCAGTTCCATCAAAATTGGTTAAGATGTTTACTCCTCTTACCTGTATGAGCAGCTTATTCTAGGAATGCACTTGTCTTATGGAGGGGTCCAGTTTATGGTTATTTATGTCCTAGTTATATCTATTGGCTCTTCAGTCTGCACATCACTTCAACAGCTCTTTCTCCTTCCAGTGTTCATAGTCTGGTGTGTTTGTATACAGTTGTCCAAAGACTTCTCTCTGCCACTTCTTTTTCCTGAATTTTGTGCCTTCTATGTAAGATAACCTTCATTCTTCTGACCATCTTAGCCCTTCTCTGACCTGCAGTAGTCTTACTTTATCATGAAAAAAAGTAACTGGAATCTGTAAGGTTAATTCTAGGCAAGGTCTTAGAGAGGTAACACACAGTGCTCTAATTTCTTATACCATGAGTAATGTGTCATAAGACTGCATTTGTGGTTTCTTATGTTTGTACTTATGGTTCATGGTTATTGCAGTCTGAGTGACCAGGCATTTCTAGCTAGTGAACTCTTAGTTTTTAGTAGAAATTCTTGTTGTATGCCAGGACTTTGTATAAGACTTAAGATTGCATTTTATTTCCCAGCTGAAAGGAAAGCAAGACCTAACGGACAGGCAGGAGGAGATGCAGTGCACTTTGGTCATGCCCTTGACTATCAAGGGTCAGGACTGTAGATTGCAGAGTCTGAATGCCCATGCTTATTTTGTGAATTATTTTATCAATTTTATTGCATTTATCTCACATTATCTGCAGTTTTGATATCACCCTACTGTATCATCAGTACAGCTTGTTATGTTCACAACAGTAAGTGGCTTGATATGATTTAGACATATAGTCCTATCTGCATGGATGAGAAGTATGGCTGAAATCTTGGGTGAGGTATTTCTCTGTTATTGCAGGCTAGATATGAAATAATTTAAAATCTGCCATGATCAGTGTGTTTTCTTTTGTTCTTTGTATTTCTGGGCTCAGATGAATGTGTACAATACAGTAATGTTCACTGGGCATTTTTAGAGAGATCTGTTTACACCTGGAACAATGATTTATAATTAATGTTACTTTATTTGAACAAGTGTACTTCTTAGGGTGTTATATGTATACTTTATAAGTTAGAACTGTAGTAAGAGCTGCTCTATATACACAGTGTATTAGTGGTGCTGGTTAATAGGAGGTACTATAATGCTAGCAACTGTCTCCACTAAATTTACAGGTTGGATCAGGAGACACTGCATTTGGCTTACAAGCAAGACTGAGGTCAAGGCATGGGCATTTTCACCCCTGCCACAGATCTGCTGGATGAGGGTGAGTCAGACTCTGCCCTTTAGTTTCTTTGTCTATAAAACTTAAGCACACATCATCAATTTAACAGTCTATGACACCTTACAGTGTGAGTTCAGCCATGGCCTCTGCCTTCAAACCAAGTGGCATGTTAAGGTGTATTTGGCAACATCACAAAAATGTGGTAATTATATTAAGTCAGGGAAAGAAAAACAAATATACTGTGTATTTTCCTCCAAGTTCAGCAGATGAGAGTTATCGAAAATGGAGGTTTTAAGGTTCTCTGCAGTAAGCCATATCTTCTGGAAGATATGCTGGCTGTACCTGGATTGAAAGACCATAATCAATTATCTGGATTTTAGAGTCAGAGGGAAGCGTGCCCATATTTCACTTTTGTTGAGTATCTTATTCCTTTCTTCTTTCAAGAGTTTTATCAGCTTCCCTCTAGGACCAAGAGCTCTAATGTGCCACCTTCCCCTCATTGTTCACTGCCAGGAAGGTAATGAGGCCTGACTTGGAAATGCTGTGTGAGTGGCAAGCAGCTGAGTAGTCTGATTCAGTATATTGTTGCATACAGCACTTTAAATCTGGCAAACCTAATTATACTCAGAGGGATAATGACAACTCCATATGGAATGGAAAATTGTTTGCATGTAGATTCTTAACTCTTCTGGTCTTCCTGTAGTTAGTAGGCAGGCAGCGGTCTCCAAAGCTAACTGATACTATTTCTTGTCCAGCTGGCATGGAAGATTTAACTTCACATGAGCCAGCTGGCTAACTCCTTGCCTCCTTTCACCTAAGAGACCAAAATATGTCATCCTTGAGATATGACCAGACTCTTGGAACTCACACCTATTTCTGGGCAAAAAAAAAAAAAAGCAGCATTATTATTAGTACTCTGTATATGCTTTTCTTCAGAGATATATAAATGTACATGCATATGTATGTATATGCTTTATACGTCTTCCTGCACAGATGTTAAAGCTAAAATGTATACCAAAGAATCTTCACACTTACAAATAGAAATCCAGAAAAAGAACCAGGAAATGAAAACCCAAGGTCTATGACTGTCATACTCTCCCTACACTGCATACGTGGTAACTTTAATTATCAGTTGGGTTGTTTAAATATGCAGCTGAATTTATTCCATATATATATTCAGAGGCACTGATATTAAGAGCATCAGAGTATTTTCATTTCCTCTATTTGGGATTTAATTTGTTACTCTTCACTATGGCTCTAGTGCTTTTTGTACTTATTTTCCTTTCTCTAATACATAGAAATAATATGGAGAAAGATAAAAATTGTGTTTTTAATAACATTGTTTTTAAAGTAGTCCTGCTAGGCTCTGAAAGTCACATCTGGAAGAATGAATTGGATGGGATATTATAACATTTACTGATGCTGCTGTTTGGCTGAATCTTGATTTTGCAGAGGCTGCAATGTTATCAGTCTGAGCCATGAAGCTTTCCCAGGAGAATGTAGAATTTGGAAACAATTAAAGTGGTAAAAATACAGATTCTGCCTATTTGGGTGTGGTGCTAGGGCAATATTGGTGCTATCTCATTAAGATACAGATGCTTCTTTTAATGTCAGTTGTTCCAGGCAGTCCTGGCGAGCTCCTTTTAATAGCATGTGAAGTGAATGGGGTTATTTTCCATCTCCTCTTTTGGCTGCTCAAAATTTAGAAAATGCTCAAATGAAGCAATTTTAAAATTATCTGAGCTTGCAAAAAATGAAATTAAAGAGCATGACATAAAAGCACTTGAAAAAGTGCTAACTGTGGATTCTTTTCTTGTATTCCATGAACAGCAGATGTGGCACAAACCACTAGCAGTAATCTGAGATGCCTATAATGCAGTTTACTAAAAAAAAAAACAAAGAAAATCCCTTACCTTACATAAGTAACTGGTATTGTCTGTTCTCTTCATACTTAGCCCTGGTGGCACCATGTGCCTTAGTTTATATTCACTAAAACAGAAAGCCTTTGTTCAAATAAACATTTAAATAAGGCTAAATATTTGCCTGAGAAAAAAAAAAAATGTGCATCTATATTCCAGGGAAATGAATGAGGATTTTGGCAATGAAATCTTTAGAATCGACTAATTAATTGAGCATTAATATTAAATGAAGATAGGATTTATAGTAATTAAAACAGAGAGGCTACAGATTTTTGGTTATTACAGTCTAATGTACTGATACCCTTCTTGCTCAATAGTTTCCTCTCAGCAATGTGTACGGTGTCACTTAATGACTAGAATTACATAACTAGTCTTGGCTGTTGATTCAAGAAGGGGGCTCACAAGAATGATCTCAAAGGATATCAGACGCTCTTTGTACTGAGGTTGATGATCATGCGTTGCTCAGTCCTCTCATCCGTTTCTAACATTTGTCATCTGCTCTGTCATTAATGATTGTGATTTCCATCTTCTAGGTGAAGAATATAGTTTATCAATGTTTATTGTAACTGGCATTGTGAATAATATACGCTTAGGATGCTGAGAATCAAGCAGAATACATATGTGGTATCAAGAAAAGATCTCAAGGGCCATCATATAAGACTATTTTATAAGCTTGACTTAGGAAATTCTTGTCTACATTGTCAAACTTATAAAGGTAAGTTGAAGACAAGGTTGGACGAGGCCTTGGGTGATATGGTTTAGTGCGAGGTGTCCCTGCCCATGGCAGGGGGGTTGGAACTTGATGATCTTAAGGTCCTTTCCAACCCTAACTATTCTATGATTCTATGAAATAAATAAATATGAAAAAGGCTATCTGAGATGGCCTACTTAGGGCCTTTGCATTTTCTGCAAGTTTTAACTGCTTCCACTGTAGGCAGTTCTTCAAGTCATGTGGCACCCAGATTATTTGCAGTAGTTTTTGAGCAACAGGATCCTTCAAAGGAATCTAGAGAGATATATCCAGGAATATATCCAATGGCACTGAGCACAGGAGACCTTTGTTGTTAAGTAAGATGTCTCATGTTTGGATTGCATCCATAAAAGGGGCTGTTGTGGAATTCCTAAGCCCTAAGGCTTCCAAACCATGAATTACATTGTGAAGGTTCTTTTTAAACATTTTAAGTGAAATCTGTTGTTGAAGATGACTTCCCTGAGAATTGCTGGAAAAACAGATTCTATATGGGGGTACTCCACAATTTAGATGGCACAGACATGATGACTTTTCCAATTTGTCTTTGTATGTGGTTTATAACATCCCCAAATTACTTCTTCAGTGCAATTTTTTAATTTTTCATGTTTATTCTTCTCTCAGAAGTGATTTTTTTTTCCCCAAAGGATTTCAAAGAAAATCATTTTAGCTCAGAGTGAGCTGGGTGTGAAAAGGATTGTTTTGACACACTTTTATGCCCTGGTTGCTCCAGAAGAATTTAAATCTGAAAACTGCAATTGTCATGGGTAAATCTCAGCCTCTCAGATAACACGTTATAAGCACGCAAAAATAACATTCAGAGGACATTAAGGTTGCGAAGTTACGTGCTTGGCAAAAAAAGTTACACAATGACAGAATGAACATATATAGGTAGTGAATCCTGCTCTGTATATATGTTATGACTTTTAAGTGATAATGTGCTTTTTATGTCCTGTCTGTTTTTCTCTTTCCTTACTTGAGTCTCATATTTTTTCTTATCACAAGTTTGCCAGTGATGCTGAACTGTGTGGTGTGATTGACATGCTGGAGGGAAGGGATGCCATCCAGAGGGACCTTGAGCATGAGAGGTGGCCAATGGCAAGCTCATGAAGTCAAGCAAAGTGAAGTGCAAGGTCCTGTACCTGGATCGGGGCAACCCCAGGCACAGCTACAGGTTGGGCAGAGAATGGATTCAGAGCAGCCTTGAAGAGAAGGACTTGGGGGTGCTGGTTGACCAGAAGTTCAACATGACCCAGCAGTGTGTACTGCAGCCCAGAAAGCCAACTGTGTACTGGGCTTCATCAAAAGGAATGTGACCAGCAAGCTGGGGGAGGTGACTGTGCCTCTCTGCTCTGGTGAGGCCCCACCGGCAGTCCTGCTTTCAGCTCCTGTGGTCCCCCATACAAGAGGGATGTGGACCTGTTGGAATGAGTCCAGAGGAGACCATGAAGATGATCAGAGAACTGGAGCATCTCTCCTATGGAGGCAGGCTGAGAGAGCTGGGCTTGTTCAGCCTGGAGAAGAGCAGGCTCCGTGGAGACATTAGAGCAACTCCCAGTTCCTAAAGGGGCCCTATAAGGAATCTGGAAGGACATTTTACAAGGGCGTGTAGTGACAGGACAAGGGAGAATGGCCTTAAATTGAGAAATGGGAGACTTAGATTATATATTAGGAAGAAATATATTGCTGTGAGGTTGGTAAGACACTGGCACAGAGTGCCCAGAGATGTTGTGGCTGCCCCATCTCTGTCCAGTGTTAAAGGCCAGGCTGGACAGGGCTTGGAGCAACATGGTCTAGTGGAAGGTGTCCCTGCCCATGGCAGGGACTTGGAACTGGATGAGCTTTAAGATTCCTTCCAACCCAAACAATTCTGTGATTTTTCTATCCAGGGTCAGTTTTCTTGCCCTGTAATTTTTTCTGGTTTATCTATCCAGACGTCTCATTTCTACCCCATCCTTATTTCCTTGCCACATATTCTTTCTTTCATCTTCACTCCTGAATGTCTCATCTCTTTTTGAACTCTAGTACCTTATGTCATCTTCCTACCATTGGCCAAGAAGGAATAAAGTTGTAAGGAAAACAAAATCCACATCTTGCTTATGTAACTTTCAGAAGTATCATGATACACATATAGGAATATGTTTGAGAACAAACTTACAGAGGAGGGACAGAGGGGCACTCTTTCATCCTGTGACCATAGTTGAATGTCTCAAATCCTTTTGTCTTGAAGGTCCTTTTGTTATGCCGTGTGCTTTGAAAATTCCAATATTTATGGGTTATTTGAGTTACAGAAGTGATGAGTTTTCAAAGACTGTGTTAAGAAAGGAAGATGTTAGATAGCTTCCTCCAACAGACTTTTCTAGGAAAAACAAATCACAGACAAAAAACATTGTGGGTATTCTTCATACACCTGTATGTCACTAAATGTATGAGCATGATAATTTTGCATGCAACTCCTCTGTGAAACCAAGAGCTCCTTTCACTCTTATCTACCATGTATGCTTCCCATTTTTTCCCTGTATCTTTTTATTTAATTGACTTTTTCTGTGTTGTCTTAAGTCATTAATTTAGCTTTACAGGGAAGGTTACTGAGTGTATGTGGCATCAACTGGAACAACAATCTGCAGGTTTTCAGGGCATTGCTGGTCTGTGCTCTGTACTCCCACTATGCTTAGTGATCAGTGAGCTGGGAGGTGTGAGCACACTGAATAAACCAGTGAGCCCAGCTCACTCGGTGCATTTTACCCTTAATTTAATTTGAGAGATTCTCACTGATGTTTCAGAAAGCTAACTTACAATCATAGAATAGTTAGGGTTGGAAAGGACTTTAAGATCATTAAGTTCCAGCCCCCCTGCCATGAGCAGGGACACCTCACACTAAACCAGGTCACCCAAGGCTTTGTCCAACCTGGCCTTGAACACTGCCAGGGATGGCGCATTCACAACTTCCCTGGGCAACCCATTCCAGTGCCTCACCACCCTCACAGTAAAGAACTTCTTCCTTATATGCAATCTAAACTTCCCCTGTTTAAGTTTTAACCCATTACCCCTTGTCCTATCACTACAGTCCCTAATGAAGAGTCCCTCCCCAGCATCCCTATAGGCCCCCTTCAGATACTGGAAGGCTGCTATGAGATCTCCACGCAGCCTTCTCTTCTCCAAGCTGAACAGCCCCAACTTTCTCAGCCTGTCTTCATACGGGAGGTGCTCCAGTTCCCTGATCATCCTTGTGGCCCTCCTCTGTACTTGTTCCAACAGTTCCATGTCCTTTTTATGTTGATGACCTGGATGATCAGGTAGTGAGGTGGACTGTGAACTGGCTGAAGGAGAGAAGCCGGAGAGTTGTAGTCTATGGGCGGAGTCTAGTTGGAGTGGAGTGCCTCAAGGGTCAGAACTAGGACCAGTATTATTTAATATATTCATCAGTGATTTAGATGAGGGAATTGAGTGTACTGTCAGCAAGTTTGCTGATGACACTAAGCTGGGAGGGGTGGCCGACATGCCAGAAGGCTGTGCTGCCATCCAGAGAGACCTGGACAGGCTGGAGAGTTGGGCGGGGAATAACTTGATGAAATATAACAAGGGAAAGTGTAGAGTCCTGCATCTGGGCAGGAACAACCCCAGGTTCCAGTATAGGTTGGGGAACGACCTGTTAGAGAGCAGTGTAGGGGAGAGGGACCTGGGGGTCCTAGTGGCCGACAGGGTGACCATGAGCCGACGCTGTGCCCTTGTAGCCAAGGCCAATGGCATCCTGGGGTGTATTAGAAGGGGGGTGGTTAGTAGGTCGAGAGAGGTCCTCCTTCCCCTCTACTCTGGCCTGGTGAGACCGCATCTGGAATATTGTGTCCAGTTCTGGGCCCCTCAGTTCAAGAAGGACAAGGACCTGCTGGAGAGAGTCCAGCGCAGGGCAACTAAGATGATTAAGGGAGTGGAGCATCTCCCTTATGAGGAAAGACTGAGGGAGCTGGGTCTCTGTAGTTTGGAGAAGAAGAGATTGAGGGGTGACCTTATTAGTATATATAAATAT
The DNA here is from genome assembly GCF_033783945.1 of Neopsephotus bourkii. Lineage (NCBI taxonomy): Eukaryota > Metazoa > Chordata > Aves > Psittaciformes > Psittacidae > Neopsephotus > Neopsephotus bourkii. The sequence continues at coordinate 3,674,096 of NW_026901618.1, forward strand.
ATAAAGGGGGAGTGTCACGAGGATGGAGCCAGGCTCTTATCAGTGGCAAACAATGATAGGGGCAATGGGTACAAACTGGAACACAAGAGGTTCCACTTAAACCTGAGAAGAAACTTCTTCTCAGTGAGGGTGACAGAACACTGGAACAGGCTGCCCAGGGAGGTTGTGGAGTTTCCTTCTCTGGAGACATTCAAAACCCGCCTGGACACATTCCTGTGTAACCTTATCTAGGTGTTCCTGCTCCGGCAGGGGGATTGGACTAGATGATCTTCTGAGGTCCCTTCCAATCTCTAGCATACTGTGATACTGTGAGGACACAAGAACTGCACACAATACTCCAAGTGAGGTCTCATGAGAGCAGAATAAAGGGGCAGGATCACCTCCTTCAGCCTACTGGTCGTGCTCCTTTTGATGCAGCCCAGGATACAGTTGGCTTTCTGGGCTGTGAGCACACCCTGAAGCTGGCTCGTGTTCATTTTCTCATCGACCAGCGCCTCCAAGTCCTTCTCCGCAGGGCTGCTCTGAATCTCTTCTCTGCCCAGCCTGCAGCTGTGCCTGGGATTGCTCCGACCCAGGTGTAGGACCTTGCACTTGGCATGGTTAAACTTCATGAGGTTGGCATCAGCCCAGCTCACAAGCGTGTCAAGGTCCCTCTGGATGGCATTCCTTCCTTCCAGCGTATCAACCGAACCACACAGCTTGGTGTCATCAGCAGACTTGCTGAGGGCGCACTCAATCCCACTGTCCATGGCAGCAACGAAGATGTTGAACAAGACCGGTCCCAACACCAATCCCTGACGGACACCACTCGTTACTGGTCTCCAGCTGGACATTGAGCCATTGACCATAACTCTTTGCGTGTGGCCATCCAGCCAGTTCTTTATCCACTAAGTGGTTCACCTATCAAATTGATGTCTCTCCAATTTAGAGAACAGGATGTCATGAGGGACAGTGTGGAACACTTTGCACAAGTCCAGGTAGGTGACATCAGCTGCTCTACCCGTGTCCATCAGTTCTGTAGCCCCATCATAGAAGGCCGCCATACTGATCAGGCAGGATTTCCCCTTACTGAAGCCATGCTGGCTGTCACCAAGCACCTTGTTGTTTTTCATGTGCCTTAGCATGCCTTCCAGGAGAATCTGCTCCAAGATTTTGCCAGGCACTGAGGTAAGACTGACTGGTCTGTAGCTCCCCTGGTCACATGTTTTCCCTTTCTTTAAAATGGGGTTATATTACCCTTTAGGAACTTATTACCCATTAAGAACTTATGTTCTTAATTCTCTACGTTATAAGTAGATCTGGCTAATTTGTTCCTAGGCTGTTTAATTTGCAAAGGAGGCTTTTGTTCTGTGTTAAATAAAACTGGAAAAGAAGAAGCCCAAGGAAGTTCTGTTTAATTATGAAATTTTGCACCAGTTCAAAACTGCTGTTGTTATTGGGTGCAATCCAAAATCTTCTGTTGCCAGAGGAAATGGTTCCTGTGGTCTCATCTGATTTCAAATGAGGTCCGCATGCTCAGCTGTTGCTCTGTCACCTGAATCTTTGGGAGAACAGGCTCTGCCAGTGGCATTTAGAAAGACCCCACTCCTAATTTCCCTGGCCTAGTACCATACGCGACAGACATTCCCTCCCACCTGTATAATTCTACTCTGTTTTTCCTCCCAAATTATTAAATGTGAGATACTTTTGTCCTTTTTTTTTTTTCAGCCTTTCCTTGTTTTATCTTTCCTTTCAAGAAGCCAGATGTGCATGGTTTTGTATAATCCACTGTTATCACAGACAAGGTCTGAGCTGCCCTCTCTGCCTGGTAAGCTGCTGCCCCCTAAATCTGTGTTGCTAGCTCATTCAGCCAAAAACTGATGCCTGGATGGTCTGCTTGGACTCGTCTGGGTATGACTTAATGATCCCATCACTGACACTCTCTGTGCTTTTACATTATAAACCAAACCAAAACAGAAAAAACATATTTTTGAGAATCTAGGCAGTTATATGAAAGATAATGAATCAGGGGTTTCTAGTGATCCACTTTGGTGGTTTTGTATGTTATGTGCTCAGGCACCAAAGCATAGTCTTAACAAGCCCCACCAGCATGTGGCCAGACTTGGGGCTGAGAGGAGCTCTTTGGTGGAGAGTTTGGTATTGGTAGTCTGCTTCTAACTCTGCTTCTCAGGAAAATGTGCCTCACTGGACAGGCTCATGGCTGAACTGGTTTCTCAGTTGTCTTACGATCCATAATGCCCTTTGGTGTTGCTGATCATGCTGTTTTCTCTTTTGCTTCACCTGCCTGTTTTCCCCAGGTTTTATCTGTCTCTGCACTGCTGAAATTTCCCCTTTTCTAATTTACTTTTAGAGGGCGTGGGATAGAGACCCCTGTCAAGTAGTCTGTCTGTTGGTTAAAATATGCCATAGGCAATCTCTTACATAAGTTCAGTGGTCAAAGACACAAAAATACTTTTTGTGCTGTCAGAGCAAATATTTAACTCTTTGCAGTATCCAGGCTTTTTCTCTGTGATTTTTAACAACTGTTGATAACAGATTAGCTGCTATGATAAAACTTTGCTTTATGGACTATGTACTATTTTGGGCTTTGTTCTGTGGGTGAAGAGAGCTGGTATAAGTTACTTTGCTATTTTGAATCTGTTATCCCACATATAAAAGGAGAATAAAAATTCTGGCTGCCTTTCTGCTATGCTTTTAAATACACTGCTGAAAAATGCTACTTAAAAGTTGGACATTATCATCTATAATTATAATCAAACCCATGTGAGCATTATGCATAAGAAGGCAGCCTGATAGCATCTATGTCTGTACGTGTTAAGAAATCAGGAAACTCCAGCTGCTGCTGTAGACTAGTGACACTGCAGGCATTTTTAAGCACAGATATTAGCTGTTCGTTCTGTCACTAAGGCAGAGAACATGGGGAGTTGCAGTGCTATATGTTAAAATTCTTCCCTGTATTTAATTTCCCTGCTGTGATTTCACATTAATGTAATCCTTTCACCTAATTATAAAAATATCAGCAAAGGACCAAAAACCAAAGTCAGGTTTAGATCTGAATGACCTGTTATGCTTGTGATGGCATGTTTTGGGGAAGAGAGAGGGCAGTAAGGACTCACACACCAAAAAATCTAGCGATGGACCACAGAACCTAGCTTGCATTTTTGATGATACAGCTTCTCTTTTGATGTCTACAATTTTTACTCTTATGTATAATTGTGTCCCAGAATTTGAGAACCTTAAATGTACTTTGGGGCATCAGGTTACTTCAGGATTTTTCACTTTCAGGATTCAGCTTTTTACTGGCTTACAAAAGTAAGAGGTTTTGTTCTCTTAAATAAATATACATCATTACAGTTGATTAAAAAAAACCTATTTTTAACTTGTGAGCATACCTGAAGCATGAAGTGTCAAATATGAATCTTTATTTTCTGATTTCAGGTGTTAAATGAATAAATCAGCATGCAATTCTGCAGATGAGCAAGGTTTTAGATCTATCGCCCAAACTCCAGCTGCTCTTTATGCTAGTCTCACTTCCCTGGCTGGTCTTGTCTGGATACCTCAGGACAGTCCAAGGACATGTTCAGGCTGCTATCTGATAGACCTATGTTATAGAGGTTGGTTCTCCCTTATTAGATTTTTGGTTTATGATTTATTGGTTCCAGTCCCTAGCATCAGTGTAGTAAAGTTAAAAAGACAAAAAATGTCTCTACTTCATTTAATGGATGTTACATAACATACCCCTGATATCTTTTTCCTTTTTTTTTTCTAAAAAAAAGAATGTCTTTTATTGTGAGTGTTCTGGATTATGTTCCTTGGTAAAGGAGCAATAAGGTTCCAAATTGCATGATTCATCAGTCTGGAAATGCTTGTGCAACCCAATTCTTATTTGTCTGCTTCATGATACTAGTTTATTGCATTTCACTGCCATTTTATAAAAGCGCAGAACAAATGCTTGTAAACAAGTGAAGCAGATTATAGTTGGTATAAATCAAGGCAGTAACATGAAGTTGTGACTTCTTTTTTTCTTGAACTGTGGCTTTCTTGCTCCTGTTAGTAATAATAATACTACAGTGACTGTGGAAGTAGCATATTGAGCTGCTAAAGGATTATGACTGTATTGTGTTACACACTCCAAATGCACCTGGTGGAGTTTTGTGTATTTTCCTAAAAGGGGATTGAGTCTGAGGCGACACAGAGCACAAGCAGATTTGTCAGAACGCCTTTTACAATAGCTAGGGTTTGGGTTTTTTTTGGTGGTTTTTTTTTTTGTTTGTTTGTTTTTTTTTTTAGTTAGTAGACTTGAGCAGGTAATAGAAAACTGTTTGCACTATTCTTTCACTTACTCTTTTGAAGAGTTCACGCACCCGCACACAGCTGGACCAACTGTGAGAGGCCAACCAGAGTGTACCCTTGCTCAGAAGTGGCTTGTCACCCTCACAAAACCATGGTTTCTAGACAGCTGTTTGGAAACTCCTTTAAGGTGTGTTAGCAGGTGTGTGTTATATCTGTAGTTTTGATCTGCGTGTAGTAACCCATTTCCTCTCTTGACCATGGTCTGAGTTATCCCACCACCAGTTGATGGACATGTTTACTAGCCCCATCACTTTACCAGTTCTTGGGAGACTTTCACGTGCTATCTCTTGGCATGTACATTTCCACTTTTCACACACTGTTTCTTGGTGACTGTTCCTCCATCCAGTTCTGTAGGTCCTTGGGGAGCCCATTCAGACAGGCTTGTGCAGAGGGGTTTTTGTGGCAGGAACTGCTGAGGTGCTGACTGGGACTGAGCGAGACAGAATGTACGTGGGAGAAAAGAAGAGAAACTCTTGTGTAACTGGAGAACAGGGCCACAGATTTTGTTACCGTCCTGGCAGGAAGGCTGTGAACTCCATCCAGGATGCTTGTGTCCTTCTTGCTCTGCCCTTCGCTCTCAAGAACAGCTTTTTCTACAATGTTCAGTTCCTGTTGTTACTTTTGCTGTGATGCAAGATATACAGTCACAAAGTACTTGCTTTCCTGGATATACTGGTCTTCTGGAAATAGGCTCCAAGATCTGAGGAAAACCTTAATGTATCTTAGATCAGGCCTTTAGGGCTTGGTTGACATATGCTTACTGTGACACAACCTGAGCTGTTTGTTCCTCTCAGTGAATCAGACATTTCTTCTAGTCGCAAATTCATGACCTGTGGTTAGAAAGCGTAGAGCCCAAAGAGCTGTATCAGGCGTCAGAAGGAAACAATTGCTTGGAAGAGTCCATTTTCCCTATGACTCTTCCATCCAACGAATCTAAAGTATTTAAAAGAAAGAATAAGTTAAACATCTGTAAGAAATTAAATTCAAAAGGAAGACTCAAAAGGATTAAGAAAAATGATTGAATCACAGTCTCAATGTAATGTGTTTTACAGAAATCACTTTGTTTTACCAGCCTTTGTCTTTCCACTGTTACTGAGCCCAAGTGCTGAAAACAACAGTTGATGAACCCTTGTTTTAATTTCACTTTAGATATTGATAATCTGTCTTTACATAACACTGACAAACATACTTCAGGGTAGCAATTTTGACTATATTGGTTTTGTGGTGATGGTGTCAGTATTAGTTTCTGCTGAGGATATGAATCATGACCAGGTCTGAGGTTGTAACTTCATGCTAACCTTTTCTTTGGTTCTTTTTTTCAGTTTCTGAAAGCTTGTTAGGTTTTATAGATGAAATACTATGTGGAAACTGCTTTTATCTTTAGGTAAATTCTATTCATGTAATAAGGACTGGTATGTATAGAGTTTATAGCTTGACCATGAAACATTTGTATTTTGAATGAAAAACATCCAGATCTGTTTTCTTTTTTGCACTGGGGTCTGATGCTGAGATGTCAACAGTTGCAGGATCAGACCCTTAGTCAAAACTGTACAACTGGGAAAATGCAGAGTTTGTACAAGGTGTCCTCAAAAGAGATGAGTTAACTCCTGGCTGTTCTCTCACCCCGGTTAAAAACTGGGTGTGGAAGGGAACTTCATGTTGCCTGATCCTACAGTACCTGATGCCACACTGCATTCTCCTTAGCCTATTCAGGCCTTGGAAAAGACCCTGGTAGTTGCAGATGACTTTGTAATGCAAAGGTCATGAGAGTTGGAGGGGTTTGTGATGACAGCTAAAACGAAAATGTTGAGAAGACAACTCCACTCTGTGCCTTTTCTCGTATTCCATTGATTATTGCTATTGATTTGCTGAATCAAGAGCATAGAAATTCCTTTAAATACTAGTAACATAAATAATTTCTAGGTATTCTTCACTTAATTTTTTTAGTTAATAAGTGTCTTATTTAAACAAGATTTTGGTTGTCAGTTCCCCTAACCATTAAAATATATTTAAAGTGGCTTGATAGTGCTGGTTTTTCAACCTGAGTGTACATTCATCAGAGGAAGTTAATCTGAAGTTCCTGGTATTAAAAGTATTATTGACACTCTCACTTGCTTGGCCTGATATACTTAGGAATGATTATATAATAAAGCATCTTATTGTTTTAAACCATACCTACAAGAGGACATTATGCAGAACAAGAATAGATTAGATGATCAACCTTTATGCAATTAATGGATTTGGAGCACCTCCTTGAGATAGAAAGGTGGCATGACCTCTGTGTTTCTTAAGAAAACAGCCTGTTGTTGACAGTGGTGGTAAGCAAATAATAAAAGAGTTAGTACAGGTATCTTTGCCTGATGCTAAACTGTACATTTCACCCTTGGTTGAGGGTAATCTTACTGGTTTTGACTATGTCACTTGTGGCAAATTTTTCTCCTGTTTATACATGAAAAGCCACTGGACCTTCTGAGAGTTTAAGGAAGGGAAAATGACACAAGAGCTTGTCTGACCATGACTTGTATAGTATAATTTTGGCTGTCAGATGGAACACATTTGGAAGATTATATGGATGTGTTTTGTTTCCTATTTGAGTTAGGAAAATAGGTGTCCTCCCTAAAAAGAAAAAGAGAAGTACTTGAGCTTTTGCTTTTAGAGCCCAAGAACGGGAACAAATTGAGGCTATACTGAAAGACTTAAAACAGGAAGTTCATGTCAGGTCAGAAAAACACAAAATAATAATTACAAGAATACATTGTGATTTATTTTTTTTCCTTGTGTAATTCAGTTGGGAATTCATTGCTCAGGGAAGGCATATGATTGATAAAGTCTTCTTCATTTTAACTATTATGGAACAACTTGTTTAACATCTGAGCCAATTTCTCACACTGCCTCAAACTTTGAACAGACAGAAAAGGAGTCAAGTCTCCATGTTGATTCAATGTGTAGCTGAAGATGAGTAGCCATAAATGGGAGGAGAAACGTGGAACAGTTCCACCAAAACCCTGAATTGAGCAAAACAGGTTATTATTAGACTCCTTTGAAATCTTGAGATTATTTTTAATGGTTGGACTAGGTTTGCTTAAAGGTGCATTGAAATCAGTAAGAGATAAATACCTTACCTCCTTAAGCATTCTCATGAATTGCTCTGTATTTTTGGCTAAAATGAAGGTTCTTTGCCATGTTTGTCAATTTGTGGAAGGTTGGATATGTGTCAGAGCCCTAAGGGCACTAAGAGGTCTTAATGACCAGCCTTACCTGGGGTTTCTTCCCATTAGAGTCTTTAGCCCCTGCCCTGAGCTACATTGGAGGAGTGCTTGTCTCTCGTGTAGCCACAGCGATGCGTTCCCTAGCCAAGGATCATCTTGACGCAGACCTCACCCTGTGTGCTGGCTTCTTGTCTTAAACTTGGACCTGTTTTATCACCATGATATTGCCTTGTGTCTAGGACTCCAGGTTGGGCCTGGCCCCAATCTCAGGATCTTTGCTGCTCCCCAGCTCAAGCTGGTGGAGGCCCTGGATGGTAACACCCTGTCCTGCTTGTCCCTATGGGCACTTACTCCTAGCTGAACTTCCTTTAGGGAGCAAACTTGCTCTTGCTGCTCCCTTACAGCTTTTTGGTGGTGGTGGTGGTTTTGTTTAGTGTTTTGGGGTGGTTTTTCTTGTTGTTTTGTTGTTGGTTTTTTTTGTGGGAGAGTTGTGTAGTTTTTTTTGTTTGGTTTGGGGATTTTTTTATTATTTTTTGTTTGGCTGTGGGGGAGGTTTATTGTTGGTTTGGTTTTATTGCCTTTTTTATAAAAAAAAATCACATTCTGCAGACTCATTTTTTTCTCCATTGTCTTCACAGACATGTTTGAATTAGATCTGATACTTAATCTTTAAACAATTCCTGTTAGAAGAGCAGGAGCACATCCTAGAGAAACCAGAATTTCCCCTTCACCTCTAGGACTTGACATTATTTGAGTTTTTTGACCTAATTCACTTTCCTGAGCTTGGCTATTTCAAAGATTTTCTTGCAGGTCTCCTCTATTGTAGATCTCCATTACCCGTTCCCTAAAGACCAGGTATAATCCTTTCATCTATCTTGTGTGGTTATTACTGCCTGCTGCAACAAATGAGCACAGCTTTAGCAGCTTTAAATGGATATCTGTGTAATCTCTTCATGGGCTGGCCAGCAGAATCCCACTACTCACCGGTACAGTGATCTTTCATATTCATCATGTGAGTATTCAAGTGCTCAGATTTTGGTAATGGGAATACCCTGGAGATAATAAGCTTCAAGGAACGCAAATATTAATCTTCCATTTTACAGCATTTGCTGAAAACATTTAAAATTGCATACCATTTTAAAATTTACAAGTTGAACCATGTTTGGTTATTTACAGTAGTTATAGAACATGACCAATAAAGTATGACTTGTGTAAAGGAAGTTTCAGTGGAAGTTAATTAAAGGTAATCAGGAAATAGACAAAGTATACAATAATGAATTTTAATGCCACAAAGCTAATGAGGATTTTGTCATCGATTTCACAGTGGACTAGACTTCATGAAAGACTCATCTGACTTAGAGGAAATTTTCTTAATGTGTAAGTCAGTTTCATGTTAATTACTATTTGCTGAAATAATTTTAGTAATGAAGAATGTGAAGTTAGATTTGCAGATGATTCACAACCACAAAAAGTGACTTAATGAATTTTTTGTTTTGTTCAATTCTACTTCTTTACCTGTTACTGCTGGCAGTATTGCTAGCTCTCTGTGGCTGAAAAAGTTGACCTAATTGAAGTGATGAAGTTCAGTCCAGAGCAACACCTGCAGTAAAAAACTGGTCACAAAGTTATACAGTGAATCAGGGGACTGAAGAATAGAAGTACTAAGTTTGCTGGTTTTGAGTGGAAGAAAGATATCTAAAAGAGTACCTTCTACTTAGGGAAGCAGCTGTAGATTTTGTAATGATGCTTTTCATGGTAAATGATGGCTCTAAATAAATATACTACAAATATCAGAAGTCCATAAAATTTTAATGTTTAATTGTTGCAAAATCAATGGTGTTGTAAAAGGAAGCACAGTCCAATAACTTTCCTTGGTTTTATTGCACAAGAGAAGTTTTTCAGGGTTTTAATGGGTTTTGTTTTTTTTTTTGTTTTGTTTTGTTGAATTTAAGACCTTCAGATTTGTCAGAATGTGAATCTAAGTGAACTTCACAAAGAGATGTTACATGGCTCAGGCAGTAAAACCCCTCTCCTTGAGTAAAGAAATCCTTGCCCCATCTATATCTTTGCTGAAAGGAAGAAATTAGTTCAGTTTTCATGCTTATTGTTATTGTTGAACATCGCAATAAATTTAACAAGGTTCTAGGTTTTTAACCATGATGCTTAGCTGAGGCTGGGGTTCAAAGCATGGGGGTATTGATGGCTGTATTTAATATGGAGGGGCCTGAGGATAAACCAAAGGCTGGACATTGTGAGACAAATTTCTGCATATCTGAGGAATGAGTCACCACAGGTGAATGCAGGTCTGAGGAGGAAACATTGCCCATGAGGAAAGGGAGAAAAGCAGTGCTGCAAGAGGTGAGGGAGTGCCTTGGTTCTTATCACACCTGGTGGGGCTGTGAGAGGAATGGGGTAAGGAAGGGCTGAGCTAAACCAAAAACCAGAGGGAAGAAAGAGAATAAGGCAAAGCTGAAAAAGGTGTGAAGAAAAGAAAGAAGGCAGGCAAGACGAGACAGTTGCTCATATCCTGTGGTGGAAGAATCGGCTCTAGGCATCAGCTCTAGCAGAATTTACTTTTGCTAGATGAATAAAACCCACATTAGCTGCCAAATAAAAATCATTCTCACATGAGTTTCTGCTATGCTTGCTCAGTCTCCTATGTATGGAGTAGGTATTGCCAACTCATCTCAAATAAACTACCCAGCAGGTGGCTGATAATGGCTTTAGGCTGATACCAGTCAGGATTACGACCCAGGGCATAGTCACATCAGTAGTCAGTGTATTGAGCCACTCTTGAAACCACAGCAAAATCCCACAGCTGTCATTCAACATCCTCCCTGCAAGACATTCTTGGTACTCTGAATTCACTTACAGTGGTAGCTTTACCCTTTGGGTGTTCCACAGGCAATTGATAAAACAAACAAACAAAACATAGATACTGTAGGTAATGCAAGCTTTCATAATCTCTTTCCCATTTGTTTTTTGTTTGGTGTGGAGTTTTTTAACTCGCATTACTTTTGTGCTGTACGTTAGTGTCCACACAATGCAAAGCAGCGTGATTGTGAGACTGGATGGCAGTCAAAAGCAAATTTTGCCATTCTGTGTATATTTTTACTTTTGCAGTTCAGATCCCCAAAATAAAAGGTATGTTATTTGTGTTTATCTAATCTTAATATTAAATTTAGTCTGCATGGTGGAGGTGGGTGCTGATGTTTGGGGTACCCCTTCCAATTTATGTCATAACTGCTAAAAAATGATGATGTACTGACAGCTGGGAAATGATGTAAAAAACCCATATTCATTCCAGAATGTGAAAAGATGCTCCTAGTATCTCTCACATTCCTTTAAAATGGATTCCTTATTTATCTTTTTCCAATAGGCCAGGTAATACAGTTCAGTGCAAGCAAAGGTATATTCTAGGCAGTAGCAGCCTGTGCGTGTTTCATTTCAGAGCCTGAGCAGTGCTGGAGGGACCCATTTTTTTCTGCCTGCTGCACCTCTCTTCATTATTCTTTTAGCCAGATGTCAGACAGAAAACTGACAAGCTTTAGATGCTCTTAAAAATGATAATAATAAGGGAAGAGGATAGAATATAACTGCTTTGTACTCTTGCAGCTGAATTGCTATTGATTTTAAAGAAAGTAAAAATCTCATTGTGAGACAACCATATAGCCCTCAGCTACGCTCTGCCAGCTTGCCTGCGTGGGGCAGGGTAGGACCTTGCAAATAGCTTTGCTCTTTTCAAGGAGATGGCTTGTAGCATGCAGTTCTGCTTTGTACAATACTAGTTGCTGTAATTTGTCTCTCTGATTAGTCTTTCTCCTATTGCAAGTGCTATTAGACATTATGTTGACTTCAGGCACATAGAGCTGTGTTGTATTAAAGCAAAGAGGCACTGTGTTAAATGCTGCATTATAGCACTTATTTTCATGGGTATGGAAGGATCTGTTTTAGAAAAATAAAGTACAGTCCCATCCAATGAAGTGGGAACTTCTTTGAGCCCAAAGTGTATTTCACAAGTAGTGGGTATATAATTCAAATATTTGTATTTTTAATATGACTTTTTCCCTATATTTCACCTGCAGAATTTCTTCCAGGGAAGTTATATTTTTCCTTACTTTATTTTAGTTTGCACATAAGGAAAGAACATAAGAGAAAATGTTTTTGTCACTGTTTTGCTTGTGTTCCCCTTTGTACAAAGAATTTTTACAACAAAGAAAAGAAATTATTTCTTTATCAACAAGGCACAGGAAGTAATCATTAATTATTGTACAGATATTGCAGCTTATCTAATGTATTAGTTTGCTGCAAAGAATAGTGGCAAAGTTGGATTTTGCATAGCTTTATTACTGCAAAGGATATAGGACAAAAGGAAATTATGTTATTTCTGATTTAACTTCTATATGATGTTGTAAAAAGAAACATATGCAGTTGTAAATTGTTTCTTTATATAGGTTCCTCTTACTAGTAGATACTTCTGTTAAAAGATAGTGTTTTGCCAGATAGCCAATAGATGTCTCAAAAGCACATTCATGCTCTTTATTCTTGAGAAAATACATGTTTCCAGGCCATAGTAACACAGATTGTTTCTCCATGGAGTGTATATATGTGCATAATTATAGAAATATGTCACAAATAATTCTGCAGGGTATAGCTTTCATTTTTTTCTGTAGTGATATTAAACAGCAGTATAATTACGGGAGCGGTATGTAGTGATATCTTTAACTTGCAAAGACAAGGTGTCACATCTAATACAGTACAAATCTAATAGAGTGGTACAGCATGACAACAGTGAGTTCAGACTCTGCATGCTCAGGTATACATTGGGATACATGCTGGAACAAAGCAGGAAACAGATTTAAGGAAGGAGAAGGCTTGTAGTATTTATAAAGCTGGAAGCATAACCATTTTCCTGTCTTTTGTTTTATATATTACCAAAGTTCTGAGAACCCAGAATCTGATTTTTTTTCCCAGATATCTTGATAATTTGTTATTAAAATCCATGATGTTGAAAAGTGACTGTCACACAGTTGATATTTGGTTTAAACATAGGTATTTATTTAAATTTTTGTTAGGATTTCATCTCCTGTTTCTGTAGCCAGATATTTGATTGTGTTGACTGTACAATTGTGTTACTTCCAGTTAATTTTTGTGATGTGATGTAATATGCAATAAACACTGAATGCATTCCAGATTTCTTTTTTCCTTTACAAAAGTAGTACCACAATAAAAATATAGGAAGTATGGGCGATCTGAGTTCAAGATTTGTTTTGAACCACCCTCAGTAAGGCAGTGCATGTGATCTCCTTGAACTCCTCTCTCTGGCAGGCTCCAGGAACTATGTTGGAGGTTCAAAAGGTTTTTGCTCCTGGGATAAACTTACTGTTGCACGGCTGAAAAAATAATTTGTATCATTATTAACAGATATGAATGAAGGAACTTGTGAATTGAGTATTTAGGAGGACAAGAAAATCCTAAGGAACTGTATGCTTGAAGAGTTTGCTTTGCATTGAGTAAGCACAGTGGCGGTTGGTATACCTGTTCAAGGGCCAATTTTATGCAATTGAACTTGAAAAATAAATTTGAAATGAGATATTTTTACCCAATATATACAGCTTGCAAAAATGAAAAAGCTTCTGATTTTTCAGACAGTAATATCTCAGAAAATCTTGTGGTGATTCAACACAGTTTTCCCTTGCAGATGGATTTTGTATCTTGTTTTTAGTCAAAGTGTTCAGTACTATCAAGGCAGGGATGATATCCCAAACAAGGCTTGTAACAGTATTTTAGGAAATCTAATGAGTGCATAGAGGCATTTAAGTAACAAGCGTTGGCACAAAAGGATCAAGGATCTAATGTCAGCACATTAAAGGGTATATGTGCCAGTGCTTGACAGTGGAGTCCAGCTCCACTGTGAGTAATTTGGGGTTTTTTGTTTTTGTTTTGTTTTGATTTGTTTTTTACCAGAAAAGAAATATGATCTCCACTGAGAGGTTTATAGGTCCTACATACCACTTAAAGCAGGAATTACAAAGTTTAAACAGGCAGAAACAAATCATAAAAGTTCATTTAGGGAAAAATTAGAATTCCTCAATCCTCTTTAATGTCCATGTATTAGGTAAGGACTATTTTTCTTTTTCTGCCCTTGCAGAAGTGGAAACTTCTCTCTTTTCTGGATGACAGAAACACTCCTGAACAGGTCAATGCAACAGCTTCTTCCTGCCAAGCAGAGTATTAGGTGTAGCTGGGGGAGTATTCAGGATCCGGTGCATGGCTGGGGCACAGCCCAGACTCTTGAGGGATGACTCTCTCATGGGTCACTTTTTGGCTAGATGCATACCTAGATGTAAGGACCTTTTAGTTGCTAGAGCTCTGTGTCTGTCAGAGGCAGCTATGTGAAGTTCTATGCATGGGCTACACAATGTCTCATGGTCTGCAAACAGGCCTGTGGGCTGCACTTCTGGAACTCCTGCTCTGGAAAGGTTGTTTCTCCCAGATGTTTTATTCCAGAAAACTCATATGTAAGTAATTCCTGTATCTGAGGCCATTTATAAACAAGAGACTGTTTCTGGAAGTCCTTTTTGGTAAATGCTTTCTCTTCCTGTTATCTTGGCCTCTTTCCCTCCTCCTTGATTTGTCACTTGAGAATCCACGTAAAATGAAGATGTAGCACATTCAAAAGAAAGTTCCTGGAGCTGAAATGTTGTAGCTATTCTGTCTCTGTGGACTCTTAAATCAGAGTTGCAGTTTGTGTTACTTGTGCTGAGGAGAGTTAAAAGCCTTAGAAAAAGTTGGTGTTTGCATCTGTGGCATAAAGTACCACCACTTCACAACACAACAAGGGTATGAGCTCTTGAGGGCTGAAAGCACTGTAGATTTTATCTGTGTGAGCAAATACAACATGCACAGCCCCAAGAAAAGGTAACTTGAAGTCTTTAACCTAATGACAGCTATTAGGGCAATTAAACATGAATTTTAACATAATGAAGGCTTCTGGGCTGTGCAAGTCACCAATATCCTGTCTGATTTCACTGCTGAAAGATATCCTAACTTGGAAACTCATATCACTGGTGAGCGGTTCTTTCTTGAAGCACCATTTCACATCCTATGAAATGTAAATCATTAAGCGTTCCACTTGGAAATGGATGCTTTCTCCTAACTTTTATGTACTGTACTTATCAGAATTCTGAGACATTTTTTTCTTCCCTTATACCCATCAACTTGATAGTGCAGCTGGACACACTGTAGAGAAATGGAAAGAAAAACAAATCTGGTTTAGTAGAGTTGCTGTTTGTCATGAGCTCTGATGAAGATGGTTGTGGTACTGAATGCATTTGTTGTTGCTGTATGTAAAATTAAATGTATTCCCTGTCCACTGGACTCCTTTCCCCTGTTATTAAATTGGTTAACAGATAAGCAGCAGTCCCAGATTCTCAGATTCCCATCTACCTCTGAGAATGTTGTGTTTGGTGGTGTTTGGGGGTTTGGTTTTGTTTTTTATGTTGGTTTTTTTTTGGTGCTTTGTCTTTGCACATATGGAAGATTAAAACTGGCATATCCTGGGTACTGGGCAGCCAAATAACTTTAGATACTTTCTGAAGAATGAAGTGTGTTTGTGGGACCATGCCTTGAAGATGGTGCCCAGCTGATGGCAGGTTGGGTTGGGAAGAGCTCATTAGTTGGCATCAGTTGAATTTAAAGGCCAAACCAGAAGCAAAACACATGTGCCGTTTGGAACCATTCAGCATGTTAGTGTTGTACAATCACAGAATCATAGAATAGTTAAGGTTGGAAAGGACCTTAAGATCATCAAGTTCCATCCCCCCTGCCATGAGCAGGGACACCTCACACTAAACCAAGGCTTTGTCCAACCTGGCCTTGAACACCGGCAGGGATGGAGCATTCACAGCTTCCCTGGGCAACCTATTCCAGTGCCTCACCACTCTCACAGTAAAGAATTTCTTCCTTATATCCAATCAAAACTTCCCCTGTTTAAGTTTTAACCCATTACCCCTTGTCCTATTACTACAGTCCCTAATGAACAGTCCCTCCCCAGCATCCCTATAGGCCCCCTTCAGATACTGGAAGGCTGCTATGAGGTCTCCATGCAGTCTTCTCTTCTCCAAGCTGAACAGCCCCAACTTTCTCAGCCTATCTTCATACGGGATGTGCTCCAGTCCCCAGATCATTCTCGTGGCCCTCCTCTGGACTTGTTCCAACAGATCCATGTCCTTTTTATGTTGAGGACACCAGAACTGCACACAATACACCAAGTGAGGTCTCATGAGAGCAGAGTAGAGGGGCAGGATCACCTTCTTCGACCTGCTGGTCATGCTCCTTTTGATGCAGCCCAGGATACAGTTGGCTTTCTGGGCTGTGAGCACACCCTGAAGCTGGCTCGTGTTCATTTTCTCATCGACCAGCGCCTCCAAGTCCTTCTCCGCAGGGCTGCTCTGAATCTCTTCTCTGCCCAGCCTGCAGCTGTGCCTGGGATTGCTCCGACCCAGGTGTAGGACCTTGCACTTGGCATGGTTAAACTTCATGAGGTTGGCATCAGCCCAGCTCACAAGCGTGTCAAGGTCCCTCTGGATGGCATTCCTTCCCTCCAGCGTATCAACTGAACCACACAGCTTGGTGTCATCGGCAAACTTGCTGAGGGCACACTCAATCCCACTGTCCATGTCAGCGACAAAGATGTTGAACAAGACCGGTCCCAACACCGATCCCTGAGGGACACCACTCGTTACTGGTCTCCAGCTGGACATTGAGCCACTGACCACAACTCTTTGCATGCGGCCATCCAGCCAGTTCTTTACCCACCAAGTGGTCCATTAATCAAATTGATGTCTCTCCAATTTAGAGAACAGGATGTCATGAGGGACAGTGTGGAACACTGCATAAGTCCAAGTAGATGACATCAACTGCTCTACCCGTGTCCATCAGTTCTGTAGCCCCATCATAGAAGGCCACCAAATTGGTCAGTCAGGATTTCCCCTTGGTGAAGCCATGCTGGCTGTCACCAAGCACCTTGTTGTTTTTCATGTGCCTTAGCATGCCTTCCAGGAGAATCTGCTCCAAGGTTTTTCCAGGCACAGAGGTGAGACTGACTGGTCTGTAATTCCCCAGGTCATCCATTTTCCCCTTCTTGAAAATGGGGTTCCTGTCCTACAGTGGGCCTAAGGTCTTCATTCTCATAGTCCTTGCATCTGCCTTCCAAGACCTGTGTGTTGTGGTCAGAGCATTTACCAGTGAAGACGGAGGAAAGAAGTCATTAAGAACCTCAGCCTTTTCCAAATCCATTGTAGCCAGTTCTCCCGATAGCTTCCAGGGAGGGCCCACTTTGTTGCTAGTCTGTCTTTTTTTCTCAATGTACCTGTAGAATCCCTTCCTGTTAACTTTCACATCCCTAGCCAAGTTTAATTCTAATAGGACCTTAGCTTTCCTAACCTGGTCCCTAGCTTTCCAGACAACATCCCTGTATTATTCCCAGGCCACCTGTCCTTGCTTCCACCTTTTATAAGCCTCTTTTTTCCCCTCAGAGTTTCCTCAGCAGCTCCTTATCCATCCAAGGAGGTCTCCTGGCCCTCCTGCTGCACTTCCTTCTAGTTGGACACAACACTCCTGAGCTTGTAGCAGGTGGTCCTTGAATATCAGCCAAGAGGCTTGAGCCCGCCTGCCCTCTAGGGCTATATCCCATGGAAACTCACTAAGCAGGTTCCTGAAGAGGCTAAAGTCTTCTCTCTTGAAGTCCAGGGCAATGAGCTTGCTGCACACTCTTCTCACTGTCCTGAGGATCTCAAACTAGACCATCTCATGATTGCTTCAACCAAGGTTGCTCTGGAGCATCACATTTCTAACCAGCCTTTCCCTGCTGGTGAACATGAGGTCAAGCATGGCACCTCTCCTTGTTGCCTCCTCTATTACTTGCAGAAGGAAGTTGTCTTTCCTTTCTTTCTTAATGTTAAGCACAGTTATCTTATTTAATTCAACACAGCTAGCTTATTTAGAACTGGAAATTTGGTATCTCTTCTATATCAGACTTAACATCCACCTCAGAGATATCTCTCTATCAGGGAATAGCTTCTTAGTCAACCTCAGGACTGTATTTCAGCTCCTGTCTGTTTTAGAACTCCTGTATCAGGAGGTCAGTGTAAATAATGAAAATCTGTAGCCTAGAATAATCCAACCTGACACAGACAACCTAAGCCCACATTATAATTAGCATGCTGGTACTTAATTCCTTGCTAAAACACACTGCTTCTCTCACTTGGGAGTGTAAAAGTGCTTATAAATCTAATTAAAATTCTTATTTGAAAAAAAAGATGATCTAGGCTTGGACTCACTTGGGCAGTTAATCACTGAAATATAGAAGGATCTGTTCTTATAGGTAGGAAGAGATTGATAATAGCAGATAGTATGATAACATATTCAGAAAATCAATTTGTGGAATGATTTTATGAGAGTATTTTTGTTTACCTTGGCTAGCCTTAATTTTCTGACTTGAGAAATCAGCACCCTTTCAGTGCTCTTTGCTGAAAGATTGTTGCTGACCCTGCCGCTTTCTCTCAAGCTCGCTCCCCAGCACATGGTTAGCAAAGTTATGTTTGCCTTTTACTCAGCAAAAAATTCAGTGTTGCAGCCTGTCTCTAATTCCCAAACACTTGCAGAAAAGCCAACCAAGTGACAACACACAGAGGTGGAGGGGGGGCAAAAATCCCAGCATGAGAAATGGTCTTGGATGCAAATACTAAGAGGGCAGAAAGCGATAGTCTTCTACAGCTCAGCTTTCTTCTTACCTTTGCATTTTTCCCTTTCCTTTTAAGGCATTTATTTCCTTCTTTTTACTCGGCTCACTGACTTAAAAGGACGCCTTAGAAAGGTCAGTTGATTATAACTGAAGGCAGCCTTAGTTGAAGAGGAGGATTTACAATCAGGAACAGATAAAAAGATATGTAAAATGATGTGAAACTTTTTCGGAAGTGGTTGTAATTTATACTTGAAAGGGTCATAATGACATTGCTTCTCTGCACTTATATCAGGTTTTTCATCTTAAGATCTCAAAGGGTTTTACGGAGTGACTTTAGTAGTAGTATAATCTCCTCCTTCGCCTTTAACATGTTGCAATACCAGAGTAGGACAAAAGTTGGGGGAGGGCATTAACAGAATCAACAATATTCTCTGTGATTTAGTCTGGCATGCTGTGTTGTATAAATGACATGCTCTCTGCTAGACCTCATCAGACTAGCTATAGCACACAGAAGATCATAGGTGCTGCCACAACCCTCATCTGGTAGAAAACATTATGCAGGACAAGGTGTAAAAATCTTCTATCACAATCTGCAGATGCATGATGACGTTGTGGGGTCATCATGTCTGAACTCACATAGCTAAAACATAAATGGCTAGCTGGGATCATAATGTTGATTAGTTGTCTAGACCTCCCTGTACTTTCAAGGAATGGAACAGTCAATTCTACCACACAGTTTCTGATCTGCTTTAGATGTTCCTGTTAGCACCATTAACTAAAAAGGTCAGGTAGATGTTTAAAGTCAGAAGAAATTATCTCCCTGCCCCCTGCCAAACGCAAGTACTTTGTGATGTTAAGGCTGTGCTGAGAAAGGAACTTTTGATTTGGATCTTTTGATTCTCAGGTGAAGACTCTTAAAAAAAGAGACTACTAAAGTATTCTGATTTTAATGAAAGTTTCCTGAACTGCTGTGTTTACTGCTTGACTGCAGGTGGTCTTTATACACTGGGCATGCTGTGAGTTGTCTTAAACAGATAGATCCTACAGAGACTAAAGTGAAGAAATAATGTCTTTATGTCTCATGTTTGGACTACAGGAGCTAACTATTTAGGTCTGTGAAAAGTCATGATGCTGAGTGTGTAAACATATTTTATCAAAGCATCTTCAGGACTACACAGTTAAGTGGCTTTTTTGGTTGCTTTGTGGACACAGAATCACCTACAGCGCTGTTCTGTGTGTCACACACAGAGTGGTGTTTTGGGTAACTTGTCCTATATGGTACCAAAAGACTTTCCAGGAAATGAGGATGACAGCCTTAGCATACGGAAAATGAAAGGGCCGTGTTGAGCATACTTCATAAGCATAAGCAAGCATGGAACTGATCTGGGTGGAGTTGACAAAATACTTGGAATTGACAAAATATCAAGAGAAAATAGATGGGAAATAATCCAGTCTGCCTTCTTCCACTTAGTGACACCTAATGTTGCCTCTGCTGGGATCCTCCAGTAGCTTTGAGGCAGCTGAAGACCTTATATAGAGCAGGTATGCCCTAGAAACGCCTCCTTGCTTTCTTTGTAGATCAGAGCTTTATGATCTTTATAGATGATAAGGAGTCTGCAGAACAAAAATCTAAACTCAAGTTTAGTATTCAAGCGTATTCAAGTAGGCTAAAGGCATCTTGTTTAAAACCTACTGTATTTACAAGCTGCTGTCCTTTCAGTAACTCTTTCTGCATTGTATTATGTAGTTTTCTTGTTCAGACATCAGCCTCACAGCCTTCTAAACAAGATCCTAAAACTTGAATTCTTGCATGCATTTGCAGAAGCAGCAGGTACCAAGAAAGTAGCTGTTACATTGCTGCCACCACTTTCAGTGACACAGCAGGAACGGTCTTTAAAAGTAAAGCTAGACTTAAAAGTGTTCCACATTCTAGGGGGAATATTCCTTATTACAAAATAAAACTTCTTTCTTATAAGACTTAAGGCAAATAAATAACTCCTTGCCAAGGTAATGTCTGCTCTTGGTTACTGGCCTCACTAGACCTTTCAGGAAAAACTTGGTTTAGGCAGAGGTGGAGTTGGGATGTTTTAAGAGAGTATTTTGTAGGAAATGACTAAGCTGCACCATACTCATTTCCAATCTTGGCAATTTAAAATCTTTTCCTCAGGTGAGGGAGTCAACAGCTCTCTAGGTTTCCCCTCCCTTTTGTCTACTTGAAAAAAGTTCTTTGACATGTTATTTTAACATCTGCAGAGAGAACTAAATATCTACCCACCATCTGCTGGGGGAATAAAAAAACTGATTCATATCATGGCAAGATGCTCCTTCCACCAGTAAAACCTGTAAAATTTGCCTCAAATTCAGACACTGTTTAGAAGATTGAAATATTTGTGTTTCGTTTGTGTTCTCCATTTTCAGTTTTCACATACTTCTCCACAGCTTAGCCCTTTTGCCTGAAGAAATATTTAAATTATCCAACTCTTTTTTTGGGAATGATCTCAGATTAGGAGGCATCCAGAAGAGGTTTCTTATGGAATTCAGGCAGCATTTACAGCCTGATTAATGCAGAAGTGGCTTACCCCTTCTGAGTCTTTCTGTAATGGTATTACAGTAGCACCTAGGGATCATAGCTCTGTCGGGTTGGTATTATACATATACTGCCCCTTTCCTAATGAGTAGGTGCTCAAATTAGAGAGCTGAAATTTTATCTTTCTTCCTGTTCAGGTTTTGTTGTATCCCTCACTGTCTTGTTCTGAGAGTGGAAGCAGGCTGTCTTGGTCTGTACTTCCTGACCCTTTTTTATGTGGCGTGAAAGTAGAAGATTTTTCGTAGTAATAACATAATCACACTAATACTCTCTGAGTTTTTCATAGCTTCAATAACTCCATGCATTAAAAAGAAAGCAAGGAGGAGGGCTAAAGCTCAGCACAGAGCTGGTGGTCTGGGAGGTTGGTGAATCCTGGTGATTGAGGTAGAGCTTTGGGGAAGGTCACATGGCTCTAACCTGGGATATGCTAAAAGCAATCAGTTCATTGAATAACAAACTCAGTCAAGGAAGCAAGTGAATATATATTAGAAAGTTTATCAACTGAATGCCATTTATTTTCTGTGTCCTTCTGAATTGCGTACTTTGTGAAATCCTGCTTTGATTTTGCAGGACTATTTGTTATGCAACCCTCTGGTTTCTTCCAGTGACTGCTAGTGATTTCATCTTATGCTGTATGAATTTTTAGTAATATACTGGGAATTTTCTTTTTTTTTTCTGTTCTTTAGTTCAGACTGAACAACTCGGAGTGTAGGCTTCCCTAGAGCTTCAGCCATATTATTCTCTTGTTTTTGCTGTTCCATCTCAGCCATAAATTGCATTTTCAGTCGTTTGCTAGCAGTGGGATGAGCTGTTCTTGTCCCTCTTCTTCCCTTCTTCCCACCAGAAGTCTGGTTTCTCTTGTTTGATTTAATATCTTTTCCACTGGTGAGAGTTTATCAGTTTCTTAAGCATTCTGTTATATTTTATTTGCCTTATTGTCTGTCTCACTATTTAATAAGTCTGGCGCAGTGCCTTCCCAATGGCATTCCTATGCCTCCTCTGTGTACAAGGTTTTCAGCAGTTAGTGTGTGTTTTCTTGTTGGTTTCAGTTTGTTTGGGCTGATGGGTTCTTCCCTGCTGTTTGACTGGCACATTGCAGTGATGGCTCTGTCACTTTTCTCCAGCCTGATTATGCGTTTGGTTGTCATATCCTTCCAGAGCTCCAACTATTTTCTAAATGTTAGTCGTGAAGATTTTCCAGTCTCCCCATTAGCTTTCTCACAGGGATGCAAAGTGATTTTTCCCAAGGGCATACTGAATTTTAGGCACTCTAGGCACATACGCACACACACATTTATTATAAAAGCCCTGTGATGTCAAAAACAAATCAATTGGTTATGACAGGGTGACTTCAGGAGTCTCACTGCTCTGCTGCCACAGCTGACCAAGAAATGGGCACTGAGACAGACTGATAACTATCTTATGTGTGCCTGAGATGGGCTTAAATGCTGCTTTTTTTGAAGTGGCACACAGAATGTGAGCCTCCTTAACATTATCGTGACAGCTGTTCCTAAACAAAAGTGACTGTGTACAGAAACACGGTATTATAGACCCACCTGAACACTGACTAATCGTATCCCCCACACCAAGAAGGAGGAACCAGGTTCTATGTAGCAAAACCAGAAATGATAAGCAAGAAAACAAAACTTCCCCAGCACCAAAATGTAAATTCCTGTTCGTGAAGCATTTGCATGCCTGCTTTTCCCACCAGCATGCTGTAGGGAGCAAGGTTTGGGAAGGTGAATGACAGGCAGAAATGATTATATGTTCTCCTTTGAAATCCATAGCAGAACCATATATCTTGAAATGCACAGTATATGAGTGTGATTTGTTTGGACCTGTGGCTCAGATTTCCTGGAGTGAATCTTGCATTATGATCATCCAGGTTCTGCCACACATCATCACGCTCAAATCCTTACTTTGTGAATATGGAAAACAACAGAGTAAGTCACATGGAGAAGTGATGCTATTTGTCTGAAGTGGAGCCCTCTGTAGCCCGGGCAAGTCACTAACCTCCTGCCAAGCTGGTGCAAGTCACATCTTGAGAGATGGATGTGCTGTTTGTGCAGTGAGTGTACTTACAAGTTGAGCTTTGCATGGTAGGTCAAAGCAAGGTGCTGTATGTGGAGGACAGGAAGCATCTGTAAAGGTATCTTTTCTGAGCTTTTTGATTAACAAGTGAATTGAATGCACTCATTTGATCAGTTTATTTCCTGGGCTGATATTTCTTCTTATTCTTATAACCCTTTGCACTTCTTGCTCTTCATTCCAGTGCCTAAACATTTCACTTTCATTTTCCACATAAAACTCCTAGGAGGTAAGGTTGTAGCTGCAACTGAGAAGCCTGGAGCTGGACCCAGCACTGCAGCTATCTTACCAATGTTTTCTGGGAGGGAAGGATCACATCCTTCAATCTCTTCACAGTAGTGCTCCTGATTCAGCCCAAGGTACTATTAACCTTCACTGGGCAATTACATTGTTCTGTTTTTAAGGAAAGTTTTAGTACATCCTATTTTAGCTCCTAAAATGCAAATGTTTTGTGATCTTAACTAAGAGAAGAGAGCAGCTTTTGACAAAAATATTTTTCTCAAAGATTTGGTCAGTGCATTTAAAGGAGTATTCTTAAAAACAGTAAAACTTTTAGGGAAGCCTGGCAGAACTACTTCAGCTTTGTTTCTTAATTTTCCACTTCTGGATTTGCTGATGCTTTAATTTTGATAGTTCTGGATACTTCACAGTGTCTTCATTTCACTAGAAAAGGGATAGGAAAAATGTTTTTCAGGCATCTGTTTAAAATAATATAAATGCTTTTTTCCCTCTTGTTGGGCAGCTAGAAATGTTAATATAGCTGCAGATTGCCAATGCCACTCCCTCTAGAGAACCTCTGTAATAGGTTTTTATTTCTTCCTTGCCTTAGCCTATTTGGATTTCAGTTTTTCCATTGCATAGCTTTGTTTCTACAGTAATAGCAGTTAGCTTATTAGTGGAATTGTCTTTTTTTTTTTTTTTTGTGGCTGCAAAGAAGACAATAGAACAAGGAGTTTCACTGCCAGCAACTTCCTCAATAATAGCTAGAAGCAATATGATTTTCTAGGTCATATAGGGTGGTAAACAGAGGTCTTCAAGAAGACATCTAGATTGCATTGCTGTGGGGTATGAAAGATAGATTCAAACAGGTAGGAAATGGAAGACAGGGGATTCCTACCAGATCAAGTATCTCTAAGAATGGACTTTGCCAGCCTGGGAAATCCATGGCTGCTTTATTCCAGTGTTAAATCTTTGTGTTGTCAGGGGGAAATATACCTATATATCAATGACGTAAACCTCAGTGATGTGCTTCTGAAGACTGGATCATGCACAAGGTTTCTTTTTAACCAAACTTCAAGGTGAATGGCAGACATGAATCTCCTATGCCTGAACTGTAAATTGAGCATATAAGTGAAAATGACCAAATTGAAGGTGAAAGGAGTCTTTGCAACACAATGCACTTCTGCTTTCCAATAGTGATCCAAACAAGGATTAGCACTGAATGTGAGGGCAGAAAAAAAAACCAAACACTTGGAAGTAAAATTTGGAATAAAAACAGTTCCTTAGAGATAATGGAAAATCTCTATTGAAGGAAGGCACTGATGATCAGAAAGGGAGAATAAAAAGAGGGACATGACAAGACATAAACGAAGGTTTCCAGGTGCCATGGTGGGGTGGCACAGGCAGCAACTATGCAAAGTGTTCCCAGACAGAAAGAGTTTCACTTGTTTTTTGAGTGGAAATTTTGAGATGACTGTTAGGTAGAGGCTACTCATCTGTGCATCCTTGGAGCAGCATGAGCTGCCATGGACTTAACCTCTACTGAACATCATAAGCTAAAGCATTAAAAGCAGAACACCTGCATCCTGTTCTCACCTCTGCCTCTAAGTTGCTTCTTAAGTTTGGTTAACTGACACAATTACAATTTCAAAGCTTGGCTTGCTTTTCTATGTTGTATAAGATAGACCCTTTACAAAGCTTGCTTCACTAAAGGTTGTACGTGCAAAGGGATATTATTACATAGTGTGCAGTGGGTAGAAATAATGTGGCTTAAAGTAATTGATTTGTATCTAAAGGATTCATGTGGGAGCTATTTTCAGTACTAATGTTAAGTAGGAACTTCAAAATATATGGACTGATCTTTTTCTATAATTCTTTCATTTGATTCTACTATTGTCAGAATCTTGACAGGCTATCAGTACTCTGTCCAGATTTCTATGAAAAATAACTGTGACATACAAGCATGGAAAGCCTGCTGGGAGGTGGAGGGCAGAGGCAACAAATCTTAAGTCTTTAAAATGTATGCATTGAATAATGCATTCCTATTGCATTGGGATTTCCACCCTTGTTTTAAAATTTCACTTGGTGATAAAAATTGCACCTAGCTGTAATACATTTAATACAATTTTAATAATAAAAAATTGTTATAAAGGTATATGGAATAAAATAGCAGAGGGTTGTAGGATGATATTAACACATTATGTCTTTCATATTGTTTGTTGGAATTGCCACTTGTAATCATAACCATACATTTCCAAAGCCCTACTTGGTTTGAAATAATTTACTGTTGCAAAATCAGTCATGAAAGTTCCTTGATCTCAAAGTTTGTCAGTTTAGAGAATGGAAAAAAATGCCTAGCAAACATAACTGTGCTTAAATGTTTTAGAATATAATAAATAAACTCTTAAATTTACAAGGGCAGATTCAAGAATATGTAAGGTCTATTTGTATAGCTATGACTGGATGCTTTGCACAGAGCAGGTTTGAAACATAGCTTTCTGAGAGTGAATTTCAGTGATTTATTCAAATTGGTTCTCATTCAGTAAAAGTGGTGAAAATTTTTATGTATTCAAATCTGGGCACTGTAAAGAGAATTTTCATGCTCTGACATTTGTAGTAGTCACAGTGCATGACTGCCATATTAAAAAAGAAGCTTACTTTGTATAACAAGGACTTCACAATTTAATCTGCATAGATTTTAAAGACTCATTTTGAATCTTTTATTAAGGAAAAATAAATAAAAGATTATTTTTCTTTAATAAAAGTCAGCCAGTAGTCATGGGTATCTTCACTGCATGCTCTCTTTTAGAAAAAGTATGCCCACACGGTACATAACCAAGACCAAAACGTAAGCTGACTCAAGGCTCACAATCTGACTACTGCTGAGCATGAAGATTTGTATTTCTTCACAGGTGGAAGATTCTAATTTCTCAAACTTAATTTCCCACTAAGTTTCAATTTTGACAGGATTAGTTTTGAGGATGCAGTTGTCTGGACACTTTTCAAAGGAAAAAGAATTAACTGCACTCAGAAGCACAAGTGTCTCATCAGTTTCTAGAATTTCCTGTTGAAGAACTACAAGAAGGTAAATTTGAGACATATGAGGACATAAATTTGAAGGGTGATAGTTATTGACAGCACTAGTCCTATCTGATCACACTGACTGTTCTTCCTATAAATGCTCTTGGGTTTAATCTCCACTGGCAGCCCAGCATGTGGAGTTTTTAGATGTGAATCTATTTGTCCAATGGTATCAGAGGAATAGCTCCTTTATTGCTAAATAGACTTGGGAAAAAATGAAAATGAGCATGTTCTAGCATAATGAATTCTTCTGGCTTCAGCTTCTAATCAAGACTTGGATTTGGGCGGTGTTTGCAAGTTGGTTGCATTCACACTTGCATTCATGTTGCTAGGGATAGGTAATCTTAATATGGCTTCCAACCCCTAATTTCTCTCTTGTGTTTGCCCCCTCACTGTTTTGTGGAAACTCATTAATTTACTTCCTTTCAGTTCTTAACTGTATAAGGAGCTTTATGAAGATCTAAGCTCTGGAGCACTTAGATTTTAGAACTTGTGCCATCCCTGTTTTTGACTAATCTTTTTAATACTCTTGCCTTCATTACGGCATCTGCTCTCAAGGCTTGGAAGGAGACAGTGCTTGGCACTGCATTTCAAATGCACAGAGTAAAAAGAAACTGAATAAATGATCTGTCATAGCTTGGATACTCTTATACTGGGGGGCGGGGGGTGGGGGAGGAGCACAGGGGAAAAAGGCTGTTCCATTGCATTTACCCGTAACAGGGTTTGACAATGCACACAGGGAAAGGACAGCTTAAAACTTGTATGCTTTAGTTATCTTTCTTCAGCCTCCTCATTTATCATTCCACTTAATTTTTTAAATATTTCATTGCATCGCAATAATATGTTTAAAATTCAGCTTGGCATGAAATGCATAAACTGTATTATTAATATCCCATTATTTTATGGTTATACAACAGCAGATTTGAATTGTCACTTTAAATCAGAGATAAGTCAAAGCAAAGATCTTAATAGGCTGCTTAGATCTGTATCTTCACTGAATGAAACAGTAATTTGGCAGTCTCTTCTGCTAAATGTAGTGAGATAGCTAGTTAGTGTGATATGCCCAGGCAAATATATTGTGTTGCAATGATGGAGACAATTCCCTGTGGCAATTACACTGGCAGTTGAGCTGATTCTTCTTGATACACTGATTCAGCGTGTTCTTAATGCTGAGGAGGGAAAATGTGTTTTAGAGGCTTCTAATATGAATTCTAGGAATTGGGCTGAATATCACTTGTCACCCAAGACAGTCTTTCCATGTTCTTATGATATTTATTCTTCTAGTCCATTAAAGTGCCTTTACCATGGAAAGTATCTAGCTAAAATTATATATAAATTGTATGGTATTGGTGAAAATGCTTAGTATTCACAAAAAGCTCCATATATTTAATAGGGAATAGTCCCCATACTTTATAAAGACACCTAAGTTCCATTATTTAGCACTGGTGTTTTTGACAACCAAATATTTTTCCAGATGTCTCACCATCAGCCCTTCTGTACCTCCAGAAAACAGCTACAATACATGTGTTGAGAAAGTGAGCAAACTGTAACACATGGGGTACTTTGAGCTCTCACGGGAACCACATACAAGAGGAATGTGTCTGTCTCATAATACAGAATCACTCTCTATCTCCAGGACTTTGGAGACTAAGGGACTGCAATATCTTGTACATGACCTTGCTTTTAATTTCAGGTGTTTGATTTAGATCACTATTTTGTTAATGTCTTCCAAAGAGAAAAAGTGCTGTTTATTAAAAAAAATAAAATCCATGTTATAAATAATGCGATGGTGTTATTAATGCCGTTAGGGAATATAAACACTTTTTTCAGGTCAGGTAGAATTGCTTACAACAGTAATTCTTCAGACACTACTAAATAAATCAAAATAAATAGAAAGTACCACTGCTGGTCTTCTATTTTCTGCTCAAAAGAGGATGTTTATAGTATGACATTAGCACTTATCCACCTCCTTTAGTTGCTGTCCATGTATGTCAGAAAAATCCAGCCTTCTAGACAGTGAAAGATAAAGATGGAAGGTGAAAAAGAAAGTTCTCTGTGCAAATAAAAGCCTTTTTTTTCCTGACTTATGTATTTTTCATTTACTTAGAGAAATATTTGTGTACTGTGTATGTTCCTGTATTTCAGTTGCTGTTTAAAATGTATTCAATACACATTTTTATTTTAGAAGTACAGTTCTTCCAACAGTATTGGAAAAAAAGCAAATCCCTTAGGAGTAGGCATTACAGAAGACTTGTGACCCTCCTGGGAGTAAAGCAGGAGTTAATACTTCAAATTAGAACTTGAACTTTAGTGAAACCAAAGGCTGTATTTCAAGAATTATAATATTGGAGAGAGGATGATGAATCCATGCTTATAAGTGTTCATATGTGACATGAGGAAAGATCTTACAGATACATACACAAAAAAGAATGGTTTAATGTTGTGTTTCTCTTGTTTCTTTTACTACTTGTGCTTTCACCAAACACTATCTCAGATCTCCCAAACACGATAATCATTTAAGTCTCGCTGTCAAATTAGGAGAACAGCAAGGCAGGGAATAAGTATCATTAAAGTGCTGCCTGTTAAAAGAAGCAATGTAAGCAGCCAGATGGTTGTACTCTAGTCTTAAGCAGTTGTCTTTGGAATTACAGACTTTTTGCTTGTAATATAAGTGCATGCTTTCAACCTCTTCAGATGGTAAAAATATTCAGTTCTACTGGTATACTGTGAAACACACTCAGCAATTGCATTTCTAAATTTTTCTGCATGAAGTACATTAGTGTTACTATTTTAACTGCCTTTGAAAGTGTCCTTAGGAGTCTCTTCTCGAGCAAAAGCCACTTTTTATCAGTGTGTCTGTGGGACACCATTTCATGATTCGTTTTGTACAAAAGGGACAACTCTGTGCCTTGCTTCATGGTACAATCATCCATAAAGCCACCACTCGGCTTTTTCAAGGAAACCTGCACGCTTTCACCCCTGGTGAAGTTCAGATGCATATCCTCATTTCACTCTTGAGGACTTCCCTGTTCTCTGCTGGCAAGCTACTCCAGAAAGCAACATCAAAAAAGAAAGGTACAAAAGGACAAAGGATGAACCCCTGTTCATGCATTCATTGCATTCATTTACCTTCAGTTTAAATACAGGATCTTATCCATCTCTGTAGATGTTATGTCTGTTTCCTTCTACAGACTTAATTACAGGAGAATTTATGTTCAGCTGTTTTGCTGCCTGAAAGCACTCCTGAAATATTCTTGGGTTTTTTGTGAAAGTTTCTGTCTCAATTTCAGCTGGCAAAGCAAGTGGTTTTTAATTTGGGGATTTCCTAAGATTTTGCCCAGGCTATCCACATATCTATGAAATACCAATGGTTTTGCAGTTCTGTGGCCCTATGGGACAGAGGGAGGTACAGCTACAGACATTAGAGAGTTCACAAAGCGAATCTTAATCTTGTTAGAGCTTTCTGGTGGATGATCTCCCTGCTTACTCCTAAGTACTGGTTCATCCGATGCTAAATGTGATCCTCATTTTCTAAAGGAAAGGCCTGTGAATGTACTACAGATGAGCCAGGGCTATATGGAGCCACATGATACCTAAGTTACTTTTCTGCAAGAGACTGTGATTGAAGCTGCATTTCTCTTTAACGTAGGGGTGGACCTGAGAAATGACACTTCCCTGTTGTAGAGATCTTTTTCATCATGCAGGCATTTAATTAACAGTGTTTCCATAACTGTAAAAATGAGTGAAATCTGGTTTTCTGTGGTTTGGGGGGGTTTTTAATTTGATTTTGTCATCTAAGGAGTATAAACTCCCCTTGGAGCTTTCCCTTAGTGGGAGCAGGTATGAGGAGTTTCTTTCTCATATGGGAATTTTAAGGGTTTCTCTATTTTTCATGAAGTTGGTAGGACCCATACTATCTTTCTGGTACTGATCTTTCAAATTCATTTCAGTCAGCAGGCTCAGCATTTATTGAGGGTGACAAATATGCAGGTTGGCACAAACAAGAAGCACTATCATAGTGGAAAAATCTAACAAGAAAGCTTGTGCAAACAGAACCTTTTTAAAGTTTTTTTTTAAGTTTCTTAATGCTAAAGATTTGGATGGGGAGAGGAGAAAAGCTGATAGCCCACTGACAAGTTGAAAATGTCACGCAGCACAATATGCTAGAGTCAGCATACTTGCTGACTTGCATGCTTGTAGAGAATGTCTGATGTGTTCCTTTCCTGGGAAACAGCATTTTAAAAAGTCACTATTTTGCTTCTGGTGTTACCCTGGCCATTAAGCAAGCTCATTTAATTTATTTATGCCTTATTTATAGTGTGTTTGAAGATAAGTTAATGGCCTATTGAATGCTTTGCATTTTAGCTGAGCACATAAATCTTTCCTAATGTTGGGGTATTCTAAGTATTTGAACTTTTTTTTATAGGACCTGAAGTAAACTCCAACTTTGGGGTTTTTTCAGTTGTTTTTTGAACATTAGGTTATGTATTTTAAGTGTTTAGGTATTTTTGCCTAATGAAGTTCTTAGGTATGTTTTTGGGATGTTGTATTCTTCATCTTACAAATGTAACAGTAATTAATAATAATCCAATAATTACGATGACCCTCAACTTTTGGTGAACTTCAGCTATAAGAAATATGAATAAATGTATGTTAACTGGAAAGGAGTTTTTTTAAGTCTGACTGTATATAATTTGTCAATGTAGTAGAAAATCAAATTTAATCTCTATATAATAAATTGAGCTGACATTCCACAAAAAGTTGCCATAGTAGTGACTTAGGCACTGACTCATTACAAAAGTGACTCAGTGACTGTTGCCAGTTTTCATTTGCAAAGACACCTCAGAACCTGCTCTTTTACTTGGAATCACCACTGGTTTGGCCTGGCTATTGAGTACATTTCAGTCTTGTTTCCTTCTCCATTCTCAGCATAAAGTTTCTTCTGCTTTTATGCATAAGGGGAACAGCTTATATGCAGAGTTAGCTTAGTCGGTTTTTTTATTATTATTGTTATCTTTTTTCTGTTCTCCCCCAAAACATCCTTTAAAATGCAGAGCTGGATGACTGGTGGCTCCAGGGCTGTCGCTACATTGCAGCCTTCCCTTCAGATCTACAATGCCAGAAACTCACTGCTATTTCAGCTAGTGTCATACAGGGGCAAACATGAATTAAAGTACAGAGATATCTCCATTATATTGTGCATACAAACTATAAAAGGCCGTTCTACAAATCTGGTTTTGCCATATGTATATTAGCTAAAAGTTTGCCCTGGGGCTCAGCTACAGAACTAGAAATGGCTTTTCCTCACTGGTTTTTTATTATATGCTATTTTTTTCTGCAGAAGAGTTCTTTAAGGCCAGTATTTTCAAAAACCTGATTTATTTGCCTATTATTTGGCTGTCCATCATAGGCCAGCAGTGCTCTCTAGCTCTGAAATATCAGTCCCAATTAAATGCAAATTGAAACACCAAAAATGTTAGCGACAGTTGAAATATAGGCTTTTAACTTTCTGGGGCTCAAGAGTTCAGACTCCTAATATTTTAACATGAGTCAGAAGGCTTCTGTGTGTCAAGTGGATAGGAGACTTCAATTCTGTAGTAGGTTTGGAAATGCCGGTGACTGCCAGCTTGCAGGGATGCATCAAAGTCTTTTGGGAAGTTGCCTCAGTTTTCACAAAGTTTATGTCCTTCAGGCATTGTGGTTTTTAGTCATGAGAGTCCCAGATAATCTTAAGTGACATTTTAGTAAAAACCGTGTCAGAGGATAGAAGTCTGAAAAGAGCTTCCAAAACAGGAAGCAAATGTAATTGTGCAAAATTCGCCAACTTGTGCTGTTTTTTTTATCTGGTTGGGAATTGGGGAGATATTGTGTGATGTTTTTGGTGAGCAATACTAAATTGGCATGACATGTCATTGCACAACTGAACTTTAAATAGCTATGGTGAATAACATGGTCAATTTCAACTTCTCTTTATGATACTCAGATTTCTCAGGGTGGTGTATAATTTTCTTAAATACACTTGTTGTTCATAGGTACTATTTCATTCCAAGTGCTATTATTTATTCTACAGACTGAATAATAAAAAAATTAAAAATCGTATTTGGAATTCTAGCCACATTCCTCAGGCATCAGACTGAGTACGTTATTTTCACTCTCTGAATGAATGAACATAGCTTTTTATTACTTTTTTTCCTCTTCCACTTGCAGAGTCCTCACAAATGAAATCCACACTCACATTCACCTTCTGATGTGCAACTTTACTGGCCTCAAGGCCTCTGGTAAGGAATTCTGGGAATGATGTCACCCTGTGATGAATTGTCCCCTACACCATGTAAAGTAATACCAGGCAGGTGGTGAGATTTATTGGTTATAAAGCTTTCATTAGCAAAGTAAACTTCATTTCTGCAAGGTGCTTCAATGCCTTGTGTGGGTGGCTCATTGTTTTCTCCTGCGTGGGACTTCAGAAATGTTACCCACCTGCAATGTGAAGCACTGTCATGTGCCAAATCCACTGTGCTATATAATACACTGTTATATACATATATGATTAACTCCAGTTTCTTGCAAAAATACTTACCTTTTCCAGTTGTATTAATATGCTCTTTTATATCTCTCCTTCTGCAGGATTGAAACACTTTACTGCCAAATGCTTCTTGTCTTTGATAACACTACTGAAATCTACTGAAGGAGGTTTTATGTTTTTGCAGTGGTTATATGCACATTTTAAATGAAATCAAGGCAACCTCCAAAGAAGATACCAGAAAAAAACCCTTCTCAGTCTTCTTCTCCCCCCTCCCCCCCCCCCCGCCAGCCTTTGTAATAGAATAAGTTTGTCTTTACATGGCTGCATCTTTAGCAGCACTCCTGAAATGATTTTTGGAAACAACATTCTCTGTAAATACTGCATTTGTCATCACAAGCCCTTGCCTCTGAGAAAGCTCACACAAAAAGCAGAGACTCATTGAAATCCTAAGGGGAGAAAATTCAAAAGGGGTTGGGTACAATCATTGTCTCCATTGTGCAATCACTGCTAATAAGAATTCAAGTTAAAATTCAAATGAATGCTTGCAGAAATGTTCACCCATCTCACACATTTTATATAAATATGAGATACATGTTATTTATATACACGATGTAAATAGCATTGGTTTCTTGGCTCTTTTAAAATGGCTCAAAGAAATGGAGTAATCGCTTCAGCTGATGAGGCTTTGCAACATGTAATTTACTATGGATCCCATCACTTTTGAATGTGTTGAGATTATGTTTGATGTATTATTGAAAATGTAACTCCTTCATCTGAATTTCTTCTCAACTCTCAAACAATGAGAACAGTCGCAACAAAGAGAGTAGGAAAAAGAGAGGGAATGAATGTCTTACAAAATAGACAGAATAGCTATCTAATAAACATGCTGGTAAAGAAGTATTTGGATAGGCTGAAGTTGTCCTTTCTTTGTTATACTTTTGTCTCTGTGTATTTTTGTCTCTCTTGCCTTTTGTCTTCTGCTGTACCTTCCTAGAGGTTTACAGGTATTTTTATACGTATATTACTGTTGAACTACTCAAGGGATTCATCTGCATGGAGAGTTATAACAGCCTTTTTTTTACCCCCCCCTCAGCCGTGGAGCATCCACAGTATGGATATCCTCAAGATTCTCTTTACCACCTCAGTGAATGCTGGGGAAGGGAGAGGTGAGTCTCTGCTGCTTTTTTACTCCAGGCTATTCAGAAGGGAAGCCTTTCTTGGGTCACTTCATGTGATCTCCACATGGGTCAGTTTTGTTTCACTGAAAGTGTGTGTTAACCCAACCATGATGAATACTCCCTTTATTACCTCTTACCACCTTGCTGAACTGGGTCAGCAATATTAAGTTACCCTTTCGCTAACAACATTAGGGCAGTTGTAAGAGCTGAGCTGGGATTTATATCACTAAACAAGATACGGTTTGTCTCATCATCTCTATGTTAGGATTGACTGGGGAATTCCTTTCAGGATGTAAAGATGGGCACTTCTTAGCCCACTGCAGTTGGTGTCACAGCTGGCAAAAACATCCCTGAGCTCAGGAGCAACATGATTTCACTCAGCAGAGTGAAAGTTACTTGCAGTTATCTTATGCTTATTTCTTTCTATCTGCCTGTTTGTCACTATTACCCCTAACAGGTATGAAGTTCCATCTTTTCCTCTGTGCTATAACATAATAAATAATTGTGAAAAGCTAGCAGATTTTATGTTATTGAACTAATTTATTGCATTATGCTGTCATGAGCAACGGCATCAGCAAAACCTTTAAAGTAATATTTGAAAAGAGCACAAATGAAGGTTCAGGAATCGCTTCCTAATAGTGCACTTGAAAAAGAGTGATTTTCCAACCAACATCTTCTCCCTGACAGACCATTAACGGCCTAGCAATCTGTGGCAGGAGTACAGCTCTGAGAATTATTATAGCTGCTCTTTTTTCTTTTTATTTTAAGTTTGCCCAAGGAACAAAACCAAGAATGTTAAGGGAAAACCCCAAAGAGAATGGATATTTATTTTTCTTTCCCACAAAACTAAACAAAACCCCAAAGCATATGTTGATTTTAGACTGAGTGGGATGTTTTCCTTTCAATACACAATTAAATACCACATTTAATTTTCAGTTGTACTTAGCTGTTTTTAAATAGGTAAGATGTTAAAGCAAAACATGTTAAGAAATTAGTACAGCATTAAAATGCTCATCAAATGTGTTTGTTGCTAGCCCCAAGGAGGGTGATAAATTCCACCCAAAGTCCCAAGTGCTGTTTCTTGACATTGCATTTTTCCACAAATGTAATCTAGTCTTAATGGACAGAGGCAAAATTCTTGTCTTTAGTATTCTGCATAGGCTCAGACAAAACATTTTCTCTGCAAAGTGCATTCCTATTAGTTACCTTACTCTGTTTCCCTTCTTGACCTCTGTTTTGTTTCACTCTTCTACAGCAGGCTGTCTGGAAAACCACGGTGTGTATTTGTACTTCATAGACTCTAATTAACTTAAGCCATAGTAAAGTAAATGGCTGCGATTAGATATTCCAAGTCTCTACCATACTGGGTTTTTTTCTTGCATAAAATGTTGTTATTATTTTATACCATACAATATATTAGCATCCATTCAAAGTTATAATTAGCTTTAAAAAAAGAGACTTTGGGAGAAAAATAAAAAGAAACTAAGAATCAGTGCACTAACTTACAACCAGATATCTTACTTATTTCTTCCCTTTTCTTTCCTAGCATAAATGCAACCATACTGTACTTCATTAGGGACTGTAGTGGTAGGACAAGGGGTAATGGGTTAAAACTTAAACAGGGGAAGTTTAGATTGGCTATAAGGAGGAAATTCTTTCCTGTTAGGGTAGTGAGGCACTTGGAATAGGTTGTCCAGGGAGGTTGTGAATGCTTCATCCCTGGCAGTGTTCAAGGCTAGGTTGGACAAGGCCTTGGGTAATATGGTTTAGAGCGAGGTGTCCCTGCCCATGGCAGGGGGGTTGGAACTAGATGATCTTGAGGTCCTTTCCAACCTAACTGTTCTATGATTCTATGATTCTATGTATTCAAGAAGGACTTTGAGATCTTCTTGTTAAGACACTCTTGTCTGAGCTTTTACATTTAGTCCATTTGCCTGTTGTAATTTAACCTCAGCTGGCAACTAAACCCACACACCCAGTGGAATGGGGAACTGAAAGAGTAAACTTGAGAAAACTCACAGTTTGAGATAAAGACAGTTTAACAGGTAAAGCAAAGGCTATGCACACAAGCCAAAACAAGGAATTCGTTCCCTGCTTCCCATTGGCAGGCAGGTGTTTAGCCATCTCCAGGAGAGCAGGGCTAACAGTTACTTGAGAAGACAAGTACAGTGTCTGTTCCCTGTCCTTTTTTCTCCAGCTTTATATACTGAGCATCACACCACATGGTCTGGGATATCCCTTGGGTCAGTCGGGTCAGCTGTCCTGGCTGTGTCCCCCCCCAACTTCTTGTGCATCCTCAGCGTGCTCCCTGGTGGGATGGTGTGAGAAGCAGAAAAGCCTTGACTCTGTGCAAGCACTGCTCATCAGTAACTAAAGCATCCCTGCGTTAACAATACTGCTTCAGCACAGATCAAAAACACAGCCCCATACTAGCTATTATGAAGAAAGTTAACTCTATTCCAGCCAAGTCCAGCAAATTACCTTGCATTGAGTGTGGTCATTTGGGTATAACTGAAATGTAACAGTCTACCATCCCAACAGCAACTTTCATTTATATGTGTTTACAGAAAGTAAGTTTTATCAGAAGTTTAGTTTTGTTTCATCATTCGATTATCTGGAAATGTTGATGGCTAGAGAGAGAGACAGGGAGGTCACAACTAGATTAAATATAGTGACCGTCTTTGGCATTTGTGAATAGTCTTCTATCATCAAACTCTAAACTTATTCTATCTGTAGTTCAGTACTTGTATTTTTTCTTTTCCACCTTCTTTCTCCCTCTGGGATATGGTAGTAAATGAAAAGGGCACATAGTTCTGCAAAATCCTTAGATCTGCCTTTCTTAAGGGGCCACAAAGGATGCTTATAGAATTCCAATTTTCCTTTGTTCCTGATAGAAAACCCTTCAGCTTTGTGTTCATGTCTATCACAATTAGTAACAAACTAAACCTCTCCATGGAATACTTAATTTTATCTAAATATGTCACATATTTATTAGTATAGCTGTAATTATATAGTTCTTACAGGGACAGGAAATGGAATACCTGTATAAGTCACTGAATATAGTAAGCAAGCAAGACAAAAGGGAAACCACAACCAAAGAGGATTCTCTGTGCCATCACTCTGAATTCAGTGCCTGCTAGGCAGCTGGATGCCCATTTTTAGAAAATCTTTTCTTCAGGCCCAAATACACATGCTCTCGTATGAACACTGGCAACCAGTACAAAATGTATCAAAATGTGAATTTACATCAGCATGCAGAAGCTCTTTCTTCAGGCTAAGCCCATCTTGAGAAATTCACAAGAGCAGAGAAGTTAGTGCAAAAGGTCTTTTCTGGTTTTTCTACTCTTTAATAATTAAAATAAATACTCCTGTGGGATGAAGCAGTGAGCAGCAGTAACAACTGATAAAAAGTGATATGGTTTGACTACATATGCCATCCCTTCCATACCTATTTTATTCTGCTAATCCTGCAGATGCAATAGAGTGGATTTTTACAGGGTGAAAAGACAGGGGGAATGGGTCTTTCTAAAGCGGGTTTGGCACCACTTTGGTACTTAGATGAAGGTCAGATATTCAGAATGGGCCATCAAGCATCTCCAACTATGACACTTGTGCACAGATTTTTCAAAGAAGTCAGCATCTTGTATGCAGAGTTTGTTCTGATAATCTTATTTGGTTTGGTGGCAAAGCTGAAGCTAAGCTCTTCTGAAAATCTGACTGCTGTAGCCAATTATGTTGACAGAAGCCCAGTTGGTGCATATTGAATTGTGGTTTGGAATGGTCAGAGAAATGGGAATTTTGTGTGTTTCATAGATTTTGAAATTAGTGTAAGAGAAAACTGAGCAGAACAAAGAGCTCATTGCAAACCTCTCTTGTGTATCCTTCTGGAAATCACACCCACAATGTTTAGTCAGTACATTCTTGTCTTCCAATGATAGGGAGACAAACTGAATGGCATTTCACTGTTTGGGTATAATCTTATTCCTTTGAAGAATCACATATAATTTGATATATAAAGAGTGGAAATTCTAAGTCACGAGTGAAATCCAACCCTACTAATATATTGTATATTTTACCATTAAGAATAGAACCAGTTTTGACACTAGTTTTACAAGCACTGGCAAAACAATTGATGTAAAATGAAGGAATGAAAGTTTGTTGCTTCACCAAAAAGTTAAGGATGTAACTATTTTAAAATATACTTTTGTGTTTCTCCAGCCACACTTTCATTTATATATCTGTATGAAGAACGCAGATACGTACCGTGACCAGCAGTACTTTTTCAATTGTGTTGCTTAAACCAAAATGCTACAGTATGTTATAGTGTATGTGTATGTACTTGGCTGCAGTAATTTAAAGAGCTTGAGATAAAGTTAATTCTTTCTCTGAATTCATTTAAGAACATAAGTGACATTCAAATTTACTCTCAGTCCCAGTCATCAAATAAGTTTTTAAAAATGACTGCCAAACATTTTTTTTGTTCGTTTTTTAATAATGATAAAGTAATTAATAAATTTTCTAGTGTCAGTGTTTACAAGACCAAAGTTTTGCAAAAAAAACCCCACCCTAATAATTCATCAAATTTAAAGATATATTGAAATAAAAAAAAAATATATGGAAATATAAACACCTATGCACACACACACATTCCAGAAATGGCATTTGAAAGACTTGCTGCTCTTTCCATCTATTTGCTTTTTGTTGTGGCCAAGCAAAATGTTTGCTGGAATGTTCAAGACCAGAATAAAGATGTTTGTGGGAAAGTCTACAACTCCATATAGGTAATGGTATGATCCACAACAATGACATGAAGGAGAGAAATGAATATACCTTTTATTTGTTTCAACACCTACCCCTTTTTTTGTACTCCAGGATCTTTCTGCACAAACCATAAATTCCAGGGTATATTCCTTAATACCATTTGGGTATGTGCTCATATGCTGGAGGCAAGTGTTAGAGGGAATATAACAGCATAAAAAGGTCCAGCCTTTTTTTTTTAACCAGAAATAAAGACAATACTGTCTAGGCTTTATCTGAAGTTCATTGGGGTTTGGTGGTTTTGTGTTGATTTGGGTTTTCTTGCTTTGGTTGCGTTTTGGGTTTGTTCTTCCCCCCCCCCCCCCCCCCCACTGTTTTATTTCATAGTGTAAGTTTCTAACTATAGACTCAGTCAAAGCCCCACATACATAAGTGGTATGTCAGTTTCTAGATAGTGTATGCTTCCACTGTGACCTATTTTCACGCAGCAAAGTCACTGGATTGATACTCATTCCTAAGTGCAGTATCAAACCAGCAGCAATTTTAAACTCTGAGAGGTGTCTCTTCAGGTGAATGGTTACATAGTAGTGTGTTCCCATTTTAGCCCCTTTATCATCTGGAATGTAGCAACAACTGGATGATAAATGCAGTGGTTTCATTTGAAGAATCCTGTGAAACACAGAGCAAAGTCTAAGTTGTTCATTGCTCTAAAAAAAAATGTGTGAGATTTTGGACAGCCTTGAGTGACATGGTCTAGTGTGAGGTGTCCCTGCCCATGGCAGGGGGGTTGGAGCTAGGTGATCTTAAGGTCCTTTCCAACCCAAATGATTCTACGATTCCATGTTTTTGTAGGTATCTAACTCACACCAAGCAGAGAGGCAGGAAGGATTTGGTTCTTGTGTCTTTCTCAGTAGTCTCTGTTTTCTCCTCGCAAATTTTGGTCCAAATCTAAGCTGCAAGTACGAATTTCAACAGGGAGATGCTGAATATGGCTTGTATGTCCTTATGGATACTGTTTGCAGTATACAGGAAAAGCTACAAAGTTTGTTGGAAAGATAAATTCTTAATAAACAAAACTTTTTCCTTTCCATCGCATTCACAGACTAACCCTCCTAATTTTCTCCTTTTACTATGCAAAGTGACCAGAAATTCTGATCAGATGATTTGCCTCAACCACTGCCAGTTATATTAAGCTAATTATTATGGATTTTATGCCTGTTTGCACCTTCACAGATAATTAAACAATATTAGAGTATTCATTACAAAAGGGATCAGACTGAGTTTGGATTGAGACTCTTGTACTCTTCTTCATGACTAGAGCTGTAGCAAAGATCCCATCTATACACACAACACAGTATTTTGGGAACTGAGATGTTTTTTCCACAGTGCTTTCTCAATAGCAACAAACAGACAGAAATTATAAATAGACAAATATGATTGGATTGTATCTGTCCAATCAGTCATGTTCAGTGGCTAAAAAAAAATTAATCCTCTGTCCAGAGGATTAAAAAACAACAACCAAGAGCAGTCTGAAAGAACTGTGAGTTATTGACTATGAGTTGCATTTATCTTTCCAGCAAGGACTAGAATAAATATTAAGTCAGTTCATAATATGAAGATAATTCTTTCTTTCCACTTGCAGAAATACATTTTTCAATAGTTATTTTAAAAAGGAACCCTTCTGGAATTGAAGTACATGCATTTTTTTTAATTGCCTCTTTTTTTCTTTCACTGGGATCATATTTTTCAGGCCATCTTTATTTCTCATCTTTTTCAAAATAATCATAATCAAACCTTGAAACTTTGTTAATATTCTGTAAACATTAATTTTATTATTCTCCAATCAAACTCTGACTGTTACATACCTTAGTGTGATGCAGAAACCACATAGCAAAGAACAAAGAGAATCTTTAGTATGAGAAGGCAGATTAAAACGATAGCGTTTTGCGTAAAAGATTTAAAAACTGAGCTCTCCTTCAAACTCATGAAATCTATATACAAGATTAAGAGCATTTTACAAAGCCAGGGAATGAAGTAGCCTGAGATGACTTTTAGATCCAGTAAGCACACTGTAAACATCCCTTGGTCATTATATGTTGGTAGAAGAAAGAATAAGCTGAAAACTCTGCTTAAAATGTGGGAAGGATATATATTTAAAAATCTTTTAGAGGTACTAGCAGATGTACTATGAAGAATGATGTCTGGATCAAACTCCTTGCTTCTAAACATTACCCAGTCAAATACAGCTGGCTCTAACAAATTCTGATAAATATTTTAATCTCAGTAAGAAAATGGATGCAGTGGTGTGCAAAATGAACTTATGAGTATCAATAAGATTTTTATGTGCTAATGTATTTTTCTGGAGTGTGGTGGACACAACAGGAAAGAGCCTGCCAGAGGTGTGTGAGCATGTGAGGCACAAAAGGGCTGGTGACAAAGTCAGATACAGCTTAGATGGTGAGGAGGAAGATAAATGCTGACATAAAAACAGAAGCATCTTCATTTGGATTTGCTTTTCCAGAAGGTAACTTGATAGCACTATGTGCTGAGGGGCAGTGCTGCTAGCAGGCTGTGGAAGGAATTGAGAGGGCAGTTGCAGCTGGACTGAAGCTGGACTGTGAAGTACAGGCCTGGATGCCTCACTAGTGTGGCATAGGGTTTTTTGGAGAAGTCACAAGATTTAAGTCTGACATGGATGGATGAGTCCAGAGATTATTCACAGATCCTGTTTAAAGTAAGATTGAAATATGCACCCTATTTTTTTTTCCTATAACATAACAAAAAGTGTGAAGGCAATCTGCATTTTCAGAGCAACCAAACCCTCTTGGCTATGCAGATTATTTTGAATATTGAAGTGTTTTTGCATTTAATGTTATTTCACTTTGTTCACAGTAGTTAAATAAACAGGTTTTTTTTGTTTAAAAATATTTATAGCAGTATACTAGTTGTTGTTTCAAATTTTTTAATGCTTCTGGTTTACTAACACATAAAAAAATAGATCTTTCTGCATGTATTGCTTTTTATATGGGTTCATCTTTTTAATTGTTTAAATAATTTATTCAACATATTTTGACATATGTATAAACTGTTCTTTGTTCTTTGTAATGTCTTACATGAATATACATATTCTAAGCTACCTGAATCCTCTTACCTTACAAATCAAATAGAACGAAGGGATTACGTTAGAGGGCAGTCATGTAAATAAAGCAAGTTTGAATCTGAATACAGTAGAAAATCTCATAACCCTTTCTGAAAGCCAAGGATATAACTGAATGATTTTTTGGCTATACTTAAGTACTTAAGTATTTTTAGAGAATTTTCCCATTAATTTTTGCAATACTCGTTTGGTTAAACACATATATATATATTTGGTTGTTTACTAAATGAAATAGTGTGTAAAGTATGTAAATGATACACACTTTTTTTTTACCTTGATCTTTACTTAAGCCTTTCTCTCCAAAGATAAATACTAAAATAGGTCACAGTATAAAAATAGTATAGTAAGCAACTTAAGGACTAGATTCTGTTTGCAAACTGAGTGGTATAAATCCACACTAACTCCACTGATTTGTGTTAATTAATTATTAATTAATTAATAACACTTGAACTGTGTTATTAATGATTGTGCATATACTGCAGATGAAATGCTAATTCCTCCAAGGTCCTAACAGCAAGGAGCAGAATTTAGCTGGCAAAAAAAATAGAGTGGAAGGAAATGCCTACCTTCTTTCACTCCATCTGCAAATTTCTACTTGCATCCTGCAATGCAGGAGTATCTGACCTTTCAAGCAGACAGATGCCAGGTCTTTTAGGTACCCAAGAGACATACATCTTCAGCTTCCCTCTGAGAGATAACAAAAACTGTGCCCATCATGGAGCTGCAGTGGCCCTCTATCCTATGACTGGCATAGAGCCTCCATATTCTGTTTCACCATATATTACTCTTTCGGTTACATGGATGGATAAGCACCTGTGTTGGAGATGCACAGATTCTGCAGCTGTATTATGTAGAAGTCTGGGCATGCTGCAAAGAGAGCGTTTGGTGAGCCCTTTGGATAGTCAATAAATACTAGAGCAGTTTAAATAACTTGTGCTGTTTTTTGATTCTCTCAGGTGTCCCTGAGTATCAAGTCATGCAGTATATAAAACATGCAGAAGAGGTCCAATAAAAGGGCTGCAATGGAAGGTGAGATCCTCGGACTGCACTAGTCCGAAGGATGAGGTGCCATAGGTAGTCCATGCTAGGCAGCTGTGCCTTGAGGCATAACCCTTACGGAGCTCTTATTTGTTAATCAAACTCTACTTCTTCCCCAGTAGGCCAATAATGTAATGAAAATCCCTGACTTTTAATGTTCTTTTTTATTTGCAACTAATGCCTTCTTCCAGGTTCAGTGCAAGTTTGATTACTTCTTAAGCCATTTATTAAATATAAGGAGCAAAAAACTAAGCCAAAATTTCAGGTTTAGTGATATTTGACAGCTGGAGAAACGCCAAGACTAGCAACTGCCAAGCAGAGGCAGTTCTGAATAGAAGTTTAAAACAAAAAATTGATTTCTGTCAGAAAATCTTTCATAAATCATTTGGTTTGGGGAAACTGAAGCAAAATATTTTTCTCACATCAACTTTGCCAAAATGTGGTCTACTCTTCAGAAATACTTTATCCTTAGAAAACTCAGATTCTTAAGGCTTTTGCATTTAATTGGCATCGAAATTAGGGAAAAAAGTCTAGTACCTAATTAATTTCTTCAAAAACCTGCCAGCTACAGAGCTTTATGAGCAAGCTCAGAGATAGCATAGGGTTTTTTCATCCTCCTATGAGAGGATGCATACTGCTGCGGCGTGCAGTTATTAAGCTTCATCCTCATTGCACAGGTATTCATAATGATACAATTTTCAATCATAGTTTTATGTAACATCACAGAACTTGATGCAGCTGTATTAATACATAGCAATTAAGAATCAAGCCCATCACACACCTCTTACATCTTTTAAGTACTGCTGAAGGAATCCTTCATATAGTTTGTCATCAACAGCAGCATGTGGGTAAGTTTGAATGAGTAATCAAACCTTCCTGATACTAATTCCAAAGTTAATGAAGAAGCAGTCAAAGTAGTAATGGGATGCATGTCAGACTAAGCAAAGCAGTCAGGATATATCTAAGTAGAAAAGCAAAATGATCATTTCATAAGAAATGGCAAAATGTGTGAAAGATTTTTGTGACAAGGA
Source organism: Neopsephotus bourkii (assembly GCF_033783945.1). Lineage (NCBI taxonomy): Eukaryota > Metazoa > Chordata > Aves > Psittaciformes > Psittacidae > Neopsephotus > Neopsephotus bourkii. Next base: position 3,718,065 of record NW_026901618.1, read on the forward strand.
GTACACAAGAATGGGATAATTCAGATAAGCTTTTATTTTCTGCTAAAAAGAATCTCCCTGGTGTCTGCCTTCATTTATCCTTGTATTCTCCAAGTGTGTGTTTTTCACAATCTCTTTGTTGCTGTAATGCTGGTTGATTGAAATTCTCAATTTGTAGGTCTCCTTGAACATGTTTATTCAGGGAATGGGACTTGCACAAAACAATACACTTGTATGAGGCAATCCCATCGCATCAGCCTTCATTATCATTTTTAGATTGTCTAACTGGGATACGTTTCAGTGGTTGCTGTAGTTCCCATACTCGCACAAAATAGCCTCGATTGTTGCATGCCAAGCTTTGATACCACATTTGCCTTAGCTTTCCCATGATGTCTGAATTAGATGAGCATCCAGTGTGCTGCCACAACTGCAACTTTTCTCCACTAATACAATGGGATGTTTTGAGCACAGGAGCTGAGGTCTTTCTTTATATATGTGATACAGCTGTTGGTTTTGGTGGGACTTTTTTCCCTCAATGTATTTTTTAATTTAAATTAAGATGCCATCATTGCTATCGATTTCAAGCTCCTCAGTTTATGCACATGTACAGATTATTGCACTGGTCATTTTCAAAGGAGGATGAAGAGTGTCTGAGTTAGTTTCATATTTTCCACAGCTGGATGATGTGTCTATCCACTCCCCTCTCGGCCACATCACATGCCCGTAAATCTACCATGAGTAATTCTTCTTATGTGGAAACTAATTAACATTTTGAGAACAGATTGCTCGCATTGTCTTGATATTTTTTAAGCAACCAGATGCTTTAATTACTGTGTATACAGTTCTTTTTGCCTGTAGGTTGTTAGATAGCATCACCCGTCACTTTAATTAACAGCATAAAGTTCATTTAAATAGTAAAAGATGAACCAAATTTGTTTAGGAGCCTTTAAATGTAATAGGAATACCTATGCTGAAGGTAAAAACAAAACAAGTTTAATTCAAATCATTCATGCTAGAATATTTAATTAACTTATTTTTTACTGCTACTATTTTTCACGTGAAATTCTCCTACCTTTAATTATTATTCCTTTTTTATTATTCCTTAATTATTATATTCCTTTTGTTTAATTTTATCATGTATATACTAGTACTCTGTGTTGTTTTACTGCAAAATAGATCTAGATCTTCAATAATTACATTCCTGGTGAAAACTGTATTTATTGGTTCTTGTTCTACTATTGTCTACTTTGATTAGATGGTTACTAGTGCCCCATTTGTTCTGACTTTTCCCAAGAAGCTTAACAAACTGGATTTCTATTAAGAAAAAAGATCTCATTGTTAATTACTCTTTTGGTGACAAAAGGCAATAAGTGTTCTTTGAGATCTGGTTTAAAAAGATCCATATACAAAAGCAAAGGCAAGGAGAGTCAAGGCATCAAAACATGAAGACACATATAAGGAATCAGTAAATCATCTGGCTTTCCTCCTAGCCATTATTGGTCATTTTTCCATAGGCAGATTTACTTATGAACAATGTCAGTGTGACTGTATTGTAATCGTTCCTGTATATACTGTCAGCTATAGTGAAATGCAGCACCTTTAGGATGAGAGGGACTTGTTATATCAGACTTCCATCAGAAGCTTTCTGAGATCCAAACACACTGTGTCATTTTTTAATCATCAGTTTTGGTTATAGCACATTCCGAATAGCCAAGACAGATTTTCTCATGAGAGGTATTAAAGAAAAATAAGGAAGAGAGTATTCAATGGAATGTGTCATCAATTAAAATGCCAAACACATGCACAACGAAAGGATTTGATTTGAGGATGGTATTCACATAAAATCAAAAAATAAGATTACAGTCCTTTAAGTAAATGCTATGTTTAATTCATGACATTTGGTTGCACCTTTTTTTCCTTGTCATAGTCTATGACTATTCAAAATATTTTTTCCTACAACCCAGTAAGTTCTTTTCAATTTCATGATGATGAATGTTATAATCTGACCTAACTTTCAGTTCAGTATGTTGTATGGTGCACCGCTATGACTGAAATCATAAAGTGATAAAAACAATTACATTTGCAAGATATATCTTATTTGCTTGTTTTTTCATGGTTTTGTGGTTTTTTTTCCTGTACTTGGTGGACCACTAATAAATAAGAATAGCGGTATCAGTGACATTTGAAGTCTATGTGAACTGTTAATAAGTATTAGAGAAACATAATAAAATGGATACTTCCAGTAGGAAAATCTTGTTTTACCCCCTTCTCTGTCAAATCAGGAGAAAGTGTAACATTAATACCAAACAGGAAGTAAAGAAAAAAAAAACGGATTAGCAAGTGGAACTGAACTTGGGAGCTATCCAGGAGTTCAGCTGTCATACACAAGACTAGGTATGTGCCAGCCAAAAAAGAGAGACCTGTTTCTTGTTCTGTGTATTTGGTTGGTTGTTTTTCTCTATTTCAGGAACCTTTAAAACAAAGAAGCCAAAACCTCTGATATATTGTCTGTTTATGGGCTGACCTGTTTTTTTTTTCATGAGTAATGTCAATACCTATGATATACTGGCACTGGTTCAGTTCCAAAACCAGTCTCTACCTTGGGGATCAGTCAACTACAGACGGTTAAAGGAAGGCTTTCCTTTTTTTGTGATTGCTGGTAAACTTGGTTAAGTGTCAACACCCAAAATTCCCAATGTGGGGTTGCCAGACCATGCTAGTGGTCTGTGAATTAAACCACTACACCACATGATTAGGATGTCAGTTGCTGAGTTAGATAAGACAGTAGCATAAGGTTTAAGACATGTTAATTACCGACAGTGGACAACACAACCTTCTTACTGTTGTGTATGGGGAAAAGAAGTGGGAAATCATAACCAAGGACAGAGCTGCCTGAAGAAGAAGCTGGAACTAAGAATCAACAGGCAAATATGATAGAGGTCCAGACACCAGGGCTCAAGGCTGGGGAGATGGGAGACAAGTCCAGGGTAGGTGCAGATTTTTCAAGCAAAGGAAGACAAGAAGTTAACACAGGAATGACAAAGGGAGATAGAGGCAAAGATCACAGACTGTTTGAGTGGGCTGTGTTGCCAAGATGCTTGTTGTCGGGTCTCAGCACTGTTGTACGAAGTGGGAATTACAGACAAAAGGGCCTTCATCCAAGCTTCAGTCTCATCTGTTGCTTACTCATGCTGAGTCATCACCTAGCTTGTTCTACCTCCTAAACTAACACAGGCTTAAGCTTAACAGTAATTGAAAGGGTAAATGGCTGTAATTTTACAGTATCTTGTAATATTAATAAGCAGAAGCAAAACTCTCTCCACAGAGCATTTTTATGAGGTTCATTTTCATTAAAATTTTTATTATTCTTTTTTTTTTTTTTTTCCATGAAAGAGGCAGGAGCTTTAGCTGCAGAATATGCTATCTAGAAAGCAGATAGCTGGAGACCCTTACTTTTGACAAATTCAGGGTAGTCTGATGTGCCTAAAAGAAACTGAGCAGGATTGAAGAGGGGCAAATAGGAGTGGTTTGAAATTTACCTCATCTCTAAACAAGCTTCAGAGAAATCTTTCTGTCTTTGTAAATCAATTTTTACAAATTAGCCATTTCCAAAGAAGAATAAGCAGCCCTCTCACCCCCTCAAACCACAGATTTAAAACCAATTCTATCTCCATGCAGTTTCTACTAGGATAAAGTCAGTATCAGTCAAAATGCTGCTGGACTTAAATTCATTAGTGCCACTGCTGGCAGTCAGTACTGGGAAAACGCAAACTACTGTAATGCATTGCTGGAGAGTATTCTAAAGATGATGGGATTATTTGTCTTCTGCTAGATGTGAACATTTATCTGCGTGCAGTTTGATCAATTTGGATGGTACTACTGTCACAACCAAAACCCAATGATCTTTATGAAGCGCGGTTTTCTGAGCGATGATTGCCCTGTGTCATACTCACAGTATGGTATGTGCTCTAGAGGCTGACATTACTGTTTTGGACAAACAGATTAAAGATCTTGTTATCTAATACTTGTATTCTCAAGGGCAAATGGATGAATGAATGTTATTTTGGAGGCATACCTTACTTCTGTGTTGGTAAAGCAAACTAATATGAAAAATCTTGTATTGCATTGTTTTCCCCTTACTTCTTCTGCGAGTTGTAACATTCTCTTTTACAGTCAGATTATTTTCTTCAATACTGACTTCAGTGACTTTATATATATATGTACATGTGTGAACTACAAAGAAGGCTCTTATAATTAGGTTTTTTGATGATTTAGAAATTGAAAAATACAAACTGATTGGGAAAAGTACACAACATAGTTCATAGAAAGCAGTAGGTAAATTTACTGTTTTGCTGGGGTTTACATGTTTTAAGTAGAAGTAAAAGAAATGTCTTTTTAATTTCATGAATGGATGAAGAAAACTGCTGTGAGTCACAAAAAATTATTTGATCCAAAGGGCAGCAGGAGAAGCATGGCTGGCCATCATGTTTTTTTCTCAAGACTCTTCTGCTCCATCCTATGCATGTGTCACAGCCATTGATACAGATCTTAAGTACTATTTCAGCAGGTTTTAGAAAACAAAATGCAGGAATGAGAACATTCACTTTGAGATTCCTGACCCCTCCCATCCATTCACTGTTATCTCTGTGACATCTGCCTGTGAATTGCCCTACTGCAGCTCAGTTGAGTGTAAGACACATTCCTTCTTTTCCCAGTCTCAAGTTATCACTGTTTCTGCATAGCTGTAAACAACTGTCTCTGCCCAGCTGAGAGGCAACTGCTTTGAATTGCGGGTACGCGGTTTGCTATACCAAGTTTGATAGTTCTGTGGCTAGTGGGTTTGGGACAGAAGTCTCAAAAAAAAAACAAACAAGAAATGCTATGTGCTGTATTGCAATAGTGCAAACCTCCCTGCAGTTAGCTGTACCCTGCCACTGACCCTCAGTGGGCTCTGATGGACTGTGGGACTGGAGTGCAGGTTGCCAGATGTTATGTACATAAAAATAGCGACATTTTAGCCCATGGACCTCTGCCACCTGCCCCTAAGCTGTTCTGATCTTTTTCTGGGTTTTAAAATTGTCTGCGGATAAGTTAATGTACCTGTCATCTTGCCCCAGTGAGATTTGTGCCTAATCTTTCAGCGGTCTCTCCAGTAATGCTGCTCACATTTTACAGTTTTGATTCTCCCATATAGTAGATTTAGTTTTATTTTTCTGCAGATATTCCCCGGGGCCAAAACAGAAGGAAGGGGAAATCTTTGCTGTAAAAGTCTTATATTTATGAAGCTTATGATGACAGGGAGGGGGAAGATCCTTAAAAAATTGCTTCAGTTGGTTTCAAACCTTTGTTCACTTTTTAAAATGATCTGTGGAACACAGTTTTGTGTCTATAAAGCAAACAAAAAAAAATCTTCTGCTGTTGTTGTTAATAAAGCAGGTGGCTTATCTTTCAAAATCCCATTTTAGCCAGGCAGTGATTTTCAATGAAACCTGACATGTTCATTTTTGCCAGACTTAGCAGCCCCCAAGGCCTGTTGAAAGTCATCTGAAAAAAAAAGCCTCCTTAATAGATCAGTTTGCTGAAGCTGTAGCATGTCCTGTATTTATAGTGATTTAGTTCTTTTACAATTGTAATAGTTGAGCAGCAAGCTAACTCTGGTGAGTTATACAGCATTGAAGAATGATATACCTGGAAACCATTTAGTGAACACCTTTATATATTGGCAACTCTATTTTCATTTTTTTCCGTTTATTCTAGAGAAGTCACTTCAGTATCCAACATACAGACATCTTCAAAGTGGCACTGTTTCTGCATCTGGCTTCTGAAATGCCTATTTTATGTCTAAACTTTGGTACTCGGTGCAGCGTGCTTTTAGAGTTTTCTTGCATGTTTTTAAGTATAATCATCACAATGAGTTCAGTAACTCTGTCTTAATGTGGCTATTGTTCTCTGGCTTCAACAGAGAATTATAAGTTAATTTGATCTGGTTTTTTTTTTAATATATGTTAATATTGTATGAGAGGTTCCATCTCAGGCACACCACAACATGCTCTGGGGAGTTACACCATGATGCGATAATAAATGGTATATCTAGAGTGTCCATGTGGAGTAAGGAACTACTTCATTATGCCAACATCGTGATGAAATAATTTGCTCTTTCATGAATTAAGATAAACTGCGTTTTATAATTTCATTTGGCTTGTTCTGTGTCTGTTGGTTTCTCTGCAGATAAATGTTGACATTCTTCTCCAATGTATAGAGTTTTTTGATCTGATACTTCAGCTCTGTATAAGAAACCACCTACAGAATATATGCATTTGAACTAGCTGAGATCAAGACTAAGCCACCAGGCAACTTTCTTGTTCATATTGTTTTATTTGTCTATCTTGGTTTTGTTTGGCTTTATTTATTTATTTTATTTTTATTACATGCCAGCTGGAACAGCTGTTACCCTCTGGTTTCTTAGGGTATGTACACCTACCTACGTGGTAGTAAATTCTGGACTTTCAAATAGCTTTCTTTATATTCTCGATAATCAACCCAGGAGGATATATTCTTGTACTGCTTTTCATCCAAATTAGTTTTGAGCATGACAAAGACATAGGACTCTTTGAGGCAGATTTGGATTTACTGGAAGGTGAAGAGGCTGGAGCCTTCCTGCTCTTGGGTTGCCACTTGATGCAGACAGCCTGTGGGGGGGGGCTTCTTTGCAGCTCCCAAATTCAAACTGCAGTCAAACCCCTAACTTTACTTATATTTAACTATCTGAGACCTTCTGATCCCCAAAGTACTGCCACACACCTGAGGCTTCCTGTTTATTTATTTAGGTTTACAGTAATTGAACACACAAACATAGCTCTTATGTAAGGGCCATTGCTGATTACAAGTCCTCCTTACTCACAGCAAGGTAATTTACTGCCTGCAGGGCAGGACCCAGGTATTCCCAGCTTCCTGGGTACCTAAATGGCTCATTCCATTCCAGTGCTCATTCACTTGCTGGCCTTTCTCAAGACTGCTGGCAAAAGCACTTATCCAGCAAATGCTTACTCATGTAAGCAATAATACTCTAATTGGAAAGTAAGTGGGGTTTGGAGACATTAGGATTCTTTCTTTTTCTTTAAGTGAGTAAGCACTTGCAGGGCAAAACCCAAGGGCACCAGAAATGATGATAATTTTCTGCATAGTACATTCCCTATTTTTATCCTGAAGTCTGGATCTTTACATAACTTTCTATTAAACTGAGATCTTCCCTTCCTAGACCAGTCAGGAAGCCCAATGGGCAGACATTCTTATGCTTCAAAGCATTTTCTAATGACTCCCTTTTAAAATGAAATGAAACATTAGCCTGAATGATAACTGTGATCTGCCTCTAAGTTCCTTTTAAAGCACTAAATTATATCCTTCCAATGACTGTGTCTTTTCTTCTGTCCCTCTGAATCTCACTTCATGCTTATCAGCTAACTGCTTTAACAAATGTTGGCATTCAGGTTCATTATTTGTTTTAAAATGAGATTGTTTACAAATGTCTTCCCAACACATTACAGCTTATAGGAAATTGTGCTTTTTCATCTCCAAGGATGAAGATGACTGAAAACGTGCCCATGCAGGGGCAGCTTTCCACAAAGACTGAAAGGTAGTTGTCAAAGCAAAAAAAACCTCAACACTAATTCAGTGAGTGGAGGACTGTGGGTTACCCAGGCAGACATCAACTGGTATGCATATGCTTGACTTGCTGCTGCTTCTATTACCACTCTTCTCAATAGCACTCTGACTGCCTTTAAAATAAAGTCCTTTGTAAGAACACTTTCATCTCTCAAACTGTTCTTGTGATTTTACTCTTCTGCTATTTTCCTCTTTCAAGAGTTTATAAAGACTGTTTAACTAAAACTACAGAAACATTAAAGTAAAGAGTAAAGTTTTGTCAAAAATTCGACCTGAAGTAGGCAGGCACACTCCCAGGGATTTCAGCACTTACATTAAGGGTGACTTTAACTGCTTTCACTAAGGACTAGGCATAATGTTCAAACTGTAGCATTTACGGACACTAGGTGTTGGCCTGGGATCTAGAATAAAATTGCTTTTTTTTTTTTCCTAGTCTACTCAAGAATTATTTCACTCTATTTCCAGCTTTATTCCTTTGCAGAAGTAATAAAACCACTGATATAAAACATTCACTAGGTATAAATATATTTCCTGGTATTTGATCATTTTCCTACCTCAACAGCTTTTTAGGCATCATTCACCTGCAAACATTTTGATCCTCTTTTACCTGAATAGAAAAATTAAACCTCTAATACATGAACTCTTCTACATAAAATACCAACTGCAGGCAAATATGTGTTCAGTCGAATCATAAATTGCAAAGCAGGAGTTTATACCGAAGTAAACAAAGGTTCTAGTCCTATCTACATGGTACGCTAGGGAAGCATAGATTACCTCAGATAAAGAAGCAATGTTTTCTTTATACTTGTAGAAATACACTTCATAGGAGCTGCTTATCTAAGGTTTGGTGAGAACAGGTAACTTGGAGTGCCAGGTTGATGACTGGGCTTGGTGTGCTGACACTTTTTCTCCATCTAAAAAGACTTTTCTGGGGGCTCCTTCTGCTTTCACTTTTCTTAGATATGAAACAAGAAGGTGTTCAATATTGGTGGATCCTAAGTAATTCAAAATTTTCTTTTGTTGTTATTACTTTATTGCACATGTGTAGTTCCTCTTTCTCCTACCCAGATTGTATTCTATCCTGAGCTCTGCTGCTTTAAATGGGTATCTGAGGTATGAGGTGATGACATAAGGGTAAAGCATACCCTTACAGCTTAAATACTGTTTTCACATTATTTGAAAATTGTTAAATTGTGATGATAATAAAACTTTATTTATTCCAGGAAACTATAATCTCATCATAGTGTCAGAACTGAGAGGCTATTGTGGCATCTTTCAGACTTTGTTTTCGGTCTTCAGAAAACCAGAAATTTCTATGTGAATTATAACCTTTAAGAAAAGGTTTTAAAATCATTGTAAACCATAATATTTTTCATTTCCATTCTTCCTAAAGAATGCCAACATGAACCAAGGAAGATGTATTTCAATAATGTCCCAATTTGATTTTATCCTCTGACAGTGAAATACAGAGTTTTTCCCAAATTCATTCAGTTTCTTAAATCCCTGAACTATAAACCTATCTGTGAGCCCTGTGTGACTCCAAAATCATACTGTTTGGAGTGACAAAAGAAGCTGTGTTATAAAAGAGACCAGAAAAGTTTAAAGAGAAAAATAAATAGAGAAAAAATAGGTAAAAATGAGTTGTAGTAACACTCTCATATAGCAAAATTTTGAAGAGTAAGAAAAACAAAAGTTGCAGTCAGTGCTAGCAATATCCATCCAGAAAGAGGGACAGTATTTACTTGGCTTTAGTTTTGTCGATGTAAGAAATGCAACCTTGGTCTTCACTTGGTGAGTGGCAAAAATCCTATTGACACTGATAGGGCCAACATGTTGCTCAATGTTTTTCTGATGCAAGCCTCATATGAAAACGAACAAACTGACATTGCATTCAGTAAGAGTTTTGCCACTGATTTCACTGGCAACAGTGTTAGACCTTTTGCCTTTGGGCCTTGAGTCTGAAATCAATGAGATTTCTGCTTCAAATTAGGTCACATACTCCAAACCTAGTCCTGCAGTGGATTTTGTGTCTTGTAGCCTTTATTTATTATTTTGTTATGACTACATCAGAGTCAGATCCATAATCTAGCACAGAAGTGGAACAATTTTCAGTGTACACATTAAGGTGTGCACAGATGTTATGTTGTGTTACAGATTCAATCTATCTGAGCTCAGTTCAGCTATGATGAAGTTTCCATTGCTCTCAGTGAAACAAAAGTAGAAATAAATCTGTCCCCTTTTTTCTTTATCAGAATAAACCCAGGATTTTGTAAGTTAAAAGCTAAAAAGGAACATTTGTTTGATGCCACTTTTCAATTTTGTTTTGAAATAGTTTAACTAATGCAGATTAGTAATCTGTAGCCAAAATTGGTGTTAATAAAGTTGAGCATCTTGTTTGTTGGTTTAAATACTGAAATAAAAATGCTAGAAGCTAGTGATAATCTTGTAATAATGTGACATTTCAATGAGCATTTCAGTCTTGTTTACATGCAAAAACTTTGATGCAATAGAACTCTTTTCAAAGGAAAATATAGCCTAAAGGGTATGCATCATACTTCATTTTAAAAGCCCTAGGAGAACTTCCCACTGAGATTCTTACAAATTATGTTCTTTTTTTTCACAAAGCATCAGTGGAAAAGTACTAAAATGTTGGAATGTAAGAAAAATGTCAGCATTTCTAATGGTTATTCTTCTGTGCGTGTGTATGTGTACTCACAGACCCTGCGACGCCCAACAGCATAAGTTTACGTAATGGAAATTCTATATATATTCATTTGTGGAGTTGCAAGTTGAACATTCTTTACAGAAATAGGTAGCGTTTTAGTATTTTTGTTTTACTTTCAGTGCAATAATTGTCATTGCCATGTTGTTTGAAGACACAGTATGCATTATCAAGTACTTAAGTGGTGTGCTTGGCATTGTACATTAAGAGGATAATATTTAGTTCATTATGATAATTATGGGGGAAAACAAACCCCAGGGAACAGTAAACATCTAACTTGCAAACAAAGACCCACTGGGAAAGAGACTAGACCTGGATTTCCACACAAAAACTTTAAAAAATTGCTTACTGCATTTACATAGCTTGCTTAGGTTATTTATTTTAATTAATCAGTCAGTGCTTGTAGGTTGTTCCCCATTAGCAGGTGTAATTTTCATTTTTCTCTGGGCTCAACACATTTTGCTTTAGTCCTATCTTTTGTATTGCGAGTATATGACCGCTTTCACTTTTATTTTACAAGCAGTAGGAGAAGAGATTAAATTATCTCTGTGTTCTGTAAGGATATGCCATCTCTGAGCACTGAAGCTTGGTGCACATCTCCTGGAGTAGATGTGGATTTGAATAAATAAAGATATACAGTACAGCATTTTAGCAGTATACTTACTGGCACAAAAGCTGTTTGCAGAGTACTGCTGTACCACTTCCAGCCTTGATCCAGCTTCATGTGCTGCTAGGCTGGGTCTCACATTCCTTACTGCCACTGGGTGTAGTATATGTGAAGCCAGCTCAGCTCAGCTGTAGCTCATCTACCTACACAGAATCTATGTAAAAGATAGGAAGCTACCAAAACCATATAAAAATCTTGTTTTCTGTTGAAGAAAGCCATCTCCAATATCTATTTTCCATATTCTGTAGCAAAATTATCTTTGCAGAAGACCTGTACTAACTTCATTGTGCCCTATAGTATATTTAAAAACACATTCACGACATATAAGCCTTACATAAACCTATAAACACCTTAAATCAGAGAGATTCCTCTAAATGTATTTATCAAAAGGTTCTCTGTCTCTACCAGTGTATCTTAGAGAAGATTTCTCTTTCCTGAAAAACATGCTTCAATTAGATTAATGCATAGCTTTATATAAGCCATAGCTGGTTACCCCTTTTAGGAATATTCCAGGAGAGCTGTTGTTTGGATGGCTGTGTCTGTACTTGCTGCTCTGCTACACAAATGTTTTTCACATAGTACCCACTGAGGATTTTTCCAAAACTTACATATGCCAGTTTTTTGAGTGCCTGATAAATAAAAGACCTTCCTGGGATCTTGGACAAAACTCACTTCTGGGTGACTTAGTAGTAAGCCAATGCAAAAATGCCTGGAATTTGTGAAGTAAGGGAAGTGACCCAGGCCATGCTTAGACTGGGAAAAGCTAACAGTACTCTTATGCAAAAGGAAATCCCAATTACTATGCAAAAGGCATGCAGAGCTCCAGTTCGGGTCATGGAACAGTGCATTAAGCTCTACAAACCGTGGAAAACTGTACAAGGTAAGATAAAGGCTAGCATCAAGAAAAGGACAGAGGTATTGCAGCAGATAACATCACTATGCAGGAATTTTAAAGATTTTCTTGACACACATTATGAACCAAGAAGTTGACAAAATCCCCACTTCTGGGGCATAATCCCCAAGAAGAATAGCTAATATTGAAACTTATGTTTGGACTAACCACCTGAGGGAAAAGGTGCACAAGTCAGCTTTGCAAACAAAGTTATGTGAGAAGCACGGTGTGAATGTAGCTTCAGTTCCAGTTTGCAACGAATGTGTGTGCTTCAGTGGAATAGAAGAGTACATGATTTCTGAAAATGAGGAACAGTAGAGAAGAAATTTATCAATTATTTATTAATTTTATCTAGAGTCTCCAGCTCTCCGAGGACACTACTGCAGGAATCCCAAGAGACGTGGGATGAAAAGTAGAGAAAGGCTTTGGGAATTGAAACGGCTAGTAAAATCTGTAGTCATGAGGTACTGTGACAATGCAGATAATATGAACTCCTGGATGGCTTTTGCACATTCCGCAAAAATGTATATATTACAAGGACACTTATATAGGTCTGGACTGTGAATGGACATGGCAGAATGCAGAAACAGAGTATATTTGTACCACACAACTGAAAAGATGGAAGTATTCATTTTTTTGGCTAAGAAAGGAGTTTGTTCCTTCCATAGGGATGACCAAGGATATCAGTTCTTGCAATGTCATTAGGTATTCTATCAGTGGACATGAAAGGATGAGGTAAAACTTTCTTTTCTTACAGGAAGCTGTAAGAATTGCTATTTCCCTAGCTGGAAAGTGTACAGTTAATGACAGGTTGGGTCTATGACAACAAGAGCAGTAAAAAAGCATTATGTATTCAAGAGAAATTTAGGGGAAAATGTGTTAATGTGGTAATGAGATTCATGTGTGGCTGATATATCAAAGACAAATGTCAACTTATCTATTTGTTAATGAATCTATTAAAAGCTTTGTTTATACTTGGTGTTTTTTTCCTCAAGCAGTGTGGATTGTGCAAATACTTCATTAAATGTAGGAGTTGGAGCCAAGTAAACCCTTTTAAATCCAGAATCATGTCAATTAACACAATTTAACTGCATTTTTGATCCACCTCTAGTTTTTTACCATTTCATTTTACATTTTTGGATAAGACCAGAGGTGCATTGAGTAATTCTATGTGACTGAATGACTCTATACATCCTATTTTACTAATAAAAATACAATCTGTGCTCTCAAAATGGCACAGTACCATGGAATATAAGCCCAGCACAAGCACCAAAATCCAAAAGCTTAGTTAGAATGAGTCACTGAAGAAAAGTTGGCATGAACAGCCCAAGATTCCCAAGCTCAAGTGAGTTGTGAGGAGAGAAGAATCCTATTTAAATATGACAACCATTTTGTGTTGAAATATTTTCTAAGATGCGTTTTTCCTACTGCTGAACAGCTACTTTTCAGTACCAATAGTTCAAAGAAATTTGGCTTTCAGTTGAACTAATGAGGCATTATATGTCTAGTTGCAACCTATACGTGTAGGTTTGCCACTTGGACACAAAAATGTTTTGATTGGAGATATTTTTAGAGTATATAATAAGAAATGGAGTTTTATCTACAGCTAGTTTCATAACTCTAGGACAATGTTGTTATTAAGTATAACATGTAGTGCAAACAATTAGCTTGATTTTTTTTCTTTAAAGCAAAAATTTACTAAACTAAATGTGAAAATTGGCAGCAACTGTATCTTTTATTATTTTTTACTGACTAAGAATAACTGCATGAATTTTCAACTTGTGCTCATATGGTCTTTTCAAATAATGAAGGATCAAATGTTAACAAGATGAATTTAATCCTAGATTTTTGACAGCTGTGTCACTAGCACGTGGTCAAGCCTGAATGCAATTCTGTACGAAACAATTTTACAAGTTACAAGCTGGTAAAATGTTATGCATTAAAACCTAAAATTGTAAGTTTTTCCTTCTATTATCTTACTGGTGTACATCTCATTACCTTTGGAAGGCGCATGTGATATCTCTAAGTAATTAGATGAAGGACTTTGGCTATGAAAGTGTTTCTGGGATGGGGTAAAGGATCGATCATATGGTGCCATATGCCTTTGCAAATAGATAAACAATTTTTTTTCCCCTAAGATGAAAAATAATCCTTTTAAGGATTTAAAAAATAGTTACTGAGTATCAGTTGCTGAATATATTTAAATTTTAAGACTACAAGCATTTTTTTATTCATCATCTCAGTTGTTCTGATTCTCTCAAATTCTCTCAAATTCTCTCAAATAACAGAGTGTTTTTAATAGTAAAACCACAAATGTAAAGTTGTTTATATGTCAAATAGTGATTTTTTTTTTAATTTAAACTTTTTCATACCCTCCATAGCTTCTTATAAATCCATGGCATTTGAGCAATTCCAATATCTGTGAAAATCCAGAATTACCACTGAGCAAACAGAATTCCCTGCTGAAAAAAACATGTGATTGAGCACAATGTATTTCTCCAAAGAAACATTGAATTATTCAGTCCTTCTGAACAATGTTAAAATAGTAACTTCAACATAACCTCTCATTTGGTTTTCTCATTATGCTTGCTGAAGTTAATGGGACTATATGCATGCTTAAGCATATACTCTAGAGCTTTCTTTATAGGTTGTAGGTCAGAATGGCAAGGGGATAATATTTAATCAAGGAAACAAGTTTTAGTTCAAACTTCCACTGCACTCTAATAGTGAAGGAAATTATTTAAAATCTGCTGGCACCAAGTCTGTATTCACTATGATTTCAAAACCACAGGATGGTCTATTAAATTTTTCTGGCATGTGAAACTTGGAACATGAAAAATTAAGGGACTGTTCCTACAAATCCGTTGCTTGCAAGAATAAGTACTTACAGGGCTGAGCTGAAAAACCTGAGGTTCCTTCTGAGTTTTCACTGGAAGCCAAGCAAAATCAGGGACTTAGAGTGCAGGCATCCAGCTAGGCACTTAGGTTTTATCTGAGCTCAGACAGGATTCAGATCCAGTCGGTATGTCTGCTTAAAAACCCCTGAGAAAAACAATTTAGCAGGAACTCTTAGAAGCATGCCTAAGGAGTAATAATGAGGTGTCTGCCCCACAAATGTAGCTTAGGCCACTGTTTGAAACCTAATTGCAAATTAAAATATGGCTGAAAAGGGAAACCTCCCTTATAGCTGACAACCTAGTGGTTGAAATACGTCTCTAGAAAGTGACAAATTCTGGTTCAAATACCTTTTCTGCCATTTCAGAGTTAAATCCGTATCTATTTTAGGAGTGAACATTGGTCATCTTTACTGAAGACTCTTCCAAGGAAGCAGCACGTTTTCAGTGTTTCAGCTGACTGTGGGTCATAATTAATATAAGATACATAAATTTTTGTATTAAGAACAATCAACATATTTATGCCATAGGAGAAAAACAAGTTATCATCACTTATTCAGGAAAACCGGTGGGCATTTATTCTTTTGCTCCCTGGAGTATTTCTGTATTTTACTTTTAGCAGTCTCTAAAGAGTTTTGTGAACTGCCAGTTTTCTAACTCTGTAGAGCTGAATCCACCTGTAAAGCAGGTCTTCCCATAGACACACAGCACAAATTATTCTCTTTTAGGAGTTAAATATTTATAATTTAGACATGGTATTCCTTAATTTTGAGTGATTGTGCTATGTTTCAGATATCTGCTATGTATTAGATTGCATCCTTTGTCTTTACTGTGGCAAGTTAACAGACTCCAATAGAAATTAAGGTAAGCTGAGCTTTAGTCAAAACCAAGTTTTGCATCCTTTGATACTTGGATATAGAAAATATTAACACACTCCAAAGCATGGGAACACCACCTAATGATTCATTTGCCTTGGGTTTATCATATTCTTGCTAGGGTCTTCACATTTTTTTGTACAGAAAATTTCAACTATGTGTGGTTTAGAAAATGTGATTAAACTGTACAAAAGTAGGAAAGTTCTATCCTCTGAAACATTATTAAGTGTGACTCCAGTGTTTGCAGATCAATTTGGTGAACTTCCATCTTATTAGGACAAATAACACTTGCATTATTCAACGCGTGCATATGTTTGATCCTGCAGTTCTAACGGGAACATTTATTGAAATCAGTATTATCATTGAAAATGAAAATTTTACAGAATCAGACCAGTATTTTTGGACTTTAATCTAATGTTGGCCTAACTTTAGTATTATACTGTCCAAAATATTTTTGAGAATTATGGGTAAAGCTCCAAGCTTTTTTAAGTCAATTGACTTGATCAGGTGCAGAGGTTCACATAATCGTATTTTTTTCTATTGCAAATCAGGAAATTGTAGAGCAGAATATGACAACTTTTATAAAACATTTCCTTCTGTGTGAATGAATACTTAACACTGCTGCTTAAGAGTGGAAGAACTGACTATAGTGCCAGATGCACCTAAGTCTAAGAGGGTGTTGCATTGTTCTGAAGAACTGCTGAAGCTTTTAATATTCAGGCTTTTTATCTCTAGCCTCCTAAACCAGTGCTGTGCAGAGTGCTTCTAGAAGTGAAGAGGGACTATAGGTATGTGGGCTTGAATTATCAGTATTTCTTTCCTTTTCTGTGTGCAGCTGTGCTGAAATTTGTATTGAGTTTGGCTTCTGAAAACAAATGCATAGGCTCATATTCAGAAACAAAGTCTGGTGTATGTGCTTTACATCTTTGGTTTTGTCAAACCTAGCTTTTTATTCTTGTGCTGTGTTTTGAAGACTGGAGTGCCCTAGAATGATCTTTTGTGCCATTAAATGAAACTCATGCCATGGGGCTCCCATAGGGTAAAACCAACTGTCTTACACATTTTAACTCTCTAACTACCGATAGGAATCTTTGGGGTTGTTTTTTTTTTTTTTATATTAGCATGAGCCAATGAATGATTGAAATGGATAAGAACCACCAACTATTTAAGAAACAAGTAAGTTACACATGATGTATGTAACTCTATATCTATATAAAGAATGCCTTTGAGAGGCACAGGATTATGAAATCCTGAGAGGTTCAGTGTATTTATATTGAAAAATATGAGATGGAAATAGAAACAGAAGAAGGCAGATCTGAAGCACTCCTGTGTGTGTGGTGCTTTTCAGTTTTACTGTAGCTAGACAGAAAATGTAGAAAGACATGCATCATTATTAACAACTCTATTTGTGGTTTGTCAGTCTTTAAAAGTCAGGTAGTTCCATAGTACATATCTGATATATGGCATCTATTTCCATATCCCTTAGTCCCTGGCTGTTAAATCTTAACTTGAAAAAATGTATTGGGAACTCAGGAGGTGTCAAAAATTGAATTGTATTTTTATCTCTAGTCTATAGGAAAGGCAGAGTCTGGTTGTGGCAAGCTGAAGCAACCCTAGGGTGGAATGCTGCTTTTTCCTGGTCAGCAATGTGGCACTGGCTTCTGGGAGCAATGTGTTGTACAGCTCAGCTGTGCACTGGGTAAAATAGTAGCTGCTTCTTTCCTCCTGTCCCCATTTCCTGTCCAGGATGCAAATGTTGTTTTCTTTTTCTCTATTCACGCGGTACTGTGGAAATGTTTATTTTGACCAAGGCCGAAAGATTACATAGGTAAAGGCCAAAATCCATCTGCCTGGTGATAAAGCCCCTCCTGCTGCAGATACAGCTGTGAAGAAGTGCTGAGAACACCCCCCATTTCACATATGCCATCTGTAAGATGTGCCAATCAACTAGGCAGCACATGACCTGACATGCATCATAATTGTGAACATTACCAGCATCTGCTTCTCACTCCAGGATGAGATTATTTTTTCTGGTGTACATGAAGAAAAAACTTCTCACATGGAAAGGGAATACATTGGTTAGCCTCCTGCTTATGGTCTAAATGTCTCCCTTATACCTTTGAAGCCTTTTCTCCACAGGCCAAAAGAGCAGAATTGCAAAAATTCTGTTATTCAAGGCAAATAGGTTACAAAGAGGGTTAAGTAGTCTGTGCCATTGAATTTGTGATAGTTGTCTTTGGCTATGCTGGTTTTAGCACAGTAGCACATCAAAGAAGGAGGAGGCAGTGAGATGAAGGTGTGATGCAGTAATGTTGCAATAACCTAGGAACCCATCAGCATGTTCTGCTAGATGGTCAGGTCATAAGTGTCAATGTACTGGGATTCAGATACTGAATGTGACACAGCTGTGACCATCCCCTCGACTCTGAATGATCCCTGGACACTGCATGGATCCAAGATTAAAAGGAATAGAGAATAAACCCTGAAAAGAAATGGTTCCATTAGGGGCCAATGAAAGCAACAAAGAAACTTGAAGAAGGATGAAGGCAACGGAAATTTGAAGGAATGTTGCTATGTGATGACTACTGGGGAACCAGCCAAAGGAAAAAGAAATAATGTTAGTGATCAGGGATCTCCCATACACCTAACTCCAAAGGAATTTCCTTATTTTGGTTCCATATTCTTCATTGATGTTCCATAGAAGCACAGAAAATGTTTTCCTAAGGTTATATTGGAATGATTGTTAGATACCTACTTATACGTATTTTAAATATTAATGTAGCATCTCTTTCAATAATTAGGTCGCTATTCAAGCAGGGGGAAACAAAGGCCAAATGATGTAATTTTCTGTTTAAAATTAAAAAATCTCTCTTATTCCATGTGGCTTCACGCTAGCACGTTCTCATTTCCAGAATCACAGAAAACAACAGTTTTTGAGTAAAAGCCAGGGGAAAAGCCATATAGTATAGTTGTAGATTTAATAGGTGATAACACTTCCATAACTGTACGAGTTCAGTTACATTAACATGCTACTCAGAAAAGAGGTAGCATAGCCTGTGTTTGATGTGCTTTTAACCACAGCCGTTAGGGTTCAATCCCAGACATCATGTTCAAGCATAACTCCAGTGGAATAGAAAGTAAAACCTTGAATTATAGTAACAGAAACAAAGAACAAATAAACCATTTGCAGTTGCTAGTACCATAAAACCTGTGTGAGGTTTTCTGCAAACTCCTGCAACCTACCATATGCCAGAGGGATGCTACAGATGTTGTGGCTGTTGGCAGGTTGATGCAGAGCCAGGAGAGGTAATATTTCCTTCAGTACCTTCCTCTTGCAGCCCCTGGAAATAGGTTTTCTGTAGTTTCCTACAGACATTTTCCTAGACCAGATTCTATCACCAGTTACATCATGTAAAACGGACTTAAATTTATATAACTACTACTTTTTAAAGTAAAGCACAGCAAATACGTATCTGACACCGTGACAGGGAAACATATTTCTAACAGGGAACACTGAAAAAACAGGTTTTGCAGATCACATAAAATGTATGTCAAAAATGAAGAGATGGGAATTTTCTCTCAAACTGCTAAATTTATTTGATAAGGAATTTGGAAAAAATCAGGGACAATTTCTTTCATTTTGGAAGTAGAAATAAAGAACTCTAAACTTTTTATCATAGCTATTGCTTTGTTAAATTCTGTGGCTGGGGTAATTATAAACTGATTTAGCCCTTTATGACTGGCATTTTAATCTTCTCTCAAGCACCCCTGGGCATACTTTTTCTCTATATTTATTTAAAATCTAACTCTTCAGGGTATCCAGAGCAGAAGTGCTAGCAAATACCTGAAAGCAGTGAGCCCCCTCTTGGGGTCCTGTCTCTTGCATATCTTAAAGATTATCTGGCTTCTGATGCAGCTCTTGAGTAGCATTTCCATTTCATTAGATATTACGAGGAGCCAGGAGGCATCCATGCGATAATTTCATAGCTTTGGAAACAGAAACCTCTTTTACACTGTTTTTCAGTCAGCAAAACTTGACGTACCTAAAAAAGCAGTAACTATTCAGTTTTTCTTCATACTTACTTTTCATAGAATCATAGAATAGTTAGGGTTGGAAAGGACCTTAAGATCATCAAGTTCCAACCCCCCTGCCATGGGCAGGGACACCTCGCTCTAAACCATATTACCCAAGGCCTCGTCCAACCTAGCCTTGAACACTGCCAGGGATGAAGCATTCACAACCTCCCTGGACAACCTATTCCAGTGCCTCACTACCCTAACAGGAAAGAATTTCCTCCTTATATCCAATCTAAACTTCCCCTGTTTAAGTTTTAACCCATTACCCCTTGTCCTACCACTACAGTCCCTAATGAAGAGTCCATCCCCAGCATCCCTATATTCCCACTTCAGATACTGGAAGGCTGCTATGAGGTCTCCACACAGCCTTCTCTTCTCCAGGCTCAACAGCCCCAACTTTCTCAGCCGATCTTCATATGGGAGGTGCTCCAGTCCCCTGATCATCCCCGTGACCCTCCTCTGGACTTGTTCCAACAGTTCCATGTCCTTTCTATGTTGAGGACACCAGAACTGTACACAATACTCCAAGTGAGGTCTCATGAGAGCAGAATAAAGGGGCAGGATCACCTCCTTTGACCTGCTGGTCACGCTCCTTTTGATGCAGCCCAGGATACAGTTGGCTTTCTGGGCTCCAAGCGCACACTGAAGCCAGCTCATGTTCATTTTCTCATTGACCAACACCCCCGAGTCCTTCTCCACAGGGCTGCTCTCAATTTCTTCTCTGCCCAGCCTGTAGCTGTGCCTGGGATTGCTCCGACCCAGGTGTAGGACCTTGCACTTGGCATGGTTAAACTTCATGAGGTTGGCATCAGCCCACCTCACAAGCATGTCAAGGTCCCTGTGGATGGCATTCCTTCCCTGCAGCGTATCAACCGAACCACACAGCTTGGTGTCATCGGCAAAGTTGCTGAGGGCGCACTCAATCCCACTGTCCATGTCAGTGACAAAGATGTTAAACAAGACCTTTCCCAACACTGATCCCTGAGGGACACCACTCGTAACTGGTCTCCAGCCGGACATTGAGCCATTGACCACAACTGTTTGTGTGTGGCCATCCAGCCAGTTCTTTATCCATCGAGTGGTCCATTCATCAAATTGATGTCTCTCCAATTTAGAGACAAGGATGTCGTGTGAGACAGTGTCGAACGCTTTACACAAGTCCAGGTAGATGACATCAACTGCTTTACCATTATTATTTTCTTCAGGAGGCTCCCATTTTATTTGTGAGCTACTAAATGGCGGTACCTGGAAATGCATACTTATATCCCTCCAAATGTTTGCTCATTGGATTACTGAAGTACTTGTACGTGCAGTTTCCTCAGCCTGCTCTAAATTATGTAGTGAAATATTGGAATACGTTAAACATTAATACTAGGGTAAATCAACCTGAGATAATAAACCATGCAGTTTTTCAGCATATTGGATGAAAAGACAAAAATGCGCAGATAACTGTGTCTCACAACAACATCTCAGAGACAGAATTGTGATCCAAATGATTAAATTTGGATCCCTCTGATTAAATTTGAGTAAAAGTTTCAGCGGAATGTACTTTTGGCAGGACATTCAATATCTAATAGGATCATTTAAAATTTAGGCTTCTAGAATAGTAACTGAGATGCTTTAAGGTCAAGGCTTAGAGCTTTACATGTTTATCGCCCCTGGTGCATCTACCTAGAGCCGTCTATTCTTTGGGCTGACCCTCAATTGCTTTTTACAGTCAGCTGAATCAAACTCTGTGTGTCATGAAAAAGGTAGGTACAGTTTATGAATTGTATCATCTGTCCTATCAGCTGGAAATGTATCGTTCATTTCCACTTGCTGGAAAATGACTTTTCTGCTGTTAGGCACAATAACTGAAAGAACAGAGGTACATTGAAAGAACCACAGGCATGGGCATAAAGAACAGAAATGGTGCTTTTTAGTGTGACGTTGTTTCACAGTTACCTACCCTTTTCCCTAGTTTCTAGGAGTAGAACAATATTATACTCAGAAGAAAGATTCTGGGAAGTGAAGTATGCATTGAATTTTGGGACTATGTAACCTGACAATTAAATTTTGCAGATACAAAGATAAGTCACTATTTCTGCTTTATTCAACAGAAAATAGTGGCTGTCTTTTTTTTGTCAAGATTTCAGTACTGAGATCCAACTCCATTGCACATTCCTTTTTATGATGTGCATCTGTGCTTCTAAACTGACCCCCAGCTCTGTGAACGAATTAAAGACCAAGAAGCAAAGAATATGCCTTGTTTAAGGTTTTGCCTTGAAGTTTCCCTCAAACAGCCCCACCCGGTAGTACTCTCATGTTTTTGAGCTGGTGAGCATCCCTGCTGCTCAGCATGCAGGTGCCATATCTTTGCTGAACTTGATGAAAGTGTGTGCACAGCTGCTCCTAACATATAAAAGAAGGAAAACTCAGAAAGATTATACTGAGGGTTACAAAGTTGTAGTGTGGATGGAAGCTGCTATTACCAAGGCAAGAGCCACCATAGTCTAGAACCTGCTCTGTGCCTTCTCTTGTAGCTGGTACCAAAGCCACCTCATTGTTTTTCCAATTACTCCAGCACTGGGAAGCGTAAGAGGAATGTACACAGGCCAACCCAAAGCAATGCATGAATACAGCTGAGGTTGCCATGAAGGAGCAACCTGGGGCAGAGGTCCTGGCTTAGCTGCTTTATCACAGCTTTGCACCTGTGCAAAGCAGAGGAGGGCAGCTGCAGGCAGGTAAGTTAGTCCAGAAAAAGATGCTTGTCTGCTTTGTCTGGTTGGTACAAAATCACTTGCATATTTACGTAACACATTATAACCTGGAAGCATCTTCTGGACGGGCACAGGCTCCTATGTGGAATGTGAAACGATGCTCTGCAAGGAACCAGTGTCATTTTGTGAACTGCTTTTCCACCCCATCTATCTATCCTCTGTTTGCCCAGGTTAGAACATAGATATCATCAGTACCAAACGGCACTAAGAGAAAATTCTTGTCAGTGGTAAATTATGAGGTAAATTATGCTAGCAAGTTTTGTACTGGAAGGCAAGAAGGGACAGAACTGCCTTTGGACTTCTAGATTTGAGCTGGATTGTTATGCTGGACGGAGCTCAAGACTTACAAAATTGAGGTCGTGTCCTCAGACTGACAAGGCAGAAGGTACTGTGTATTCCCCTTTCCAAAGGAAGCAAGTGTAATAATTTCAGCACTGAGAAACGTTACTACTCAAAATTCTTAGGTAAAACAACAGATGCCTAACCAAAAAAGCAAGTATGGCAATGCTCCTATTTGTCAAGGTCTGAATAAGTCAGTTCATTATAAGCAAAATTTAGAACACGCATTCAAATTACCAGTCTGTTTAATGTGTCTATGCGAAGAACATGTTAAACAGAGAGATATGACATCCAAATACTCCTTTGCCAGTGGAAAAACAGCCCCAGGTTAATAAATGAAAACAGTTGTACATCTTTAACATTAGATGAGCAGGAAACATAAACAAGAATAAACAAAAATTAGCCTGCAACTTATAATGCTACCCTAAGGGAATAACAGTAAGATATGTAGAGGTATCACATAACATTTCAGTATCATCACTTTATGGTATCTGTACCTTTTTAGCAGAGGCTGCTCATATTCTCTATAACTCCTTCTGTTGGCATGTTATGAGTAAGTGTGATGGTCTGTTAAATCACAGGTACTACTCCCTGTAATGATATCTAAGAAGATTCTTATGTTTTTCACTGCTTAAAAAAATATTATTAAATGGTAAAATTATTTTTTCAAGAAGGGTTTGCAAATATGTTTTTTCAGCTGTAGAAGTTTCTGAAGAAATACCTCTTTGTGCAAAGACAAATTTAAGACTGTAAGGTCAGTATAAGTCTTTTCTGATTTTTCCTATTTATTAAGCTCATTCTGGAATATTAATCCTACATACAACTATTACAGACTTTTCCTTCTCCTCACTAATTCCTTGTTTAGATGTTATATTTTTATATAATTTGTAAATATTGCTCCATACAAAACTTTTTATACCCTGTTCTTAATTTGCATTCCAACTAATTGCTGTAGGAGTTTCATATTCTTTGCAAAAGGAGAGATATCTGCAGAAGTATTTTCTTTTGTTTTCCTTTCTTCCTCCTCCCCAGTGTAAATACTATTCTAAAAGTACATTTGCCAAAAGACTATTTGCTATAAAAAACATCCCCATGCAGAATAGCAGTGACATGATACACCACAAACCCACTTGTGTAGTCTTTATCAATGACAGCAGAAGCAGGATGAAGTGAAAGAAATAAATATGTGATTTAAATCAGCCATTTGTGTATTTATTTGAGATTCTTCAAGTGAAGATGAATAGCAGGTTTCTAAATGTGATATTATGTGGGTAAGCAAATGAGTCATTATTTGTATTACAGTGCAGTAGAGTTGGGCAAGAGCGACAGTACAAGAGGGAATAAGCAGTCATATCTAACTGTTTATTCTATTACATTCATCACCACGGGCTGTATCTGTACATGTCAGGTCAAGGGCAGTAATCCCTGTTCACATGAATCATTCTCAGTGCTAATGAAAACCATCCTTGATGCAGCGTGCTCAAACACCAACAGCTTCATTGGGTGACAAAATCAGACCTACTCACTTCTGCAAGTCAGAATTCACAGGTGAGGCAGAACGGCTAGGGGGAATTCAGGGTTTAGGATGGAGAACAGATTAGCAGAGCCTGTTGGAGGAGATCAGCACTGAAAATAAGGTGGATAACTTTCAACTGGAGAACAACAGTGCTGTTGCATCATAAGCTGTGTCTCCTTCCCACCTTGGCTGTTCCAGTTTCAAAGCCAGAGCCTCTGTCTCTCTCTCGCAAAAAAAGGCAACTTGGTTCTGAGTCAGTTTCCAAAGAGTAAGTTATAAAGTTATGGTAACAATGAATCATGATTACCTTTCTTCACAAGCTTCTTGGAGTCAGGGAAACAGAGATGGAATATAGTGGCACAGGAAGGAGGCTTTATTTTCCTTTTTTATTTTCCCTTTTCTTCTTTCAGTCAGGGCAAATTCTGCATACATTTTCCCTGTATTTCAAAGTGTCCAGATAAAAAGAAGAATATGCCTGGTCGAAGTGCTGATAGATATAGATACATATGTGGATGAAAAATTAAAAATCAACTGTGGAATACCCTTTCAGGGCTGTGGCGGTGATAGCTGTGATTTGAGGTACAGGTGGATTTATTACCAAGATTACAAACAAAAGCTATGCACATTATTTGTCCTTAGGAAATATACTGCTTTGGCAAATCCCTGGAATACAACTGCACTTCAAACTATCTTTTCTTGCCTGAAAATTGCCAATATTCCCTCTCTCTGTGCCTGTAACTTTTTACTCACAAACCCTAATTTTAGGAGGGCAACAAATTTCAGAGAATGTGATTTCTTACATTGCAACGATGTTTTCACAGAAATTGTGGAGGCCCCATGCCAAAGCAAGGGGTGGAGGCAATGGTGGGGGAGTCCCTGGGACTCTAGCGAGGAAGAAGGGGCTCGGCAGAGGTGAGGCGGGAGGCTGCTATCTCACCACACATGGGCTTGTGGGAAGTGGGAATCTCAGGTTGAGTTACTCATCGTTTTGGAGTCAGGAGTGTGCAGAACCAATGATTTTGATGGCAGGAGGTAACGTACACATGTTTTTCAGGGAAGGTGCTGTGGGAGGACTTGCCGGCGGGCAGGAGGAGGCTTATACCGAGGACTGTCATCTTCTAAGTGTGCAAGCCTTCTGGTGCCCGGAGCCCACCACCACCACCGCCGTTGCTGATGTTCTCCCTCTGCACGGTATGAGCAAGGGGCTGCCGCCGCCGCTCTACCCCTCCCCCGTAGGCGGCGGCGCTCGGACCGGACCGGGCAGGGGGCCAAGGGCAGTCCTACGGTTCCCGGTCCACGGCCGCGGGGTACGCGGGGCGGTGCTGCCCGGGGCTCCGCGCTGCCCGCCCTCGCTGATTGACACCGGGCCGGGCGGAGGCGGGCTCGCCGGGACCGCGCCGCTCCCGCCCGCCGCCGCCGCCGCCTTCGGGCAGCGGGTCCCGCGCTCCACCGCCGGGCTCGGCTGGGCGCGGGGCCGGGCCGGGTCCGCCGCGGTATGGCTGGCTCGCTGGGCAGGGGGGCGGCTTGCTGGCGGATGCGGAGCGCGGTGGGAGGCAGGAAAGAGAAGCCGCCGGGCGGCAAGCCCCAGCCGCGGCACGGTAAGGGGGGCGGCCGCGGCCGGGCTTGGCGGGGCTCACAGCGAAGATGGGACGGGGAGCACCGAGGTCCGAGCGGGTCACCCCCGAGGCTAACTTGCTTGTGACTTGTCTTAGCCGCTGCGCTCTGTTGGGGCAGGGGGATCCTCGTTTCCTTTCCCATACAGCGGGTTGCAAGGGTGGGGAGCTCCCTGCCTCCAAATTCCACCGAGCTGCCCCTCATGGGCTTTATTTACCACGTACCGGGGCTAGGGGAGAGGAAAAGGCTTCGCGTGCATTTTGGCATTTGCTTTGATAGCGGCTTTTTTGATTGTTGCAGAAAGCATTTGCAGCCTGGCAAACGCCAGTGAATCTGGGAAGAGTCCTCGAAATCTTTTTTGGCTTGCATCTGTCTGGTCTGAATGCTTGGGAAACACCGTTAAAAACACTGCTCTTGTCCCCGCTTTACTTGTTCGGGGAGACAGATGCTCTCTTCCAAGGCTATGATGTGCACAAACAGTTCTTTCAAAATCAGATCCTGACTTTGGAAACAGAAGGGAACGGTCTTGCGTGAACTGTTGAAAACAAGTGTTGAGGTTCATGACCTCTTCGTTGTGTGCAGATCGGTGAATGCGGTTACCCAGAGCTAAACCTGTCATGTATAGTTCCCTTACTGTGCCACTTGGCTGTCACTGTAGTCTGCTTTGACTGCTCGTGGATCCGGTCGCAAGTGTCTGGAAATCTCACTAGAATTTGTTCTGAGTGTTCCCTATTGGGAACACTGTAGGGAACAAATAGAGGAACTGTTTGTGTGAGTAAGTGGGTTTGCAGAAGTCTCCCACCTAGCCCCTCAAGGATAAAGTAACAGTTTAAGTTGTGTTTGAGTTCTGCTTGAATCTGTGCTTGTTTGTTGTTGGGTATGTTAGTTTCCAGAGTAACTTTCTGCCTTTTCCAGAGAAAATAATTCGGCTGAAGGAGTAATCTGCGCTCCTCACAAGTACGAAGGGTGCTCTAGTGCATGCAGCAGTCTTGACGACAAAGATGTTGGGATGATGGGAGCCTGGCGTTTTAGGTGACAGTGTTCTGAAAAAGGTGCTTGTTATGAAAATAATAACCCTGAGTGCCTGTCTGAAATGAGAGAAAACTAGAAGTCGCTTCTCCAACCCACTGTCACCCGGGTGTTTCTGAGCTAGAGTGCTTTTGCAGCCACACCTCCTCTTCTATTTTGCTTGTTTGTGCATCTTTCACAAGGCAAAGAGGAAACAGACTAAAAGTCAGAGCGAAGGTTTTGTCAGTGGATGTCAGAAAACCTCTAAAAGAAGTGACTGTGCAGAAAAGGAAGTATAATCCAGTTAGAGAATGGAGGTGGTTCTTTAATAGTTGCAAATATTTATCCTATGAATTCCAAGTGTGATGCTGGTAGTGGGGAATAACAGATGAACAAAAGAGTTGGTGGGATCCCTCTAGGTTATATCCCTGTTATTTGTGGGTGTTACGCAGTGGCTAGGAACATAGACCAAAATCCTGGATGCAGTGAAGTCGGTGAGAATTTTGCCACTGACCTGAGAAGAGCCGTGATTGAACCCACAGACTGCGTGGTGTGAGGTGTCCGGCCAAGTTGAAAACCTTTTCCTGATAGAGCTATGCAATTTTGGCAAAGTTTGTACCACTGCTGTATGCTACTGTGGTCAAAATATTATCAAAGTAGCTCTACCATAAATTAGTTAATTTAGGGAGATATTTTGTAACTGAGTTCTAATTTAGCTTAACAAAAAAGGTGTGGTGTGCTTCAGTCTCTCAGAGTTACTTCTTCCAAATGTTTTGTAAAGTGTCATATGTCACTAAATTCTTGTTTAACTAATTGCTGTAACAACATGGAACACTAAATTCAAATGCAGCGCATACAGTTTGCATCCCAATTAGTTTTCAACTGTACTTTAAGGATAATCATTCTGCTGTGCTGTCTTTGCAAGGTACACTGTCATTATTTATCAGGTCATTTATTATCCTTTAGGAGCTCCAAATGTAAGGCAAAACCAAAATTAGACCTAATTTGTACATTCCTAATACTGATTGTGTTCTACAGGGAGATTTTTGGGGAGAAAGAAAAAAAGTGTAGTATTACTTTAACATGCTTCTTAAATTTTCAAAGTTATGGAAACCCCTGTTTTCCAAGAATGGATTCAGGATTTACCTGAAATGAGATGAATTTCAACTTTTTTAGACAGTATTGATGATTTCATGCAGAAATGGGAAATTTACATAAAATGTTAAAGCTGTAGCATTAGAGGGTTTATAGGTAAGATAAACTTAAAAGTACAAATGTGCTGTGTGAGCTGTCAGCAATATTTAACTGGCAAGTAGACTTACAGGTTTGACTCATGCATGCATGCAATCATCAAAGTGAAGTGAGAACTGTTCACAAGAGAACTGAGAGTTATTGAAAGTATGGAACACTTCTGGGGAAGTAATGTTGTTCTTTCCTATTCTCTCTTTGCTGCAAAACCATTTCAGTGCACCACCAGCCTGTGTTGGTAAAATGTGCCATAGCCCTGTGTATCTGAATGGCACTGTTATGATTGACACCAGCTAAAGACCAGGCACAGTACTTCTGTGTATGTTTGGCTTCAGATACATTTATTTGGGCATCACTTCAGGATCTAAATTGGCAGAGTGCATACGGAGTTGGGAACACCTGAGCAAATCTGCCATTTAACTGAGTCAAGTTACAAATATTTGCCAGCTTTGACATTCTTCTCTTCACCTTTAATATGAGCAATTATGGAGACTATTCTATACTTTTCAAATATTTTAAATACACAATATGAAATTTTCCCTGTGATCTCATGTTCTGAAGTTCTTGGTTTACACTTTTTATAGTTTGTAAAGTACAAGCATTTCTATCCTTTGTGGTCTAGGCAGTAAACAAAGTCTTTGTCAGGATGCAAGCAAAAAGTCAAGATCCTGTTAAGATGATTAATAATAATGGTCTTGTAAAAAGCCTATTTTTAAACAATTTAATGTTGGGTTGGCATTGACACCTTACTTGTAAAGTCTCAAGAGCTTCAAAACCTAGGTGGAAGGCTACAGCCAGAATTCTCTAAGTGGAAGATGCTAATGAGTAGCATCATGGAAACAACAGTGTAAATCAAGTAGTATTTTACTGTGCTACTTAAGAAAACTTAGAAATATTGTATGAAAAAATCTCCCTTGAGGAGTGGATATAAAAAGTTTGTGACTAGAGTTTATGAAACACAAAGGTATTTTCAGTGGTGTCAAGTAATTGAAAACAACGGAGAGAAAGCTTTTTAAAGCTATGTGAAAGTTAGCAATAAAACGATCACCAGTGGAAAACAGAGCAAGTAAATAGTGCCGGATGAACACATGGGAGTGTGCGCATACAAAAGTGATATTTTAGACAGAAAATGATTACTTCTTAATTTATTTGATTTTTTTTTTTTTAAAGAAAATGTTATGAATTTAGGCTGGGGAGCAGAAGTCCTCTGTGCTGCAGCCAGCACAATGAAATCAGTTGGTATTGGGCCTGTACGTTGGATCATGCC
Organism: Neopsephotus bourkii; assembly: GCF_033783945.1. Classification (NCBI taxonomy): domain Eukaryota; kingdom Metazoa; phylum Chordata; class Aves; order Psittaciformes; family Psittacidae; genus Neopsephotus; species Neopsephotus bourkii. The sequence continues at coordinate 3,747,584 of NW_026901618.1, forward strand.
CAGGTAGCCTGGATAAATGAATGTCAATTGTAGCAGCACAGCTCTGTTTTTCACCTGGGCCTGCTGACCAGTTTCATTCTTCACCTGTCTAGAGCTGTCACAGAACAGGACAAAAAAATGTTGTCTTGATTTCTGTTTGGTGTTTATTCCACTTGAGTGTAATGAAAAGGCTGTAATGCGGTAAGGACAAAAGTCAGCATATTATCTTTCTAGAGAAGTGGACTCCTCTGACTGTGTTGAACTGGTGGAAGAGCTACATACAGACCTGCACATTGTTTTCGTCTTGCATAAACTTAGATATATACATATATGCTAATTACTTCTGGTTGCTGCTGGACTAGACTAAATCCACACTTGATGGCAGGGAAATAAAGTTGTGCTTGAGTTTTTCGACTTTCAGATGTTCTTATCTTCTTACGTTTCTTCTTGAAACCTTCCAGAACGTACTTCAGTATTTTCTGTCAGCTTCTTCCTTTCTTTTCCCTTCTGTGTCTCCTGGGAAATAATGTTCTTGGTCATATTGAGGTAGTCATAACTAAATCTTCTGTTTTGTTTGAGGCATAGTTTTCAGTGCCTCACTTTTTACACTTGGCTTATTGTAGTATTTGTAAAAGTAACTGTCTGAAATTCATGTAGGCATTTTTTATATATCTATATATATGAATCTAAAAATAGAAGTTGTCTTCTTGAAGCAAATAAACCTCTTTTCTGTGATCAGCTGGAATAATCTGCAGGTAGACTTTAAATCTTAAAGCATTTTTATAGCCTCTATGTTCAGAAAGTGCGAACATTGATGCTATTTCTGCTTAGATCTACTAACACTTTGATGCCTCAGCCACTTTAGGGTCTCACTAGTCAGCGAGTGTGTGTTTGCCACGTGTAATGCAGATCTTGCTGTGAAGGCGTGGCTTTCAGGACAAATAATGGGTTAAGATAAAGGAGTAAAAGAGTTAGTTTACCAAATGTATTTTAACTTGCTTAGCCTTTTCTTTGATGCAAGTGCCAGCTTATACCTCTTAATCAGACTATATAAGTAAGAGGTACAACCTCTTAAAGAACTTTTAAGATTTTAGGACTTAAGTTCCATTCTGTGTATGAGTTGTGTTTGTTTGTTTGTTTGTTTGTTTTGTTTTTAAAATCAGTTCATCATCGTGTTACTCTAAAAAAAGATAATACCCTTCATGGCCAGTAATGGCTGCAATAAAACCAGTAGATACCTCTTACATGCCTGCATGTGCCTTTTCTCCCCTAGGTCACCAGAGAGGTTATTTATGATACTGATAAAGCCTAGCATTATAACTTGCACAATTAGAAGTAATCAGAGCTACTGAACCATGGTTTATTTTAAATTTGAATTTACCATAGAATGAGAAACTCACCATCTAGATCATCTCCAAATACAGTTTTATGATATTCATTTAAATCTAATTTTGGCACAGAAAAGTAGTTAAGAAGCCAAAGACTTCCCCTCCATAACCAGATTTATTTTTCCTGACCTTTTTATTTTTATTTTTTTTTAACAGAAGATTTGGAGAATTTTAAGCACACAGAGGTCATAAATCACTTTGTTGGGAAATGCAAGGTGTGCTTTAAAAGCTGCGGGTGGGGAGATCACTTTCCTGATTATTTGGTTCATGCTGTTTAAAATTGTGAAGCTGGGTGAAATGATTACTCTGACAGAACTATAGACAGTATCTCATTTTAGTACATTCTGAAGTATTTAATATTTTGAGTAGCCCTGGCTCAGGGGCATTTTATACTCGCATCTGGAAGTTTCCAGTGTTAGTATTCAGTTTAGTGTCTCTGCCTTTGTCTTTCCATTTAGCCTTGCCATGATACAACAATGAATCATCTTGTCCATTAACTAAAGTTGGAATGTCTGTTTATGTACTGAATTTGTTTCATCACATCACCATAATAATTGATTGGAACTGTGGCAACTCTGACTGCTTTCCCATATGTATTTGGGCTGGACTTTACCCAGTGCTGTTCTGAGCAGCAGAAGGATAAGCCATCCCAAAACCTGGAATGTCTTTATCCTTTTAGGATTCAACCTCTCTTTCTCATGAAATTGTAGGGCAGCATTTGCATATTTTCTCTGTGTATATGAAATTGGAGAGAGGCTGTAGTATCTCCAATCATACAAAATCATGGCAGAATTGCAATACACATACACGTATAACAGTTAAACCAGGAATATTGTTGCAGGTTTGCTTTGTTGTGTTGTGTTCTGTTGATGGATTTTAAATCAGTGCTAATTAAAATGTTGAAGCATTAAATGAAAAGTAAAACAAAACTATAGTGGCATTCTTTGATTAATAATGTTAATAGAGTGAACAAGTGTCACAGTGCAAACGAAGGGGCCATGTCTCAGGGAGGCTGCAAATTCCCACCTCTTGCCATGTGAGCGGGCTTGCAAATAGTGCTCTGGTTGCTAGTTACAGTGTTTTGAAAATAAATGTCCTTTTATTAACAAATTATTACACTGACTGTACCTTGACTCATTTAATAGCACTAAGCCTTATTTTGTGGTAGTATTATTGAAATGATTTTATTTCCATAAAAAAAACACAAACCAACTTTGTTGCATTTGGAAGGTAAATACTGAAGGATCTGCTAAATAAATAAAACTGAAATGTTGTGTAAAACATACTGTTCTTTTTAAGATGGCTTTGTGATCTTTGTACTGTGATGTCTAAGAATATTTTTGTGTGCTCTCTATGAACAGTCTTCATTAAGAGTTGTTGATGCTGCATTCGTGTGGAAAATACCAAAAAATAGAAACGAGGAGTAGGAATTAGTGGGTAGAACTTTCTCCTGAAGGCAGATTAAAGTGGAACTGTTAGTTTGTGATAACAAACCCAGGAGCCTGTGGAGGGAAGTGAGAAAAAAAGACTTGTTATTGTCAATGACTGCATTGAGCTTTGCTGTACAAACCATTCCAGTTTTTTGTTCAATACTTATCACTCTGAAGCTCTGAAACTGCAGAGCTGTCTAAACTGCTGGCATTTGTAGTGAGGGGGAGGAATGGGAGGTTGAGAAGAGATACTCTTTCTCCAGAAGCTGGATTGAGTAAATTTGCGTAGTATAACCAGGTGTCCTATCAATTTCATCTTTTTGGCTGATAGTCACTGTGGTTTCATGTGGGAGGTCATGGTTGCTCCTAGAAAAGAAGTGGGTGTGAGTAAAGTTTTTTAGGGGGTGAGAGGAGGTTCTGTAATAGGAAGCTGCATATAGAAAGATCAAGGTACCCTTGCGATGCATTTGTATCATCCAGGATTGCAAAACAGATGAGATGCTGTGTTCGGTGGTGGGCAGAATGTTTCTGGGCTTTTGCATCACTTTTTAATACAAGATATCCCAATAATAAAATCTTGACATTATTAGTATACAGCTTATAATGTTCCAGCGTGTGTTTGAGGGAATGAGAATCTTCAATTTTTGTTGAAATCAGAGGTGTGATTTTTTTGCTGTCTAGCTATTTGGAATTTCAAGAGAGATTCAGGTCTCAAATCCATTTAAAAACTGGAGGAACGTGCTTTTTAGAACACACGAAATGCTTTAGGGAAATACGGTCTTTTCCAGTCTGGATGACGTTGGACTTCTATAGATTCTCTGTGTCAGGCTGCTCCCATCCAGGTATTGATTTCAGTTAACATTTAAGTAGCCTGAGGGATGGTCAGTTGTTTGTGTTAATGGTACAGTTGGGTGCAGCCTAAATTGCTTCAAGCCTTTGGCCTACCAAGGCAAGTCCTAATGAATCAAAAATGACCTTACTGCTGGTTTTATTCTTTGTGCAACAGGGGACATCTTGTTATTTTTTACTGGGAAGTGGTAATGGTCTAATCAGTCCAGCAGCAATTTTCATTTATTTTTTATTTATTTCTGTATGTGTATAGTCTTTGTTCCCTGAATGTCCAGGATGAGGAGCTAGATGGGAAAAAGATCACCTTTCAGAAACTGTAGTGACTTGAGTGAGCTTCTGATCTTGGAATGACTTGATTCTGTGTGATCAAGCTATTTGCTGAATGCACTATATCAGTTGGTAAGCTTATTTTCTAGTTTTTTTAATTCTACTGTTTTGCCACTTGTTATGGGTACTGAAACAGACAAATGATCTCACAGAATGGTAATTAAGTGATACCTGAGAGTTTTTCAGAGTTCTGAATAGCTTTGTTCCATTGCAGGGACAGTAGATCTGGAGAGGCATCGTGCATCATGGCTAGCTTTATTTCCCCTCTCTTATTCCTGTAGCACCATGATGGCAAATTGATGGTAGAGAGACATTTTTACCCAATGGTTTTTGTATTCTGCAAACTGAAACTCTACTATTTCTAAGTGTAAAAGGGGAAAGTTGCCAAATTCTGTATTGCATTCTTTCTATGAGTGACAATAATATATGACTTTTTTGTTGTTGTTTTAGTCAAGATAAAATCTTTAGTTTTAGTGAGTTCTGATCATATTCAGCATATTTAATAGAAACCTGAGGAATGAATAAAATAATTGATGTTGGAAGGGTTCTAAGGAACATCTTTAGTCCAGTCTTCTGCTCTGTGTCAGCTGTGAGATCCAATCACTCTGCCAAGGGCTTTCTTCAATCCAGTCCTAAAACCATCCAGGAAAGGAGAATCTACAAAATCTGACAACTGGCTGCTTTTTCACAAGTCGAGATTCAAAATCGAGTCTGCAAACTGGAAAAATGGGAGTTCTAGACAATGGCCCCATCTTCCTAGAAATCAAGCCAAGAGTAAGCGGTGCCAAAATGATTCCACTGATAATCTGAAGTATCACTTGCAGAACACAGTGCAAAATGTCGCATTTTAGGATGTTCCAGAAAAAATAACATGGAAAGCTAACAATTTGCTTATATGGTTCTTGAATAAAGTGATAACTATTACTAGGCTTGCAATTGCTAATCAGAATCCACCTAGAAGAACAGTAACTTTCTAAGAGATACGGAAGTGTATGCCAGCTGTCTGGCCCTGAAGCTATCTGTCGTAAAAATCGAAGTGTGGATAAGATTTTCTGGCAAGAAGGGCCTTGGCAACTTGAGTAATTGAAATATTCCAGTGTAGTTATACAACAGAGATATCTGGTCATTATGATGGAGCTCTGTACCAGAGGCCATTTCACTAGGTTCTGTTAGCAGAAAACTTGTGTGCCTCACTGGCCATGAACCAAACATTCTGCATGTCAGTGGACTCTAATTCTTTAATTCTGAAGCCTGTCTCTGGCTTCTTTGGCAGAGTCTGTAACCCTGATGTTCCAGTTGGATGTGGTCTCACAGCCCTCTCTGGGTCCCACCATGGGGTAGTAACATGGCTGCCTGCTCAGAGGCTCCATGTACCAATGTGCATCACAGTGGGTGGGTTTCTCTGGAAGTCCCCTGTGTCTGTCTTGAGGAATCTGTGAAAGAAGCTGCAGTTACATTTTGTCTTTATGTCCTGGTATCTTCCAAGGAAGCACTTTATAATTTTTGGTATTAACAGCTATTGTCTTACATATCCTAATAATTTCACCTATTTGTTATATTTGATTAATGCTTGTGCAGTCATGTCATAAGATACATTGGATCATGGACACTGTCAATGCACTCAAGGTGAAAGCATTTTCTTTGCTTAGTATTTTAATAATATCATTCATTGAGTTCTGTGACCATTAAAGACTCAGTTTGAAATTTTTCTCCTGCTTGTGTTCTCCTCTCCAACTGTTTGTTGCTGTTATTATTATTTTAACCTGATATCTGATTTTATCTTTTTCCCTCTGCTCTTTGAAGGATTTGTTTTTAACAAGTACATGGGTAAGCGTTTCTCTCAGTACAGGTCTGATTCAGAAATCTTTATTCAGTGGTTTTCCTAGGACCGTACATTCCTAGTAATACTTCAGGTGTCAAAGTTAGGGGAACACGTGGTTTAGAAATGAATTCAGTAAATTCTTTTATGATCTTTCTAATGTAGGGAAAAATTAAGCACTGTATCTGCTATCAAAGTTGTGAAAATTTGGCAGTGGCTGATGATAATGGCAAGGTAGGCTTCCCCTATTCCTAATCTTTAACATGTTTCTTGAGAATTAACACCTGTCCTAAACCACTTGTATTTTTAAATGTGTCTATGTGCAAGTAGGTGTTTATGAAACCAATCTGTGTAGCAGAAGGAATTACAATGAACTAGTAGCTTTTTCAGGAATCTGTGTTCTCTGGCCATAACTTACTGAGCCTTGAATCTGGTGCATTGGAAATGTGCTGTGTGAAGGGTGATATGAAGTTTTCATTGTCAGAACAGCACCACACGGTGCATGTCTGTGTTACCTTGTTTTGTTTGTATGTTTTTGCTATAGAAGAAGATAGCAATAACAGCAGGCACTACTGAGGAGCATGGCTAGGAACTCTGCTGCCATCTGTGTTAGTGCTGTCTGTTCATGTTGTGTGCTAGTTTCCATATGTATAGTTTAGCACCTACTTTCTACAACCAGCCATTGGTAACATATCTGAAAACAGCTGTCATAATGAAAGTCAATGGCAAACAGTCATTTAAGATGTTAATTTACTTATTTTCAATATATATGCTCTTTTTACTTCCCTTTTTTATTTTTTATTTTTTATTTTTTACTTCCTATTACTGTAGACACATTTCGTGAGATACTGCTGCTCATTCCAAATTTAAACTCATCATTTCTGGCTTTGCACATTGTAATAACCTCCACAGCAACCACTGTGATGCCATAAACAGAGGATTTGACTTCAGGTGAAGAATGTAGGCAGTAAAAGCAGAAAAACCCATAAAGGAAAATGTGGGACGATGAGGAGGACAGGGAAAGTGATTATTCTGACTTTCTGGGTAGTGATTCCCATCCTTCCCCCACCAACTTTTTTTATCTTTATTGATAGCTGAGAGAAAATAAATTCTTTTAAAATGTCACAGTGGAACTTTCATTTCAGGCAGTATATTTGAAAAACTATGTAAGCAGTGGGGTCTTATTCTGCATAGGGTTTCTTTTTCTCTCTTTCCATTCATTAAAAAAAAAACAGTTTAGTAAATCTACCGTGGGAGGATAGTTTTGCTGCTGTACTTTTGCCGGGATGTGGCAAGAGAAATTGCATTTGCTGTTCAGAGGACGAAATTAAACTTGCTCTGTCCTGATGATCCACTACTCCTACACCCAGCACATTCCTAGGAAAGGCTTCTGCGTGCTATAGGAGACAGTGCCCTGAATGTGCTTGCACCTGCTCTTGTGCATGAAGAAGCAGGAATAGATTCGGGCCCACGTAGCTCTCAAATTAGAATTAGGTACTGTGTGGAGTGCCTGTGTGTGTGTGTCTGCCTCCTCTCTGAGGTGTCGCTTTTGGAAAGGGAGACTTCAAACATGTCACTTTGCTTATAGAGGTTGAGATTACTTGCCGTTCTGTAACATATTTATACACGCTCAGAAAGGTCAAGGGTCTATGGAGCATTGGGCAGTTGAGGGGTACCCATTTTCAACTTGCATCGTCTCATGTTCAGAATATAGTTGCTAAACTGTAAGATCAGTAAAAAGGAATTGGCAAATGCAGATTCCCATTGTGGCAACTGAAAGGGCAGGCTGTTATTTGTTTACTTGGGTGGCAGTGGGAAAGGCAGCTTATCCCCCACACTTCTTGAGTAATAAAATCTCGCTCTTCAACCACCCATCCAATAGAGATCATGTACATAAACCTCTATTTCTAGGTTTTTGTGCTGCTTTTATAGCCATCCACTCCTTTCTTCTGGGCTGTGGCTTCTCTGTAGCAGCTTCAGGTGGATAAATGCTCAAATGATCTTACGTGCTTACGTAGCACCTTAACTACATGCCTAAAAGATTGCACAGCAGTAAGTACTTTTCTTACAGATTAGAAACTGAATGCATGTCATGCCTATGGAGAAAAAGTTCTTCAATAACATCAGGGAAAACCCAAGGATCAACAAGGATCTCTGTTTTAATATAATACTGATCCTGTGTTCCATAAAGCTTGTTAATGTGGGGAGACTCCCACTATATATATGTATGTATATAAAGTTAGCTCTTTGTATTTGACGATTCCAGCAGTTTTCATTTACATTTCAAAGCCAGAGAGTGACTCAGAGCAGGCCTATCTGTAATTCCTATAGTTCCTCTGTGTGGATGGCTGTTTCTGTAAAACTGACACAGTATGGGCAGTTTCATCAATTTGATTTGTTCCATTTTCTCAGATGAGCCTTTAATCTCCTGCTTACCGATCCCTGATTTATAATCAGATTTGACAGTGATAGGATGGTGGTAAATATCATGATGTGAAAGTCTGTAACAAGATAGTGCTGTCATTTCTTCTCCTTGCTCCTCTGGTGAGGTGAAATTTTATTTGTGAAGTGTGGATAACTGAAGCTTAAACCTGCCAAGTTTCAGGCCATTTTCAGGTCCATCTGTTTACAAGTAATCCTTTTTTTTCCCTCTGGAAAAGGCAAGAAAAAGGGTTATTTGTTGACTTGCTTGGTAATGTTTTGGAAAGCAATTTTATGTCAAGTTGATTAATTATTCTGTTTTCCCATAGGTTGATAACATGCTGATTTCAAGTAAGACCTGAAATAATAGATATGTGATGTGTGCATAATCATTTTGGTTCCTGAATAAAGCCATTCCTGAATGGCTTTAATGCTGTTGATAAAAACCTTGCAGTTAAGGTTTTTAATAACCTTAAGTTTATGAATGAAAATATGATTAATAGCCGTATTAAGCAAAGCCTGTTCATATTTGGACTTGCTTTTTTTTTCCACTGTTTTGTATACATACGTTAGCTGCAAAATTTCTGCATCTATTTTGCTTCCCATCAAAATGGAAGCATCCTTTTTGCTTTTGAAGCCATCCTCTGCATAATCTTAAATCTCAAGTTTTGCCACAAATTAGTTTAGTAAGAAAGTAAGTAAGCTATTCAAAGTATAGAAGGTTAGGGGTATATGAAAAGTGAAATATATACCCAGGTTATGTTAAGCGTAATCTGGGCCTATGGAATAAAACAGTTTTGTCCAATCTATAAGATGGTAGCAATCATTTTCAATTTCAACAAAGAGGGTTTTTTTCTTCAATATTTTTACTTGGTTGTGTCTCCCCTATGCTTTTTATATTCTTATTTATAATTCTGGCATTATCCCATGGTAGCCTGTCTGCCACCAATCTTCCTGTTATCAATCTTGGGAGGCAAAAGACTTTAAATACACTACCATATATTCTCTCTTTCTCTCACTCTCCTTTTCATGATATGCTAATTTCCATGTCTTTGCTGTTCCAGAAATTCTTTCCCCTTTTTAGTCCACATAACCCCAGTTAAATCCAAGCATCACTGTCAAAAGCAAGGATTTAAATGTGATTTCCTTTCCTGCTTAGCCTCTTGCCTTTCATTTTTAGGATTTTGTGTTCCTGCAACCTGCCTGTTTGAAATTCCATCTGGTGTGCTACAGATTCTTCTATTAGATCAATATGAATTATTTGCTGTTGAGATATAGTGCGTAATTTGATTTTCTTAAAGTAATTTGTGGGGTTTTCCATGGGTGTGAAATTCTTCAGGATTTTTCTTAACAATTTTAGTAAGAGTCCAAATTGTCTGGAATTTGGAGCCTGATAAGCCCTAAATTCCATAGCTCCACATGCATCCCTAGGTCACAGTACTGTCACTTTCATTTATGTTTTCTCTGTTTTATGTTTGTTCTGTGCCACTAATTCCAGGAAGACCAAACAGTAAACTTTCTAGGTGTAATTATACAGATAGAACAGAAGAATTTTTCTGAGTGAACCATGCTCCTAACTATACACACCAAATCCAAACTGAAATCACAAGATCTACAGATGTACATAGAATCATAGAAAAGTTAGGGTTGGAAAGGACCTTAAGACCATCTAGTTCCAACCTGCCCTGCCATGGACAGGGGCACCTCAGACTAAACCATGCCACCGAAGGCTCTGTCCAGCCTGGCCTTGAACACTGCCAGGGATGGAGCATTCACAACTTCCTTGAGCAACCCATTCCAGTGCCTCACCACCCTCACGGTAAAGCACTTCCTCCTTATATCCAGTCTAAACTTCCCCTGTTTAACCCATTACCCCTTGTCCTATCACTGCAGTCCCTAATGAAGAGTCCCTCCTCAGCATCCTTATAGGCCCCCTTCAGATACTGGAAGGCTGCTACGAGGTCTCCATCATGTACATCACATAAGTGCTAGTGATGATTCTCCTCATTTGAAGCTGCTGTTTTCACTGATGTGGCTGTGGGATAATGACTTTGATGTTTTGAGTACATGTGACTTGCAGAACTCTGTGGAAGTAGCTGATGCAAAGTGAGAATCTGATTTGGGAGGTGCTCACACTTGCATGTGAGGGTCTACATTAGTGCTCTTCACTGGCAAATGGTAGGAATCCTTTTTTGTTGGGCCAGTGTTTCTGTTTCATCCATGTGTCTTTTGGCTATTCACTGGATATGCTATTACAGAACTTTGAGAGAGATACTGAAAAGTTGTATGCAGTAAATGAGCATTACAATTTCCTTATTAAGCTACTTTTCCCTTTGGCAAGCTTTTCAACTTCAGAGAGTCTATTTCTTCTCCTGCAATTAGAATTAATTTTGTATGTCTTAACAGCCAAGTTAGTTGGAGTAGGATTAAAACTCCACATATGGCAATCACTGAAGGTGAATACTTGGATTGAGCTGTGTCTACCAGCCTTCAATAGTGTCCAACTGACCATAGGGCGGAAGTGAACTCTGAAGTGTGAGGGAATTGCTGTTTGTGCCAGCATGTGAATTGACCTTTAATTATAATTATACATTTTGCAGCTTTAGGTGAAAGGTGGTAAAGACTGCATCAACTGAAAGTGAATTGCCTAGGGTTTTGGAGGTTTATTACTGAGAACAATAGAATCCCAATGAAAATATTAATTCTATATTATATATAATGTATTTATATTTAATATATATCAATTTATAAATTATATATTAATGTATAGGAATAGGGTGCTTGTTGTGTAAAAGAACATGCAAAGTTCTATATGAGAAGGGACACAGCATTGCCTGACTCTTTCAAACACTTACAGGGAGTTTTCTGGCAGTGAGTGAGGAGCTGGTTTTAATGACTTAAACATATAGGGACATGCAGGCAGTGTCTGCACAGTGGCTATTTGCATTTTAGAAATGGGAACAGGTATCCAAGGAATTTACAGAGGGAAGTTAGTAGGCTTTTGACTGTAGAGAAAGGTGTGTGTACTAGGGAAAGGTAGCATCTGTCCAAGTCTTCATGCATAGGGGTTGTATGTTGTTGGCACTTTTTGAAGTTGCTGATTAATAGCTTCTTGAGTAAACAGTTTAATTTTAAAAGTGTGGAATAGTTTTGAATGATGAAATATGAAATATTATAGCAGTCATAAGGAGAGCAGTAGTAAAGGGTATGGTTAAGAAGGAGACAAAACAGTAGAAGCAAAACAACAGAAGTCCCACAGAAGGTTTTAATTCTAGATAAAGGACATGGTACAGCTGAGCTTGCACAGTGTAGTAGGTTTAAAAAGAGATGTGGAGAAGATGCTATATTTAACTGGTTAAAGAAAGCAAAAAGGAGTGTAATATATGATGGTCAGCAGTAATGATCATTCCGGTATAGCAGCTGAAAAAAGGTATTTGACAAGTGTACTAATGACAGACAGAATAAAACAGCAGAGAGAGGCTTTTTTAATCTTTTTAATCCTGGCTCTTAATTGAAGCCAGGAAGCAAAGGAGAATACTGAACTGAAAGTCTTCTGGTATCTGTTCTTTCCCTATGGAAACTTGCAGTTCTCGAAGTAGAAATACAATTATTTTTGAGATATGTAATTCATACAGTGAAAAAGTTGCAGGTTTGTATGTTTGTGGAACTGACCTGATTTGTGGATGAGAAAAGTGAGGGCAGTTTTCCTATATAAAGATCAAATCTCTAGATTAGCTATTGGATTAACAATGAGGTACTTCATTTAGTAATGTTTTATCTAAGAGGACAGAAAATCTTAGACCTGCATCTTTCAATAAGAAAGTTAACATAGAGCAAATAGTGAATGAATAGTGTTTCCCAGTTCTCATCAAGCAACTGATCAGTTCAGGCTGAAAGGGGTGTATGTGTATTGGGGGGTTTCTTTCCTTTTTAATTTTTTTTTTCCTTTTCTCATTTTCCCATATGAGTCCAGAAATACAGATAGTTGGTCTGCACCTGCAACTTCTTGTTGTCTGTGAGTAGATACCACTAAGGATGTCTTTGGAGTTAGTATGATGTTTCGGAAGTTTCAGTGGAAATCGAAGCAGGCACTAGGGGCACTCTTGGATGTTGAAATTGTTGCTGGCAGTGTTGTGAGGAAAGGAAAATTCAAGTAAGAGGCAATAGAATATTGTGATATTGGACAGTAGTAACTCTTTGGGGCATGCCAGGCAGTGCTTGTGTCTAAATCAAAGGACGAAAGGGAAGGTACCTCTTGTGGGAAACTGAAAAGATCAAAGAAAATCCTGAGGGTGTCCATGGTTCTAAAACTGTGTGGAAACAGCAATGTTAGCTGCACTGTGATACTGCTGGAAAGACTGCACACAGTGGTAGTTGCTAGCAGAGTCTTTAGAGACACAAGAAACTACAGCGCAGTAAAATTGCTAGCAGAGCTACCTAAGAGACTGATAGTCAAGGTTAAAATGGCAGATCCCTAGCTGAGACTATGTGACCGCTCACATTACTTGAAAGTGAGACAGTACAGCGCAGGGACTCCAGTAAGTTAGAGGAAGTGGATCCTTTTATTGCCTGCAGCAGCCTTTTGCAGTCTGTGCCACTACCATGCAACTGGCAACACATGGAAGTAATTCATGCCGATCTTCTATGCCTATGCCTCAGCCTACTAATTCTGCTTTTCCTGTTTCCTAGTCCAGATTTCTTTCTCCGGGCAGTCTGAGGCTCCCTAACACTCTTGATTCCCCCCTGTATTTTCCTAGCCCTTCTTCTGTCTTCTAAGCCATTCATATCCAGTAATCTTTTCTGGATTTATGAGCAAACAATATGTTTCCCTAGCCTAATTTTCCCAGAAGTCTTTAGCCATGTTCCCCAAAAAATTCCAGCTAGGACAGACATGGAACTATGAAAAATAGCATTGCAATTAAAGTTAGGCAAAGTTCTAAGCAACGGAAGATGGGGTCTTCCGTACAGCAAATGATGGCAGTGTTAATGTGCAGTGCTATCAGTTCTTCCTGTAATGACAACTCTTGACATATATTGACATTAAAAACACATTGTCAAAAGTTTGAAGGAACAAATTATGCCCAGTGCCCATACCTCAAGAGTCATAGGAGGCATTTGAAAGAAAGGGACTGATGAGGATAGATGGAAATTAAAAATACACTTCTGTCTGATGCTGTTGCTTAATGTTCTTAGATATGGTAGTCAAGGATACTTTGATTAAGGGAAAAAATGCATTCTTTTTTGTCTTTAAAGGATTGTGTGTTTGCTAGTGCTTTGTGGGATTTGTGTAGATACTGTGCAGTACTAATTTTTAAAAGTTAAATTATCACATTGTGCAATTTGAAAAGAGAATTCAGATACAACACATGAACATGCACTGAATTTCCTTTTTGACACTGAGTAAATTCAATTGCAGAGAAATTCAGCATTGAATTGAGGAAGCCATGTTTTATGGTTTTATTTGGACCTCTGTCTTTAATTGAATAAACTACATTTTCTTAAAGCCTTTTTAGAAAATAGAGTTTCTTTGGAATAAGTTTTTATTTTAGTGGATAAGGTATTTCAATGTCATACACAATTGAAGTTGAAATACACATGTGTGTGTGTGTGTATATATATATATATATATATATATAAATATATATATATATGTATGTTGTTACATTTTTATTTCAGACTAATCCTTCCTGGTCGTAGAATAACTGTCTTCTAGAAATAGTTCCTATTTTCAGTGGGAAGTTTGTTTCCAGAATAACTGTTCCACTTCAGGCAGCCTTGTTCTTTCAGACTGAAATATCTTTACACCTGAATTACTTGATGATCTGCATGTCCTTTATTTCTTTTATGCCCTTCACCATTTCAGTGCTGATATTCAGCCAGTTTTGCCCCCTTGTATTTTAATTCATGTGAAGTTAATGTAGCTGGAATAACACAATTTTCAGATCACCATGCTTTGTTCTTTGTTCACAACTACAGTAGTCCAGGGCTCCTAGACCCTCTTCAGAGTGAGGAACAGTGTCCTGGCTATGTGAACACTGAAATGCAAAATTCTTGGCATATTTGGAAGCATGAATAGAGAAATGCAGAAAAGGACCAGGCCTGCTTCAAAAGAAACAAACAAGAAGGGAGCAAGCTAAGAAAGTGTCTTGGGAGGACTGTAGGAATAAAAGCTGTCTCGGTGCCTATATCCTTTGATGAAGTAGAGGGCTAAAAGTGGGCTGATGTGATGAATGTGCCGTGGTTCTGCATTGCCCTGAAACATTTGTCTCAGATGCAGCAAGTTCATTGTGTCCTAAAGGCAGATTTAAGTTGAGCATCTTCCCTTTCTGTTGCCTGGTGCTAAATGTGCCAAGCAGGGAGCTCAGTCATGCCAGTTATGCTTAGCCTCTGGCACGGTTAAAGGCATTCCCATAAGGATGGTGGAGAGAGTGGGCATCCTTTGTCCCCAGGCATGGAGAAGAACAAGCTTAGAATTTGTTCCCTGTTATTTTGTTCCCTGCACTTGCATGGAAAAGCAGACTGAAGTTTTCCAGGGATAAATGAAACAATAGCCTGCGCTGGGATAATTGACTAAGTTTGGAGTGGGTTGGAGCAAAAATGAAAATGGGCACCAGTGTGAGCTTGACCTTCACTGTGGCTACCCTTGCATCGGAGGTATCTCACAAAGGCTGAGTGGAGAATAGCTGAAGTTGCAGCCGAAGATGCTCTCTTAGGAAGTGTCCTGTTTTTCTGTTGGTCTAGCAGGATGAATTGATTCATGCAATGGTCAGATACATGCCAGGAAGGGAATGGGAGTGTATGGTTGGGGGGAAGATGAAGGACTGGCAGCCACATCTAGACTCACTTGGACTGCTTCAGGTATGCAACATTTGGCAACAAATCACGCTCCTGTAGCTGCAAACAGGGCAATAGCACTAGGCATTGTTCATGCCATGTTTTCTTTCCCCTGCCACTAGATCACCTGTTTTTTGCTCCTTTACATTTAAGCCTCTTGAAGGCATGCCTCAGGGCAACGTGCTGGTAATCTGTGGAGCTGTACATCGGAGTGGGTATTGCTGATGCTAATACCTACTCTTCCAATCCAGAACATGTCAGTTATTTTACAAAGGCTCAGTACAAAAAGGCTTTATGATCATCAGAGTGCTAGTAAGGTATGATAGGAATGTCATCAGATATCAAAAGGGAGGGAGAATACATGCACCGTTTATTGATGCTGATACAGAGGGAGACTTGTACTGGAACAATAGTTTTGTATAGAGTATCTTTAAAGCTGTCTTTAAACAGCTCAGGGTAGTGTGACCCTTATGGAGAAAAGTCTAAAATAGCTGTTGAGGATCTGAGACATCTCTGTAAGGAATGAAAGAGGGCAGAGGAGACGCGTGTCTGATCTCAAGCGTAAATGCTAGCAGAAGGCCAAGAAAGCAGATTTAACTGAGGGAAGTACCTGGAAAAGGCAGGGTCAAGCAAGACGGGCATCTGGGCAAAGGTGGAAATAAACAGCTCTTCAATAGACTATACTGTTGATGATGAACATCCCAAGACAACCAAGCACTATGTACTGTGATGAGAACAGGAGGCCAATTAGAGACCACTGAATGATCACATCTGTTTTGCAGCATTTTACCACATAGGAAAGGGAGGCTTTGCCTTCGTGATTTATAACCTATTGACACTAACTTATCAGCAGTCAGAACTCCAGTCATGTTCTGTTACAGCTGTATTGCAGTTTTATATTTTGTTGTTTATATCCAGTTAATAAACTTATTTTTTATCTTGAAAAACATGGTGAAATAATTTCTGAAATGCAGATTCCTCCCAATGACATAAATTCCTAATAATGTGTTTATGTAAAGACAAAACAATAAGGAATCATTTTTCCTGCCATCTACACTCTAGACTCCAACTGGGAACGTATGATGCAGCTCTGACCCAGATTCACTTACCATCTGGACTACCTTTTAGAAACACCCTTTTTAATTGTTAGTAGCATCTATAAAAGCTCTTTAGCTTTGCACCACACACCCCCCCCCCAGTCTGTTAAAGGGGATCTCAGATATAATTGCACAGATTACAGCAAAACACGGCAGACATACATGACACAAACAGCTGTTGCTTCCAAGCTTCCAGCCTTGTCACCCCCAGTTTACTTTCAGTCTTACAAGTACCTAGTTCTCTTTCACTGGAGTAAGCGTAGCTGAGTTTCCCAAGAGCCTGGCTAAATAATCTCACTGCTGCCTTCCTCCATGTTAATACATGGTATTTAGTCAAGCTATGAAGTGCCCTGGGGAAGACCAAGACCTCATTCCTCTCATTAGCCTCAGAAATTCATGGAGAAGGCTAGCAAATGCTGTTAGCGTTCAAACAAAACTAAAAATCTCAAGCGGTTGGTTGTTGTTTCCATGAGATCAGCTATGTGAATTGATGTATCAGAACAGAACTAGTTGGCTGGAGATCAATAGGAAGTGGTGAATTTCCAGATGGTAATGACCACAAAGTTAAGAAACAGCTCTCATGTTAATGGAGTAGCACTGAAAATATGAAGGCATTTTCCCAATGAGATTTTGTTACCACAGTCACAGATGGAGAATGTTAATTTAACCAACGAACCCTTTCTAGCTGACCAAGCCTCAAAGTATTGGTAATTGAAACTGATGTGGCCTATTGTGTACAAGGGGGTTAGACAAAATGTACAGGGGGGTTGTCAAAATGTACAGGGGGGTTGTCAAAATGTACAGGGGGGTACTGCTTAAGTCATAGCTGGTTTAACGAGCTCAGCAGATGTCTTATCAGACAAATACCAGAACAAAACCTCCTAGTGAGGAGAATGGGGGGTTGTACAAGGAGTACTGCTTAAATCATGGCTGGCTTGACAAGCCCAGCAGTTGCCTTATCAGGCAGTACTAAGATAAGGCTTCCTAGCGAAGGGAATAGCCCATTAAACCAGCTAGACATGGACCAGACCCATCCAGCTCCTAAAGAGCATGCGTGAGGACCAGAGGTAAAAAGTTCAAGCCTGAGGAAGACTCGTTTACTTCACCTTGAAGACCCCTACCCACAAGAGGAAGACTACTTACTTCATCTGAAGACCCCTGCCTAAGATCACCAGGAGGCACTGCGCATGCGTGGAGCGCCTTTTAGCTCATTACAATACGAAGCGGGGATAGAATATGAATATGTATAGGCATATTGTGCGACCTAATACCTATGTATGACTTTACAGGATAAATGTAAAAGGAAAACGGCACTGAGGTACGCATGCCTTTTGGAGGACCAATCCCCCGTGCGTCTTCAGCTGAATAAAGCATACCTACTTTACAACTTTAACCAAGTTGTGGAGTCTATTCCGCTATCAGTGACTGATGAAGCTGGTCTAGGAAAACTTTTCATTGCTATTCTCATAACCATTTCCTAGCTCATGAAACACAATGCAACTGCATAACAAAGATGAACATAATTTAATGACTGCTTAATAATGGTGAATATTAGGCTGTACATTGGTAAGCTGGTAAACAGTAGTCTGCAGATTTTGAAGAAATCTATCTTGTAAGGTAAAGAAAAGTCTTTTACAAATACCTGATGTATAACCTGTTTCACTGAATGTCTTAACACAGTTTACTTACCCTCCTTTTGCATTTTTTGCAATATATGAGATATGTATATATACGTATGTAACTTTTCAGTAACGTTATCCTTCTAAATTTTAGATGAACATGTGCAACTGTCTGCTTTTTAGAGAAAAGTGCATGGTTTTATGGTCAGGAGTTGTCAGAAAATTGGCACCTTTGAGTAAAAATTAGATAAAATTCAGAGAAAAATAATTTAAAATATTAACCTTGCATTTTTGTGCATTATAGCTGACTTCATTAGTTATAATCCTTCAGGTAATGAACAAAGGTGATTTGTATGTCTGATCAAGACCAGTGTGACTGGAATTTCGCATTCAAGAATTTTTTTTTTTTCCCTTGCAGCGTCCATAATGCAAGAATTGTTTGGTTTATATTTTTTTCTTTTTTCTTAATCTTTCAAAAGAGTAATTAAGGAATACAATAATCTCCTTGGGAAGGAAAAAAAAAAAAAGGTAAATGCACTACCCTATTTTAGATTGTTGGGTTTATTTAGGAAACTAAGAACTTTGATCTTCTGGACTTTATTCTGTCGGTATTTGGCATCTACCAAGGAGTGCATCCATTATTACCAGTAAATATGAAACACGTATGAGCTACAATGAGGTCACTGAAGAGAAACCAAAGAATTACAGATTCATTTTGCTCTCATTTAAAATGTGAACCCTAAAGTAAATCAAACATTAGGAACTGCCATTGTTTTTCAGGCTCATGAGGTAGAAATCACTGCTTTTTGCTTTCCTGTTGTACATGACATGATTTGCATGTTCATGACGCAGTCTGAGAGGAAAACAAAGTTAGTATTTCAGAACATCTGAAATGAACTAATGTTGTGATTTGTGCCAGATAGGTGCCTGAAGTAATTACAGTGTCAGTGCTTCCTAAGTAGGGTAATGATATGGACCTAAATCTGGTCAGTCTGGAGAAATCTACTTTGATGAACTTTCAAGTCTGTTTAGCTCAGACATATGTTGAAAGATAACCTAACGGGATGTTACTGCAATCTGTTTGTATTTCCCCAAGCTATTGAATATACCATTGCTATAATTATACCGATGATGGTCTGTACAAGTACTGAGACAAAAAGGCCAACGCCTATTGTTTTTATGCATAGTATGAAGCCTAAAGAAAGAATCACTTTCACCTTTGTATTGCGGTATGTTAAGAGCTAAACTTTCTTGGAAATCTTTGTTAAATTTATTTTTGTTCCAGTTAACATAAACTTCTGATCATTGATTTGGGTGTTGAAGGGAGCATAAAAAGAAACAACATAAACAGTTAAACAAGTCAGCTCCTTTCTTTCCCATTCCCCTGGCTTAGCTTAACCCAGACACGTATCCTTAACCCTTCCTAGTCTCAGCTTCCCTTATTTTCAGTGCAGGTTAGGTTCAGTATTCCCTGGATCCTTTGGTGAGATGAAGTGTGGGAAGTGGGGTCACGTACCATAATGGTATATTTCTGCCCTTCTCTGTTTTACTTTTTTCTCTGCCATTCTGTTTTTTAATGTCCTTGTTCTAGAGTGCCATGCACAAGCCAAAATCCCCCTGGGTGTGTCCCTGCCCTGACATGACCTCGCCACAACTGCACTCCCTCAGGGAATCTCCCTTTGGCATGGAGAACCTCCTTCCCAGGCCAAATCTCCACTTGCATTTACAGTGCCATCTCTCTCGTCCCTCATGGCTGCTACTGGCTCTCTTAAACCTCTCGTAAATCTGCACAAGAGTTTTGGGCACAATGGGCTGTTTATGCTGGTTTCGGAGCTGTCTGGAACTGGATGTCACCAGCTCAGAGCTGCCTTCCACACAGGGCACTGCTGCAGCCCTGTTACCAAAACCCTGCCCTGGGTGCCCGGTGCACAGCTGTAGTGCAGATTTTCCTAATCTTGTTTCCAAGTTTTAGTCTGCAAAAACCAGTGCACAGACAGACTTGAACCCACAGTACTGAATTAGGTTAGCTTTTGAAGGAAACGGTTACCTTCAAGGAAGGGCTGTTCGATGAATAGCACACAAAGAAACAAGACTTTGTAAAGAATCGTTTCTTAATTCTTGGTTTTGTGTCTTAGTCCTTGTGTTTCATTAACGTCGGAGTCACCTTTGACCTTAAATAATAAGAGACAGCTGTATTTACTCATGGACTCCTTCAAGATTACTTTTTAGAGGTAAGCAGTATACTCATTTACCTTAAGATGCAGAATGCTTCATGCCCTTATTCCTCCTTTGCTGCCTCTTAATATGTTATTTGCCATGCTGCTGAAATAGACATTTATCTCATTTGGATGGAATGATTTTTCAGTGAGTGGAGGCAACAGAAAGCCTCAGTGCCAGGGAACAGCCACTGTCTTACCTGTATGCTCATATCTTCAGCAGCTGATGGTCATCTCCTGGTCTCTGTAATCTGGCATTTCAGAAAGGGTACAGGTCTGGTTTGCTGACTCAAGATGCACAGCTCTTCTTAGTGCCCCACCTGAAACTTGACAGATGTATCCCAGCTGTGTCATCTAAAGAGCTCAGGACTCAACTAACTGATGCTGGGATTTATAGTTCATCTGTG
The DNA here is from genome assembly GCF_033783945.1 of Neopsephotus bourkii. Classification (NCBI taxonomy): domain Eukaryota; kingdom Metazoa; phylum Chordata; class Aves; order Psittaciformes; family Psittacidae; genus Neopsephotus; species Neopsephotus bourkii. The sequence goes on from NW_026901618.1 coordinate 3,767,970, forward strand.
TGAGCCCAGTAGTGTTGGTTCAGGTTGGGATCTGAAGGCTGAGAAGTGGAGCCCTGGTTAATACTTCCTGCATGTTTAAAAAGCTGTTTGAGTTTGTTTTCTAGGTGGTTGTATTCTAAAATTTATCTTCACTGTAAGGAGAAAAACTGGGATTTGCTGGGATTTGCATGTCTTTTTGGATCCCACGTATTGAGTTGAATGCTTCTGGACTGCAGCTTTTCTAACAGACATATCCTATTCATCTGAACAGAGCAGTTTATTATATAAATTGTCCAAGAACTGTTTTACTCAAAATGAGCTAGCATTCAGGCTTTACATAAGCTGAAGAAAGTATCCTTTTGCAAAGCTGCCTGCAAGTCAGTAGACCAAATTGTGTAAAAAGAGCTTGGTATTTCAATTTAGAATTACATTGAGGATGGAGGGGAAAAGGAGAGATCATTTTGTGCTGAAAGTTATGATTAGGACAAAAATAATTCTAGCATAATAGTCTCCCTTTGGAAAATGGGGTTTCCTTAAAGTCACCCTTCAGCTGAGCCTATCAGAGCTGTCAGTCACAAGAAGAGGCCATTAGACATGAACCTGTCCAGAAGGATTGTAGGTGCACAGACTTTCTGTTTGTATCTTCCATGCAATAAATACCACCACATGTTTTGATTTGATAAATATGAGAACAGTTTAGTCAGAAATGATGAAGCAGTGAATTTCTGAGGTAAGATTCTTGTGTGTGTGGGGAGTGGTGGTGAGTGTGCTACTTGTTCTGAATTCTGTGAAGAGCTTAGATGATATAATTTTTTCTGCCTTGTAACTCATCTGTAGTGTTGTTGAGTTTGGTTTCAGATGTGATGTATATGTGTGATATTGGACATTGCATAGTACTTACATGTTTTGGAGAATCTGTGACTTGACAAGACATCTGCTTATTGAGGTTAGGAGGTTAACTGTGTGTTTTACCCCAAGAGTTTTTCAGCAGTGAAACACTAGGGTCATCTTCATGAAAATAATTATAAATAATGCCAAAGCACTCGTATCTTATTGGAGTAGTATATATCCCAAGGTGATATTTTTAAAAGAGAAATCTCTTTCATATTTGTAATATTTTCTACACTAATTGACTTGGAGGCCTTTATAGTGCTAATTGAAAATGCCAAAAATCTAAATAATAGTATTAATGTACAATAGTTCTCTTTTTCTGTTTTACTACTATTTCTAAATTGCTTTCTTTCTGAATCTTTCTGAATGAAATGGTACTGAAATTGCAATTGCTATTTAGAGAGAGTGAAAAAAGCCAAGCTCAGAATATTTTTGTTGTCTGTGATGGATGCTTGACATCCAGTATTTTTGATATATATAAATAGATGGCAATTGCCACTTACCCATCCTATTTGATCTGACATGCTATCAAACTTGTTCTGGCTGCATGCAGCACAATTTCCACAGAATATGGTGATAGCTTTTGGATTTAGCTTTGAGGGCTTTTGTATTAGTTGCATTTTCTGATTTATTTTAGTAAATGTATTCAAGCCATTAGAAAACGAAGGCTCTCAGATTTATATGTATGTGATCTGAGGAGCAATAACACTTGTCAGTGTAAGGGTGGCCCTCAGCCAACAAAGACTCTTCCTTCGAAAGAGTAACTTGACCAGTGTATGTACTTCAGTTTCAAGAAAGAAGCAACCAAGTATGAGTAGTTGTTTTTTGGTGTGGGTTTGTTGTTGTAGTGGGTTTTTTTCTTTGTTTGTTTTTCCCTAGCTATTGTTACATTCTGTACTGCATATACAATATATCATAGGCAACTTTGACTTCTACAAAGGCAGATGGTTTCTTCTGAGAAGTTTCCCAACTTCCTTTCTTTACTTTCCCTCACTTTTATTTCCCTCAGTCTTCAGTCACTGTCCTGTTCCCTAGTATGTACAAACTCATCATAAGATGAAGACTGTCTTTGGAGTAACAGCCATAATGTACCTTTGTATCTACAGTCTGGCATGGACTGATTGTTTTTTGACAGTTAGATATGTGCAATTTTCAGCAGCCGGTATGTTTTATCCAGTACATTGAGTGCTATTGGAGTGGGCAAAATCAAATAGAGCTAGCACTATACCAGAATAAACTTACACAGGTTATGAGTAGTGGACAAAATAACTGAGAAAATCAACATTTTCTTAAAAAAGAAATAAAAAAAAATTGTCTTGATCCTCAAGATAAACTGCAAAAAAAAAAAAAACCCAAAAAAACCCCAAACCCAACCACCATTAAAAATGAACATCAGTGCTAAAAATAAAATTTCATTAGATATGGAGTGTAACAGTGACATTGGTGTTATGTCAGATTATCGTTTTTCCTGAGTAACGCCTCCTAACTCCCAGCTGTTCTCTAGGTGCTAAGTATTTATTCCTCATGCCTGGGTAATGTATTATGAGTTAATTGCTTCTATCCCTGCTTAAAGTTTTTTCCTGCTCAGTAAGAGTCTAGCTCCCCTTTTCTAATGATTGCCTAATTGCTCTGGAACCCAGCTAATTATATAAGCTAAGTGTTTCCAGAGTTTTACTTAGCTTGATGTTCCTCTGTTTTTCAAGTATGGTCAAAAAGCTTTTGTTTCCTTCAATATTTCTGTTTCTGCTGATGTGAGAGAAAGGTAGTATCTCTGCAAATGCTGCTTCAGCTCTTCTTAATGCACTCTTCTTGCTTGTCCTTGTCTCACCTGGTCAGTAGTTGGAGGTTGTAAAGGTTTTTGAAGGTTGTAAAGACAGATGAGTTGGGGAGAGATTAATTTCATTCATCCTTGAGGCACTTGAAACTTCATCGTGGGGGTCAAACTACTCAACTAGGCTTCCTCTGCAATAGAGAGGAATAGGCACAAGCAAAAGATATTTTTGTTCTTTTATTAAACGGGGGAGAAAAAACAAAGTTTTAACTTGAAAAGGTCCATTTAGTTCATGTTTCTACTTTTCGCTTCAAAAATGAGTGTTTCTGGAGCAGTGTTTCTGCCCAGATCTCCATGATACAGTCTGCATCTGATGACTTACCAAAAACCAAGATGAAGGAAAGGCCCACTGAGTTCTGTGGTACCATTCAGGTGAGTGCATTTAAGTGTAGGAAAGCAGTGACTAGAGAACTAATTACTCTTAAGGATTTAGGAATAGGATGCTGATATTTGTTAGTCTGCATGCAGAACAAAATGTCATTAAAATAGTAATTTTAATGTCTGCATTAGTTGCACTTTGTATCTGACTCTTTAATGCGCTATTATAGTGGACTTTACATACCAGTATTGTTTGCTTTAGTAGCTGACATGTAATTTTGGGTCAAAAATGCTGCACTTAACCTCCTATTATTAATCTTTGAGACTTTTGTATGCTTTCCAAAACTGAATTACGTTTGAATTCTGTGGTAAAGTGTTTTAACTAACCTCTTCCTCATCTGACATTTCAATGTGGCAGGTTTTTTTCTGTGCCTTGGAAAAAAATGACAAACCCAAAAGTTATATGCTAATGTTATTAATTATCATTATACTAAAATGAAGATCAAAGAACTTATACACAACTTGGAATATATTTTGTAATTATTGTAGTAGACAGTGGGTTTTTTTTCAAAACCAATACTCCAGGGTGTCTCCAATTTCTAAACTCAATTAAATGAACTACAGCTCTGTTTTAACAGGTTTGAAAGAGAGACCTGTTCACTCCTCTCTGCATATGATGTTTTTACCTGGAGCCTCAAGAAGACACTTGTGGAGATTAGAATTTGGGCAAGTTAGTTCTCAAAGGGAAAGAAAGAATATACTAAAATATGTCTGTGAAGATTCACTAAAGGTTGCTGAACTTTCTATATTGTGTATTAATATTTGTTTTCAAGTGCTGTGCATTTAAGCTGTGTATTGTTTTTTGGGAAAAAAAAAAGCTCCTGCTTTCCTGGTTATGGTTAGAATGTATTTTCTTGTACTACCAAAGCAAAAACTAAAGATGTAGTAGGTAAGTACCATCAGGAGGTAGAGGTAGGCAAATATGATGTACTTTTGGAAATGCTGCAGAGATTTGAGATGGTTTAGTTCTAAATTATTCAATTTCTAGGCTTGCTTTCCTAGGAATGCAAGTTCATCCATAGAGTAGATTGTAAGAGGCAGTAGCAATTACAAGTATTTTTTAGCGAATGAATATTAGAAGTTCTAAGAGAGTCATGAAACTAATTATACCTTTTTTAAAACATTATGTTTGAGCTACAAATGATTCTGAAATAGTTTTGAATACCTTTAAGTTCATACACTTTTCAAGTACAGAAATTAAATGTTTTGACCTGCAAACACACATCCTATGTGTATACACTGTGCAATTTGTACATAATACAGATCTGATTAATGGTGTAAGTTGATCAGCAAATTTAGTCCCAAACAGAAATATGTGTAATTTAGATGGAAAGTTGCAAATTTTCTTGTATCCTTGGTAAGAAGTAGAAAGGATTTAAGTGATAAATTTGTGTATCTGCTTTTAGCTGATAATCATTTGGAAACTTCAGTGAACTTAATCTGCCAGAGCTATTGTATTTGGAAGTTTATAGAATGCAAGACAAAAAAAATCTATTTCCTGTGACTGTACAATTTAATATAGGGTCATTAATGCTGTCTTTGTTCAGCATATTTTTTCCTCTTCTTTACAATGACATATCATTTTGTGCTTGCGTATTTTTCTTATATGGAAAACTGTTGGGTTTAGTTTCATATCTGATCTGGGAAATGGGAAAATCTTTTCACAAAAGTGTTTGTTTATCCACTTTTCCTACATGCCAGTCTAATAGGTGGTGCAGTTTGAATTGCTGTTATTTTATAGAAGGTCTTTAGAGAGAAGGATTTAAATCTTACGGTCTCATATTCACTTTTTCATTGAAATAAAAAGTAGATAGTTTTGATGGTCTGTTGCTAGTCATAACATTTAGATTAAATGCACTAGAAAATAATCATGCTTGAGATAGAGTGTCCATAGACAGCACATCATGTCGTTCTTTACAACTGTCCTTCCATTTATATTTGTTATTTATTCACCTTCCCCAGCAAGGTCAAGCAAGATGAACTATATTTGAGTCACTAAACGCTCTGGAAGGGGGTTAGTTCAGTGACAGTGCCTCTCTGTTCAACATAGCTGGATTTAAATTTGTTAAAATTCCACATCCTGCATAAAAGCATTTCATGGAAACTGGACAGTTGGACATGGATTTGTTTTGAAATTGTTAGTTTTGCAGTGACTAAGGATGCACTCAAAGATCCACAGTAAGATTTTCCATGTGTATTCCTTGGCAGTTGGTTAACAAAGTGAGATAACCTAGTATGTTAGGACAATTTCAAGGCCTGTGGAACTTAAAGTTAAAGGCCAAGTCATTTTTTGTGCCTCACAAATTGGTGCTTTCATTACCTCTTTGTGAGCAAAGGTTTTCTTCGTTATATTTGTAAGTTACTACTCTTTGTTGCTGGCCTGTAAAAATACTACTATAAAGCAAATAATGTAGACCGAATAGCTCTATGACAGCAGAATTAATAAATGATTCGAAAATCAATTTTTATGATTGATTGGTTGATTGCAGAAAATTAAGCAAAGATGACTTGTTGGCACTCAAGTCAAGTTAGATGATCTCTGTAGCCTTATAACTGCATGTGACTGAACAGTGAAAAGTAAACAAATCAGATCACTTGTAGTCAAAATTAAAATTCCCATTGTATAATGGGCTTTGAATGAGCACTAAAGAGAAAAAGCTGGAAGTAATGCAGTACTTGCTTACCTCTCTTGAAATATTTTCCAAGTCAGCTACCGGGGTAACTTGTGCTGCTCGCAATTCCATTGTCGTGTGATGTTCTGTTGTACTCTTATTCCCTATTTGCATTTTGTTAGCATATGTGGAAACCATAAAAATAGAAACATTTAAAAAAGCACTCAAGCCCATTGTCACAGCTTAGACTAATTACACTTACTCATTTAACATGGCTTTGAATTAATAGCCAGGTTTTATTTGGGTCATTAAATCAGGGACTTTCTTATAAAACACTTGCAAGTTTTAGCAGTTATTTTGAAATGATGTGCAAGATGGACAACTATTAAGATTGCTAATGTCCCTGTGCCACTACTGTGGACCAGAGAAGAGAAGAACATGCCTTTCATGTTCAGGGACAGAGAAAACTACATATATGTCAAATTTCTACTGTAGGTAACTGAGAGCCAGATATTCACATACAGGTACACAGGGTGTTACTTCTCTGTGACGTGTGGCCCCCTGGAATTGTGTGGCATGAATGACACTGCTTCTTTTCTCTTCCCACAGTATTACTTCGATCTCACCACATCCCATGATATTTCAAAGGCGTAAAGAGGTTTTGCCTGGTGCTGATTCGTTTATCATAACTGATTATTTCATCTTCTCATTTTCTCTTGGAACAGTGAACATTTTCCCCAACTTTATTTTTTTTAATATGAAGAGCTCAGAGCACTTTCTACATCCTCTTCTGTGTTTTGTTCTCATCGTGTCTTTCTTGTCTCAGACTGGTTTTACTGGCAGCCTGATGCAGTATAGTGAGGCTGTACTGTGGGTTTCCAGGCAGATGCTTGCTGAAATCAGTGGAAAATTGCAGCCCTCTGAGGCTGTCACATAGCTATTTCTGCTGCTGTGGCCTTCAGGCTTTTGCTTCTGGATGAGAGATCCCTGTGTGCATTTCTGCCAGTGGGCACACGGATGTCCTCTGCTACTCAGTGTGTGTTAGTGTGTTGGAGCTTACTCTACCAGAAGGTTTTGGCAGTACTGTCACTCGTCAGGTTGAGTGAATGCCTCTGTGAAACTTGGGCATGACAGTTACTTGGGGAAGAAGAAAGTAGTCTTTCATTCTCAAATGCTTTTTACGGTTAATAACATCTTAATAAACTTTATTGCACTCATTAACTTAAAAATAACCAAATTTCAGTAACATGTTGTGAAGCAGATAAACTATAAAACCTAGCCATTTTCTTGGGTACTATGAGGTAAGAGCTTTGCTGTTCCATTCAAACTTCAAGCTTTGTGAACAAGGCTACCCCTGTAATCGTAACAAGGTGACCTGAGAATCTTTAAGTTACCCAAAAGCTGCAACATGGTGAAAATCAGATTTTAAGTTAATATTAAATATTTCAGAACTTGTGATGGAGTCAGAATTTTCATAATTCACAGCAGTTCCATTTCCACTGAATGGACAGACTGATGTCAACTCTGTCTTTGAGTGTCATTTATTTTTTGTTCTGTTTTGTTTGTTTGTGAGGGTTTTTTGTTTGATTTTTGTTTCTGTTTGAGTTAATACAATAAAAAGGACAGAGGATTCTTTATGATTTATTTTTAAGTAGATACGATTTATTTTATTGTGTGCCAATTATGATGTTTTCCTTTTCTTTTAGCATTATTGAAGCCCATTGATAAATGATCAGATTCAAACCTGAAATGAAGCTGGTAGCTGAACAGGAGTTAGAGTTTATTCTCCAGCTGAACTCACTTGGACCTTTCCTTTGCCTCACTGTCTTTTCTCTCAGTCCACTGGGCTTTGGGGTGACAGCTTATCACATGGAGAGACTACTTTAGCTTTCTCTGTCACGAGCATTGTAGTTTCAAGCTGAGTGACACTTAAGACAGAATTTGAGTTTTTTTCAGTGCCAGAAACTGGTAGCTGCATATATTTATAATTATGCTGGTGATAAACAAGGATATATGGACACAGAGAAGTACTATTATAACTTCTGTTGGAAGGCGTAGGTGATGTATCCTTAGGCAGATTATATAGTATGAGAAAATACCAGTAAAATCTTAATTAGGTGTGGAGTCTGCTGTTACTCCTGTAAACACACAAATAAAGCCATATTTCTGTTCTGTAGTGTAGCTGTGATGATAACATATGGCCTTCAAGCCTTTAAATTTTTTTTTTTTTTCTGGAAACATTTATGAATCAATACTTAGTCCTTCTGGTAGGGAATAAAACAGCAATTAGGAGCATTCCCTCACCCATTGCCTTTTTTTTTTTCTGTCTCAGCACATAGGCATGTTATTGGTCTAGGTGGGATGAAAAGTGAGCAAGAGCTATTTAGAAAACCTCTTTCAAATACTGGACATGTACCCTATTATGTATTTTTCCTAATATAAAATGTCACTTGCATTAGAGGTTTTTATGTTATTCTGACACTTAGTAGATATATGAGTTTGAAATTAACTAAACTTTTCCCAGCATCCTGATGTGTCCATATTCTTCAGTATTACATAAGGTCTGCATTTTGGAATCCTCATGCATCGAAACACGTATATCTGTACCTAGAGGAAAAGATAGTGTTGTAGGTGCATGTAAATAAAGTGCTAGTATCTGAATATGAGTAATTCTATATCTTGCACTTGCAAGTAGTATGCTTTAGAAGAAATATTTTTCCTTGAAAACTCTGTTTGCATGGATAATTAAGGGGGGGAAAAAAAAGCATCATGGCTGCAGAAACCGTGGAAGGATTTACGTTTGTTCTCAGGTGTTCTTTTGTATTTGAGAACCTCACATGCTGGGCTTCTCTTCATGCTGGGGAAGGTGTGTTTGGGATGGGGGTAGGTGGGGATTCCAGATGAGGTTGTTCAGGGCAGTTACTGCCCGTGCAGGTGCACTTGGCATCCTGGCAGTCACATCAGTAAGAGCAGATAGTAGTTGAGATTAGTCTGCAACCTTTGACTCAGCAGAGTCTCCAAGTGGATCTTTCTCTTCCATCCAGGTATTAATTTTTTGTTAAATTGTATTAAAAATGAAATGTTTTGATAATTTGGTATTTCCCTTGTCTTGGTGTACCTAAAATTTTGTGAAGGTGAGTGATATGGATCTAAGGTATACGACAAAATGTGGTTGTGCAGCATGCTGTTTACAGAGTAGAAATTCTGTTGCAGAAGTTTATTTGTTTTAAATTGTAGGCTTTTAATTAAACAAGCAAAACGAGAATAAAGCCAGGCATTAATGCCGTTACCTATTTTGATATTGAATCCTATTTCAGGTTCCCTGCTTATTTCCAGGCTTTGAGTTGTTGAAGGTTTTCTGTTGATAATACCCAAATGCATCCTAGATACTAACAGGAGTAAACTTGGAGCTTTTGGTAAAAAACAGTGGGAGTTTGTAAACAGGAAGTTTTGGAAACAGGTTGTGAGTGTTAGAATAAGTCTATTAGCTGGATGTTTCTCCAGAAATGATCAATACTTGAAAGTCAGCAGTGCTGAGATTTACATTATTATCTTTAGCTGTTAGACTTTACAAGGTACTGTAATGACTGAAGCAGTTTATGAAGCAGTTTATATCATGTTGCCTCACCTAAAAATCCACTGTGCAGGCTGGAAGGGCTTACTCTCATTTGTCTGAATGGACAGGTGAGGGTTGAAATGGTAGTTGGCAAGGTGCATGGGAAGCTGCATGCGGGCAGACCAGCGCATGGGTAGCTTGAGAATACTCAGGAGATGACAGTCCTGGTCAGACACACCCTGATGCCTCAGCACCCTTTTCCAACCAGATTTGCATATCCCACATGCCCTTGGTTATCATGCTTGTAGTAGGCATGGTTAAAGCCCTTCCCAAATCTTTGCTCGCGAAACCAAGCCATCAATCAATCAATCAATACCAAGTTGCAGGCTGTCCCAATACTCTGAAGACTGAGTTGCCAAGCATTGCACTGGTTTTACGTCCAAGCATAGGGGTTGGAAGCCTAGCTCTGTTTTCCTAGGAAATAAGTTAATGAATAAAAAGGCAGCAGAGTAGTGAGGATGGTGTAGCAAAGCAAAATCTAGGTCGCAGAGTAACAAGAGAATGGTTATGGGAATGACACCTGCTTGTGTTTCTTTGAATGAAGTGGATTTCAGAAGGCAAGAAAATGTGGTTCCCATTGTTCCTCTTGTGCAAAGAGTTAATGATGTTTTAATGAGTTTTGGGTTTTTTCCTTAGTGTCACTTGCAACTCTTTGTTAAGTATTTTGGAAGATGATCTGAGGTTGTGTGGCTGACTGTAAGTGTACCCTGGTGCTTGTAGGGTTGCTTAATGTAAGCTCCAGCAGGTTTCCAGACTGGCTGTTGGAACTGCTGTAAGTTTAACAATTTTTGTTTATTAGAGTTGAAAAATGAGGCAGTAGGAAGCTACATCTCCTCCCCACAGGTGTGCTGCTTTATCCACTGGCATAGAGGGAGTGGGGGGAAAATTGTACCTTAAATGTGGTGTTCAAGATTACTAGACAGAAGCTCTAAAAAGTTAAAATTGGTATCCGGAGGCATGCTAATTGTCTTCTATTCTCCTGTTGAAACGTTCTCACAGTAGCTTAAAATAACATTAAGCGAGGCTCCTGAAAGACTTTTAAATGTGTAGTAGTAATTGTTTGAACTCCAAAAAACTAGGGGGAGATTACAGCAAAAGCCTGCTTTTTATAGCACAGTTGGATACCAAGGCTTTACTCTTGTATGTCTGCTCTGGTCTTTCCATTTACTCATAGAGTTAAGGTATTTACACAGCTGTGAAATAATTTTGAGGTGTATTTATTGAAGATCTTCTCTAAGGATAGCCTCCTGAGGTGGGAAACTTGTTTTCTTGAGAGCCCCAGTGAGATACCAGTTATCACGGGTTCCTTGAGCATCCTTCATCTCGACACAGTGCAGGCTATATAATACACTGAAGTCTGTTAAAGACAGTTTTGAATGGGAACCACATTTGGGCAGCTTTACACAGCAGGGGCAGCTGTTTTAAGGATGCTGAAGTTCACAGTTCTTAACATGACATCTGGGAGGTACTGCATCAAAGCCAGGCCAAGTACATTAAGCGTTAGGGGAAGTATCAGTAAGTGTGTAACCTGCTGTGGACCCTTTTAGAGAGTGCAACATATTTTCCACTCTGCAGCACTAACTGGAGATGTCCTTGTGTTTTATGAGTGCAGATACTGAAATTCTATTTGAGTGTTGTGTAATAGCACAAAGATAGTGGAGAAATCTTGCATTTGTTGCTTCCCATGAACTTTTTTAAGGCCTGCAGTCAATCTGAGTTTCACTATCTCACCAACTGTTCCAGCTTGCTTCAGAATTGTTATGTTCAGCACTTCCACAGCATTTTGCTTTAGTAATGAAACTAAAACTAATAAAACCCAGGCAAAATTCATAATGCAAAAGCTGTTACAGCCTCGTTATATACCACAGCAATAGTTCTGACAACAACTCTATTTGAAGAGTTCCAGATTTGTATTCCAATCTAGTACTGTATTTTCTATGACAAATCTATTAATTACAAGTATGCATTCATGTTCTTCACTAAAGATGATCTATTTATGCTGTCCTAGTGGTAAAGACTTCTGTATTTTGATACTGAAAATCGTGGATTCTTTTCCTTGAGTCACCAGTGAGGCTGTATAGCTAGCATACGTTTAAAAACTGATAAACACCATTTAGATGGCACTGACTTTTTTCTGTCTCTCTCTCTCTCAGCTTCCAAATACATGTTTCTCTTTGAAAAGTGAAATGTAATAATTTGGTGCTTAGAGAAACACCCAAGACAATGTAGAAGCTTGGTGTTCTGATAATTTGATGGTGATGTTAGCTGAAATTTTTCATATCCCTCATGCATAAAATTGTATATGAAACATAATTTGGAACCCTGTATATTATATCATTTGCAGAACAACAGATTTGTGATCAATTATGGATGTTATTGTAACAATTGAATACAAATATGGTGATTTTTTGTTATGGTACTAAGTAAACACTTCCTGCTTCCCCTGCCTTTCTTCTCTCCCTCCTCCCCCATATGGAAAGGATGGTACCACCCAAAATAGAGTCTAGTTAAGATGCATTTTATAAAGAGAAATTGGAAAAGAAAATGGTGTAATGCCATCGATTGTGATATTGGTGGTAACTGAAGGGCAAGTTTGAGGAAGCATTTGTTGTCTTAAGTAGCTCTGCTCATTAAGTTGGACCTAAATGGACTCCTTTGGATCTCTTTGGCAGGAGAGATACAAGAGTTGCTAATGGCTAATGCATGAATGTGTTTTATCCAATAGCTGATGCAGGGGATGATAAAGTTGATTGAAATATATTTGCTGGTTGTAGGCAGAGAAGAATTAATTACAAAGTTTAATTCTTATCTGAAAACTTATACCTTGGAATTTATAGCATGGCTAAAGTTAACTACAGTTTGCTTGAAAAATCGTATGACAAGTGGGAAACTATTAAAGTATGCTCATTTGGAAGCATTTACGAACCAAAATGTCAAATTCTTCTCTTATAGTTTTCTAACTGTACTGCAGAAATACAAAGGTTTAATGTAGACAGATACTGATTTCTCAAGTTTAAATTAAAAAAAACCAAAAAGAACAAGCCAACAACCCAAACCTCAAAAAACTTGAGCGTACACAATCTCTAGCCTTGCAATGGGATCACGGTGGGTACAATGTATTTTAAGTTTGTTATTGTTATATCTAGCTCGTAAACCAGCTTGAAGTAATTCCCACTGACTGCGATGGCTCTTTAGTTATGAGAGCATTGCTAATCAGCTGAAAGCTGTCCTCTTGCTGATTTCTGCCAAGAATTTGTCTTGACAACATCAGATGCTTTTTTCTTTTTTATTCTTTTCAATATATATTTTTGAGCCAGCAAAAACCTTATGAACCATCTTCTGTCATCTGTTGAAGAAACTCAGTTGGTATGACGCTGTGAGTGACTTGTTTACACCAGTAGCAGTAAAACAGTTGGCAGCTCTTGGAATGCTATTCTGTAGTAGTAGGTCATCTTACGGAAGAGAGGGTGTTAGCTAGTTGGGGGAACAGTGAGGGAAGTGTCTTTATTGAGCACAAATATCAGGCCTGCTTTGTTAAATACAGGGTATATTTTCAAGGAATTATTTTATAATTACCTTGATTAGATAAGAAAAAAAGTGCCTGGAACTAATCAAAGAGCTACAATTCATTGGTTTTATAATATTTTCTTTTCCCCCTTGGCATGCAGGTGCTTGGTTTGAGTGTGAGGATGGTGGTGCTTATCTTCTATGAGGTTTGATTAATATCTAACTCTTTGCATCATGGAAGGAGCTAATCAGTTATTCAATTGGCTAATTTGCTCTCAGTTTGATTAGGAATATACTAATCACTTAAATTCAATGTGAAATATGTTTAAGGTTTTTGACTTAAAGTTCCAACCATCTTTAAGGTGGAGAGGTGGGAGGATCTGCTTACTACTACCAGTTTGATGCAGCATTAAGTCTGTGGCAGCTGCAGCCTTTCCAAGAGTACCAGAGAGAAGAGAGAAAGCTCAGAAGCAGATGCTGCAGGACTTGCTGTTATGGGCTGCACTTGAACTTGTGTCCCTGGTGCCTGCTGTTTTTCCTAGTCAAGAGCTCATTTACCTAGTCAAGAGTGAAAGTGAGAAAGCAATATCACCCTTGCTCAGCTGATTACTTCTGTTCTCACTCTTGGGATATCAGTAGGATTTCCATTTTGTAGGTGTGATTTTTTTTTGTGTTTTGTTTTTTTGTTTGGTTGTTGGGTGTTTTTTGTTGTTGTTGTTTTTACATATCCTGACTGTGGAAAATCTTAATTTTAGTATTTAATTTTGCTTCATGACAGATATCACTGAGAAGGTGGCAATATGTGAAATACTGTCACCAGTGGTGTTGAGCTTTTTCTTTACACTGTTGACAGGTACTGCTACTTGGAGAAATGGGGCTGTTTCTCTTCATAGGAGAAGCCTTTGCTGGCCATCCTGTGTTTCCTTTTTCTGTTAATGGTAAAATGCTCTCTCCTAATCAAATTAAAACTTGCTTCCTCTGTTGTTTTTTCTCTTCACTTGATGAGAATTGGACAATGCTTGGCCACTGCTTTTGATATACATAGGTTTTCACTATGTTTGCTCATTTACTGATGCTCAGAGTGTGTTACAGAGCCTGGACTCTATTAAAGTGAATGGCAAGAGGAGATGTACTTGAGCCCTTGTAAACATAATAAAAGTCAGTTAGCTGCAGATATGCAGCTTTATTTATTAATAATGCTTTCTACTGTTACAAATCTGTAGGGATATCTCTGCTATGGCACAAAGGCTGTATTTAAATCCAGATAGGGAAGTAAACTAGAAATTAAGCTATTAAGTCTATATGCTTCCCATTTATGTTGTTGTGTAAATTAATGAAACCAAAGTCAGATGAGCCATCTACTGAAGACATAAGACACCAAACTGCATACCTCAGACAACTTGTTAAAATAAGAATATAATGGACTTTATTACATTAATTACTTTTTGGTTCAAGTTTAAAACCATAAACCAGCATTTTAATTATTATTTAATCGATATTTAATTTCCACTTAAACAATTTTATGCTTTCAGCTCTTAGATGGCTCATCTGTTCACTTGTCCATTGGCTGGCCATGTTTGCAGTGGTAATTGGCTGTATGTTGGTTCAAATAAGAATAAGGCATTTGTAGTTGGAGGCTGAAGGTGTAATAAGGATGGCAACAATATCTGTGAATGTGTTCCCTTTGTTTGTCTTTATATAATGAGTATGGGAATTGATGTATCCCCATCTGCTTCAGTAGATTTAATAGCAGCAGCAGCAAAAATCTTCTTTAAAACAGTGTTTGACTAAAAGCCAACACACGCTGGCCATGTGTTTATCAAAACAGTAAAAAGCCTGGGAGCTGAATGGTAAATATTGTGATCATTGTTTTTTGTATGTCACCTTCTAAAAGGCATTATGAATTTGGCTTGTGGATGATGGAAAAAAGTAATCTTAAAATGCAGGAACATGAATTCTGAAGTAACAATAGTCTTCAGCTGCCTCTGCCTGGAGTAGTTCAAGTTAAATGTTATTTGCAGGCCTTCTCTAGGGAGTGGGCATGCAGAATAGAAGGATACATTTTAATATTTGATGATCATTGAACAACCCTCATTTTTTTCCCACCTTTTGGTAGTATGTGTCTAGACAGAAGGGTAAGTGCAAATTTTACCTTGAACTGAGATTCAAAATGTCTGAGAGTGTTTGTATTTCATTCTCTATTTTAGTCAGATGACCCTCCTAAGTTGAATAGGGCAGACATAGAAAAGCATCACTTTTCCTAGTCAAGGGCTCCTTGACTTTACCTCCAGAAAAGTCTAATGACATTTCCAGAAGGAACCTGATCTTGTTCTGCTCTGTAACTGCAGAAGACTTTGCTAAGATGATGTTCATGACCTTTGATTATTTTTTGGCACAATATCCATGAGGGATTACATTCGTAAGTTGGAGCAAAGTTTAGATGCTTTGGTTTTATGACAGGCCAAAGGGGGTTTTGGGATCAGTGTGTCAAGACAAATCTAGAGAAAGAGAGACTATGGCTAAGCCAAGGCTGCTTCAAGGGCTGGCTGAGCAGTGTTCTGCTTGCAGAAAAAGTATATTGCCAAGCACCCCCCCCCGCCCCCCCCCCTTTGCTATGAATACATAAGATGATATTCCTCTGGGAATATTTGTTTGACTTCATGAATATTTAGTTTGCAGTGTGTTTTGAATGCATTGTTGCCATATTTCCATTTTAAATACTGCTGTTAACAAAAAAGAAAAGAGGATGGCATAATAAGGCAGGGGAGTGTGTGTCTTTATGTATGCTCAATTAGCCTTAGAAACTACTAATTTATGGCCAGATTGTGGCACTAATACTCACAGATGGAGTAGGATATTGTGGAAAGATTCTGCCCAAATGGCTGAGGCTGCAGGCACTTTCTCATTGGAAGGAAAGACAAGGAGAGGATATTCCCAGTGTGATCTGGTAGTGCCTGCAGTGTGGCAAGTCCTCTACCTTTTAACTGCAGTGTTACTAACCATGAAAAACCAACAGTACTCTGGTTCAGACCTTGTATTTCTTCAGCCTGTTCTGCCTGTCAGTAGGGGTGCAGGGTGCTGACGATTCTGATCTTTCCAAAGAGTGTAACAGCTGGGAATCAGACTTGTGCTGTCTCTTGTTACTCTTTCCATGGTATTTCCACAGAGAAAAAAAAAACAAAACAAAACAAACCCCAATGGAATTAAAAACTCCACAACCCTTAAAACCAAATCTGGGCACATCGCATGACTTTCTGGCAAGCACTCAAAAGAGTATTCTGCTTTGTGGCGTTTCTTTCACAGTAAATATGCAGTTGCCTATTGGTGCTCAAATGGCATGTGATAATGAATTTTCCCAGAGAAATGGCAATGCCATCACAGCCTTCTTAATAAAGGGATAGCTTTAGATAACCAGGAGCATATTACTCTTATGTAGAATTAAAAATATATTTCCTGTGGTGTTAGGCTCAAAAAAATGTGAGACTTTCATTAGGTTGTTAATAAATCTGCCTGCTCCTTCTGAAGAGCCAGAGACTGTGCTAATGGCGTTTAAAATGATGCTGACATCAGCCCAGTGTTTCTTGCCATGACTGAAAGAGCAAATAGTTGCCATTTAATTCTAATGCAGTGAGATAGCCTGGAGCTAAATAATACATTTTTGTTAGTAATTATTTAGTAGAATCCCAAAGTGAAAAATAAATTTACATATGACTTGTCTGTTGTTGAGTATCTTTCTCAAAGGGTATATGGGAAAACAGAAGGGAAAATAACTCCCAAGAGGATAGTCTGTTTGCATTATTTCAACTGTTAAAATTATCATAAGCCTTTAAATAAAAATGAAATCTAAATAAGTTACAAGTTTTAAACATTAAGGACTCCTGCATGCAATATTTAACAATATTCCATCAAAGATGCTACCTTTTCATGTGAACGTATGAAGACAAAACCACTTTCCTAGGTCCTTAGGTACAGAACTCCTGTGGTGGTTTTCATTAATATTCAAGTAATTGAACATATGCATTGAAGGCTGTGTGAAATTCCTCCTCTTCTCATTCAGTAAATTGAAAAAAAAAAAAAAAATTACTTACTAATCTTTGTGAATCAATTTTTATATCACTTTAAAATGCAGCACTGGTTGTGTTGGACCTGAAGGCAAAATGCAGTGAAGGTTTGTTTGCAGGTGATGTGAGCCCTACTCTGTGTTATCGTGAGTACTCCAGCCACCACTTCCAGTGTTAGCGTGCTGGAGACCTGTATTCAGTGTGACTCTGGAAAATCCTGAAAACAACTGTACTGATGAGTAAATAGCATTTATCTTTAACAGACTCCTTCAGTGGAAAGTGCTGTTCCTGATTTTTTTACGCTGTATTGCTCTTTATTTTATTTTTGCATCCCTGTGGTTTGGTTCCTCCAAGAATTGTGAAGTTTCTACTCTTGTCCCAGAACTGCAGTGCCTCATTGTCAAATGTTGATGCCACAGTATGTATTAAACAGGATAGCACAATATCACTTTTCTCTGACCCTTCTCACACGTACCGTGTTTCACTGGCTGATAAGCATATCTTACGAGGAAAGACTGGGAGAGCAGGGACTGTTCATAGAATCATAGAATGGTGTGGGTTGGAAGGGTCCTTAAGGATCGTCTAATTTCAACTGCCTTGCCACTGGTAGGGACACCTTTCACTAGACCACGTTGCTCAAAGGCCCATCCAGTCTGGCCTTATTTCAGGGATGAGGCAGCCACAACTTCTCTGGGCAACCTGTTATAGTGTCTCACCACCCTCATAGTGAAAAGTTTTTCCTTATATCTAATCTCAGTCTACCCTCTGTCAATTTAAAGCCATTCCCCCTTGTCTTGTCACTCCACGCCCTTGTATAAAGTCCCTCTCCAGCTTTCTTGTAGGTCCCCCTTAGGTACTGGAAGGTCTCCCTAGAGCCTTCCCTTCTTCAGGCTGAACAAGCCTGACTCTCTCATAGGACAGGTGCTCCAGCCCTTGGAACATCTCTGTGGCCCTCCTCTGGACTTGCTCCAGAAAGTCCTCATCCTTCTTGCACTGGAGGCCCCAGAGCTAAACAGAGTTGTTCAGCCTTGAAAAGAGAAGGCTTGAGGGGGATCTTATCGATATGTATATATAAGTGTGTAAAGAAGATGGAGGCAGGTTCTTTTCAGCGATGTCCAGTGATAGGACCAGAGGCAACAGACACAGGAGGCTCCACATCTGAGCATCAGGGATCTTTTTTTTTTTTCTGTGAGGGTGACCAGACACTGGCACGGGTTTCCTAGGGAGGTTGTGGAATCTTTTATCCTTGAAGGTATTCAGAAACTTCTGAGCATGGTCCTAGGCAGCTGACTGTAGGTGGCCCTGCTTCAGCAGGGGGATTGGACCAGGTAATCTCCAGAGGTCCCTTCCAGCCTCAGCTATTCTGTGATTCTGTGAGATGCTTGATCTGGTGTGTTGCAGCTTTGGCTTTATGGTTGTTTTTTGTTTGTGTTTGAGTTTCAGGCAAAAAAGAGAGGAAGGAAAAAAGGCAGCATTAAAACAAATCTGGCAGGCAGGCCTTGTTTAAGCAGATGGATTGAAAGAGAAGCATAGATAGTCCTTTGGGTTAGCTGAAGCTGTAGACCTTAGTCCTCTGAGAGTGGGGAAGAAGTTAAATCCAGGGCTTCCAAATGAGCTCATGGCCTAGTTTGTCTGATCTAGGCATACTCAGCAGTCGCTGACTGGTACTGGAGAGGCTGCACAGGGACCTCAAGAGTGGGAATACGCACTTGCCAGATCTGAGAGCTGCTGAAGCTGCAGTTGCCTCCAGCTCTTCCTCTGCACATTGACTGTAAATAAATGGGGAGACTAATTATACCCAGTCAGGGTGCAGACTGTCGGTCCCACCATCTCCTTCTTCACCTGCAGCCTACTGTCTGTTACGACTGAGTGGCTAGCTCTTGAATCTGAAGGAAGGCTTACATGAATGTTTTGTATGCTGCTTAGTTCCAGTGTAAATGAGCTTGTCTTTATAGAGACCTTTTTTATTCTTGGGTGCCTTAGTATGCAGCAATGATTGCTCTGTTTTCCCTTAGGAAAGGCGATGAGGATGCTTTTATCTTTCTGAGGCAATCTAATGTAAAGCAGATGAGAAGAATAACAGCAATTATACATGCTTCCTTTGATACCTATTATTTTTATTGCTGATGCTTAAAATTTACACACAGAATAATGTTTCTGTGACTTTGTGTTAAGACTTCTAAAGTTGAGTTTTCATTGGAGATTTTATATTAGTGAGAAGAGCTTTTAATGTGCCTTTGCTAATTTTTTGCAAACTGAACCACACCATTAAAATAGTCTGTTTACAGTGACAAGTGACGGTAAATCAGGTTGTAAAGGCTGCCAAGCTGAAGGTTTTGTTTTTAAATCTTGATTTGGAGTGGCTTATTCTGAGGTGAGTGTGTATGCAGGAGATGGTAGATTCAACCACTTTGAATCTAGCCCTGAACTATGATTCATAGTAATTAGATTATTAACATTTGCTACTAAAATACGTATAACTGTATTTAGCTGCCTTCAGTCTTAAGATGGCCCATTAGCAAGCAGGCAGACCCCAGAACGCTCCCGGAGGTTTCTGAAAAGATGTGGCATTTTATTGTAACACTGAGGAAAGGGGAAGCACAGCATGGTTCAGGCACCTGTAGGATTGTGGCAGTTGATTTTCTTTTAATTGGCTTGCCTTGGGATTGACTTGCTTTCCAAGAGAGTCACATTTGGAGAATAACAGAGCTCGATTGTCCTCAGGTAGTGGCCCTCAGCATAGAGTTGAAGACCTAGTGCTGTTCCCTACTTCATAGGGACAAGTCAGACTTCCAGGGAAAAACTGGGACAGCCCGAGGACTGTTTTACTGTTGCTTCACTAGCCAGCTGCAGTACTTGCTAGGTGTGAGGTGAAGGAATTATCTTTGTCCACTAAAACCCCAGACAACTTAATCCTCCTACACAGTAAAGATGAGAAACAATTCACTTGGGTTTGGTCCCCTGTAGTGAGGCTGCGTGTTACTGCTGACTTGGAAGCGTGGGCTTGCTGATGGTGTGCTGTCACAGGATTGAAATACATTGGCCTTCTCAGTCTGATCTTTACCAAAGGCCAGGAAGATCTGAAAATGGTTGTTCCTTGTCATGGCTAAATTATACGTTGCACAGAATACCTAAGGCTTACTGCTTTAGATATTTTGACTTCTTGACTTGTAAGCATTCAACACCTTGAATCTGTGTTTTTTTCTGAGTTAGGCTTTAATTCACAGAGTAATAAACTTTTTTAAATGGCATGTTACGGGGTTACCATCTAAGGCATGCTTCTCAAGTACATGATTTATGCAGAAGAGTGTTGTTTCTAATTGATTACATGCCTTTCCGCATGCTAGTAATGACTTCATAATTAGAGCAAATAAAAATACATTAGATTTCAACAAGTGGTAAATAGTGCTGCAGGATTAATGGTGATTTACACCAAAGGTGTTAAATCCTCTAAGGAAGTGGAACAAGTAGGTAAATTAATGATATTGAGTGACATCTAATAACTTGAGAAACTGAATTCTGAAAATAGATTAATATAATTATGAGTTTTATCCATGATATGCTGCTAAAAGCCAACGAACTATCAAAAAGAATTCTCTACTGTATAGTGGCATGCTTTCAAGTTATTTCTTTCAGTATGTCTGACAAGCTTTCTGCAGCTAGGCTGAAGTGGTGACTAACTGTGGAAGCCCTCAGCAGCCAACACCTTCCTCTCGAGGTACAGAAAGATGCCATCATTTATCACAGGCTGTACAATGGGTAATGGCTATAGTGAATGAAGTGGTGACCAGTTGCCTTCTCTAGCTGGATGGTGTCATCTCTTAAATGTCTCTGCATGGCATACTTCATGGAGCTGGGATCCTCAAGCTGCATGCAGGTGTATTGGTTTTTCAGGTGCTTGACTACTAGGAAAAGAATTGAAGCACTGGAATTCAGATAAATGGCAAAAAAGGAGTTGTTATTATAAATACCCTTGCTTTTTTATGTATATACTGCCAAACAGTAGAAGCCTGTAGAAACTGAAATATTAGTGTTTTATGCCTTATATGTAAGCTTCCAGTATTCTGCAGGTTTTTGCTGTTGTCATTTGAAGGCTGGTGCTAAAAGGGGAGGGGAATGAAATTATTTCTTAGGCTATTTTCCTTCAACATTTTTCCCCCTCTCCCAAATCTACATAAAGTTTTAGCTATTGTGTTTTGAGGTAGTGCAAGTGGAATCAGGTCAAGACAGCATTCTTAATGTGCGTCAAATCTCCCATCCCACCACAAGAAGAACAATCCTTCAAAATTCTAGGTCCAGACCTTTGTTTCAGGTGGTGTCAAAGTAATTGAGTGTATCTGTATGGAATTGTGTCACTGTTAAATGCAGGAGGTGTATTTGTGACATATTTCAAAGTATTTGCATTGGAAAATACTGGCACATCCAGATGTTTGCTCTATTTTGTTGCTTGTGCCTATGGGAAAATATGATCATGGTTAAATGGCAGATTCTGTTGTTTATCTAGTTCTAACTGGAAAAAATAAATGCATAGGCCTGCTACAGGGCTTTCTCTCTCTAGAATGGCATTTTCTGGCCATACATCTTGCTTGTGCCAAAGGACTCACTGGTGTCCAGAGTAACCCACAACATGACCTTGCCAACGCAGTATAACTCCTTAGTTAGGCTCCTTCAGCCTTGGTCACACAGCGTGGCTCCATTTTTCAGTTGAGGTAAGAGGTTGGAAATACAGCAACAGACCTGTCCAGTTATGTCTGTGTAGGGGGACTGAATGGCTCTTCTGTCTTGCTGGGTTCTGCAGTGTCCCCTCTAAAGACTCATATCACCTGGAGAGAGGTTGAGGGAGCTGGATGCTGCTGCAACTGCTGCCCACTTTCACAACCATCCAGCTAGTACTCACCTTCGGGTATCTGCCTGCTGCCTGCTGTGTTCCACTGTGATACCTTGTTGCAGGAGGTGTTTAAGAGGTCTGATGGAAACTGGAGACTGAAGATGAGAAGATGAGACAGGACAGACCATGTGTTCCAGAGTACCCACTCTAGTTGTTGCTTGGGAATGGGAAAGTGTTACTCAAATAATGTGTTTCCTCTCTTATGCTCAAGGGCACCCTAAAAAAAGAAGGCTGGGACTGTTCTGGAGCTATGGCTTGAAGCAGGATTATTGGGATAAAAATTTACTTCTCAGTGTTTAAGCTGTTTTCTGTTCCAACACCGTTTCTGGGCAGCTGAGATTTCAATCATTTTTAAATACATTTCATCAAGATGCCGTTGAGATGCTTCCTGAGATTTCCTGGTAATTTCATTAAGTAACTCTGCTGTTAGTTATGCCCACATTTTATTTGGATTGACTTTATTAAATGGCCTTTGACTTGGTATTTGAATAGAAAAAGCTGCTTGTGGCATTTGAAAATGTTCAGGTTTGGTTGTTTTGTTTGTGGGATGTTGTTGTTTTTTTTTTTAAGCATGTAATTAAGTTTTATGACCAAACTTGCAGTTATTTCTCCTCTATTTGAGTATGTGTACCTAGAACTGTGTTTGCCTTTTTAGCTCCATTATGTTTGTGTCCATACTTAAAATTCTCTGGAAGTTTTCTCAGGTATCTGGAATATAGCTGTTTTAAAAGGTTCGTTTCATAAAACTGAATTGTTTTTAAAGTGCATGTATGGATTTGCATAGTCAGCTCTCTGGAAGGGGTCTAATCTTTAGTGTTGTTCATGAACAGCGTCTTACACAATTTTGCCTTCTATTCTGATTTGGGGCTTTTAGACAAATAATTTAAATGCCAGATTTACAGTTATTAATGGCCAAGGTTAAGAAAATGAAAGTTTTATGTGCCTGACATTTTTGAACTCCCATGTTCTCAGCAAATCCCAAATCTACTGAGCAGACGTGGTGAAAGTGAGAAACCATTACAAATTAGATTAAAAAAAAGTTAGCATGCTTCAGGCAGGCTGATTATGTGGGCAGTTTTAATGGCTGTTTGATGGTAGGTATGGATTTTATTTCTCTGGCAAAAAGTTGCAGGTACTACAGCCTGGAGTGATTTTGAGCATCAGGATGGGAAATTCATACATTTTTTTGTTTATTTTATAGTGTATTTGGGGAAATAGCCATTAATTTATATTGAATGTTATGGAACAGAATTGAGGGGAAAAACAAATGCAAGTTTTCTGAAACTTCAACTTGTGAAAAATACAGCTAATACACATTTGTGGGAAACAGTAAGTGTGCCTTCTGGTTCTCTGTTTTTTAATACCTAATCTTTGAGGAAAAATGCCATCTTCACAATAAATAGGGAGAAACGGGGAAAAAAATAATCTTAATTTTAAAACTTCCTCTGACCCTTAGCTCATTGTGGAGAATACAGCCTCAACTGTATAATAGACTAATATTTAAATTTACATTGAGCAAAATGTCCTTAACCTTATAGATATTCTTGTGGTCTTGTCTTGAGAGTTGTCTTCCTCATGATTATTTCAGTCTTATTGGAAGATTCCAGACCTTCCTGTGTTTTGTAAAACTAAATTCTTCCAAATGTCCATATAAGACTTTTAAAGTTTCCCAAAGAGGAAGTAACTTTCTTTCACTTGGAGATTTCTGCTTTGTTTCTCAGCTGGTTTTGTCCGTATTTATGTAAATAGTAGCTTCTAAAGACAGACTCTTTTCAAAGCCTTGGCCTGTGGATAAAATCATTAGTACATTCTGAGAAGAATTCCAGAGTTTTCTTACCTTTTTATATATGTATCTACATGTAAAACATGTTTATATATATGTAATCTAACAACTCCTGCAATTATATATGTTTATAATATATATACAAAAGTTAGGAACAATATACATAAATTTAAGAAATTTATACCTAGACAACAAGGTAGACTTCTAATTACTTTAGATAGCATATAAAATATCAGAGAAATGTTACTATTTGGGCCTTTTTGTCTTGCTGTCCAAACAAAATAGACATGCATTTTGTTTGGGCAGCAAACAAAATGTTTTTGTACTTTTCCCGTGTATGTATTATAATATCACAGTATCACAGTATCACAGTATGTTAGAGATTGGAAGGGACCTCAGAAGATCATCTAGTCCAATCCCCCTGCCGGAGCAGGAACACCTAGGTAAGGTTACACAGGAATGTGTCCAGGCGGGTTTTGAATGTCTCCAGAGAAGGAGACTCCACAACCTCCCTGGGCAGCCTGTTCCAGTGTTCTGTCACCCTCACTGAGAAGAAGTTTCTTCTCAAGTTTAAGTGGAACCTCTTGTGTTCCAGTTTGTACCCACTGCCCCTTGTCCTATCATTGTTTGCCACTGAGAAGAGCTTGGCTCCATCCTCGTGACACTCCCCCTTTATATATTTATATACACTAATAAGGTCACCCCTCAATCTCCTCTTCTCCAAACTATAGAGACCCAGCTCCCTTAGTCTTTCCTCATAAGGGAGATGCTCCACTCCCTTAATCATCTTAGTTGCCCTGCGCTGGACTCTCTCCAGCAGGTCCCTGTCCTTCTTAAACTGAGGGGCCCAGAACTGGACACAATATTCCAGATGCGGTCTCACCAGGGCTGAGTAGAGGGGAAGGAGGACTTCTCTCGACCTACTAACCACCCCCCTTCTAATACACCCCAGGATGCCATTGGCCTTCTTGGCCACAAGGGCACAGTGTCGGCTCATGGTCACCCTGTTGTCCACCAGGACCCCCAGGTCCCTCTCCCCTACACTGCTCTCTAACAGGTCGTATGGCCTGCTTTCCCCTTGACTGCCCCTATTAAATACATTTTTCTTATCTTTTTTAAGTGCTATAGTCAGGAAAAATGCTAGATATTAAATCTGATAAAAGGTGAGACAGTATTTTTGTATTTGTATTTATTAAATATAAATATTTTAATTCCATTAATAGATCTGGAATTGAGAATGGTGCTGGAAATTTGGAGAAGGATAGCAGTGATGAGAGCAGCAGTCTGGAGATAAAATTTGATTTAGGAAATAGGTTTTACTATCCCTAACACAGAGCTTGAACCTATATTGATTATAGAAAGTTAGCAGTTTTGGATTTCTACATGGCCTGGTACCGTATTCGGAGTCCCTTGGTTGTCTGCCTATTGTTTTGAAGTACTGTCCTTGTATTAAAACCTTGCTCTGCTATCATCTTTACCCCGTTTTTCTGTTCTTCATCCTTTTGCTGAAAGCATCACTCTGTATAGTGCTAATTTGACTGTTAAGAATAAGCTACATTGCAATGTTTTTAGTACTTTGGTAATATATTATTTACGTATCCCTGACATAAGTACTGTGTGGAACTCCCTTATTGACACCTACACATCAGCATTCCTTCAGTCTTTCTGTGTTCATGCTGTCTGCATATTATGTGTTTAGGTAGTGTTACTGGTATGTGAATCAGGGATATTTTATGATGCAATGCATTGTCCCTCTATATTTATACTACATGTATTTTTTGAGTCTGTCTTCATATGCCCCCTCTTTCTTTATTCTTACAGAAAAATTTATTCATTATCTGTTATATCATTAACTATTACACTTTCCAGGAAAGTATCCTTGCAGTATTCTTGTATTATCCTTGTACAAAGTATCTCCTATAACTTGTTCATTAGTGGTCTTTCCTCTATTATTATTCCATGAAACTCTGCCAATAAAAAGAAATTCTGCATGTCTCACTCATGGGTATCATCATAAAATTAATCAAGATTAATCATATGAATGAGAAAAGAGAATATTTGACCTGCGTTACTCCATAAGTAAGTGAAAATCAGCCAGCTCTCAAATTTTAGTGTCTTCTTTTGGAACCATGAAGGTGTGTTCTTGTGGTGTTGTCTAAAGCTGTGTAGTGTCTTATCCTTTTAGAGCTGATTGTCCTATACTGGTGTTTAAAAAAGCCAAGCAATGTCAGGAATTACTAGGAAGAAGTAGAAAATAAACCAGAACATCATTATGACACTGAATGATTCCGTGGTGTGCCTGTGTGTTCAGTATTAGGGTCAGTTCTGGTCTCCATCTCTCAAAACACATGCAGTAGAAGTGGGGTAGATTCTAAAAAGGCAAGCAAGTATGATCAAGGGTATGCAATGACTTCTGTGCAAGGAGAGTGAATTGGCTTGGACTCTATCTCCCAAAAGAAGGAGCTTATTTTAGAACATTATAAAATTGTAAGTGGCATGGAGAAAATGAATAGGAGAGAAAGAAATATTCACTGTCATGTGTAAGAAAAGAACAAGAGGGAATAAATGAAACTAGCAAGAGCTGGCTTAAAGCGAACAAAAAGAACTACAGTTCAGTGCATAAGCTCCTTGCTGCACGAAGCTGTAGATAGTACCATTTGACATGGGCTTAAGGTATGATTGGAGAGTTTCAAAGAAAAGAAATCCATGAAGTACTCTTTTAAAACAAAAATAAAGCCCACACGAAAACAAACAATGAAGCAAACAAAAAGCACCCTCCAAAGAAACCCCCACAATTTTAACTTTGGAAATCCCCTAACTGCTGGAGACTAAGAGGATATTCAAGGTGTATGTGCTAGGTACTTGCTCTGTTTTGAAACTCTTCTATACGTCCAGTCAACTTCTGTTGTTTCAGACATGCTAGATGAATTTATATCCTCTCTTATACTCTTGTGATCTACAGTAGATTAGCAGATAGAAGAAAATTGCTTTTCCATAGGTTTTATTTTAAAATAATACTTTGTGGAGTGTTTGTGTATATGCATATCCAAAGATACCTAAAAATATGTCCATCAAAACCAAGTGTTACTCCACGCACTTTAGTTTAAAATCACATACCAGGATAGGGATTTGGTTTCCCAAATTCTGAACTTGTAACAGTGATAAAATTCTTTATACTCAAACGAAAACATGCAGAAATCTATTTGGGGCTTTGTGGCATTTGTTTTAAGGCTTTATGATTTAATTTTATAGAAGTATAATTTGAAGTAAAACCTGGATATTTGATGGTATATTTCAAAGACTATGTTCTTTGAAAACACAGGTGGTTCCACCTATTCCATTTGTATAACCCCTGCTTTTAAGTAACACTTTCTGGAAGAGCTTAATAATAGAATTTTGTATTTTCTTCTTTTTATGGCATGCTGTCACTAGACTCTAGCATTTACATTTCTTGTCTGGAAGACAAGAAAGCCTTATCTTTCAGATGCACCAGCAGCGTCATACAGGCATGTAGCAAGAAAACCCTGAAGATCTTACGGTTGTTTTCTTAAGAGCAGTGCTCAGAAAACCATTTTGGTGGTGCTGGAAATGTGCAGGTGTGAGCAACACAATTCAGGATGTCCTTGAAACTGGCCACTTTGCAGAACTTCAGTGCAAAGACCATTTATCAGGTAATCAGCCCAGAAGGTTGTGCAGCTAACATGGTCTCCCAGTCACCTTCCAGTGATAATAAAAGGTCATGAAAGCATTGTACTTTGTACATTGTGTACTGTGAAAAGTGGTAGGATTCTGCATGATTTATTGAAACAGTTGTATCGAAATCATCATTGCAAATTTTAAAAAAAGAGCACTGTCTCATTATATTTTAAGATAAAAATTTGTCAGTGGGTCCTGCTTGTGCATTTCAGTTATTTATAAATTCCCACTGTCTTGAGCTATGCACATAGAAATCATTTTTGCTACAAAAAGGACCAACCAATTCCTTCCCAAGAGGCTTTTGCATGGTAGAAAGCAAAATAAAAAGAAAAAAGAAACACTTACAATACACATCTGTGATATTGTGTAACTTAAATTTCTCTTGCTGCTTGACATTTACTTACCCAGAGTGTATCTCGGAGAATGGTTTGTCATTGTGGGGACATTTTTTTTTAATAAACATGAGTGTGCTAAATGCAAATAACTACATTAGTGTGACATTATTACTGGAGTTTACACACATAAAGCCAGGAATTTCAGAATAATGATTCCCACAAGTATCATAACTTGACTCATTTCTTACGTGAGGTGTACTGTGTTTCTGTTACGCTCTGTAAGCATTGTGTCTTGTTAAACACTGAATGTTGTTTCTGTGGTTGGACCACCACCTTTCTCATATACAGCTTTTGATTTTGCTAAGGTGGTAATTGTCTGTTATAATTTCCTCACCAGTAGTTTAATGTCAGTGAAATAAATACAATGAGAATCCAATGCCCTTCAGTCTGAAACCTCTCTTTCCTCAGAGATTATTTTAACCTGAATGGGACAGTGTCAGGGAGTGAAATCGTGCAGGAGTCCTGACTAAGGGAGGATCGCTCATCAGACCTTCAGTGCAGACTAAGCAGAATGAAATAATTTTGGCTTTTGTATGGTTTGTTGGGTTTTGGTTTTTTGTTTTTTTTTTTTTTTTTCTTAACCCCAGGGCATGTTTTGCCTGGGCATAGTTCACCTTTATGTAGGCAAGAATTATATCTACTATAACTGTTCTGTTAGATTGTTGCAGCATATTCCCGTAATGGGTTTTCAGTTGGCGCAGTGACATTATTTTCTTAGGTGAGATCAATTAACAAAACATGCAAATGCTCTGGAGTTAATTTAATTGAATCTAAATGAACAGTTACGCCAGATTATCTATATTGGCAGGAGGATATGAATCTTTTCCTGAGAAAAGCTGTGTCAGAAATCTTTTCAACCAGAATTACTACCAAATCTTTGAAATAGCAGTTTGAGTGTGTACATAGCTTGCTTGGGAGGAAACTGCAGGTTTGGGGAGAGAGGTATCAACATATTCAGAACTTTTTCTTAGAACAGTGGGAACTCTTTGGAAATCGGATACAGTCAGCACAAAGTGGGTGACTGCAGGAACAGCAGTTTCTTTATGCTTAAGTGTAATATGTGTTTTTCCTTACTTGGCTAAAGTAAATTAAAAAAATGCATTAAATGTACAAAACAAGGTATATTTGCACTCTTGTAGGGTTTGTTTTCAGAAATAAACATCCTTCTAATTGGCAAAGAACACAGTGTTGCTCTGTAATAAGAATGTCATTTTAAGGGCAGGCCCTACAAGACAAAAAATCCTTTAATGCTATTATTAGCAAGTCTTGTAGGTAGGAACAGAGGGCAGGATTGTCAGGCAGTCAGCAAGTGTCTGCAGGTGAATTGTTACAGCAGATACCTAGAAATCTGGCATCAGTTGTATAGATTAGCCCTACACCCTGCAGTATTTAGGCTGTTCAAGGTGGCATCTCCACAGGCTTTTCTGCAGGACAGCTGGCAAAGAAATGTTTTGTTTTCCTGTCTGAAACTAGCCATTCTTCATTGTTCTGCTTTTTGCCCTTTTTTAGTTTTAATGTCTATGAATACTGTAGGTTTTTGTGTATGCACTTGAAGCCAGTTTGCTCAGTTAATCAAATGTCTATTCAAATCTAATTGTCCTGGTACTTTGTGTACATGTATTTGTAAAAAATATCTGAGTGCCTGGTGAATGATGCTCTTTAATGTGTTTCACGTATGTCGAAAACAAACAAAAGGAACTTTTATTAGGCATCCTCCAAGTGAATTAATTCTTGCGCTAAGACATTTTACCCTACGAGTGATTTTTCTTTTAATGATTTATGGCAGTGACTTATATGGAAGTGACTTATTTGAAAGTTCTTTCACCTTAATGACTTCTGTTGGTGGAACAAAGCTCCAGCATCATCAGCATTCTGTGCCTAAACCTGCCATCTGCTGAGGAGCTGCCAGGTACATTAACTCTTGTCAACTTAACAGAGATTTGTTAGAAGAGAAGCTGCCTTCTTTTTAAGAAGTTCAGACTGAGTGTTGACACTTACTCTAAATACTGAATCTACAGGGATTTTCCTGGAGGTAATTTTGAGTGTTTATTAGTTGATTAAAGTAGTTCCCTGTGTCAGTTTCAGTCATGAATTGGCCTTATATGTGTTGGAGTCAGTTTATCACGATGATGGATATTATGGTGCAGCTGAGTGTTTTTCACATAAATTGGAAAGAATGGTTTGGTAATCCCCTTTTACAAGCTGTAACAAAATCCCTCAGAGTAGCTCTGGAAACATGTCCCTCTAATGCAGTAGCACTAAGCAGCTAAATGTTAAATACCATTTTCACCTTCTGTTTTTAAGGCAGGCTGTCAGCTGTGTCAGAACTGTTGTGTGACGCAAGCTCATTTCAATATAAACAGGCATTCTCAGATAATGAAATTTTAAGTGTGTCAAAGATGTAATGACTTGGATATTCATCTGTTTATTGACTAGAAACAGAAGCACTGATTGTAGCAAATAGTAAGTTATTTTGAATTTGTCATACTGAATGAAATGAGAAGTATGTTTCATTTATGAAAATATAATCACAGCAGTGATGAGGTCATGTGCCATACTCCAAGTACATTGTGCTTGGATTTTTAGCAAACAACAGGTCTGACTACTGCTTTTTGCCACCTTTGCCTCTTTTTCCTGTAAGCTCTTCCACATGTGTATGATTTGCCCTGAAAGACTAGGCTTCAACACTTCACTGAATTTGAGTTTCCTTTCTGAAAAGTTATCTATTTCACTGGGTTCTAAGTAATACTTTACTATTTTAATACACAAGTAGAAAGTGGGTTTACTAGTTTGATATGAGTGCAGGAATGTACCTTCAGCTTGGAAGCAAATAAAAAATATTTTTTCTTGTCTTCTGTATACATCTGTAAAATTAGTTACTTTGTGATTAAGTAATTAATTAAAAAAAGAATCGCATTTAAAAACAATGCATGGAAGTTGTGCTAGATTTTTGGACTTAGCATAGAGTGTGAATTCTAATTTCCAGGTGTTTCTCATCACACTTCTTTTATGAGCAGTTGCCATCAATTTAGAATCTGGAAAATTGACCATCTCATAATCATGTTTAATCTGCATTAACTTCATCAACAGTCTTACCTGCCAGATCTTGTTTAGTTAGATAAATTGATGGTTTTGCATAGCTTGATATGGTTTATCTGATGCATAATTTGGATAATTCATGAGTTTTCCTCCTTTTAATCTTGGAAAGCTGGTGATTGGAAGGGCACGTTGGAAAAGGCTTCTTTAGCATATAACTGCTAGATATCTGGCATGTTGATTTGCGTTTGTGTGCATATCGAGCCCCATGGTGTATAGAGGAAGTTTTCTGGAAAAGCAATCCTGGCTACTTCCTCCTCCTGGAATTTCCTATATTCTGGCTTTTCTGGGGCTTCGGTGTATGTTTTGTCCTTTCACAAGTGCAAGTTCTGATGTGCAGGGTTTAGAATTAGGAAAGGTAACCATCCATATCCTATGCATACTGGCCTTCTTCAGGGAAGCCTTTTTAATAATGTTTTGGGGTTTTACAGATAAACACAGAATTTCTGTGCCCTCATTTCTCTAATTTCTTGGTTTTGCCATTCTTCAAATTCCTGTTTGGCTTCTGTAAATTCATGATTGGCAACTCCAGAGATACATGATTAAGATTTTGCTTATCATATGAAGATGGAAAATAAAGCTATTTAGTTTTTCCACTGTTCTTGTTGGAAAATACAGAGTTCTTTAATTTTACATAGTATTAAAAGTTGCATTAATTCTGTCTTCTTTTTTTTTTTTTAATCTCTGTACATTTTGTGATTTGTACAGTCTGTAGCTCTTAAGGCTTTTTTTGTGTTTATTTTACTCTGAGGATTCCATGGGAGTTAGTATCAGAAAGGTCATTCAGGTTTTTACACTACCGTCACCTGAATATTGGATATTAGCAAATTTTGGGTTTACCATTTTCATATTTTCCGTTTATACATTTAAACATGAATGGTCTTTGCCAATTTTGATAGAAGGAAAGGTTGCAACTGTTCTGCAGAAAGTTTCAGAAGTAACAATCTTATTCTTAGATTTGAAGCTCTTTACGCGTTTCTGAGCAATAATCAAGAAGCAGTAGGTCGGAAGTTGATAGGGTGGTGGGAAGCCTTCAGAGGTTATAAAACCTTTTATCAAGAATTTATAATTTTGATAGATTTGCTTAGTAAAAATTGACAAACCAGATCCGTGGCATTCATGAAGGTTCTCCGTATTTCTGTGCTGACTTGTCCTCCAGCCCATATTGTAGACCTGAATCTTCTGCTGACTAAAACTTAATAACTGTATCTTTTTCAGTGAATATTTGGAAAAAAATTAGAGTTTTAAAAATGCATTAATTTATAGATATTTGCACAGTGAATTCCCAAATATTAATTTCATTTAAATGAGAGTTAAATATTCCATCTTTTCTGTATTGCAATACCAGCTACCTTAGAAAATCTTCTTTGTAATGGGCAATACATGGTTTAGACAAAGGAAATGCAGGCACAGAGAAACATTTACTGGTTAAAACTCTTAATGGCTAAAACTTAAATTTCATGTATACACTCTCACTCTTGTTTTCCTTTCCTTCCTCTTTTATCCCCTGCACGATCCCTGAATTACAAATTTTAATACAGTGCTGTGGAGCTGTTCTGGTGTGTGTGGGATTGTTTGTTTGTTTGGTTTGGTTTTTTTGTTTGGGTTTTTTTCCCCTTTTATTTTTAATGAATGTTTATATATGAAGGAAACGAGTATTCCTTTTGCAAGTCTTGGCCTTCTTTATTTGCAAATGGTGGTGGAGACCTACATATAGATGTATTTTAGAGGAGACTGATCCAAGGAGGTGCCTTTGAATCAGCTGCATTTTACATCTATGCCCGTTCCTCTTTATGCCAGCTTTGGGGTTGATGACCAGAGAAGGATGCCATAGTCATTCTGAATCTTTGAAATCATGATTATTTGAAATAGGATTAGGAAGAGGAAGAGAAGGGTCAAATTGAGAACTGCATCATTTTCTGTAGCTCAGTGCTTAAGATACATGAAACGTATTTACCTCTTTCTGTTCTTTTCTGGTGGCATTGCTTTCCCCTCAGATCAGTAATTTGCAGCCATTGCATGACCACACTTGGCAGTTTCATGTGTTGAACAGGATGCAGCAAAAAAGGGATTTCAAAATTGCCTTGAAAATTCAACCAAATTGAGTAAGTGATTGTATTGGTCAGACAGGTAATAGTGAAGCTGCTTTATTGAACTGGTTCTTACCTGTCTTCTCCCTCCTCTTTCCCCCGTTATCTTTTAGGATAAAGAGACTGAGTGCCATTCAATTGGTCTGGAATGGTTACAGTTGTGAGATAATATTGGCTCTTCAGTTTGTTTGCTAAGTAAGGCAGTACTGTACTTGGAGATGTGCTTTACCTATCTGTATCACTCAAATGGTGTGTGAGTGAAGAGGCGTGTAATTGATTTAGCAAGGACGCCCTTTCAAATGCAGCTATATATTTTTCATTAACAATAAATAAATTAAAAGGAATTAATTTTATTCTATATTGTATCATTCTCTTTAGCATTATAAGCTTACTTTCAGATTTATTTCTGAGTATGCAGATTTTTGCAGTGAAACAATATACTGGGGACCTACTCAATTTATATGTGCCTCTAGGAGGAACAGGTTTTTGAGACTTTATTTTGAAGCAAAACTTTTGCGAGTTTTTTGCCAAGATGTTTAAAGGTTTGATGTGATTCAGTCTGATTTACTAGACATATATTTAGATGTTCCCATTGTTTGCATTCTGCAACTAAAGCAGTTTATCACAAAAATCTGTCTTGGTGTTCTCAACGTAAGAAAGATAATCTTCCCAATTGCTCTCCCGACTTGTCAATGTGTGAAGTTTGAAAATGTTCTCAGACATGATATCTGGAGTAATGATATTTTATAAGACAGAAAGCCTGAGTTGTTGGCCAGAGAAAGAGTAATGCTTAACACATGCTGTTTGTGCAAGCATGTGACCATCTTGCAGTACTTCTCCCTTCCTTCCCTTCCCCAAGCCCTGAAGAAATGTGCAGAACTAATTGCAAAGTTTAATCCTTCAAAGACTGGGTCCAATTCTTGTATATATTAATGGTACCGTGTTAGAATGTAATTGGTTTGAACATAATAGTAGAGCAGTGTACTGTGAACATGGTATTTATTGGCCAAGTCTTTTGCAAAGTATTTTCTTTTTCTTTTTTGGAAAGAAAAAAAAAAAACCCAAACCAGAACCCCCCAACCCAACCAAACTCCAAACACATGGATTTTTCATCTCTCTATGTATACTACTTATATTTGTGGATCTCGGGGAATTCATAAACATTTTGGCCTTTTTTCTTTGCTTGTTTCAACTGAAGGATAGTACACGAGGATGATACCATGGATACTAAATTGGTTTTTATAATAAATCTGTGAAGACACAGTAACTGTTTTTTCCCAGCTCTTCTGTTATTATGGAGATGTTTTCCAAACCCAATTCTTTTGCTCATCCTAGAGGGTGGTTTGGCTCTTTTAAATCTGTATTTACTGCTTTATATAAAGTGAAGATACTTGGAATAGATTTTGATGCTTATCTCCTGCAACAGACCTCATAAGTCAACTTTTCAGGCTGACGTTACTTTGCTTGTTCAGCTTGAAGAAGAGAGGATGACCTCATTGCGGTCTAAACTTACTCATGGTGGCAGTGAAAGGCAAGGTGCTGATATCCTCTCTGATGACCAGTGACAGGACATGAGGAAACTCAATCAGGCTCTGTCAGTGGAAGTTTAAATGGGACATTAGGAAAAGGTTCTTCACTGAGAAAATGGTCGATCAGTGGAACAGGCTTCCCAGGGAAGTAGTCATGGCACCAAGCCTATCAGAGTTCAAGAGGTGTCTGGACAATGCCCTTAGTCATATGGTTTAGTTTTAAGTAGTCCTGTGAAGAGCAGGGAGTTGGACTTGGTGATCCCTATGGGTCCTTTCTGACCTGAGATAGTCTACAGTTCTATGATTCTAGTTTGTATAGAAATGGAGGGTGACAGCAGTCATTAGTATTCTGCTAATGACAAACTGGCAATACTGAGCATATTCTGAAGTAACATTTGCAAACTGAGAATCTAGGAAAGGACAGATAGGTTCATAAGAAAAGAAATTTTAGAAACACTGATCAGTATTAGCTTTTCTTTAAGAAAACAAGTCTGAAGTGTAAATGTAAAGTAAGGTAAATATTATCAATGAGTGCTTCTTTGCTCATTAAATCTGGAGAGAATTAATATTTTGGGCATTTTAATCTAAACTGATGTAGCTGCTCAGAGAAACTTTTTGACAGGAATTCTATTCCATGGTTGTTTATCATCCTTATTGTAGAACATCTATCTGCCTTAAATCTACTGTACTTGTCTGTGAAAATGTCACTGCAAATGGATTCTTCTTAATAGCTAGGATACCTGTAATTACTGTATCTAGCTTTAATATAAATGCTTTATGTACTCCGTGTGTCTTCTGCAGAGTAATGTGATTTATTGAAATGTACCAGTGTCTAAAAGCAGGTTTGAAAGTACATTTTACTCCATTTCCAAAGTACCTTATTTCCTAGTTATCTTCAGAGTCATTTCTCTGTGGTAAGTCCCTCAGAAAAACAGACTAGGGGCAGAATCACATAAATTTGGAACACTGGATGGGGTTCAATTATATTGATGTAAGTCCTGATAATCAAACGGACTACTATATAACTGCGAAGTGTTCTGCAGTTCAGAGAATCAGAGGATGTCTGAGGTTGGAAGGCTCCCCCTACAATTGGGTATTTATACAAATTGATAAGATCGCCCCCCTGAGCTTTCTGTTCTAGGTTTATTTTGTGTTCCCCTATTGTTCATCTGTGGGCACTTTTCATACACTTACGTTTTGGTGCTTTATAGCGGTATGTGGAGATCTCAACAGTTATTTTTGGAAACTTTCTCATGGGATATATTATGTAAATCTAAATCCTGAATTGACAGGTAACAACATGTTCACGTTGCTTTAAGCATAAATTGATGAATAGCAACAATGGATAAATAGTGACATTGGGTAAAAATACTGAAATGGTTCTAACTGAAAAAAAAAAAAGCCCAGAGCTTAAAGGAACTGTCTGGCTGTCAGAGATTGAACTTTAATCCTGAAATCACTTCCAGAAAACTGTTTCTGTTGTATTTACAGGAATGATATGATGATGAATGAGCCATATGATGGGTTCCTTTTAAATTACCAGATCAGTGGTAGCCCTGCCTACTTCCCACCAAGGTTCATTAGATCACTCTCTAAGTAAGTTAAAAGTCTTGAAGTGAAAAAAATGCCAAAGAGAAAGTTCTGCTGCCAGTTATTTGAGTGATCATATTCAGTTCAGGTTTGTACAGCTTCTTCGTCAGAAGCCTGTTCTGCCAAACTTGGAACTCATTTGTATAGAAAGCATAAGCAATAACAGAAGGGGATTTTTTTTTTTTTCTTGCACTCAAAGGATGTGTATCTGCCTACATTACCAAGAGCATCAGGAGTAGTTTCAAGGTCCCATCCTTAAAAGTACTGGAAAACGTTAAGAGAGTGAGAGTGGAAGAAGGGCATGGTACATAATATTAAAAAATGAATAGAAAATCTTAACGAGTATGAATTCTGTAGTGTCTGAGAGTCATTATTCTTGCTTCTGCTTTAGATTCATTTGAGCTTCATTGGAAGAGACTTTAACCTCCAGCCACTGTGCTCAACCAAGATGACCCCAGCTTTTTTTGCAGACATTCTAAGTAGTCGAGCAGAAGTATATGAATGTAGTTGTCGCCTTAGAGAATCTGTCACCAACCAAAATTGTAACTATAACTGCATACTATAGCAAGTACATTCTGAGTCTCTAGATAAAGCAAAATATAAAATAGCTTGTATTTTAACTTCATGCAATTCTTCAGTACTGCTTCCTTACATAAGTTGATAAGATATGCATACCTGACAGCTAGAATATTTTTTTCAGTATTGTGTATTTTTTATTTTGTAAATAAAATTTCACTTCATAAGTTAACCCTTTGTCCAGGAATACTTGTTCTCACGCAGCTGATAATAGTTGTTGCTGTCTAGAGAAACTCAAGATCAAACCTGTTAGAGCTGGCTTTATGTGTCTCTCAGTTAACTTGAGTCCCACTCAGACTGGATACAATACCTTGATGAGGAGTAGCTGGTTTGATGATGAGTAGCTGGTTTATTCATGTGCTGCAGTAAGTTCCTCTGTCAGAGGAGTTCACTGTTCTGCTGTGTAACATGTGCATCTTAAGTTCAATGCAACTTCAGTTAATACAATTTACAGCATAGGTGCTGCATAGGTGCTACATAGGTGATGCATTACAGCATCTATATAATCCAGCATGTATATGTATTGTATGCCAGACTCTTACTGATCAAGTTTTGCAAAAATGTTTCATTTATTTTTGCATAGCTTTCCTTCTCAGATTCAGAATGTGAAATAGTATTTTATAAGCTCAGCTTTTTTTTTTTTCATAGAAGTCTGGTCTTGGGTAAACCAAAACCAACTTCAGTTCCCATATTTTTTATTTTGCATGCTAACTATATTTAGGACATTAAATCTTCTGGGCAAATATACAGTCACCCAACAGTGATATGGCCCAGATAATCTACAAGTATGTACAAAAGAAAAGTGTTAAATTTAAAAACATAGACTAATAACTCAGCTGTCAAATTTAACCATAATCCCTGGTTCTCACTTTTCATGTCCTTTGAGATAGTTCAAATATGGTGCTTCTCTCACAGAGTACTGTAATGCACAGTGGAGAAAAGGGAATTCTCCATGGCTGGTGTGCAGCAGCCCCACGGTGCCTGTCACTCTCATGTTTTGCATTGATTTTTTTCATTTGTGCTTTTCTCCTCTTTTTTTTCATCCCATTCTGTTGCTGGAGTTGTCATGCTGAGTTTTTATGCTGTCCAATACCTTTATCACTGCTGAATGCCTGTGTATAGTTTTTGTACCCAGCTGTGGTGAAAGCATGTGCTATTAAGATGCAGAAGAAAGCTGAGGCTTCCTTGCTGAGGCAAACCCTTGAAAAAACCAGAAACTTTGTACAGAAAAGAGAATACGTTTTTGCAGTTGTTAAGAACTTTTTTTGGGGGGGTGGGATTGTGGTTTTTGCTTGCTTATTTGGGTTTTTTGGGGGGGCGGTTGTGTTTGACCTTCACCATCAGTCAGTATCTTCCTTCAGGAATCTGTTCCAGTGTCACAGTCCTAGAATGAGAGTACTGGGAGAGATTTTACTTCCATCCACCTTGTGAATGAGTTCTTATTTCCCAAATTCTGTCTGTGTTTACTGCAGTGCTAAGCTCATTTTTCACAAAAACATAACAAGGAAATATTAAGGATTTTTAAACAGATTATGAATATTGGTGAGTGTGACTGAATGCCAAGACAAAAGGGAGGTAAATCTGTTATGCAAATCTGAAGAATGAATGCAGTATCCTAGTGGTATGGCAGGAAGCGTTTATAAAACCGTATGTATTCAAGATACAGCCCATAATACAGCCTAGTTCTAGTGATCTCTGACAGAAGTATGAAGAAATGACACTTGAGTGACCCTGAGCTGGAGCAGAAATAGAAGAAAAAAACCTCTTACACTGTTATATGAGGAATTCCAACAAATTACTCTGGCCCCAGAGAAGAGCAAAATACTCTTTCTTAGCAGATGCCAGAAAAGATGTTTCTTACTTGACTATGGTTTAGCCTTTCATCTTAGAATGATAGTCTTTCAGACAGTACCATTCATTTATCGTGCTAATTATATGTTTAGCTTGATTTATTCTAACATTCAAATTCTTTAAAGCTTCAACCTAACTAGTTTTTACCCATCTTATATTTGTGTGGGTGATATTTGCATCCCTGTCTTATGGGATCTTCTTTACGGGGCTTTTTTCCACCTTGTCAATTTAATTTTGAATTTAATCTTTGCATCTGATGTGCCTTCCATTCCTTTGTGCTTGATGTAATTTGTCAGTTTAATAGGTATATACTGCATTCTATCATCTAGATGCTAATGAAACTAATGAATAATACTGGGCAGAAAACATCCCAGCACAGCCTGTTAACACATATTTCTCATTTGGAGAAATGACAGTTACAACTTGGTCACTGTTTTCTCATAACTTTAGCATTGATCTCGTAGAAGTTTTCATTTAGACAATTTTTTTCAAAATGGGAAAAAGAATGGAAAAATGGTATCAAGCAGCTTCAAGGTAAGTGTTAGTGTCTGTTTTTCCTCTCTCTGTGAGGCCGCTTACTGCCTGAAGAGGTGTTTTTACATGATTGGTTTTGACACTTTCATGTTGGCTGTTATTCAGCTTTTTGATAATTTTTAGGTACCAAGTTTTGATTATTCTGTGTTCTTCTGCAAGTTGAAATTAAACTAGATTGTATCTCCTTAGTTTTTCATCTTTTCCTTCTTCCTAGTTTTTAGAGGCAGACTTTGTATTTGCCTTTTTTTAGGTATCTTAAACTTTATCTGTCTTCTTTGAATTCTCAAAATTAACAACTCAGACTGTGTGTGGGGGGGTTGGGTTTTGGTGGTTTTATTTTTGTGTGTGTGTGTGTTTTTTTGTGTGTGGTTTGGTTTTTTTTGTTTGTTTTGCTTTGTTTAACAATTCTAGGTCAATAGACAACAGTCTTGTGGCATTACTACCCTAATATTGTTGTGTGCCAGTTGAATTATCATGATTCTCATTTTCCCCTCCTGCTATTATTAATGGGCATAATAACAAAGAATTGAAATGAAATGAAATGGCAGACATTTATTCCCTTGAAATTGTTGAAGGGACTAGCAGTGGTGGTAAATAGAGTTAATTGAATATGGGCAAGTTTGTTTATGGGAGAGCTCAGCCTCTAACGATTCATTCATCGTTGCTCAGTGAGTGAAGGACCATTTTGTGCTCTTGCTAACAAGGAGTTCTCAAATCAAGGCACAGACACTAGATTGTTGTAGTGTTATGAACATTACTAACTATATTTTCACTGTATAAATATTCTCTCCATATGGACTGAGGCTGAGTAAAGCTTATTTGTGCCTCCTATGTCATGGCAATGCAAATCACTATGGAGGACTCCTCACAGGTCTGTTTATTTTCTTTCAAGCCTACGTTGGTTGCTGGTGCAGGTATGAGCTGAAGACCCTCAAAGTGAAGTGTTTTTTTGGCTCAACTCCACAGTCCTTTCTGAGTGTTAAGGGCTCAGAGCAAGAGACGTGTTATAAAGAGACTAGTATCAGTATGTAAACTGCTCTCAGCACCTCTGCTTTGCATGCCTGCAAGTTTTTACTGCACCTGCACTAGTTTTCTTAGCTGGAAGTGATTCCTTGCTTTAGACAAGAACTTGTTTCACAAAGCCCTCTCTCATCGTAGGCTTTGTAGACTGCTGACTATATGCTCTGGGGACAAGCTCTGCTGTTTCCAAAGTCCTCATTAGAATGTCCCACTGTAGAAAGGACACTTGAAATTCAGGTTGCAAAGTATGTTAGGTTATTCTTTTCTTTCCAGTTGTTAATTTTTCCATGTGAACTAGGTCAATTATTAAAGCAAATGGGCAGAGTGTTTGTTAAACTAGGGAGATTCATTCAGTGTGCGGTACCATAATTCTTTGCTTTATTTCTGGTGTTTAACTTTTTCAGAACTGTTTTTATTAGGTTCCACAAAAGACAGTTTAAGTTGATACTTAGTATTTAATTTTTTCCTTGCCAAGCAAGTTCACAGGAAGCAATTGAGTTTCTTGTAAGTTAAAGGTGAGCTACTAAGGTGAGTCAAAACTCCATGACTACTGCAATTTATTAGATAAACCACACAGACTGTGTGAATCCAGGAACATACTATTGCATAAGGCCATGGTTTAATACTCTGATGAAACAGGCGCACTATACTGCTTCCTGTATATTGTGACAGGTTGAATGATGCCTATGCTATTTAAAGTTTCCTTTTAACACCTTGCTTCTATAAAAAAAAATAAATACATGCATGAATGCAGTATAAGTGTATGTCATGGTTTAACCCCAGCCAGACAGCTTGTTCACCCACTCCCCCCCCTTCTTGCCCTCCCCCTACTCCTGGAGGGACGGAGAGGAGAATCGAAAAGAATGCAACTCCCACGGGTTGAGATAAGAACAGTTTAGTAACTAAGGTATGACACAAATCACTACTGCTACCACCAGTAATAGTAATGATAAAGGAAATAACAAGGGAAGAGAATACGAGACCTCATCACTAGCCGACTGATAACTCACCCCCCCCCAGCCCGACCAAGCACCAACCGATACCTCCTCCAGCCCTGCAGTCCAATCTCCCTCCCGGGTAACTCCCAGTTACATCCTGGGCATGACATGCTGTGGTATGGAATACCTCTTTCGTCAGTTTGGGTCAGGTGTCCTGTCTCTGCTTCCTCCCAGCTTCCCTCCTCCCTGTCAGAGCATGAGGCTCACAAAGTCCTTGGCCAAACCAAAACATCAGTGTTTTCAGCTCCGTTCCCAGCCCGAAAGTCAAACCGCAGCACTGCACCAGCTACCAAGAAAGAGAAAAATGACTGCTACTGCTAAACCCAGGACAGTGTAGATTACTAAAAGCTCTTTTTTATGATATAAAGGAAAAAACCCAAACAAATAAAAACAACTACATTAAAATCTGTTACCTGTTTCTTGATAGCACAAACTAACAATCCTCAGTAATAACAAAACCTTTATTATGAATGTGCATTTCATTTCTGTGTTTACAAGTGGCATGCATGAGAATGCATGTATGAACAATAACTATTTTGGGTAAAGATCATAAAATCACAGAATGATTTGGGTTGGAAGGGACCTTAGAGATCATATAGTTCTCACCCTCTTGCCATGGGCAGGGACAACTTCCACTGGACCAGGTTACTCAAAGCATCATCTAACCTGACCTTGAGCATTGCCAGGGACTGGGACATGACCTTCTTTTCTTTTCGTATCTCAAACCATTTACTCTGCAGTGGTTAAAAAAGGATTAAGGTACTGCATGTAATCTTGAGGTGTAAGCCTATTTTATTAGACTATATTAAAAAGTGTAGAAAGCTACTCCCAGACACCTCCCTATATTTTAATGCAGGCAACTGCATTTTGCCCCCATAACTTCCTCTTGCAGTTTTGTTTAGAGACTGCCCACTTAGCTTTCTTTTCTCCATCTTAATAATGGATATGAAAATTTCTCAGTGAGCTGCTTTCAGTAGAACTATGAACATACTGCACTCTGCCTGTTAAGAAATCATTCTCCACAAATCAAAATGAAAGAAACTAGGAAATTGTAGTAAATTAGAATCACTTTACAGTTAAGAATAGGGCTGAAAAAGAAGCTTCTTTTTCTGATGTAGGACTATCTAACTACCCCTTGGAGGCACTAAGTTATTAACATGGTAATGATTTTTCTTTTAATTATGCTGACCAAGCTGTAGGCAGCACAAAAGTTGCCAGCAGTTGGCATTCAAAAGAGTTTTTGAATTACTAAGTGGAAAATTGAAGAGAAATTGCTATTTTACAGTAGAGTGGACCTTTGATTAAATGTTACATGCAATCACCAGTTTTCCCCAAAATGTGTGAAGTGCAACACACTTCAGAAGGTACTGTGCTAGTACAAATATTACTCCTTATGTGAATGTATTTTAAGGGAACATGGCTAATATTGTACTCTCTGGGTTGCTATTCCCACTTTTAACATCACTTCAGATCCTCTCAAAAGAGGAAGAGGAGTAAATAATTGCCAGAAGGAGGAACAGTGCAACCAAGAATATGGCTCAAGTGATTGTATTGATTTCAGTAGAATAATAGGGAACTCAAGAAAGGAAACAACCAACCAAACTCTTGTTTGTAGGAGAACTCAGCACATAGGCAGGATTATATTGCAACATACAGTTAAATATTCTTGAAGTTTAGTAACTTTCTTTTCTTCTGCGGCTTGCTTTTGTCACAGATTTAATATAATTTCATCCAGATTTATGATTTTAGGGAAGAACTATTCTTGGTTCTTTTCTTGATTCATTGGTAAATAATAAGTGGAGGTGTCTTCTAAAAAGGCAGATAAGGGCCTCTTGCTCTTTTGGATCTTTAAATCTATAATGCCAAGGCAGAGGACAAAATGCCTGTCCTTGAAACTTATTGCTAGAATACTCTTTGTGTTCGGTAAGATACATAAAACAAGTGTTATGGTTGCTGTTAAATGCTGACATTGAAGAGGTGATGTTTACTGGGATATATTGGATGTCTCTAAAATTTGAACAGTATGATTTAAATTTCCTTTGATCCTTTTTGTCAGCCTCTAATGTCGATTTAATGTGTTTTAAATCAAATTCCTGGATTCAGAGCAGACTCATTAAAGACTTTTATAATGAAATGTTAGAGCAAGTGAGTTGTGTTTCAACATGAAACAAGGCAAGTCTGAGCTAACCAAGGTTTGTGAACTTGGGCTGAATTGAATATATTCTCCTTAAAGCTTTTTTTTTTATTTTTTTTTATTTTCCTTTTATTTGGAAATAATTTGTAAATCAAACACTTGAAGTTGTGAACCCATAAAAATTAAAGATAAATGTATGCTGAACCCCAAACTCCTGAGTTTCAGTTTCTGAAGAGGATTGATGTTCAGCAGTTCTTGGATTTTCACCAATGCTTTGGAGGTTTTCACATATCCAGTAGAATTTGATTACTGAATTCTAGGTGGAAAATCAAATAAACTTTTGGAGGGTGCCCTTGTGCCTCAGTTGTTGTCTCTGGCCTGTATTTCTGTTATGAAAAAGCAGGAGTTAGAAAGCTGGCATGTCATATTATTCGCTGCTGATGTAAATTCATGTGGCTGTCTTCTCACCCTTCCCCATGAGATTTGGACTTTATGCCTGTGTTGTGAAACCTACATGTCATCCTCGTCTGTCAAGT
Organism: Neopsephotus bourkii; assembly: GCF_033783945.1. Classification (NCBI taxonomy): domain Eukaryota; kingdom Metazoa; phylum Chordata; class Aves; order Psittaciformes; family Psittacidae; genus Neopsephotus; species Neopsephotus bourkii. Next base: position 3,811,561 of record NW_026901618.1, read on the forward strand.
AACTGCATTTGAAACAGCCTCTCTAGAAGCAGAGTTGCTATTTCTGTAGAAGATGATATTAAGTGCAGCAGTGGTATTGATTTATGCAGAGTCCAGATAACACACTCTGGAAATGCTGCATACAAATAAAATCAAGATGACCCTAATTCAAATTCTTCACTAGAATAGAAACAATGAAGAATCATTTATAGAAATAATTTTATTTCTGTTGAACACCTAAAGTAATTCAGATTGGGGGAAACTCCTGATTGTGGTGTTATTACTGGGTAGAGAGAGGGTAATTGTTTGCTCTGTGTATCTATTTGGGTGTGTGTTGGTCTTTGATAGACGATATTGACAACATTGTGAGCAGAGTTTAGTGTACAATGGGAATGACTGAGAGGAGGCTGGGGAATGATTAATCTGCCAACCTATCCACTCTTAGCTGCCTGCCCCGGAGCAGCATGTTGCACACTCGGTAAAGAGTGAAATGTATGGGAACAGTAGATTGTGAGTCCTTTTGTGTGGCTAATCACCTCTTTGTTCCAGCAGCAGTTTTGATTAGTCCGTGTGTGCAGTTGTTTTAGTTTTCAAATGTTAGGAATGTTTGTTTTTTTCCTTTATAGGGCTGCCTGAGCCTACAAAATCCTGATCTTAACTCTTGTTCCTGTAAAGGCCGCTTCGGTTTTCTACATTTTCTGTACTTGCACAAGTGGGATACATTTGTCCCTCAGTTGAGAAACAAATAGGTGATTTTTATGAGCATTTTCTATTAGCTTTCTATTTTTGTTCCATAATTGTCTTAGAAAAATATTTCCTGTCAAGTACTTACACTCTCTCTATTACTCAGCCTAACTTCTCACTTGTTGGCTCAGTTAATAGAGTGGTTGGGTTGGAAGGAACCTTGGAGCTCATCTAGTTCCAGCTCCCCTGCCATGGGCGGGGACATCTTCCACTAGACCAGGTGTTATACAAAGCCCCATCCAACCTGGCCTTGAACACTGACAGGGATGGGGTAGCCACAACTGTTCCAGTGCCTCACCATCCTCACAATAAAGAACTTCTTCCTAATATCTAATCTAAATCTACCCTCTGTCAGTTTAAAGCCATCGCCCCTTTTCTTATCACTACATGCCTTTGTAAAAGGTGCCCTTTATGCAGTATAATCCTTAAATATCTGAAAAGATACATTTAGCTACAGTTTAAAAAATTCTGACCCACACTGCTTTGGTAACAGCATTCAGCTGTTCTGGAGAATGTTATGTGTTCAAAGCACTCAACACATATTAGCAAATAATCAATTAAAGAACAAAGTATTCTTCCAGCAATGCAGAAGAATGTGCTTAGCACACATTACAGTGCCAATAAATGGATTCCAAATCTCTTTAGCAGATTTAGAGGATGCAATATACTGTTGTCTGTCTTAATCTGACTCAAAATTTTATGGCACAAAATGGGCAAAACCAAATGTAATTTCTTTTGAAGTCCATGTGACTACTGAGAAGTATTTGTATGTTTCTCTTATGTAATGATGTTCTTATGATTAACTATGTTTTAATTATTACTTAGTGATTGCTTTTTAAGAAATTGGAGAAATATCCATGTAAGTTAGACTAAAGTTAGAGCATACTAATTGCAGTTTTTTTGGTTTGATTTGATTTTAAGCTCAATTTGGGCATGATTTTGAGGTTCTTATTCCTTAAGAAGAGATGGTACAAAAAACAAACCATCATGTCAAAGGTTTGTTAATGGTCTAAAAATTTCACTTCAGCCTTTTGTGTTTAGGGTATGCTTAGGATTTGTTGTGCTTCCTATCCAGGAAGCACTAGATTAAAACGATCATGGACTTAACTGCTCTTTATATAGGATATTTGTGGTATTTTTTTCCAACTGAATTCCCAAATGGCAAGATACTGAATAATCTTCTAGTGTAATTTTCCTTTAAAGAGCATGCTAGGAATAGTGTCATGCTAACAAAAAATACTCTGATGTTCAAGTATAAAAAAAAAAGTTGTCAGTTTTCCTTAAAAGCACAATAATAAAGTTGGGTAGACAAGGAAGAGCAGCAGAGCAGAGCGGGGGTTCAAGGAAAGGAGGGAAATCATCCATTAGTATTAGAATCTGTGCTAGATTAGGAGCTCAGAAAGCATGAGTTCAAGTTTCACCTCCTACTTCACTTGGCTGCTGCATGGTTGACTGAAGTGTTTTTGTCCGGATACAGACAGGAATTGTACAAGGTTTACAGATACAGTATACGGCTTTCAAGAGTCACTGCTGGCAGGACTGAGTGTTGTTATGTAAGGTGTTAAGTGTTGTTCTGTACAGTATTTTCCTCAAGCTCCTACAGGTAATGAAAATAAAATAGTGCTTTTATTTTCCCAACTTCACTGCTATTTCCAGTGCTAAAATATTACAGTACTTCATAATGGTCTTTTATTCTAATAATGCATTTAATTTAAAGACACTTCTGCTAAATTTTGAGAGTTCAGGAACTGTTTTGTCTCTGTTGTATCTCTGTAGGTACTTTCTCTCTCTCATTTTTTTTTAGATGGTCCATATTTCCTTTAATATACTTTGAGAAAATAATACTTTTTGTAACGGGAATGAGAGGTCTTTGGGCTTCACAGTAATGCAGTTCTAGATTGCATGTTCTTTTCTGTGTCTTTCTTACTGATAAAGGATTTAAATAGTTATGAATACATCTTAATAAAACTGTTCCTTTTTAAAGGAATTATTTGTTTTGTGTGATAAAGTATTTCTGTGATGAAGAGTTCAGTGTAATGAGTCTGCTTTGAGAAAGAGGGTTGTACCTCGCAGTATGGAAGCAGTTGGGGCTGTTTGAGTAGTGGGTTAGGTGGTGGGACAGGACTGTTCTGCAGCCCTAGTAATCGGTCAGCTCCAGATCCAGCTGTTTGATATAAGGAACTGGGAGGAAGCATGAAATATAAGTGCTCTAGGAATAAAGCTATCTTAGTGGTATTTTGGGGGGGAATCTTTTGTGAGTGATTAGCAACATTCTGTTGGGGTAAACAAATGAGCATAGTGAAAGTGATGTAGAAGTAGAGGAACAAACGTGAAAGTGAGCATGGAAACAAATATGAGAAGCTAATAAGGTTTGATGTGTTGCATAACCAAGGACAAAACATTCGTTAAAGACGTGGACTGTACATATTCTGGCCACATTTAATGCAGAGTTGCTCATAAAGGAGAAATCAAAATCAAATTGAGTAACTGCAGGGAGACAGCCTATGGGACTGTGAAGAAAATGAGTTTTGACTTCATGAGTTTCTGAAAGGTCAGCCTTATGGTGCTCTCCTTTCTCTTTGTTCCTTGGCATAATCCTGAAGTGCAGTTCTAAGGTCTGAATGTCCCACAATTTACAGAGTTACTGTTACTAAAAAGGACACCAAACCATACCACACTAGTGTCTGCAGTGGCAAAGTGGGTTTCCTCTAGTTGCATTTCCCTTTATATATATATGTATATAAATATATGTATGATTTTTTTCCTTTGCCTTCACTGGTGAACCATTAGTAGAGAGGGTTCTTGTTTCATGTAGTGAAAACAGAAAGTCCTTGCATGCATGCTGAGAAATATGACTGGTTATGAAGGTAGTTAAACGTTATCAAGTGATTACCTCCAGGATCCTCTGATTTTCTTACTCCTGCAAATCAGTGGAGCCCAAAAGTTCATCAGAGGGTGAATTTGGCAAAATCAGTGTGAGAGGAGAGCTCAGGGATGAAATAGCTTTGTTCTGTTATACTCTTTTATGCCAGAATTTACCATGTTTGATCGTACATGTTGTCTGGGTTGGTGGTTTTCATGTCTATGGTGAGCAAGAGACTCCTGCAGGCAGAAATAAAAGGATCTTATGTCATCGTTTGTCAGTGCTAATCCCTTTGCTGACAAAATGCTCTCTTGAGTGAAGAACAACCTATGCTGTATTCACAGGTGTGATAAAATATTTTGCCATTGTGAAACTTATATCTAGGGTGTTGGCTGCTTGCTTTCATTTCATACTTTGACCCTTGGGTACTTGTTTTTTCTAGTAGGCTTGTTCTCAGAGAAAATCCAGCTTCCTTCTGATACCTCTTTCACTGGCTTAAATGGTGACAGCATGGGGAGTAGTAGCTGCTTTCTCTCTCACTTTAAACTCGTAAGTGTTGAACATGTGTTAGTAGGTGCTGTACCAATTGGCTGTCATATGAGCACATTCTTGTAGAGAGCAAAATTTGAAATACAGTGATTTAATGTTGCTTAAGCCAGAAGACCCAGAGGCTTTTGCTCTCCTTTCTCATTAAAATTTAAGCTTGTGCAAGGAATGTTGAAGAACTGTTGTCATATTTTTTTTGTGTGAAAAATACTGACTTTGGCCAAGCTCTTAAAGAGAAAATTTCCAGTGTTTTTGACCCCAGATGATTAGCTCAAATGGCCCTGTTGGTAGCTCTTTCAAAAACCTTGGATAGCTAAATCTGGATATATATTTACATATATATTTTATTTTTGTATACATAAGTACATGCAATAAATGATCGTTTCCTGTCCTTTTTGAAGCTACTTATTCCACAAAGAATAAATATTCAACAAGGGTTGAAGCTAGTTGCTAAGACAGAAATAAGTATGCTGTGTGGCAGATGATGTTTCAGAAAAGTCCATGTAGACTCCTAAGTGGTTGGTGGCCATTCAGAATGGTTAACTTCCTAAAGCCATGTGGTTAGTTATTTGTGTGTTATAGATTTTTGAATTCTTTAATACTGAAAAATTGTGTCTGTAACAAAATAGTAAAGATAGAAGTCATAGTGTGTTACAAGGGGAAAACCAACTGCTCCTTCTGCTTACTTCTGGGTAAATACTTTGCAACTCTAATGGACAAATTATTTTCTTTTTTTCTTTTTTATTTTTCTTAAATAAACACAGATCACTGCAAAAAGTCTTGATATAGTAAGAAGTGCCACTGCATTGGTTTGTGTGTGAATTCTTGCAATGAAAGTCTGAGTTTGTTGAACTCTGAGCAGTATGTGGAATGAGATTTAGTGAATGAAGAGCAGTAAGTGCCCTGATTAATAATCAAGGGATTTGTGGAAAGCAGTTGGTGACAGTGAGCGTGTGTTGGTTCCAGATATGTATATATTGTAGGAGCAAGGCGTGCTGAAGTGGAAAACACTGCTATGTGAGATAAGCCATGCCTGTTTGCTTCCTACCAGTGAGTGTTGATTGCAAATGACATCAGTGGGCCAGATTTAAGTAATGCTAAGTAAAAGAATGATGATTTTGTCTAACTTAGGGAAATGAGAGGTTGGATGGAATAGTCTCTTGTGTGCAGTGTCTTAGGGGAAGGTCACTTGTTCAGTTGTTTGGTTTTAGGCTGTGTTTTTGATGGCTTTACTTACTTGCAATATTTACTGTTCGGATGACTGTGACAAAATGAAAATGTGACAAAGATTTCAAATGCATTACCATCAAAATGAAACAAAAGTAAATGAATGTATATTGAAAGGTGTGGCTTTTCTGTTGTCCATAGCACAACAATTTTTCCTTCTATATTTTTCAGGAAAGAAACAAAGGTTTATGATAGAAGTAGTAATATGACATAATATTTACTTCTGTTACCTTACAGATCTTCTCAGGAAACTAAAACCAGCTGATTCATGAAATTAATAATGAATGTATTGTAGCCTTTTGAGTCATACAGTCAACAGTGACGTTTTAGCTCTTGTATCCTTTGTACTTTTTCATCATTAAATGTTTCCCTTTTCTGATTAGAAAAGCTTTGCAGTTCTGCAAAGCTTTTGTCATGTGAGAAGTTCTTAGTCATTCAGGTGATCCCATTAAAATTCACTGAGACTGCTAGTGTGAATAGCCGGGTAGGCTGGGTTTAAATTAATAAAGGTCTCATTTCTGTTCTAGAGTAGAGGTATATCAAACACTGAAAGTGCTTTAAGTGTTCTCTAACCCAGGCTATAAAAGATAGCATAAATTTGGAAAGTGACAGTTTCTATAATGCATGGCAAGAACAGCAGAAATAATGGTGACTACTGAGATGCTGAAATCACAGCATGAATTTTGAGGCAAAAGGAAAATAGGGATCTGATTGCTTTTCTTGCACCATTTGTATTCCAGTGTGCCACTGACTTCAGTGACTGTCACCCTGACTTGCACCTCAATAGAAGTATGTTTATCTTGCCATTTTATGAAAATGTATTCACTTAGATATCTGGTTTTTAATAGAAGGAGCCCCATGTTGTGTAAAGCTCTGTCAGTAGTTGGGGGTCACTACTATCCTTGTATTTAACACTTCTCTAACTTGTCTGAAAAGATGGTTTAGATTGAGGTCTTGTTTATGTCCAGTCAGGTGCAATATTTTAGACTATGAGGTTAATGAGAGAAGGTATTTTTGAGAAAAGTTTTGAAATACCAGGCCATTCAGTATTCTGTTAAGTGTTCTAATCTCTTGTCCTAAAATCATGTTTCAAAATTAGTTAATCCTGAAAATTTCATATATATTTTATTCAGTAGCCTTAAATGACCTTCAGTGCTAACGAGTGTTTAATGCCAAATAAAGCTGTCATTCTGAAAAGTGGTCAGCTAAGTCCCAGGGATTTTATAAACTTATCCTGTGTATAATAGAGTTTAAAAGCTGCTTCATCTGAATCAGCAAGGCTGAAGGAAGAAACTTCATAGTCTTACACAGAGCTTTAAATTCTACCATGCGTGACTTCTCAAAGGTTTTCAACAGCTTTAGCCTACCCTGACAGGTCGGGAGAGATTGCAGATGGCTGGTGGAGCTGGAAATGTTTTACAGACTCAGCAGCAGTACTTTTTGCAGATCACAGTGGCTGAGCAAGTGTTCAGGCTCCCCAAGAGCAGCAGTTCCGGGTCTGTGCTATGAGCACTTGCCGCAAAGTGCTGTACTGCTGCAAAGGTCTCCCAGAGAAAGATGGAGAGAACATGATTTCTGTGTGTTTTGTGGTGTTATTCCCAAACTTTCTGTGGTTCTTTTTCACCAGTGTATTTTTTTTTTTTTTTTTTTTTTTTTTTTAGGACAAAAATGACTTCCAGTCGTGTGAGGATGTTTCAGAAGTAAGCACTGATGCCTTTTAATTATTAGCAACCCATGGTGTAAAGCCTAATAAAAATAATATGGTGGTAGAATCCTGAAGGTGGTGGTCCAAGAAAACTTTGCACAGAAAGGATATATAAATATACATGCATGTTTTTTCTGTAAAACTGAAACACCTTTCTTAGTTTAGAAGCCCATTTTGTATTTCAGCAATGGTAAGACACCATCACTGACTAATGTGTTCAGAAATCTCCTGGGCCTGTCTGGTAATGTTCTAGATTTTGGAAGATATTGCTGGAATATATTGCAAAATCAGCAATTTCAAACAGGGGCTATTTTTACAAGCAAAGTGGGGCAGCAGTGCCTTCTCTGTAGCGCAGCCATGGGCTTGAAGTTTCTAGTTTGCCCATGTTTTCCTCTGTTTCCATATTTTCATTATTGAGCTGCATATGATGAAATTGTAAATAGGTATCATTTAAGAGGTCATGGCTTGATAAAAACTGACAGAAATAATTTCAAGCCCTCCCCTTATACCTTACCCTAAAACCTGTTTTAATGTGTGTAACTTGTAAAAAATATAAGCAAATTGTCCCCAGTCTTCCCTACCCTAATTTTCCATACATGAATTTAATAGAGGAATTAATTACACTCGTGGGGCAGTAATGCAAGGAAGAAGTTACTGCAATAAATATCTCATTGCTCAGTAGGTCCTCTTAGGTCGTGATAGGCTGTGATATATTTTCCTGGACGTATACTCACCCTGTGGGATGATGGCAATCATATATTGAAAACACATTTGCATTCACTAATAATGAATCACCTGAATTTATCCCAATAAAAAAATAAATCATCCCAGTTTCTCTTTTCAGTATTTAGATACCTTTTGCACATTTTTATTTTTGATGCATAAGCATTTTTATAATTGCATTACATCTGGGTGCTGTGATGAAAAGGTTATTAGAGATGTGACACAGACTTTTGTGTTAAAATAATTCCCCAGCTGTGAAAGTGAAGCTCTATGTTGGCCATGTGTGAATGTAACAAAAGAATTTAATTGCTGCTGTAGGATACTGTGTCATCCTAGGGGAACATGAAAAGGTACAGGTATCCCAATTTGTCCTGCAGAATTTTACTGATATATGTCAACGACAGTCTGGTTTGCTAGACATTTATCTCTGTATCCCTAATACTGATGAACAGATTGAAGTAGTTGACGTGAAAGAACATTATAGTAGTGTAAGTAGTATAAGTAATAGAGGAGCCAACCAGGAGCGGTGCCATGCTTGATCTCGTGCTCACCACAGCAGGGAAGGGCTGGTTGGAAATGTGACACTCCAGGGCAGCCTTGGTTACAGCAATCATGAGATGGTAGAGTTCAAGATCCTCAGGACAGTGAGTAGAGCGTGCAGCAAGCTCACTGCCCTGGACTTCAAGAGAGCAGACTTTGGCCTCTTCAGGAGCCTGCTTAGTAAGGTTCCATGGGATGGAGCCCTAGAGGACAGGGGGGCTCAAGACTCTTGGTTGGTCTTCAAGGACCACCTGCTACAAGCTCAGGAGTGTTGTGTCAGACTAGAAGGAAGTGCAGCAGGAGGGCCAGGAGACCTCCTTGGATGGGTAGGGAGCTGCTGAGGAAACTTTGAGGGGAAAAAAGAGGCTTATAAAAGGTGGAAGCAAGGACAGGTGGCCTGGGAAGAATACAAGGATGTTGTCCGGGAAGCTAGGGACCAGGTTAGGAAAGCTAAGGCCCAGTTAGAATTAAACTTGGCTAGGGATGTGAAAGTTAACAGGAAGGGCTTCTATAGGTACATTGTGAAAAAAAGACAAAACTAGCAACAACGTGGGCCCTCTCTGGAAGCTCTCGGGAGAACTGGCTACAATGGATTTGGAGAAGGCTGAGGTTCTGAATGACTTCTTTGCCTCCGTTTTCACTGGCAAAGGGTCTGACTGCACCACCCAAGTCATGGAAAGCAGACGCAGGGGCTGTGAGAATGAACACCTTAGGCCCGCTGTAAGAGAGGATCTGGTTTGAGACCATCTTAACCTAAACGTACACAAATCCGTGGGACCTGATGAAATCCATCTGTGGGTCCTGAAGGAGCTGGTAAATGAAGTTGGTAAGCCACTGTCCATCATATTTGAGAAATCATGGCAGTTGGGTGAAGTTCCTGACGACTGGAAAAAGGGAAATATAATCCCCATTTTCAAGAAGGGGAAAATGGATGACCTGGGGAATTACAGACCAGTCAGTCTCACATCTGTGCCTGGCAAAATCTTGGAGCAGGTTCTCCTGGAAGGCATGATAAGGCACATGAAAATCAACAAGGTGCTTGGTGACAGCCAACATGGCTTCACCAAGGGGAAATCCTGCCTGACCAATTAGGTGGCCCTCTGTGATGGGGCTACAGAACTGATGGACAGGGGTAGAGCAGTTGATGTCATCTACCTGGACTTGTGCAAAGCATTTGACACTGTCCCACACAACATCCTTGTCTCTAAATTGAAGAGACATTAATTTGGTGGATGGACCACTTGGATAAAGAACTGGCTGCATGGCCACACGCAAAGAGTTGTGGTCAATGGCTCAATGTCCAGCTGGAGACCTGTAACGAGTGGTGTCCCTCAGGGGTCAGTGTTGGGACCTGTCTTGTTCAACACCTTTGTCGCTGACACGGACAGTGGGATTGAGTGTGCCCTCAGCAAGTTTGCCGATGACACCAAGCTGTGTGGTTCAGTTAATACACTGGAGGGAAGGAATGCCATCCAGAGGGACCTCGACATGCTTGTGAGGTGGGCTGATGCCAACCTCATGAAGTTTAACCATGCCAAGTGCAAGGTCCTACACCTGGGTCGGAGCAATCCCAGGCACAGCTACAGGCTGGGCAGAGAAGAGATTGAGAGCAGCCCTGCGGAGAAGGACTTGGGGGTGCTGGTCGATGAGAAAATGAACATGAGCTGGCTTCAGTGTGCACTTGCAGCCCAGAAAGCCAACTGTATCCTGGTCTGCATCAAAAGGAGCATGACCAGCAGGTCGAAGGAGGTGATCCTGCCACTGTGTTCTGCTCTTATGAGACCTCACTTGGGGTATTTTGTGTAGTTCTGGTGTCCTCAACATAAAAAGGATGTGGAACTTTTGGAATAAGTCCAGAGGTGGGCCACGAGGATGATCAGGGAACTGGAGCACATCCCGTATGAAGATGGGCTGAGAAAGTTGGGGCTGTTGAGCCTGGAGAAGAGAAGGCTGCGTGGAGACCTCATAGCAGCCTTCCAGTATCTGAAGGGGGCCTATAAGGATGCTGGGGAGGGACTCTTCATTAGGGACTGTAGTGATAGGACAAAGGGTTAAAACTTAAATAGGGGAAGTTTTGACTGGATATAAGGAGGAAGTGCCTCACTGTGAGGCTGGTTAGGTACTGGAACGAGTTTCCCAAGAAAGTGGTAAATGCTCCCTCCCTGGCAGTGTTCAAGACCAGGTTGGACAGAGCCTTGAGTGCCATAGTTTAGTGTGAGGTGTCCCTTCCCATGGCAGCGGGGTTGGAACTAGATGACCTTAAGGTCCTTTCCAACCATAAGTATTCTATGATTCTAATATCAGCCTCTCATACAATAACAAAGAGATTGGCTGTCAAGGCATGAGAGAATAGCCTTGCAATATGTTTATACTTCTCAACTAAAAGTGCGCTGTCTACCACCCCAAAAAATAAAAAAACAGGCTGAAAGCTACCAGAAATTATGTTCTTGTTGCCATGAATGCAGAACTAAATGCATCCTCTTTGTGAAAGAGAATGCAATCTAAAGGTGCAAAACCAAGATAAATGACAGTAACTTTCCCCTGCTCTTACAAAAACATCTGCTAACCTTTCCAAACACAACAGACTCTTACCTTGATGTGTTTGCATTGCTAGGAAGATGATCTGCTCTCCATTAAATTCAACATTAAGCGGCCCAGTGTGTGTAATGAAGCAAGAAAATAATAATGATACAAAATCCTTTCAGTTGTAAATGCTGCCAAATCTACCTGAGTATTTATAATGAGCAGATAAACTGGAAAAAAAAATACTTTTGTGGAAGTATGAATGATAACATTCAAATCAAGCCCTAATTCATCAAGCTTTTTTTATCAAAGGTGTTTGCAAAAGTGCATTTACAAGGAAACAAAATGCTCATTTTTTTGTTTGATCTGGAAATCTCTTTTAATTGAACTAAAATTGAACTAAAATGAACTAGAAAGAGTTCTTTTGCTTTTCTAGGTTCTTCTGCTTTAAATGTCTTTTGTTTAAAAAACATCCACATAACTATTCCGTATAACAAAAGTATTAAAAAAACAAAAGGGAGATTGACTTCTAACTTTTAGCTGGTTTTATATGTGGTAAACATTGCTGTTTCCTAGTGCCTGAGAGGCTTTGAGAATTCAAATCATGAACTCTGGCAATCTTGAGAAGTTATCTTGCAAACTACAGGAAAATAATAACTACTGAAATTGTTTATATGGAAAAAAAGTGCAAACCCAAAATTTTGACATTCCTCTTGAAGGGAAAAGAAATTCTGAGTTTTAGTAATCCCTTGCTTGTGACCTTTTAATTTCCTTTTTTCCACCATGACTACATTTATTGCCAGTTTATTTTATTCAGTGTCTGAAGGCTGCGTTTGATATGCATAACAAAGACTGTAGGGGATGAACTATCTGTCTCAAAATTACCATTCTCTATTCTGCAATGTTTTTTTTGGGGGGAATGTTTTTTTTTTAAGCAGAATTCCCAGAGAGCTTGTTCATGTGACTTGCCTTTTAATTCTTTTTCTGATTCATTTTATAGATGTATTTTCATCAACATATTGCTGAAATACTTAGCCACAGAAGAATAAAAAAGTGATTTGTGTTTCTTAAGAGAGAACTTGTCAATAAAATAGAGACAAACACTGAAAGTTAATTCAGAAAATTACCTACTCGAATACAGTGGTTGCTAGTGGTTGTGTTGGAGTGTTAAGAGCAGAGCTCAGCTGTCTGCAAAAATGAGTTGCTCCGTATGCCCAAAAATCTGGTCATGCTCTTGCTTTCTGCTGAGATATAAAGATTTGGCTGGATGTTTAGTTACTAAGAAAATGAAAGATCTTTTAAGGTGGTACATGCCACTTAGAGGATATCTGGATGACTGGTTGTAGGCTGATTTCACATTAGGGAGTTGATCCAGAGAGGCTGAAAGAGGTGATTTTTACCTATGAAGTCAAAAGTAATATTCTTCTTTCAGAAATATTGTGACCACAGGACTAGGGAAGTGATGGTCCCCCTGTACTCAACACTGGTCATGCAAGTCTTGTGAGGAGTGGCTGAGGGAACTGGGGTTGTTTAGCCTGGAGAAAGGGAAACTCCTTACTGCTCCCTACAGCTACTTGAAAGGAAGATGTAGCAAGGTGGGTGTTAGTCTTTTTTCCCAAAGGAAAAACTGATAGGATAAGAAGAAATAGCCTCAAGTTGCACCAGCATAGGTTTAGACTGGCTTTCAGGAAACATTTAGGGTTGTCAAGCATTGGAATGGGCTGTCCAAGGAAGTGGCGGAGTCACCATTCCTGGAGGTATTTAAAAGATATGTAGATGTGGCTGGGTCATGGTTTAGTGGTAGACTTGGCAATGGTGGGTTAATATTTGGACTTGATGATCTTAAAGGTCTTTTCCAATGTAAATGATTCTGTGATTTTAATTGCAATACCTACAACAATTCTGTAGTTTTGTACAGGTTGTCATCTTTTTCCTTTGCACATCCTTTTTCCTTTGGACCCTACTATATGGTCTTACTTGTACATAGCTCAGAGTTAACTTGAAAAATCTGTTTTTTTTTCCTTTAATATCTGTGCTTACTTCCTGCCTTCTCAGAAATAATGCTTAACCCAAGATTTTGTTTAGTAGAGGCATTCTGAATTGCAAACAACGACTTCTGTGCCTTCCTTTTGGGCCAAGCCAACTCTGCTGTTGACTGGAATTTTGAGGCTGAGTGGAATTCCCAAATACGGAAAGCAAGAATATGGAAAAAAATAATACACTTCAGGGTGCGTAGCAACACCAAATTTTCTTGGTAGGCAGTGTTCATAACTTTGCTAGCTGTGCCTTTTGCCATTTTAACTACTGTCTTCTATACACCATTTGTACCACAAGATACCCCTGTTGGAGAGGAGGGTGAAGCAACGCAAGCAGCTTGCTTTACCTGTGTGGGAAAAGCATCCCTAAGGACCTGGGTACCAGATACATAGCTGGATACATGTCTTTATTTGGCCCTATTTTAGGCAGAAATCTTTGTCTTCACAAGGACCGTCTCTGAAAGCAGACTGAATAAAAAGCAAATGAGCGAGTTTTCATAGCTTGGCTTTGGCTGTAAGTCACCACAGTAGTGCTTCTCAGATTTTAGAAGCTGATGTTTGCAAATTAATTGCTTAGCCTTTAAATAGTTCCAAACCACCCAAAGTGCTCCATTATGTTAGTACAGGCTTGAGAAATAGATATGTATTACTAGCTAATTGAATAACATATGGTGTTGATTAGTGCTTAGCTCTTTATAGAACTCAATTAAAAAAATGACTGCAGTATATTTTGAGACTATGAGATGTCTGTTGGTTGCTTCTGGCATGAGGGAACTGCTGAACCAAGAAATGATGAACTTCTTCTGTTTAGTTCATCTATAAGTTCCTTTAGGAACTCGTGGTGCATGTGACTGTGATGGGAGATAGGCTAGAGTCTGTTCATTTGCAGCAGTAGTGAAATGCAGCCTTTCCTGAAAGATTTAAGTGCTCTCCTGACAAAACAAAACAAAAGCCCAGGCTTTTTTGTTTTCTCTGCTATTGCTTAAGGTATGCAAATATACAGTGACCCTGTTTCAAATGGATAAAGATCTACTCTTATAGGCTTCAGTTTGTAGAGATGCATTTCTTGGGAGGAATCCCAGGACACAGACATTAAGTTGAAAAGGCCTTCAACCTGAAATAACCTCAGTCTCCTCCCCCCTCATCCTTCTCCCTCCTTTCCCTTCCCCCAGCAATAAACATGTGGGAAAACCTGTCTTTATTTCTTTCACTTGATGCAATTTTTGCTCAAGAGATTATTTTCCTCTCAAACTTCACAAAAATTACTGGAGATGATGCTAATTACGATTTTCTTATTATTCACATAGATGATTGAAGTGGTGTAATAGCTCACAGCAGAGATCAGACTGGGAGGAGCTGGAAGAATACAGAAAAACAATAAACAGGAAAACAAGGTGTTTCTCTGTCTGACTTATCTTTTTTTTTTTTTTTTTTTCCCCTTCCTCATAAGCTACCTTTTCTACTGTATCTTTTGTGGATTTTTTGAAGAGAAAATTTCGTAAATAGTGGCTTCAAGCGTGACGTGTGCTTTTTGTGACGGCAACAAGAAATACTGACTTCTGTCTGCAGTTTTGTCACTGACAATTTAGCTCCTGGGTGTATGATCTGACAAACTCTTCCTTTACTGTTTAGAAGCAAGTGATGGTTATTCTTACAGTCCTAAAATTCTTAGTAGAAAAGCCTACAGACAGTGTAAAATTATCTAATGCATATATTTTCCAGGTTTTTGTCAACAGCTTTCATTGTATTGTATGCCATTTTGTATTTATTTTTTATCTGAAGGACAGCAAAATCTGAAAATCTCAGAACAAAGGAGGTCCTGAAAAATCAGTTATTTAAAAAATAAACCCTTTCCAGTCCCAGTAGGTTCCCATTCCCTCATACCTCTTCTGGCTGAAATGACGTTCATTCATCCATCCAGAGAAAACAGATGAGGCCTGCAGTGTATCCTGAAGGTTACTCAGGTCATTTGGGGGGGAGCTGCACTTCAGAGATGCAGTGCTTTTCACTGAGTGCCCTTTCACCGTTTCCACATTGTTGTCCTTCTCATTATGTGCTTGCAACTGCCACAGCAGCAATGTGTAAAGTAGAGCATTCATGACCTAAATTAGTCTGGGCTCAAAACCAGGAGCAGGTGCAACCCTCCTCAGAACCGTAAGGCTGCAGTGTCACCACCACGTCACCCAGTGATAATGGGGGTGGAAGAGGCAAAAGCTATTTTATTTTTGTGTTCATGATCCTTCCCCTGGGCTGTCCTGCCCCCTCCATCCATGTATGAAATAGATGGCAATATGTTCATTTTTAAGCTTCTCCCAGGTACAGGTGTCGAGAGCCTACTTTTTTTTTAATTCAGTGGGGTCAATATTGTGGTTATAAAAGCAAGTTAGTTGTTACTGGTTTCTTGTTAAAGGTGCCACAAGTACCCACTGCAGCAGGGATTTTTACAAAGCAGAAAAGGTAAATAGGGAGTCCTTAGTGTACAGACGCCAGTTTTGGGAAGGCTGCTGTCATATGGGGGCTCACAGTATGGAAGATATTCTTTAAAGGCTAATACAAAGGTCACCCTACTGCCATGGTTGTCACCAACCAGTCACATTCTATCACTTGACAGATACAGCAACATATTTATGAAGTTTGAAGAGATGTAAAGTTTCTAGTTATTGCCAGAAGGGTGTTTGTGTAGCGTGCCTGTAACATTCCCCCGAGATGTGAGAACTGACGAGGTGATAATTAAAGAGAAGATCATGATAAGTCATCGATCTTTTTTTTTTTTTTTCTCCTTTTTTTTTTTTCCTTAAACGTTGTGCTAGCAACAGTTTCTTTGAAAGCAGCTGGTATCTGTTGGTATCTGAAAATTGTGTTTCATTATTGCCTGCAAAAGTTCAGTCCTTTTAACATTTTCAGAGGCTATTATGGCAGGCAGAGTGAGATTCAGCCCATCTAACTTGAGATCTACAGCAGACATCTGCAAAGGAAGAGGAATATATGTGTCTAGGAAAAAAAAAACCCCACCTATGTTTATAATTTTAATCTATTTCACAGGGAGATGACTCTTTCCATAGGCCCTATAAGTGAGATTTACAGTGACTGCAGAGTTTAGGGGTGACTGAGATGAAAGCATCTATACCTCTGATTCCCACTTAAATGTCTTTCACAGTTTTGGAATGAAATATTAGTAATCCCTGAATATTGTAATTATGGGACTTTTCTCCTTTAATGCCTTGTCTGTATTTTTCTATCCTTCAGCTATTACAGGAATGTATTTGTTGTAGCAACCTGTTGGGCAGCACACAGGGAGATATTCCCTAAGATGTACTGTATCATTCGTCAATGGAAGGTGGTCTGCATTGAATACAACTGGCTTGCCTACATAATGGTCTCTTACTATTGGATTCATAAGTCTCTGTTGGTCTCTTAAATGTACCCAACATACTTGAATATTACATGAGCTGGGTCAAAGTCACAGTGACTGGGGCAGTTCTGTGCTTACAAGACAACCTGGAAACAGAACAGTTGTAATACAAATGAGCAAAGCTTCCTTTCAATATCCTTGAATAGAAAGCATGATATTGTCTTGCACTTCAGAAGGTAAGGATTGTTTCATGAGAAGGATGTAATTTCTAATCCCTTACATTCAAGCACATTTCAGAAGAGAAATCCCCAGCAGCCTCTATGTTAGCTATGCCAGCAAGCACCATAATTCGTAGTTGTGCTGCTTTTCCACAGGGGACAGTTTGCTACCTCACAAAGCTATAATGTCATGCAAAGTTCATTTTATTGGTAAGCATCATTGAGCCAAAATTGAGTTCACAATTCCAGAGAAAATAAATGTAAGCATTTATCCACAGTGGTGTTTCAATTGGCTTGAAATTTTGCAGTCTTCATCAGGGTTCCTAAAGGTTGAGAAGTTAGCTTTTTTTGCGGGGGGGAGTTGAGTGGGGGGAGAGAGGGTGGTGGAAGGGGAGGAGAGAAGAGAGGGAAAAGTTACCTGCAAAACTGATGGCTAAGATATGTAACCGTTATAGTCAAGATTAATTCTGTAATGTGGCAGCAGGGAAAGAGGGTTTTCATGTAATGCCTATTGATCAGACTGGTAAGATATAGATAGCAATTAAAAATTGCATTTTAAATTAAGTTTATAATGTTTTCTTCTAACCATTTTCCATGGAATTTTCCAATAGAATAAACTAAGCATTCTTTTCCTTACTCACCAATCAAAATTGCTGCATGAACATTTCAGTCGAAAAAATAAAGTATGCAGTAATGCAGGCACAAACTGAAAGTCTGCTGCTTTGCGAGAGTTAATCTGCAGCTGCATTAATTTAAACAGTGGTGGGTCTTTACAAGATTTCACAAACTTGATGTTTTTCTTCTTTTAAAATGCTAGTTGGAGTTGCAAATCATATTTAAAAAATATACCAGCAAGTTATACTCAGTAGGCTGTCTTCCCCTTTATCCTTTGCTGTCTTTATTTCCTTGTCCTTTAAGGAATATCAGATAGGAAGTACTCAATGTATTAAACTGCTGCTGTTTTTTCAAATTTTTTTGTCTTCATTTTTTGGATTTTTTTTTACCCAATCTGCATACTGAGTACTACTATGTAATGCTGTTTTACAGCACCAGATCAAGTAGTTCGTACAGGTCTGTACTATTTCACCTTAGTCCTTCAGTAATACCATTATATACTCAGAAATGCCTTTGTATCTGTAAAGGAAATGGTAGCAGACTGTAATGTAATATGTCTTCCTGAAACTTTTGTTTTCCTAATTGATACCTGGTCTGCAGTTATCATAAAATCATAGGGTAGTTTGGGTTGGAAATGATCTTAAGATCATTAAGTTCCACACCCCTGCTGTGGATGGGGATGCCTCACACTAGATCATGTCACCCAAGGCTCTGTCCAACCTGGCCTTGAACACCACCAGGGAGGGAGCATTTACCACTTCTTTGAGCAACCCATTCCAGTGCCTCACCACCCTTACAGTAAAGAACTTCTTCCTGAACTTTCCCTGTTTAAGTTTGAGCCCATTATCCCTTGTCCTATCACTGCAGTCCCTAATGAAGAGTCCCTCCCAGGCATACTTATAGGCCCACTTCAGATACTGGAAGGCTGCTATGAGGTCTCCACGCAGCCTTCTTCAGGCTGAACAGCCCCAACTTTCTCAGCCAGTCTTCATATGGGAGGTGTTCCAGTCCCCTGATCATCCTCATGGCCCTCCTCTGGACTTGTTCCAACAGTTCCATGTCTGTTTTATGTTGAGGACACCAGAACTGCACACAATACTCCAAGTGAGGTCTCATGAGAGCAGAGTAGAGGAGCAGGATCATGTCCTTCGACCTGCTGGTCACGCTCCTTTTGATGCAGCCCAGGATACAGTTGGCTTTCTGGGCTGCGAGTGCACACTGAAGCTGGCTCATGTTCATTTTCTCATCCACCAGCACCCCCAAGTCCTTCTCCACAGGGCTGCTCTGAATCTCTTCTTTGCCCAGCCTGTAGCTGTGCCTGGGATTGCTCCGACCCAGGTGTAGGACCTTGCACTTGGCATGGTTAAACTTCATGAGGTTGGCATCAGCCCACCTCACAAGCGTGTCAAGGCCCCTCTGGATGGCATTCCTTCCCTCCAGCCTATCTACTGAACCACACAGCTTGGTGTCATTGGCAAAGCTGCTGAAGGCGCACTCAATCCCACTGTCCATGTCACTGACAAAGATGTTGAATGGGATCTGTCCCAGCACTGGTTCCTGAGGGATACCACTTGTTACTGGTCTCCAGCCGGACTCCAAGCCATTGACCATGACTCTTTGTGTGCGGCCATGCAGCCAGTTCTTTATCCACCAAGTGGTCCATTTATCAAATTGATGTCTCTCCAATTTAGAGACAAGGATGTTGTCTGGGACAGTGTTGAACGCTTTGCACAAATCCAGGTAGATCACATCAGCTGCCTTTCTCCATCCATCAGTTCTGTAGCCCCATCATAGAAAGGCCATCAAATTGATCAGGTGTTATTTGCCCTTAATGAAGAATTATCCCCTTTCTCAAGATTTGGAGACATGTCAGAAGGCAAAAATGTGTTGCAGCTCTAATGCCATCATGGCTTACTAATGAAAGAGAAATCAAATCATAGATGCTCACTTTTTTTGTTTTCAAGGTGGAATTTCCCTTATTACTTTTTTGTGTCTCTGTTGACTGTGCATTTTATAATTGCTTTTTTTCTGGAACAAGATGCAAGACAGAAGTGTTCTATATTCCAAAAATAAGAATCTCATATATTATTAGTCTGTGTTGACTTGCATACTGGAGGGATGCAGTAACATGCTAGTATACTCTATTAGGCTGCCAGCTTATTTGTTTAAATGTTTCAAAAGGAATTAGATATGTGTACACATAGTGTATAAGATTTGTTTAATCTGCTAGATTACATTTGCTTACAAATTTTTACACCTTGGTTAGCAGACACCTTGTATTACAGTAATCTTGTGCCTATATGGCTAGCACTGTATGTCTAGAGGTATGTTTTACTTGTAATTTTAAATTTATACTGCTCTCTAGTGGAGAATAGTTTCAATGCAGAAGTATGTATGTATTAATGTACAGATGTCTATAAACTGGGATTTCTGAAAAGTTACTGTCATCCAGAGCAATTCAGTAAAACTAGTGCTGCTATCATGTTAGAATGTAATCCTTGTAATGCTTTAAAGACTAACATCTAAACTTAAAAATATTTCAGACACATATCTCCAGCAAACTCTGCTGCGTCCTCAGGAGAAACCTCCTCCTTCCATTAGGAGAAATATGCTACATATATACTTTAGAAAACCCTCAAGTTTTCCCCTAAGCTTCCAGTCCCATAGTGTTTTATGGAAGAGTTGTAATTTGTCTATAAAAGTTCCTATCATCTGTTGGTATAATAGGTTTGATTTTATTAAATAAATGCTTTTATGCTGCTTTTTTTTTTTCTTCTTTTTTCCCTCTCTAATTTTGCTTTGGAATGAATTCTTTAGCCTGCTTTCTCATCTCTTGCTGTGGGCAGTTAAAATCCTAGGTAAGAATTGACTACATGCAAAAAAATGGAATAGTAATACCGACTGAACTGGTTGAGTAAGGTTTTAATGTACAGCAAGTGTGGAGCTTTTACAGAACTGGGCCTCTGCTTGCTTTAAAGAAATAAGATTTGTTAGCATAAAAGAACACAATGATAGATAGCAGGAAAATCTGAAAACTGAGATTGGGACAGTTTTGAATATTGGTAGGTGTTAGATTTGCATCTTTAGATAAATTGATCTTTATGATTTGATTGGAAAGCAGTAAATGTGTTTAACTCCTTGGGAGGACTGACAAAATGTTCTGCTGATGAAATTCACAATATTTGAAGCTCTCTCAAGTGATTTGCAGTATTTTGGTGTAATCAGACCTAAATCTGAAGGCCTGTTTAGATTTATTTTTAGATACTGAACCTTGTCTGGATCTGGGATCAAATGAGTCTGTAGCCCATTTTCTTGTGTTGCTGCAATCATCATTTTTGTCTCTAGGTTGACTGATTTGTCAGGTAGAGATCAAATAGTATCATCATATTTAAGTCTGCAGCAATTTTGTCACTCAATGTACCGATTAGATTCTTTGGCTAGACCTTCGTTTATTCACTAAGTCTAGGAGAACAAGCAATTTAAAGTTTCATATGCTATATAAAGGTCTCATCAAGATGCTAAGTTGGTATAAGATTTTGCACTCTGTGAATAGCAAATTAGGCTTGCAATGCACAGAGTACTTCACCTGTTCCATTTCTGCTCACCTTTAATCACAGAAACTCATGTTTACATTGGCTTCACTTGAAGTTTTGCAGATGAGATTATCTTCTCATTTCTTGTAGTTGTTACTGTTTGTTATTAGCTGAATATAAACTAACTACCCATGAATTATAATCCTGGGAGGTTAAGATAAGAAACTAATAGAACATGTTTATTGTTTGTCTTTGAACTATTTTGAATGAGACAAGTTACGAGATGGTTAGATGGGCTTGAAAGCATTCATGGGAATTAGAGAGGGAGTGACTAGGGGTTGCTAAATACCTAATTAATAAACTCGGGAGTGGGGACTATGCATTTATGTTTTGCAGAATAAAATGTAAGGGGGTTATTTTTTCTTCTAGTAATTACAGCACACCAAAGTATGTAAATACGTGAAACCCTGACTAACTCTCTTGCTCCTCACTCCCCCTCCTCCCATTTTTTTTTATTTTTCTTTTTTTGTTTCCCCTCAAAGCATGGGTTTTCCATGGGCTGCAGCTTCCTCTATGGCATGTCTGCCTGCTCTGGTGTAGGGTTTTCCTTGGGGTGCAGGTTGGCTATATGCTTATTGAAGTATTCCGTGTGCTGCAGGGAGACAACCTGTGTCATCATAGCCTTCACTGTGAGCTGGAGAGCAATCTCTGCTCCAGTGCCTGGAGAACGTCCCTCCCCTTCTTTTCTGCTGTCTACAAGGCTGTTTCTCTCTCATGTTTTTGCTTGCAGATGTAGAAATCTTATGTATATTGTTTTGCGTTGCTCATCGCTTATCCCTCTTATGTCTTTTCCCCATAGAAAATATGAAGAAGCCCTGGAGCCCTGATTTACCAGCTGATAACCAATCGTACAATTCAGATTTCACGTCTGTCCCAGACAGAGACGGTGAGAAAGAGTTAGCACCTGATGGCACTGAAGAAAAGAAGGAGAGAGAAAAGAAACACACAAATTTCACTTTGTGTAACGTTTGTAACATTCAGCTGAACTCTGCTGCTCAGGCACAAATCCACTACAATGGCAAGTCCCATCAGAAGAGATTAAAACAGCTCAGCAATGGCAATCTCAAAGGTGATAATGGTAAGCATTAAAATATGTGTACCTTTTTGCCATTTTTTGTTGAGAGAATTGCAGCAATGTGCAGTAGAGTCTATGTATGTGAGTCTAAACGTTTCTTAAATTCAGACAACAAATTTTTTGAACTTAAGACAAAGGCTTCTGGTGACCTCAGGGTGCTTGGTGTCATCCCTAGCGTGAGCATCTGGCAAATAGCTAAAGGTATACTGTCTGTGTTGTTAGAAGTATTTTCGTTTTATGTTTTGCTTACGTGATGATGTTGATTCAGATTCTTTCTCATTTCATTTGCATTTTGATGGTTTTCAGCATAATCAGTGATATTCCATATTTCACGGTCGACTAGAAAGGTTATACTTGCTGGGGGTATGGTTGCTTTTGATGAATGTAAGGTGGTTGCAAAATAAATTGAAACAAATATATTAAACAGAACAAATATATTCCCAAACTCATTTAGCTTTAGTCTGATAATTCAGGTTGAACCCATAGCAAGCATATGTCTGTTCAAAGATCATAACTGAAATCAAACAGAGATGGAACAAAGGTTATTTTGGTTTTAACTGATTTTCTTGGCAGCTTTGGGAAAAGCATTTTATAGTAGGTTGCATGTTTTCCTGTCATCAGAGTGAGTTGTATGCCTCAAAGAAAAATGTTTGTGTCTGCATATACAAAAGTAGATAATAGAGGCAAATGATGGTCCCTGACAGGAAAAAACATTACTGGGTTATAACTTCCTCAATGTCATATGAGGTATAGTCAACTTTGCTACTCTATGGGTAGTTGTACTGTATTGCACTCTGCTTCTACGTACCGTGCCACATAAATAATGGTTTTAATATGATGTACTTAGGACTTTCAGTCTTTCTTCAGACCTCACACTTTGCTTAATATTTTGTGCCATGAGTTGCTTCTTGTCTTCAGAGGGATATGCAGAACATGAGTCCTTAGATAGGTATTTTAATAATCTGTGAGGAATAATGTAGGTATGTTACTGAAGTGTGTTGGATGTGAGTGCTTTCTGTGTAAGAGGTGTATTGCTCATTTCCTTAAAATAAAACAATGAAACAAAACCTCACTGAGCAGCATAAATTATTTTGTGCTTACATGGCAGGACTGTAACATGTGCCACTGTTCATAGCTCAGGCTTATGAGGAATACCACTGCTATTAGTAGGAGCTGTGAAAATGCATAGAGATTGATTTCCTAATTTATTAAAGGTGCAATATGGTTATCCACAAATGAGTTTGTTCTAACCAAATAAACAAAAAGTCTAATGTTAGTGTTATCTTCATTTAAGGTAAAATTTTATCATTATTTTTAGCACAATAATTTTGCTAATGGTAGAGTGTGTTTTTCTCCAGTTCATTTTTCTGCTTTTATCAATGGTAATGAAAGAATTAGTAATTAATCAGTGCTGATATTAGTGTCAGAGGGCTTCAGTCATGCTTCAACATTTCTATTCTGGCAGGGTTTTTTTTTTCCTTCTTAAAAGTATCCCTGCATCATGTGTACCTGCATCCATTTGTAGACTTTGTTTCAAGGTGCAGTTATTTTTTGGGGTTGCCTGAAACTTGAGGCTTTTCGAATCTGACAGATCTTTGAGTATAATCAAAAGTAGCACTTAACTGAGAGAGCTACGTAGGGAAGAGCATAAGGGAATGATATTCCCATGTTACTAGACTTTGATATTTCAGTTTTTTTAAACTGAACATTATCTGAAATAGACACTGATGTTAAATGTTTCTCGCTAGAAGTCAGAACTGTATTGCAGCTGAATGTCTGAGTAACCACCCCTCTCTGCACTTTGAACAGAGACCTTCTTAGAGATCCCTTTTGTAAGTCAAGTAGAAATTGGAACTTGACAGACCTTCCACAGTAAGTTTTCTCAAAACTGGTATTCATGAAATATGGGCAGCGTTTTTTGGACAAATGAACTTTCTGTTGATGAGACCCCAGGAAGCCCAGGCGACACACGACCATGATTAAAAAAAATTATGACTTGACCCTTTCAATTTATCGTGTGCACACAAATGGTGTTTTTTGAATGTCACTGAAGTAACTGTTAAACATGTATGATACAGTTTATTCAATATACCATCATTGGTTGTACATATGTCATTTATGAGAATGGTATTTCTTGTTTAGAGGTATGATCATCACAGAAGACAGCTGTTATGCTCAATGTCCAGGTTAATGGTCTAATACTTCTTGAGATTAAATTTTGCTGTAAATTAAAATTAAGTAAAGGCTCTGCTTTATCAGGTTATCTTCCAAGGCTTCATCATCAGTAGTTTTTCATTATATCTCATGTTGAATGAGTGAAGTGTTTGCACTATGCTCAAGAAAATCCCATTTCCAAATGCAGCAATTCATGGACTGTACTATGGGTTGTATATGCTTTTGAAAAATTGTGTGCTTGCTTGGAACTAACATGTGGAAAGGTTGGGAAAAACACTGGAATTGCGACTTACTGTTTTGCTTTATCTCTGAATTATTCCCATAAAGCAGGACAGGTTTGTGTGTTTCGTATCGCAAGGGCTAATAGAAATGCAGGACTGATTTGTATGGAGCAACAGCCCATGTTTAGTTCCAAAATAATTTGCAATGGAACAAAGGTGGGGTTCAGTTGTATTAGTATTTGACTGTGTAATTAATGCTGTCATCATCTTTGAACTGTGTGAAATAGTATTTACCTGCTAGAAGTAAATAACAGAGCATGCTACTATACTTGAATATCTCTGTGGAATTTCATGAGGTAAGTTACTTAAGCACAAAACCTATTAACATCTGCAAATTTGCAAATAAATAATGTTGCTTTTTACCCCACAATGCACATTTCTTTGCTCCTGTATTGGTATCTGTGCTGAATTTACACAATTCACCAGATTTGCTGTAGAAGGTTTTGCTAGTTGTTTATTTTTTAGCTTGGTAGCTGTATGATACCCACTTGGTTTCTTCCTGGGTGTAGAGCAGCCTCAGAGCAGCACACTTGGCAGACACAAAAATGATGTGAACCCATTGTTTCATGTGTCATTACTTGGTACAGTGATTTGTGATGACTTGACATGACATAGTGAGACATCAGCACTTCTATTACTGAACTGTGTGTGCTTGGGAATAACACAGTTTTCTCTGTTCCTTCTTCCTAATAGTAGCCTCTTATGTCACTTAAAAGGAATTCTTACACTTTTGTCATTACACTCTATAATGTAATCTTCTTAATGGTGATTTTTTGCTTTTCTGCTCTAATACATGCAGTAGCAAGGTGAGAAGGAAGTCAGTCAAGAACTTGAGTAAGTTTGAGGATTAAAAGAGGGCAAAATGAATTTTGTATCTGGTCTGCTGACATTGTACCACTTCTCACAAAACCAGGCTGGAAGCTGTGGGAAGAGGTGGTCTCTTGAGGGAAATGGT
Source organism: Neopsephotus bourkii (assembly GCF_033783945.1). Classification (NCBI taxonomy): domain Eukaryota; kingdom Metazoa; phylum Chordata; class Aves; order Psittaciformes; family Psittacidae; genus Neopsephotus; species Neopsephotus bourkii. Next base: position 3,836,711 of record NW_026901618.1, read on the forward strand.
TTATTCTGACCAGTAGAAGCAAGACTTGTATTTCTACTGACAGAATGAAAAAATAACTCTGGATGTGAATGTGTGGCAGTACCAGAGAGAAAGCTGATATTTCTAAGACTTTTATGTAAACGAGAATTTCCCCTGTGCTTTCTATTCTGTAAATTGCTGAATCATTGTGAGTGAATGAGGCATGGTTAGGGCAAAACCTAAAGCTGCTTACCTCTGCAATACTTCCTACAATACAGTAGATAACAGGTGGAAAAACAATGGAGATGAGAAATGGCACAAAATTAATAGAAGTCCTTTCACTTTAAAAATTGGTTTCTGAAACATTATGCTTTTAAAACATAGGAGCCAGAGAGGCATTTGGCAGTAGTTTCTTTACCTAGCTCATTGAATTCATAGCCCAAAAGCTGTGCAGTTTAGCAAGTTTCATTTTCTTTTTTTTAAACTAAACCTGCCTACAACTTTCTTTTCAGTGAAATTTCATCTTAAAAAAATCTCATTGTGCTGTGAGCAAGGACAGTGAATGCATGAAAGAAAGGAAAAAAAAAATCAGAATTAAAAAATTCTTTTTATTTACTCCTTGCTAACTTCAAAAAGCAAAACTTAATTCAGCAGGAGATATTATTTAAGAATGAAGAATAATTTGCTACAATTATACTGACATGTACCCTAAAATACGAACAAAATTTGTTTCACACTATTATTTTTTTTAACTGCATTTGGTGGTTGAATGTAGTTTCCTACAACTCTTGAGATAAGAATTTCGTAGTATCAATGCTGTAATTTTTTTTTTTTGCACACTGATCATTGCAGGTATTTAATCTTTTACAATTTTTTTTTTTGTGTTTGTAAATCCTGACTTTTTACTGTCCTGTAGGTAGGAAATCCAGAATACTCACCTAAACCACTTGCAGAGCCTTCTCCTTGCACTTTTTTGTTGCTGGTTATTTTCTAGGTGTGTTGCTACACTTTACACTTCTGCTGTCAAGTTTTTTGGTCATGAAAACTGGCATCTTTGGGGCAGGTAGAATCTTACTTTAAGGTGGTAAATTACAGAGCTACAGCTTTCAGGGAAATGGTGTGACCTGCTTTTTTCATTGCATTAGTCCTCCTTTCAGGACAGAGGATTGGATAAGGCATTGAGTGATGGAGGAATCATCAGACAAAGTGTGTTTTCCTTCAGAAGAAGGGATTCTGTGTTTGTTTCCTGGGAAACAGGCATTGTCACATCAACTTGAGATGTCTCTGGAAATCATGTCTCTTGCAAAGTTTTTTATTTTATTTTATTTTATTTTATTTTTTTTTAATTTTTAATTTTCTGATGCCGAGCCTCATGGCCAGTGAACAGTAACTCCAATATGTGTTATCCTCTTGTTGTAAGCCCCTATTTGTGGGTTATAGATACCAGTATTTTGTAAAGAATCAGAGCAGGTTCCTTCAGGGCATTCTGTAATACTTCCCAAATATCCAAGCTGGAGATCCCTGGACAAGTAGGACTGGCTGAGGGCAGTGTGTTGTCACTTCCACTGCTCTCAGATGTAAATCTTATCATTCCAAAGCACTTGTTTGTTTTGATCATGTTCCTATTCCATTTAGTGAACACAGTTTCTGCTTTTAAGAGCACTTTTACAAGCAAGATATTCTTTTAAAGCACTACTTGTGTTTGCAGAATCTTTTTTTTTTATTATATTTGGAAATTTAATACCCACAATCTGACATTAAAGCTAATCACTAAGTTTTATCACGTGGTAAAATGGGTATCATTGAATGAATTAAGTTCAAGAAAGAGCCAGCTCACACCAACCACATGCATGATGTTCATTATTTCCCTTAATAAGTGCACTAGGATCCACTTGGCTTTGTGAAGACACAAAAAATGATGGGTGGTAATTGTAGACAAACTCTTTACACGTGTGCAAATATCCATTGCAGACTTACTATAGTTAGCTGACTGCTATCTATTGCAAATAAATAGAAAGCGATGTTACTAAATTTTAATACAGACCAATCATAGGTAAACCCTAGCATTGTATCAAGTTGTGAGGAGGCTGGGGAGAATGTTTGATGAGTACACCTGGAGTAACTTCTGTAATGCCATGAAGTCACAAAGGTCATTTATATTTTAGCAATCCTCAAAACATTATTATATATAAATCCATTATTTTGGATTTGGGGAGGAGAAATTCATCATATTTAAACAATTTTTCATGTAGTGTATCTGGTCTACCAAATAGCATGACAGTGAAAAATAATAATAATATAGGAACCTAGAAAAATGTGGTTAATTATGATTAGTTCTTCAGAAGCTGGGGGATAAGTGGAAATTTATGGCTAAATATGCTTAAGGTGGTATTGAAGTTCCTTATTGTTCATCAAGGGCACTTAAGAATATGCTTATGTCCTTTGTTGAAGTATGGTTTTTGTCTCAGCTGGCAAATTCCTTTCCTTTCCATCATTTTAGCTGACATCTGAATAAAACCTGCTGTGGCAGTTAATTATGAAACCATTTCAATTATGTGAAGAGTCGTAACCATCAAGAACATCTGCCTAGGATCTAAACAAACCTCTTAACTGTAGGTTGAAAAAGTTAAAGAGAATTTTTTTTTTTTCTATTTTTCTTCCTGAATGAAAGACTGCACAGGTTCACTTTTTATATCCCCAGCTGTTTATCTTTTGGATACTATCCCAAAGCAGGATGTTTAGAAAGTTGTCTTCATCAAAAGGACATGAATGTTTGTTCATGAGAGATTTCACAACTGTGTTATACAGCTGGAAGAAATAACTGGGTCCTTGCTTTGCTGCCTTCTAGCAAAAGTTTGTAATTGCTATGCTAAGACAATAGGGGCTGGGGTACTTAAAGGTTCCTTCAACATCACACAAAGGTTGCTGTTATATGCAGGTTAAAGGGTGAAAATCTTCACCCACTGTATGCCTGCTTGCTATGTACATTTTATCTTCTTTCATGCTTCCAGTTCTTATTCTATGCATTCCAAATGTTATTCGCTCATAGTTCACTTGTACTTTTTAGACATTTAAGTCTGCATGTCTTCAGGCCTTTATGTTTCTTCTAGATGTACAACACTTTTTCTTCTGTGTTGAAAAATGAATGCCCTTTTAGTCCTCAAATCTGTGCTTAAGATACACTTGCAAAAACCAGGAAATAATGTCATCTTGTTCTCTTTGCACTTCTGCCTAATACCAACATAGTTTCTTCTTAGGGCTTCAGGCTAGATCTATTTGTGTCAATTGGTTTGTCCCTCCATTTTAAAGTTAATACTGTTTTAGGTGTGTTGTCTTAATGTTTTCTGCTGTAGCATGAATATCGATAATCAATACTAAATGAGCTGTGTAAGGTTCAGTTACTCTGGGAGCAATCTGTGTCCGTCTGTGGTGCTTCTGAACTATGCTGAGATGTTGGTCTGCCATTCTTTGCTTCTCCCTGAGTGTGGCACCAGTCTCGTTTCTAAGAGCTGGCATTTGATCTCTTCTTACATGTACAGCTAATAAACTGTTGAAACCTTTTTTGCAGGATCTCCATTGAGTTCTGATTGTATCACGAGGTCCAATATAGATTATGATGACCATGGCTTTCTTCCAGACCTTCTCAGTAACTTGTCATCTTTTAGTATGATGGGATTTCTTTTTTCTTCTGCCTTGGCATCTGGTAGGCTACAAATCATCTACGAGTCATGACAACAGACTAAGTTTATCAACAATTCCCGGTATTAATTTCCTGAGAGCTAGCTTTTCCAATATTCAGTTATTTTCCTTTTTCCTCACTGAGGCTGCAGAAGGAAAATTTTGTATCTCTCGTATGACATGATTTTGTTTAATTTTTAGGATATTACATAATGTAAGGAGAATTTTTTTAAAGTATATCTGAGTAGAAGAAAAATAAAGTACTAGGGACACACATTTGGGTAATGATTTTTCTTATTTATAACTTTTTACTCCTTTGTTTGAAAATATACTGTTTTCCTTGTAGTCACCTCACTGAAAGCTTTAGTTAATTTTTTATCCTCTGACATATTTCACCATAGGAAGAACTATCTCAAGATTAGTGTTTTAAGACCATCTCCAATGAAATTAATTATAAACTCCTGTTGATTTTAAGAGAGGGAGGCACATTCCACACTCCTTTGAGGAATTAATTGATGAATTAATGTTATCACACGTTTATGCCAGTTCAGTTTACATCATCGAGGAAGCACCAATTCTAATCTGCAGTTCACACTATTACTATGGGAGTGAGTTAATTTGTATAATGTCTTTCCTTTGTTTCTCACATTAATGCTTATATGTTATCCTGGCATGAGTCCCCATGCAGACAGGATTGTAGATATGTAGACATCATCAAGAATTCCTCTCAGTTTTCCATATATATGAAATTAGAGAGCTGGAAAGATACACTAATTGTAAGCAAAGCAACTCCCTTTACTAAACTAATTCTATGTCCTGTAATCAAAATTAATTTCTTAAAACTCTTCTCTAGACACTTTATGTCAGGGTAATATGTCTTTGAATTAAACCTTCCTAGTGGGGATAGTATAAAAATTATTATATGGGGTATAACATGAATGTGTGACTTTTTCACTATAAAAGTAATACTGAGGCTTTAGGATCGTAATGACTTTTGGACTAGAACCAAAACCATGACATAATTTCCCTCTGTGCTGGATCCCATGATGTTGTAGAAGAAATGAGAAAGTTAACGAAAAATAATTTTCTGATCATTTTAAGAGCTTTAAGCAATTTCATTTGCAGTTAAGTACAGTGAAAGGAAAACTGGAAATGTCAAAATGACTGACTTGGGTATCTCTGAGTGCAGTTGGTTAGCAATTTTGTGAAAGATTATTCAGAAATGAAGTAGTAGTATTTTTCTTCTGTTGAATCTTTTCTATTTATAATTATTCTTGGGGACTCTTAAATCACCTTTCCACTTTTTTTGCCAAGAGAACCCCATCCTTACCTATGAGTCAAATTCTCATTCCATCACAGTAGAACTAGCAATACTGTTAAGAAGTGCATAAAAATTCCTCTTTCCACTTCCATTCCTGTCCTCAAATTTGGTAGAGTTTTGATTCTCTGCAGCTTATATTGTGAATAGATGTTTTCCCACTGGGGAAAGACAGAGCTTGTCTTTTTCTTGGTCCTCTGTTTTAACTATTTTGATAATATGTCCTAGGTGGTGTGGTTTTTTTTTTTAGTTGTTGTTGTTGCTTTGTGTGTGTGTGTTTTGCTTTTGTTTTGTTTTGTTTTGTTTTTTTCTGTGTTTTTATTTGATAATCAAATGGGAGAATAAACAGTCATTCCATGGTCATAGTTCTGGCTGCGCTTATCTCCATTTTTCTCACTTTTGACTCATTACTAGTCATAAAGCTTTGGTATCATAAAACCACTGATGTATAGTAAAACATGGATGGGTATGCATAGCTGCTTAATCTCAGTAAAATTCCGATTTCAATGCTGCCTTTTTCTCTTTTTGCTTTTGCAAAAATAGTACCTTTAATGTTTTTTTGTTTTCTTCCCTGGAAGAGGTAGCAAAACTCTACTGATAAAATGACAGCATTCTTCTTACCAAAGGCAGTTAAGTACTGTGGAGAAATGCAGTTGAGTTCAAATTGAAATACCACCAGAGGGATGTCCTCAATTAAATACTAATATGTGATACTCTGAAGTATTATTTTTATGTGGTGTAATAAAAATTAGATTTCTTTAAAAGAAGCAGCTAACTTTTTTTGGCGTATTCTCTGACCTCACACCCATAGGACATTATAGTCAAGCCTGTGGGAGTTTTTCTTGTGGAATCGCATACTGGGAAATTTTTCAGTGGTAAGCATAATATTACATTTTCAGTGGATCTATATGGGAAGAATACAAAATAAGGATGTCTGCAAAGAGGTAAATGCCACTCATGTCTTTAGAAAAGGCAAGAACTAGAAGCCAGCCAGTCAATTATCAGTGGCTGAGAAGTATATGGAGCAAGTCTTTATAAAAGCTATTTGAGGGTACATGAAGTAGAGGAAAGTGATTTGGAATATCCAGCACAGATTTACATGCAGACTTTATAGGACCAACTTCATTACTTTCTATGGTGAAGTGTGAATATTTTTGGACTGAAAGTTTTCATCATGGTCCATCATGGTCTCCCGTAGGATTGTTATAGCCAAATTGGTGAGATAGGGGTTGGATGAGTGGAGTACAAAGTAGATTAGAAAATCACCAACTATCAGTTTCAAACTGTCAACGATCAATATTTCACACTCATATAGACAGATGATTGGTTATGGCACTCCCGAAGAACTGATGTGAGGCCAATGCTGTTTAACATCTTCCTGAGTGACCTTGGTGATAAGATGCATTGAAGGCTTACCAACTCTGCAGATAACACTAAATATGGTAAAATCAGTGGTATGATAGTATACAAAGCTTGAAAAAAAAAAAAAATCATAGGAAGCTCAATAAGCTGAAGAGTGCCCCAGCAGTAACCTCATGAAGTTCAACAGATGCAAAGTCATGAGATCCTGTATCTGGAACAAGTCCTGCAACTACAGGCTGGGCACTGACTGGGTGAAGAGTAGCTTTCTGAAAAAGGACCTGGGTGTCCTTGTGGGCAACGAGTTGAACATGATACATGAGCTTTTGTGGAGAGGAAAGCTTGACTGCACACTGGGCTGCATTTGCAAAAGTGTGAATAGCAGTATGAGGGAAGTGATTACCATGTGCTCTGCGCTTTTGTGATCATATGTGGAGTACTGGGCACAGTTTTGGGCCCGAAGTGCAAGAGAGACGTCAACAAAAGGGAGTGAATCTAAGAGAGCATCGCTGAGGCAGTCAGATAGCTGAGCACATGTCTCATGAAGATAAGCTGACAATCTGGTTTTATTTACTGTGAAGAAAGAAGGGCTAATGGGGGATCCTGTTGCAGTCTTCAAATTTTTGAAGGGATTTTAAAGAGAAGATATGGATGTGAGCAGTGAAAGAGCAAGAAGGTATAGTCACAAGTTGCAGCAAGGGAAATTCTGGTTAGGTACAAAAGAGCATTTAGAACCTCACTGTAAAAATGGGTAAGCACTGGAATAAGGTACCCGGAATGGCTGTGGAAATTATTCTCTGGAGATTTTAAGAACTCAGCCTTGGAAGTCAGTTCTGCTTTGAGTAGGAGGTTGGGTAAAATGAATTCCAGAGATCCCTTTCCACCTGAATTATTCTAAGGTTCTGTAGGAAACACACTGGGAAAAAATCTGTTTTAAAGTTTCAGGGGTCTACTTTCTTAATTCTTATCTGGCAGGAGCAAGTTATATACAGCCAAAGGCTTGGATTTTTCTTCATAGCTGTGTGTTTAAAAATAAAAGACAAAGCTCTACTCTGAATGTCAACTTGCTGATGTTATGTGGCAGAAACAAAACAAAGTAAAATCTATATTCTTAGGAAGTCTTTGAGATGTAAAACAAACTCTTGAAGCCTTTTTTAGTATTTTTATTTTTCCATCAAATTGCCTGCAGCAGTCGGAACTGCTGTTGATGCATGTTGCAGTCTATCTAGTTAAAGGTTACAAAATTCTTGTCCTCTAAAAGGGGAAATCTAGGAACAAAGCTACTAGTATACGTAGACCTTGTTTTTCAGACCTTTCTTCTGTTGCTAGTGGTGAGAGAAGGAAGAGGCTAAAGAATGCAGTGAGTAACAACAGATACTGTGTTGTTCGATGATGTATTAAGACAGATTTGATCTTCGTGGCAGACCAATAGACGTTCAGACTTATTTCTCTTAAAAATGCATTAGCTTTTCGTGTAAACCATTGAAGATGTCAACAGTAGACCCTGCCAAAAAAAATTTGTAATGATCAAACAGCTTATTAAAAAAAAAATTCCAGCAATTAATATTGAATTTGTGTTTTCTGGGTTTTGTTTGTGTGGTATTTTGTTCTCACAGATCCCATCTCATCATGAAATTGTTATGATTAATTAAAAAGTAATTTTTTTTTTATGTGGGGGGAAACATGTACATGTTTCTTGAGAATTGTCATTGTAATCTAGTATCAAAACTACTACGCATCAGTAATGGCATATTCCCAATGGCTTAAAATCTTCAAATGTTTAAGGAAAAAACATTGTTGTAATAATTCATTATATTTTATTTGATTTCAACACTGAGTCTTTTGATGTCAGTGACCCTTGTCACAAACAGATGAAATATGCTTGAGAAAGCCAAAGGGAAGATCCTGGAACTGTCAAGCTTTGAAAAATGTATATTATTCAGAATTGCAGCACTGGCATTTAAAGACTGTGAAATAGTCTTTCAAGAACAGTGACAAGCCTCTCTGGTCTTATGAACTCTCAAATTAAAAGATGCTGGAAACAAACAATGCCCTTAGCTAAAAACCTTAACAATTAAATAAGTTTATAGCTGGCATAGAAGTCTTAGTACTACTTAACAAGGAAACATCTTAATTTTTCTGACACTTTATTCTTTTCAAGGAGAAAGGTTTTATTTCAACGAATTTACTCTTTGTGAGATTGGATGTATGTGTAAATAGCTATAAATTATTCTATGTGTTTTGGTACAGGCTGAAAATTTAGACTGATGATTAAACTTACATACCTGTAAATCTCTTTGCGGGGGTAGGGGGAGGAAATTATTAAATAACTTGTTTCTTTTGTGTTTCCTTTGATACTATACACAGACCATCTACAAAATCCATTGACCGCGTTGAGTACTAGAGAGGTTAAATTTGAGCATGTGTACTTCTGAGTACAGTGATTATATATTCATACGCACATATATGCACACACACAAATTATGGCACTGTTTTTTCTTAGTCTGCATACAAATATGCTAGCTCTTGGGCTAGTTTGGAAGAAAATTTTAGTGCTTTGCTCTACTCATCTGTGCCATCTCTATGTTAGGACAGTCAGTCCTGTGTGGTATTCACCAGCTAGTTAGTTTTTAAGCTTTGAAAAATGTAATGAATGATTTTTTTTGCTGAAGACCTTCAGTTATTTCTTTTCTTTTTGAAATAAATTTTCCGAAGAGTGTGTCTTTATTTTGTTGAATCAGAGGCCATATCAATGATGTTTTCAAGGGAACATCAGTAGGAATAAAGCTTCGCAGTCCTTAATGGCTCTGGAAACCTGAGTTGGGTTTCTTCTAATTCAGTTTTATTCACTGATGCTGCAAATATTATAGGCCAGGGAACCTGCTCTTATACAATATGACTAAAGTTTTTTTCCTAAGTTTTTTTTTTTTTTTCCACTGAATGCACTCAGTAAAGCCTCTTACACTTTTAGTGTTTGTATTATGACTGATGTAAACCGATACTTAACAAGAATAGTTTTTACTACTTTTGACAGATATCTAGGAGTATGGTATTTGTTGCTAGGATTACTGAAGCATCATATCTTTATGCAAGATTTTTTTTTTTCCCTCACTGGGAATATGAAGTAGTTACTGTTCAGTGCTATTAAGATATCCCTGGTATATTTTGGTAAAAAACATATCCCTTGCTTTAGCTATTCTTTTTAATTTCTTTGAATAATGATCTTCATAATATGGCTTTCTTCTTTTGCCAACTAACTGTGCGTATTTTGGTGTCATCCTAAAAAGCTTGAGTAATCAAGCTTAGCTGATCCCCAAAGTTACCTGGAAAGAGAGTTGTCACCATGTCTTACTGTTTGTGGATACCCCAAAGATTTCTGGTTAATGTGTTCTGACAGAGTTTCCCATGCTCTGCAGTTCATCTGCTATAGATGTTATGCCATTATAATGTGGTGACTGATGGAGCATGTGCAAACACAGAATGGCAGAACTGGTGAGTTTATAGTGCAGTTTCTGAAGACAAGGTGGGGGGGAATCAAATGATATCTGCTTCATCCTCTATATTCCTTTGATAATAAAGCATTTCACAACATTCTTGAGACCAAAGCAGACAGGAATATGTACACAAAGCACAGCATGGGTTTTTGAAACGTGCTCAGGTTATCTGTTTTGTGTACAAAGTGAGGTGCCTAAGGCTTCTTTTCTCTTGACATTGTGTAAGGTCAAAAACCACCCACTGTGATCCAAAGAAGCCCTACGGGAAAAGCAGGGTATTAGCCATACAGAGGGCAGTAATCAGGCCAACAGCAGCTTCCTACTAGCCCATTTTGCTGAAACAATATGTGAGGTCAGATTCATACTGTTTAATCTCATGGAAAACTTTAGAAGGGCTTGATTCCCATAGATAAGTGCTCTCTCTGATGGTAGAAGGCCTTGTGAACAATGGCGTGAACCCCATAATGAACTTTTATGTAGGGTAAAAGAGGATCAGTACCATGGCATGAGACTAATGATGGGATAGTAAGATTCAGATGGGGCTAGGTCAGTGCTCTTTCATGATTCGTTAGGAAAATGAGGCACAAAAATTAATTTTTATGGGATGGGATTAACTTGAAGAGGTAAAAACAAATAGAGAAAATTTATTAGAATGGGTAAATGAACAACTGTGGGGAAGACTATGGGATAGGTGAGGGAAGTGTTTGTCTTGTATGTCAAAGTAACTGAAAACCTAGCAAAACATGAAATATTTTTTCTTCCTGACCATCTTGAAGTCATTATAGAAATTGCCATTAACTTCCATAGAATTTATATTCCACTTTCATTTAAATGCCTGGTGCTTTTATTTTCTACTCAGATGGTGGGCTCCTTCTGGCAGGTGCCAGCAGGTTGGTGTAAATTACCCATCAGAGAGGGTGACGAGGTGTTTTACAGGCTTCCCAGGAAAGTGGTGGAATCACCATCCCTGGAGAGGTGGTCAAAACCCATGTAGATGATGCAGGTTCTTGGTGGACGTTTCTATCTTCTAAAATAACTGATTGAGCTGCGAAGTTCTCTTATGTCTTTTGGGGGTTTCAACCCGCATTTCTAAAGCATCTTACTATTTTAAATCCAAATATTAAGTGGTTGCCCTGGAATGAATAAATGTATCAAACATTCCATTTTGCCTGTGGAAAAAAACATGCTGCAAGTGAAAGTACAACCTTATGAAGTTTAACCACAACAAGTGCAAGGTCCTACACCTGGGTCGGAGCAATACCAGGCACAGCTACAGGTTGGGCAAAGAAGAGATTCAGAGCAGCCCTGCGGAGAAGGACTTGGGGGTGCTGGTCGATGAGAAAATGAACATGAGCCAGCTTCAGTGTGGGCTTGCAGCCCAGAAAGCCAACTGTATCCTGGGCTGCATCAAAAGGAGCATGACCAGCAGGTCGAAGGAGGTGATCCTGCCCCTCTGCCCTGCTCTCGTGAGACCTCACCTGGAGTATTGTGTGCAGTTCTGGTGTCCTCAACATAAAAAGGACATGGAACTGTTGGAGCAAGTCTAGAGGAGGGCCATGAGGATGATCAGGGGACTGGAGCACCTCCCGTATGAAGAGCGGCTGAAAAAGTTGGGGCTGTTCAGCCTGGAGAAGAGAAGGCTGCGTGGAGACCTCATAGCAGCCTTCCAGTTTATGAAGGGGGCTTATAAGGGTGCTGGGGAGGGACTCTTTGTTAGGAACTGTAGTGATAGGACAAGGGGTAACGGGTTAAAACTTAAATGGGGGGAAGTTTAGATTGGATATAAGGAAGAAATTCTTTCCTGTTAGGGTGATGAGGCACTGGAATGGGTTGCCCAAGGAAGTTGTGAATGCTTCATCCCTGGCAACATTCAAGTCCAGATTGGACAGAGCCTTTGGTGACCTGGTTTAGAGCGAGGTGTCCCTGCCCATGGCAGGAGGGTTGTAACGAGATGATCTTAAGGTCCTTTCCAACCCTAACTATTCTATGATTCTATAATCTGTTTATATTCCAACTTGTTCTTGCATAAAAAAAACATTAACTTCAGTGTGTACAATAACAAGAGCATGATGTGTAGAATGACAATATTATGAAGGAATAAAAAGATACGAATTCTTTGTAGTATGCTACCATTTTCATTCCTCCTTCCTGTCTCCTTTGCCACTCAGACATTTTCTAACAAATTCAGTTAAATAATTCCATCAGAATCTCCCTTTCAGCTTTATTTTTAACTCCCCTAGTAATATTGAAGTGTCAGCAGCCACCAAATTTTCATGGTGTTTACAAAATTGCTGAGAAGTTTACAGGGTTTTTTTTTCTATTAATTTTCCTTTGTGAAGTCCAAAATAACAAGTTTTTATTGTTCAACAGTTGATAGCATCTAAAACCTAGTACTCCCACAGGTATATTAGATCCTAAACTCCTTGGCTTTTTACAATTAGAAAGAAGAATAATGCTGGTGGATATTTCATTTATCTGGCAATTCACTGGTGTCTGAAGCTGCTACTGCCAAACTCTGGAAGCATTTGTCCTCAGTAAATATTTGATCTGTAATTCTTAAAATGCCTTTGGGAGGTGAGATCAGATGTGTAAGAATGTGACTGTGTTTATTTTTTACATGAATCCTGCTGGTAGAATCCTTAGGGATTTGCTGTATTAAAGATATTTATGAGAAAATTGCTCTTGGCTACAGTTTGAAAGGGAGCAATGTAGGACAGGGTATGCAAACTGGGGACTGATCATAGAGAATGGGTAGAGTCTCCTAGATCTAGAGTCCCTTTCTGATACCTAGCACTCAAGCAAATTACGTGAATGTGCAAAAATCTGCAGTCACATTTCCACTTCAACGATTTGCTTGTGTATTACAGTGTCTGAATGTTCATAAGTGACAAAGTATTAGTGCAATTAGTCATGCAGTACATGCACTCAGTATATGCTGTTGTCCATACTTCAGATAAGCCCCTGGCGTGGGCTTATTTGAAGAGCAAGATCTTCAGGCATCAGACTGTTGTATTTGGCCTTTGGTGTGAAACAGATGTTTGCCATTTGTGCGCATGAATACTTCTGTGTTCTTGCAGTCTTCCTGCTTTAAAGGGTAGTACTGGGCAAGAAGATGGTAAGTAAAATCTGGCAAGTTTGTCATAGCAGTTCAGCAGCATGTCTGTGTTGACATTTCCCATGAGTATTAGGTAGTAAAACTGATGAAGCAAGCAGAAAAAGAGGAGTTACAGAATCAAGTATGTGAAGTTTCTTTTGCTAAGGATGTATTTTTCCAGTAAGAAGGAGGAGCTACTTGCCCTCCATTCACTAAGAGATCTCAAGCAATGCAGAAAACTGTTGGACTTGCTTTCAAAGGTCTTCCAAGCTAAAAAGATTCTGTGAACTAGCTGAGGTCTATATAAAAGAATTATTACTAAATCTAACATTTATGTCAATTTTGCTGACCAGAATAGTTGCATACTCTATTAGTAATATACATTTGTTGATTTATAAAAATATATATGCATGTGTGCATACGCATACAGAAGGTTTTAATTAGTTGCTCAGTGTATAAATCTCTGCCCCTTTAAATTTGCTGACTGAAAGATGAAGAATTCCTGCCCTTTGAATGTTCAGCTTTCACAGAGGTTACAGTAAATCTCTTAATCTCCCAAGCACTTATTCTCCGCTGGGTTTTTCACAGGCATTTATCTACAGGACATTCATTTCCAATATGTATTTAAATCCAGGAATAACTATGTGGGCTTTGAGCTATCTGCTTTCATGCACTTGTAATGGCCTTTACCACAGGAACTATGGATGAGCTGAAAGAAAAAATAGGTTCAAGCGCAGTCATATTTGGCTTCCATTTCAGCTTAAACTGAGTCTCTATTTATTCTTGGTGAAGAGGGCATTAAAGAAAACAATTATTTGAGGGTGAGGGAAGGGGAGGAAGGGTGCACAATAAAGGATTCATTCTGGCTTTTAGGAGAACACCGGAGTATCAGGTTTTCATGCTTATATAATGGGACGTAGTTGGATCTATTGGCAGAATTGGGTATGAGGATTTGAAACATATCTTCACACCCAATGCCCCTGAAACAAAATCTGTTAGCATTTTTTTTCTTGTTCCTTACAGGAACTATAGACCAGATTCTTAGATGTAAATGGTCATAACCTCTCATTGTCCTGTAAATACACAGCAACTCACAGTAGCATGCTTTCCCATTACATAGTAAATTATTTGTAGCTAATATGCAAAATGGCCCACTTTTTTGTAATAGAAACTTCATATCAAATTAATTTTATGCTGTGAAAGAAAATGCTGTGTTCTTTAAGTAGTTACAAAGAAGCTGCATCTTGAACTTCTGTCATTTTCTCTGCTGTGCATCACAGAATTTGTTTCAGTTTCATTAAAAGTGTACTTAGGGAAGGCAAGTGGAGGAAATTGAAAGAAACTGTGCAGAGGATGCTTTTAGTTCTGTATTTCCAGCCTGTGTAAAATAACCTGAATTTGACAACTATCTTAAATTGTATCAAAAAATGCGTGTGCTATTGCCAAAGAATATAAATCATAGAATCATATAAAACATAGAATAGTTGTTGGAAAGGACCTTAAGATTATCTAGTTCAAACTCCCCTGCCCTTAAACAGGAGTTTATTCATATTCTTCTGTTGTTCTTTTTTATTTTCCCATCTTGATTTCCTCTCCGGCATCATTCTCCCTTGTAACTGTTCTCTTTCTCCATTCTTCAAGACTTTCACAAATCAGAATTGCAGGATCATTAGGGTTGGAAGGGACCTGTGGAGATCATTCAGTCCAGCCCCCTTCCAGAACAGGGCCACCCAGAGCAAGTTACACAGGAACGTGTCCAGGTGGGTTTTGAATGTCTCCAGAGAGGGAGACTCCACAACCCCCCTGGGCAGCCTGTTCCAGGGCTCTGCCACCCTCAATGTAAAGAAGTTCTTCCTCATGTTGAGGTGAAACTTCTGTGGTTTAGTTTATGGCCATTGCTCTTCATCCTGCCGCGGGGCACCAGTGAAAAGTATAAAGACTTGGAACACTGTTCATTATTTTCTGGTAAATATGCGTAACTTGAGATTTTACCTTTGAAAATGTTCTTACTAGGGAGTGTATAGAGTGATGATGAGCTGTTCAGTAGAAGACAGATTTTTGTATTTCGAAATTGCATGTCTTGGTCTCATGCAGTCCTAGTACTACAAATAAAAATAAATGGGCTAATTATACAGTGATGCTTATTAAACTCTTGAGAAATTCAGTTAGTCCCTCTTTTCTAGTGCTGGAAAAGTCCAACGCAGATGTAAATGTCTGGAGGGATGCTTATTAGGAAGAAAATTCAGGTCAAATTTTGTGAGATGCTGGTTAAGCTTGGACCAAGGAATACCTCAAGGGGAAGTGATGGACTTACACCAGTATCTTGACCTCTCAGGGTGACAGGAAAAAGGAATTGGAAAGGAGGAAGCTAGTCCAGGAAATTGTACTAGTACCAGTTTGAGGTTTAACTTCATAAATTACTGATGTGCATAACCTAAAGAACAGATCATACTTGATCTAATTAAGTCCTATCCAGCTATTTAATAAATAAATGCCTGACCAAATTTACTTAAAACTCTCTGGTGCTAAGAAGAGAATAGCAATAAGCCTGAAACTTGCTTTTTATCTATTTTTCCTCCTTAAGGGATCAAAGCCTTGGCCAACAGTTCTAAACATGTCTCTGATTCAGTAAATTTATACCATGTTGTCTGTTTTCTTACCACATTAAGCAGACACTTGTAAGAGAATGCACAGTATTTCTTTGACCAGGAAAGTATTACCTAATATCACTGCACCTGTTAGATTATTTAAGAAAGAAGCTGTTAAATTGGCCTGTGTGCAACAACCTATCCTTGCACCCCAGATTCCTAGCTAAAAAACTAAAAAAAATTCAAGCTGAAAAAAAGTAATTTAAACATTGGATTACTTTGAAGTGGGAGATTTTAAAACTGGAAATCTGTTCTTTAATAAATTAGTGGTCAATGACTTCTTTTCAAAACCAATGAGTTGTTTGGTCACACCAAGTTCTTGTTTGCTGTAGATTGTTGCACATTGCTGATGAATGTATATGCTTCCTAGCAGTAACATTTCTTAGAAAAGTTGACTATAGCAATAAAGAGAAATTGTCTGTGAAAGAAACTTGCTTGAAACACCATTTAACTTGCAAGCCATAGAGGTTTATGCTGACTGATGGCACATTTAATGATCATGATCATGCGGACCAGAGCCAAGAGAATTCTCCTGTTCAACTTACTGAATTTGTTCTTCATTTCTTAGGACTCTGGATGTTACAACCCTTCCTTTATCTTTCAGTTTTGCAAAGTAAATTTAAGGAAGCAAGATAAAGCCATGCTCTTCAGAATTTGAAACCTAAAAAACTGACTTCTGTTTCTCTTATTGGAAAGCTCATAGATTGAAATGCAAGTTTCTCTTTGTCACTTAGAGATATGGCATTTGAGATTAATTAATTTTCCCAACATTTAATAACTGCATTTTAAATGAGGCCTGTCTTTATGGTTAATTACTGGGAATTTATGGCTGTCTTGACATTTCTAATATACCGCTGATTACAGTGGAATCACTTGCAAACTTGCATACATTTTAAGTTGTTTGCTTATGAGCTGTTTATTCATCCACTTTCATGGGAAATTGCTATAGCAGAGGGGATTGCTGGTACTCAGTATGCTGCTGTATGAATTAGTTTACGTCAGGTTCTCATCTGGCAAATTATCTAATAGTCTAGCAGGCATTTTCATCTACCTGTAATAATGATGGAGAAATTCAGTAGTGTAATAACACTTGTATCCAACCCAAATATAGGTGCGGGGTACGAGACATAGAAGTTTCCTGACTTGTCCAAAATCTTGCAGGGAGTTTCTGGCAACTAGAACTAAAATGAAAAATATCTGATTTATGTTCCAGTTTTGGCTCACCTTTCTTCTGATATTTACAGTCCCAAGCTGACAGGTCTCCACTTACTGGTCTCCAGATTTTCAAAACCTGTGGTACATCTCTTTATGCCCAGCTCTCTGACTGGAATCAAATATATATTTAATTGTAATATTTCTTTTAGAAAATATTAAAGACTTATTTTAGTTCAAGGATTTTTATCCTTTAATAAGTTCCCTCTGATAGTAGTTTCTAAATCTGTGGCTTGTAATACAACGTAAACTTTGATGGTAGCAGGTCTGAGAAGAAAGCAAATTCTGCAGAGAATTATGCTTACATGGATATACTTCTAGGACTGAAAATGGAGTATTCAGCTATGTTTTTTTTCCCCCAAACTTTGACAAAGGAGTGGTTTGTGAGGATACCTGCATGCCTGCTGAAGCTTATTTTTCTGTGAATTTTAGTTTGAGGATTTTCTTACTCATTTGTAAAAAAATACCCCCAAAAAACAGAAAAAACCCCAACCAAAACCCCAGACCCCCTCCCCCGCTGACAAAAAACAACCCAAAACACCAACAAACAAAACTCCACCAAATCAAACAACACCCCACAGAGCTCCCAGAAAACAAATAAACCCCAAACCAAACTTAAGAACTCTTTTTAGTGGGGAAAATGGAATCATTTTAAATCCTTTTAGGACATTAAATAACTTACAGCATAAATGATATGCTGTGTACATTATGTAAAGCATAATAACATAACAAGTACCTCCACCAAGTACAAAATGGAAATTTGCAGTGACACCAGCTCCCCTCATAATGCTTAATTTATAAGTAGTAAAGATGGGGTCATGAAGTGGAAGTTGCACAAGTTTTCAATACTAGCCAAATTCATAAATTATTTTGCTACTCTGAAATATAGTTGAACTCCTTAGGTGCTGAGGGGTACATGCCAAGAAATTATGGTCAAACACTCAGGCTTATGCCAGTGAGCTGTAGTTCCCCTTGCTTCCATCAACCATACGGACCTTTACTGTCTGAGGGTCTTCTGTTATTTCACATGGGCTTCTGTGACTATCACTGTCTTTTTGTTGTTTGTTCATATTGTCACTTTTGCATAGCCCATTTAACTGTAATGGATGGATGGATTTAAAAACCATCTGCAGCTACTATTAATATCACTCTTCAGTGCGTGTATTTCCACAAGGATTTGGTAACAGCTGTTTGAGCAGAACACTTTTTGATTTGCTTCCTTTGAATCTAATTTTACAGTACCATTTCCATTTTTATTTGACTTAGGTAATACTTGTCTATCAGAAAACGTCAATCATAAGATTTTAGGAAAGTATTTTCCAAATGTCCGATAAGGTATTTGAACTTAAAAAGAAAGCACACATTGCGTGCCAGTAATTTAAAATCAAAACTGTTTATTTTACTGTTATTTCTGACAGTAGGTTATTGGAAGTTTTCTGTGTTTCTGTAAAGCTCATTTGTTTTACTTTAATTGTATGTGTGTTCTTCTGGCAAATCAAAGAAATTATTCACTGTAAAGGCTGTACTCAGCATATATTTATTGAAAAATTTAAGATTACTGTTATATTTTAATGACTTCAGTGGTCATATATTATGCGTACAACTTGATTACTGCTTCATGTGTGTTTTACATCTGGGTAGTAGAAAAGCTTTCTGATTAAATAAAAGGTTATACAAACTTGAAACATATGTAGCTTTTAATCAGGCCAGGAAAGCTGAGGCCCAGTTAGAATTGAGTCTGGCCAGGGATGTCAAGGATAACAGAAAGGGCTTCTATAGGTATGTTGCCAATAAAAGACAGACTAGGGATAATGTGGTACCTCTCCAGAATGAAACAGGAGAACTGGCTACCCTGGATTTGCAGAAGGCTGAGGTTCTTAATGATTTCTTTGTCTCAGTCTTCATTGGCAAGTGGTCTGTCTGTGCCACTCAAGTCTTGGAAGACAAATGCGGGGACTGGGAGAATGAAGACCTTAGGCCCACTGTAGGAGAGGATCAGGTTTGAGATCATCTTAGGAACCTGAATGCGCACAGGTCCATGGGACCTGTTGAAATCCATCAGTGGGTCCTGAAGGAGCTGGCAAATAAAGTCGCTAAGCCGCTGGCCATCATATTTGAAAAATCATGGCAGCCAGGTGAAGTTCCCGATGACTGGAAAATGGGAAATATAACCCCCATTTTCAAGAAGGGGAAAATGTATGGTGAGGCACTGGAACAGGTTGCCTAAAGAAGTGGTAAATGCTCCATCGCTGGCAGTGTTCAAGGCCAGACTGGACAGAGCCTTGAGCATCAGGATCTAGTGTGAAGTGTCCCTGTCCATGGCAGTGGGTTTGGAACTAGATGAGCTTAAGGTCCTTTCCAACCCTAACTGTTCTGTGATTCTGTGATTAGAGTTTATTGCTGCAGATAATACCTCCACAGAGACGAAAAGGAAATACTTTGCCCTACATAAATTCTTCTGTTCTGCAGGAAATTCCTTCAGTTAATGTGGTTAAAGTTTGGGATATAATGGAAAGAGACAGTTGTGAAATAGTGGTAACAATGAGCTTTTAACCAGAAGAAGGAGTAAACCAGGTTAAAAATAGATTTTACTATAGTCTTCAGAACCACAGGACACAAAGAAATGAAAAGACTGTGAAAGTTAAGATATTTTCAACAGCTACTTTGGTTGCACAAGTGTCATTCTTGTTTGACTGAAGCAGGCTTGCCATGTTCTAGATGATGTAAAAGTGCTTGGTTTCCATTGGGAACAAGTAACAATGATGTTTTATATTCTCTTTTACCAGGTTATGGTTTTAGATAATCAGTGTATTTTCTATTTATATTGTAGTAAGGAATAATACAAAATTTTCAATTAAAACCCTTCATTTGGTGATGATTATGCAAGCTGAATTAGTTCTTGCTGTTACAGACTGATGGTAAGTGAAGCATTTAGTGCTAGGAAATAGAATCCCAACTTTTCTTGGCTCTCTAAGGATGGTTTGGCAGGTCCCTCTATAGGGTTATTGATCCTTCTTCCTTTGTGACTCACTACCTGGTCAGGCTATTATTTACAGGTTATCTGATACTTATAGTATTTTTGTTTTGGCATTCAGGAACTTACAAAGGGTTCACTGCTTTGAAATGTCTTCATCTTGAAGGGCAAGAAATGTGCAAGATCACTTTCTGAATAGGCTTTCCAAGTATGTCTTTAGTGCGGGATTGTGCTGTGCGTCTTCTACCCTGCAGTCTAAGGTAAATCATGGACTTGGAGAAAAGCTACAAGTGTCTGATACCTTTAATGGGGATTCCGTTTTGAGAGCAGAATATAGCACTGAGTGCATTTTCTCTGAAAATGCATGTGATGATGACATTGCTGGGATCATTTTCCATTTGAGGTTTCTATATTATCCTGAGAGCTGGATTTTTCTTGTTGCCTTCATCATGTTCACTGGGTAGGATTAGTTTTAAGTCAGTATTAGTAATTTGGGTGTACAAATCTAAAATCTCTGAACAAATTGGACATTTCAGGCCAATTGATGTGTGACAAGCCAGTGATTTCCAAAAGTAATACTCTGTGCTGTATATTCTGGTGAATGCTTTACATTTCAGCACTACAAACAGAATTTGGGGGGGAAGCGAATGCTGTTTTACAGACAATTTTTGTAGGATACAGCCATGACTCTGATAAAGCATTGTACTGCTTAAGCTGAGGAAACTGCCCTAGCTGGTTTTCCATTGACATTGGAAATAAAGCTTCTGTATTTAGTACCTTTTTTTTTTTAATTCACAGATTTTATTTTTATTTATTTTTAAATACTAGTCAAAAGACAAAATAATGCAAGTACTTCTTCTGAAGCAGTATTGTCTGTTTTCACCATAGGTGAGCTTGTATCTCTCTGAAAACCAAAGAGCTATTGCAGCAGGATACCTTGTTGAACGAACTATCCGATGTTGTCACTTCTCTTATCATAATAATCATAGCTTCAGCTAGTGAACAACACCACTGAAACAAGAGTTGATTTTTTTTCTAGACTTTATATCATTGCTTGTATCAGACGCTAGGTTGCAGTGCTGCTTCTAGCCTGACCTGAATTTCTTGGTGATTTACAGCTGTTATTATATTAAGGTACCAGCCAGATTACATGAAAATGAAATATGGTTCTAACTGTTTGGGTTTTTTTGACAGGTGAAGTGCTTAACAGTTCTGTATACTAGTCCTATCATTTGGAAGGATCAAAAGAAGCTCAGTAGTCTGAAATTTAACATTATGTCCCATTGAGGGTAAAGTAATCTGTTTTCATGTCACCTAAAACCAACTGATCTATGTCAAAACAGGAGAGAATAATTCCAGGTTTTTGTGCAGAACATACAGGGAAGGATTGTTGACGTCTTGTTTTAAATTTAAATGTGCTTAAGTAATTGATAGCTGTTTATCAATATAAATTAAAAAAAAAGAAAAAGAATTTGCTCCAGTACTTGCAGCAGCACTCTAATTGTGGAAGAGGAGATGAATTTCTGGAGTAAAAGGTAACAGCTTAAAAATGCTGTCATGGCTATCTCTAGCTTTACATAGCTAAAATGCTAAGCCACTCCAGAGAGAGCCTTTGATGACCCATATGCTAATACTTCATGGCCAGCATTACTCCTTATTATCAAGAAATCTAATAACCTTCCTTGGCAGAGGTTGCCATCTTCTCATGTCACCAGTGATCTCTACCAGCAGTTCTGAGTGGGTAGGTTTATTGGAGACCCATGTGTTTTTCCACTGTTCCACAAAGATCTGCCCTGCATGACTTCATTTGGAGTGTGCTTTTGGGAACATCGTATTATTACTTGCCTCACCAAATTTCAAGGATGACTTAAGACTAAATATCACAGTTGAAGTGTTTTTATTTTGTTCACTAGCAATGACTTTCGTGTGACAGCTGCTCTAAGGGTTGTGGAAATAGATGCGTAAACACATAGGAGAATTTATCTCTCTGTAGTCATAAATCAGTCTTCTGGCAGGATTCATTCATGGTTTAGTTTGTTGTTCCTGCTATAGACCTATAACCCCTTGTTAATATTTCTGTCATTGTTTTAAGAAATGGCTTTTCTGAAATGTCGGCAACATTTATATTTTTACTATGCTGTTATATCCCTCTTAATACATTTGGGATCTACCTTCTGTGATTCTCAAAAGCATGCGTTCAAGAGCTATATTTTTGTGTGTAGTGAACAAAATTGTGAATGTCAGAATTCCCAGAGGCGGCACTTCAGTTTGAAAACCAAAACCAAAATAACACCCTACCCCAAAACCAGCAAAAGGTCCTTATCTGGGGAGTTTAAACTAGTTATCTACAGACATTTCCTGAGTATTTTTTTCATCTACCGCTGCAATCCATGTAAGATACATTACCTAAAAGGAAGCAGGCTGAAGAACTGAACTTGGAGACTGATTTTGAAAGGTAAGATGACCTCCCTGTTGAACTAGCTTGCCTGGTTTCTTTTCAGAACATTTTTAATATGAAGAACATGTGAAGTGTAGGTCATGTTTTACGAGAAGTTACTTGATACTTTTTTTCCATGGAACACTTGAAAGGTTTTGCCGGAGTATCGCTTGCTCTGTGCTAATGTTATGCTGTGGCATAAAGAATGATTTTATATGTTTACTTTGTACGTTTACTTTGAGTGCTTCCAGTAGGTGATGAAAGATTTTAATTTTGGGGGAATATGGTTTTCTGTGAAATTCAGTTTTTCAGTAACATCAAGGACACATTAAGGGAATCTCTATTGTGTCTGGAAAGCTGTACAAATTGCAGTCTTCTGGATGTCGTTTTTTGTAACCTAGAGTCAAAGTCAATTTCTGTTTCTCAACTAAGTTTTACACATAGTTAAGTGTAGGTTGACCAGCATCTGACATAAATGTTACCATTCTCTTTATCTTCATCTCCAATTTTAATTAAATGCAGGTGCAAGACTTAACAATTGTTCCCACACAACAAATCCACATGTCACTTCAGAAACGTTTGATGTCTGTTGCGGTTTCCTGTCTTTTTGTGAGAAATGTTTTCCTTAGGAATTAGTGTCTTACGGAGAACCAGTGGAGCTCCAGTATTTGCTGCAGGTTGCAATCCATTGTCCAGCGCTAGAAATCTAATCTCTCTGTAACTGCTGCTTCTGAGTAAATATTTAAGTGACAGATTCTTAAAGAGCAGAACTCATACTACTTGGGATAGAATATATTCTGGATCTTTTCCCTTTCATAATTTTCTACCTGTTCTCCATAATCTGCAACTTTCAAATCTAGTAGGGTTCCTCAGGATTTCGTGGATTTATTTTTGAAGAGCAAATCAAAGATCCTCAGATCAAATGAATGAAATCTCAGACATGTACTGAGTTTTTCTGTATGTGGAAATTAATTTAACCTACAGTGCTTTACATAATTTCATATGAATTATATTTTTGATATATGAATGGGAATTCTTTGTTTTGTGTTTTGTCTTTAAACATGTATGGCAAAGAATTCTCATAATACTTTTTAATGAATTAGAAATATTTCTGCTAAACCTGGCTACCCTTAATGTACTTTTCACTAGACTAAAAAGGGTTATTTATCCTATGTGAAATTTAACCACATATTATGAGCCTGGTTCCAAAAATGGTTAATTTTCACAAAAGTGAGAAAAAGATCTTGCAGTTAATGAGTCTAGTTTTGGCTTCTGAATATAGAATTATATTAAAGTCTTCATTTTAACTTCTTCAGTACTTTTTACTTATTGCATATTTAACTCCCCGCCTTGCATTTGAATGCAGAAAACAAAATGAGTGTATAGAAATACTTAAAAAAAATAAGTATGCCTGAGCATTAGTTGCATTTTCCCCATCTGAAGTCTGAGACAGGAAATTCTTTACAAGCATTAAAATTCTTTTTCTTTAGTATAGTAATAATTCAGATTGTTGCACAGCACACTTTTTAATTTGAACTTTTTACTATTAAGGTAATAGTTCAGTTTTCCTATACCGTATGAACTTGTAGGAAATATCTTGAAATGAAATATAACATCAAGAGCTTTCTGTCTGTGAGAAAACAGGTTTAGAGGTGAGAGTTACCCTCTGTTTTCAACTGGTTCTAGGAATGAAGACTGTTGACTTTTGGTCAAAACTGTAAATACTGTATTCCTGGTTTTGACAAAATTGCTAAATGTTGCAGTATTTATCATTTTATGTGTACGCACATTTATATATATGTATATATGTATAAATGGAATATATGTGTTAATCTAACTCTGTAATGTGTCATGTAATACGCCATAAGAGAAATTATCACATTGAATATCTGTACCTGAATTTGCATGCATTAAATGCTGCCAGTATTCTAAGTTGTGAACAAAATATCCTGTACCTTTGCAGCACTCTGGCCGTCCTTTCACAGCCTCCTTAAAAGACTTACTTAAATTGAGTCAAATCCCTGAGGTTCTGTCTTTAACCAGTGGAGTAATTTGATCTATTTCTGTTATCACGTCAGAAACTTTTAATTTAAAAAAAACCCCAACAAACCAGAGTTCTAAAAATATTTCCAATGCTGCATATAATGAGATTTGCTTTAAATATTCTGCATTGAAAATATGAGCCAAATAATTGACTTGTAATTGAACAGCAGATCACTTCTTCCCTATCTGCAGTGCCACCCAATTGTTCTTGTTTTTCTAATAATACAGATTGCAGGTATAACTGTGAATAACAGAAATGTGCTTTCTCTGTTGCATTTCTCTTGAAGGTTTCGGACTTCGCTAAGATCCAGAATAGTTGTTTCATAACGTATTTTGTTTGATTTTCAGTGTATAATTATGTTAGTATTTTTCTTTCATTTTGTTAAATGCTTTAGTACTTCTAAACCTTTTGTAACTGAATTTAGTTCTTTGTAGAAACTGCGTGCTTCCAAACTCCGACGCTCCTATTCCAAGATCTTACAAAACTGTTATTTCATTATAGCCAAAACTGCAGTTAAATGCTTTTACTTGATGTTTATAAAAGGTGACCCCATTCTGTTGATGTCCTGGTGGTTCATGACAGGTCGACATATGCAGTCTAAGGAAGAGGCTAAACCATTGTTTTTCTTCTACTTCAAGTTTATAAGATTTTATACAAGTATAGATTCAGTCTATAATAGTCTTCTAGGCTTATTATTAACCCTTTAATTTTATTTACAGCCATTAGGCCTTTACATGAAAGCTTTGACTGTGTTTGGTAATTTTTAGATTATTGCTTATTTTCCTCATGCACAGATCTAAAAAATTCTAGTTAACAGATTTTTTCCCACTGGATAACATAGTATTTATGCAACTGGGTATGTTTCTTGCCGGTTGTAACTATTTGCAGGATTTTGATTATAATCTGCTTTCCCGTTAGGTTTGTTAGTCCTTTTAATACTTTAAGAAGATGAATTTTAAACAGAAAAATTTATTTCTCCAAAATAATTGTAGCTGTATAACTTTCTGCTGGAAGAGTTACTGTAGTATCTTCCAGCAAGGAACACATCCTGGATGTGTTCTGTTGTTTTATGCTACCCATGAATATAAAATGGAGGAGACGTGAAACAGCTGGGTCTTGATTGAAAACACTCCTAGTAGAGGGTAGAATAGCTTGAGAAAGTTGTCGTAATTAATTTGATACTGAAATATCTGAGGGAAAGATTTGGTCATGGATCGCAACCCCAGAACAGCTTTCAAACACTGCCTTTACCTAAAGTTCTGTAGGTTCAGTAATGACTGTGGTTGCAAAGTTGAACACTTATAGTAATGAATGAAGTCACTTGGCTGGCAGTCAGCGGCTTTTTATGGCATCTTCCCTTGTTGTGGCATTTTTTGTGACCTGTTAAGTCAGAGATGAAATGATGTGATCCCACGTTTGGTAGTGCCACTCTCTCTTGTTAGGTGTTTAGTATCCATGAGAGGGCACTATAGCATGTATTACAGATGTGTGGAGAAGAGATGCATGGGGAGGCTAAGATAGGCAGCATGTCTTGAAAGACAGATGAAGATAAATCTGCTAAGTGTTTTATGCTGTTAAATTGAAAAACCAAGGCGAGCTACTTTTATTTCTGTAGAAATATGAACAAGTTTAAAATATGCCGAGACCTCACTGTAATTTAATACTAATACGCTCTATGCAACAATTAGCAAGAGAAGATAGTACAGGTTTTTGAAATATTGCTTGTTTTGTATTGCTGGATACTGAAATTATTTAGGAATGTATATTTAACTAATGTATGTCATGATTGGAATGATAGTGAAATGAATGCACCAAATACTCTTGCCTCCTTTTATTTTTCCTGGCTCATTGTCAGCAGAATAAAATAATAATTGTCACTTTTCCTTGTTCTTTCTGAATCCATGCAAACTTAAAATGCAAAAGCTAAGAATCTGACACTGTAAATTTAAATTATGTTAGCATCTGCAGAACTAGATTTTCAGTTTTCCTACATGAGCAAATTAAACCTAATAACATGCCCTCAGCCCCCGAGGGACTGCCATAGCAGCACCAGGCACAAGTAATTTCCATACTGCAGAGCATGAAAGAGTTCTGCTGAGGTGAAATTGAAGCCTGTACCAGGATTTTTTCCTGATGATTACCTGTATCAACTCTCCAGAGAGTACGTTTAAATGCTGAAGCTTAAAGGCTTCCATGTTTTTGAGAGCTGGGAGGCTATCTAACATCAGAGTGTTATTTGTGCACCAGCCCAACTGTTTCAATTACCAATTTATCGCTGGGGAGCAGTAATGGATTTTTAAAGTTTGAAGATAGATCTGAGCTCTTACTCTCAAAAAGAAAACTCAAGATTCCATTAGGAAGATAGTGTAGATGCTGAGCAGCTACATGATTTAACCCTACTGTTTTAGTAGCGCTTATTAATATGCTTTTATAAATCCTGTTAGAGCTGCAATATTGCCCATTCTGCTCACACTGCAATATGGAACTGAAGTCTGTGTGAAAATACTCAAATTGTGTTATTACTCCTATTAGTTTAATGTAATAAAATTACTTTATCCCTACCCTCAGACTCATGGTCCTTTGGCAGACTTAGTAAACAGTTGTGAAAGCCCAAGAATCACATTGTCACCTCTTGAGAGATGAAACATAATATATGTGTTTGTAGTGCATAGTGCCACTCTCGCTCTGTTCCACGATGCACCTAGACAGGCAGTTAATTTTCTGCATGTGCTTACATTAATTTGGGAAGAGCAGGAAGCATTTAAGGTAATTGTCTGAAAAATCTGAAATAATATGTTACTGCATATCAGTGTAATGGGATATATTATTTTGGTATTTTTGTAAATAGCTAATTTGTATTAACTGCCATTAGGAAGTATATTCTTCTAGAGCTCTTTTTCTAACCCTGAGTGCTCCAGATTTACAGCCTGTTTCAAAGGCATCTAAAATATGCCAGTCACAGGAGTTTCATGCGTTGTTTCAAAACTGGAATTTTATAATCCAATATGGAGTGCTCAGGACAAGATAGTTACGTTTACATCCATCATAGTGTGTATCTTACAGCTGGGACACCTGCTCCCCCTGCTCCCTGTGCATGACCAGTGGGAGTTGCTGGAGGAGCCCAGCCTAGGTGTAATGCCAGCCTTGCAGTGCAGGCGTGCTCAGATGTTCTTTTAGTCACCTCCCTGTAGGTTTGAACAACTTCTTTCTTTTTCTTCTTCCTTAATTCTAGGTACAGTTTAGTGAGGGTTGGAGAGGTGTTTTTTCATTTATTTTGTAGGGTGTTTTTTTTTGTTTTGTTTCTTCCAAATAAGGTCTCCATGTCAGATTTCCTTTTGATTTCTATGGACTGGTATTACATTGGGAATACAAAAGAACAGCTGACTGTGACTGGTTTGCTCTAAGAGCTGGATTTCTCTGTAGCCTATCAAATAGCTCTGTTGAGGAGGGTTACCCAAGAGGTGTTTTGTTAGTGCTGCTGCAGGGCTTTTTAAATTATGAGACAGTGTTCTCAGGAATACTGATAAATTTCAGTGACAACTTCAGTAAATCAGAAAAGCCATTTTCAGCTGTTCTTTTAAAGCTGGTGCCTTATTCTTTGTGGGGTTTGGCCATACAAAAGACTCTCTCAGAAGGAAAAAGGTGACTGTCATTTCACAATTCAGAGCATTAAAAGAAATAATAATTTAAGGTTTTGTATCGCTGCTTAATACATTTTAAGAAATATTAGATTAGAATGGTTTATGAAGCTATAATTCCAGCATATCAGTAATTGAGGGTGGGGAAGTGGGATGAATTCTTCAGTATGTTTCTAATACGCATCATGAATCATTTTGTCTAGCTTGTCATCCAGAACTTCAGCTTCAGAGCAGCCTGTTGACAACAGTTCATGTGTTTGAGCCATGTGGCTTAGCAGTATGTGCCAGAGATATTTTTTTTAAAGGTGAAAGATATTTTGCATTTATTTATTTTCATTTTAAGCATGAAGGGATTTGATGTCATAACTGCTTAATTCTGGTTGAAGAAAATGGAGTGCCCCTAATGGGACATTAGGAATTTATGGTATGGTGTTGAAACCAAGATCGTGACTAGCACCACTTCACACCCCGTCTGTGGAAGCAGTTACGTCTGCGGAAGGTCACATCTTTGCCTCCCATCAAGATTTTTGTATAATGCAGAATGTCATTTGTGTTTTTAAAATCAGTATAAAATGTTGACCGTCCTTGGAGTGTGACGGCTACTTTAAAAATTAATATTGTAATTCCTATTTTAGAAACAATTTTGTCCACAGTTGCAGACTCCCTGAATCATACTACTCGGATATCAAATAGTTTATGTGTGTACTTGTGTACTTCAGTTGGTTGAACTGGAAGTATTTTATAGTGCTACATAACGTTTATTTCACTCAGGTAATCTCGTCATGGTCTGCTGTATGTGTCCTCGTTGCAGGTGACAGGAGATATTGGTAAAAAAAATAATTCCTGGATTCAGTGTCAGACACAGTCAGTTATGCTACGTAATGAAATCCCTAATTTCCCCCAGTTAAATGGCTTAATCTTTTTTTTTGTAATTGAAATAATAAAAATAATCATAGGGATGAAATCATGTCTCACTTAACTAAAACTGGACTTCAGTTATTCAAGTTTGAGTTCCTACATGCATGTCTGGAACATGAGGAAGAACTTGTTTGCTGTGAGGGTGGCTGAGCATTGGAATAGGTTGCCCAGAGAGGCTCCTTCCCTGGAGATATTCAAGAGCCATCTGTACACAGTCCTGAGTTATGTGCCCTAGGTGACCTTGATTGAGCAGGGATGTCCAACTAGATAATTTCTGGTGGTCCCTCCCACTCTCAATCATTATGTGATTCTGTGTGATTTATGGCAACAGCAAGTGGAAACTGCTCTATGGCCTAACAGAAATAAAGCCATAAGACTGCCAGTGAAGTGTGATGCACTGTGAGTTTGGGGGTCCTGCCATAACCCACTGGTGAGTCCAACAGCTGAAGTGATACAGAGGACAAAAGCATTACATCACCTTGCGGTGAAAGGGTATCTGAATTGACTTAGGTTTATTCCCAGCATTTTCCTCTTTAGAAAAAAACTCCAGAGAGTGAATGTAACAGCCCTAAAACCTCACGCAGAAGCTATCAGCCCTAAAACCTGGATACAGAAGAGAACTTGTTTGCTGACTTTTTTTTTTTTTTGAGAGAAAATAAAACCAAAATATTCCTTAACTAATTTTTGAGGATATAATTGCTGGTGTGGTTGGTTGTTTTGTTTGGTTTTTTTTTTTGTTTGTTGTTTTTTCGTATTTAGTTCTTTCTG
Organism: Neopsephotus bourkii; assembly: GCF_033783945.1. Classification (NCBI taxonomy): domain Eukaryota; kingdom Metazoa; phylum Chordata; class Aves; order Psittaciformes; family Psittacidae; genus Neopsephotus; species Neopsephotus bourkii. Next base: position 3,866,251 of record NW_026901618.1, read on the forward strand.
ATTTATTTGAATCTTCCATGGTCTTTGCATTAACATTTGCCAAGTAGAGTAAAGCTAAGAAGAACTGTTATAACTAAATACCTGATAAATAAGAATCATTCAGACTGGAACAAACCCATAAATTCTTGTCTCCAGGCAGAAAATAGTCATCCCCTTTAATCTGGTGCTAAGGGACTCTACTCTTGAACGAGAAAGCTGATACCCCATGAAAAAGATATCTGCATGTTTGCTTCTGTTATTGGCTAGAATGGATGACTATGAATGATCTATTTTTTTTCCAAGTTTGATTGCTCTGTGTAAGATTCTTAGTTTGAAGCCTGCTTTCATTGCTTATAATGACATGTCAGAGTGTAAGTAGCTCCTCACTTAACTGTAACACCAGGAATAATTATCAGCTTAGGTCAGGCATAAATTCTGCAGGGTCTAATTTTACATTTGGTTCTAGTGTTTCTTTTTAACTCAATGTATGCCTGTCTGTAAACACTAATTTCAGCTAACTAGTGATGTTGAAGTTATGCAGTCATTCTATAAGCACAGGGAGTTATCGATATAATCCCATGGCAGTTGATCTATTATAAAAATATAACTAAAGCTGTCATTTATACCTGAATTTGTGTGATACAGGGGGAATGTGAGGGATTGTAGGGCTACCATTAAAACATGGAAAAGAGTAATTTACAACAGCAGTGCTGTAACAGCAGTGATAGCTCATGATTCTCAGTGTAAAAAAAGTACATAGATTCAGTCAAAAGAACTAAACATGATAGTATGCAGGATGGGTAAGAAGCAATCTAGTGCAGGCATTCTTCAAAGTGGCTCATGCTGTCATAGCAAGAAGTACTTGGCACTGTTGAAAGCTCTGACTGTTTCTAGAGCTTTGACATGCTGTAGAATAATAATTTGTAATGTGTACCAGCTCCTAGGTCAGCCTGAGGAGTTCATAAAAGCCAGCGGCTGACAACTTACACCTTGCACTTGTGCCTCATTGGCATTAATTCTATGACAATAATTCTTAATTGCAAGAGCTGTGTTTTTTTGGTTTTTTTTCCCTTCTTTTCCACAGGGCCTTTGCCTCATTCAGTGCATTATGGTAAGCAACTAAACCTTCTTACTATATTTTCCCTTTTTACTTGACAGTATTTTAAAGTTAACATGCTTAACAATACAGCTCAGACATTTTTAAACTCCAAACTTAATAAGGATATCAAGATTAAAACACATCTAGTTTTGACGTTTAACTGATTTCAATGTGTGCCATAACACATTTTGTTGCATCTGAAAACTTACAGTAGGAATGAGGAAATTATGAAATATGGGCTCAGTTCATTTCACTGGCTTCTGAAAGGCAAATAGTATTTCACTGTGGTCAATTTGCAGTGTGAAAATATTAAGCGGATCTTGGGTGCAATGATTTTTCAGCTGTTATGACAACAAAACTATTTTAGTGTTAACTCTGACCCAGATATAGCTTAGAAATTAAAGATATCATGAAGAAGGCATAATGGGCTTGATGGGGCACCAGATACCCTGCTGTTGATTTCTTTAAGCTTTGTTGCACGTTCTGCTTACAGTTGATAAGGCAGGAGGTGATACGTGGCTGATTTTTCAGCAGCAGCAGATGGAAGACACCAGCAGTAATTGGAACAGGTTAAGCAGAGAACATGTACATGCTTGTACATGTTCTGTGTGGCTGTAGAGGCTTGTAAATCCTGGAGGCTTCCGCAGCTTATTCCCACATTTACAGTTAAGAAACCACAGGAAGCTGCTGAGAGCTGCTGCTCTTCCATGGAGAGCTGGGAAAGCTGAGGAGGCTGCAGGCATATTTGTGTTCATTACTAGTCTCTACAGACCTCCTAGTTTGGGCTACCCTTCTGCATTGACTGGCTTCAGTATCCCGTGCTATTAATAGGACACAGCCCTCTACTAATAAACTGCAATAATCTTAAAGAAGAGGTGGCATCTAGAGGGCCATGAAGTGCATTGTATTTTAGAGTTGTTAACCTTGCCTTCATTTCTGTTCCTCACTGTCCTCTGTCTTGTATCCCCACATTCTCTTCAAGGCAGATGCTTCTGCTTTGTGATGCAGAAATAAGAGAAACAGGTAGAAAGGGATCAATTATATTAAATCCAATGCAAAAGAGTTGTTTGTTTTTTTAAAAATCTGAAGAATTTTTCAAGGAAATTTATGTTATTTCCTGTGGTTTACATTTCCCACTTGGCAAGGAACATGAAAAATAAATGTAATTTGTAGAATTAAACTGGTAGTAGTACAGTACAATAGACTGCACTTCAGGCCTGATTATTAGTGTATTTGTAAGGTTGCTCTCATTTGAAGCTTAAGGGTTACATCTATAGTTTCATAGCCAGCTATCTAGTAACAGCTTAGCACGTGAACAACAGGAGCCAAAAATCTGTATGATTGCTTTAGTACCTGATTACATTATCTTTGTTACAACTTCCCTGAACAATAAATTCCATGCTCCCAAGAGGTGTCAGATTGGCAGCTCTGGAGTCTTACCTACTACAAGAGAACATTTCTAGCAGCAGGAGTTTGAAATCTCTCTTGCTGGCCCAACACTCAGAGGAGTAGGATTCAGCGCAGAATGTAAGGATTCAGTTTTGTCCTCAAACCATTTAAGACTTAGTTTCTCTGCAGAGGTTAGCAAGCTCTTGCACTGCATAGGGAAGGCACAGCTCCACGAAAGGTGTTAATGTCATATGAAGGAAGAGCCCCAGATTACTGTTGTGCACATGACTGCTGACTGTGGAGCAGAGTTAGAGACCATCCAGGAGCTGTGCCTGCATCCCAACCTGTGCTGCCTTCCCAGACCATGCGGAAATGGATCATTCAGCTTCTCGCTTGCGGAGGGATTCCCCATGCAGTGTTGTCAGGATTTGGGGAGCAAGGGGGAGAATGAATGGGGAACAGAATAAAGAAGAGTCATCCATTGTTTTCTTGTGCATGCTGGCACTCTTGTGCTTTTAGTAGTGTGGAGAGGAAGGCAAAATCTTCCTGTAGGTGGCTAACTGCAACCTTTACTGGGCTTGCCTTGGTTTTAAGAATGAGCATTTGTATTCTTAGGTGCATGTGTGAGGGAGTGTGTGTAACTTCTTTCTTATGTTAGTTCTTAATGATGGAAAAGTGTTAGCAATTTTGGCCTAGAATCTTCTGCTAGTTTTTATGTCTTTTAGTGTTTTTTTTCAGGGTTATGTGTTTTACTCACTCTCAATCTTCGTTTTTTTTTGTACAGTTTGTTCATTATGCTTTCATCCTAAATAGCATGACAGCCTCTGAGTGTGGTAAGCTGTGAATATGAATTATGCTGGTGCAGTCTTTGATATCAGTTGTCTCCTGATCCATCAGCATTATTGCAGATGAAGATTGTTTTCAGAGAAGGCTGAGAGATTGTCCTGACTTGATGGGTGTCCTTGGATCACCTGGGACTTGTGCTTTGACCAGCCTGTGCTTCTGCATAGTCTGCTGCTGTACTTCTGGAGTTTAGCAGTGGGTTTCAGATTTATATCCATCCAAGCAAGATAATACAGAAAAGTGAAGGAAGGACATAACATTTCCATCAGTGATTTTATCTGAGCAGTTGAAGTTTGAAAGAAGTTCAGAAGAACCTTTAAGATTACTCTTTTAACCGTAAATAACTGAGAGATGTGCAGATAATGGGGTTTTCAGATAAAGCTCAGATGGACTGAAATGTATTAAGTTCTGTGATAGTCCTAGAGAAAAATTGGTGAAAAGTGCTGTTTAGAACAGGATTTGATAAAACTCTGAAAAACATATTAAAGCATTAATCTTATATTGGCAGAATGGGATAGATGATTACTGCTGATAGGTTATTATTTATTGGATCTACATATGCAGTATGTGAAGGAATTTTTATAAAATCTGATTTTGCATTTTCTCTGTTGGATTTTATTGAATGGTAGTTTCTACTGAAATAGTGCCTTAACAAGCACATCCCAGCATCCTTGGCTTTTCAACCTGAGATTTATTAGCACTGCATTAGTGCCCAAGGTTGTCTCTATTAAAAACTTGGTGTTTGGGAGAATGGAGAGCCAGCAGATTTTAATCATAAATTAGTTTTGTGATTTGGCTCCAATCAAGAAAAAAACCAATCTTTTTTGTTTGTTTTTTTTTCTGAAATGATGGCTTTTCTATAAAGATGGTCTGTTTCTCCCAGACCTATAGCAACTCCAGAGGGCTTGTCAGCATTAGCACAGCTTGGTTAGAAACAGCCAACAGGATGTGGAATATTTGTACAGCCTTTTAATTCCACAAGGGAGTAGACACATTTGCTGTTTTAGATGCAAATACAAAAGATACATAACCTTTTTTGGGTAGTTGATTTTAGGTTTATGTTACAATGCAGTATTGTCATAATGTAATACAGGAATTTTTAAAGATGTGCATTGCTTGTAACATGTTAGAATTATCTCTGTGTAAGTTTCAGGTTGAAATTTGGCTTGTCCACTGGCTTCTTGAGGAAGAATTCATGAGCAATTCTAGGAGAAAACCAGTAGAGAAAAGTAACTGTTGAGATTTTAATAGCTCCATGGTAGCAGCATCTGGGAGTAGGAAAGTAAATTTTTCAGAGAAAGTGTCCTTGCTGAGAAGAAGCAATCTGAAGTGTTTCGATGTATAGATTTTTCATCATATTCCACTGTTAAGTTGGAACAATTCTCCCTCACTGTTAAATGATACAACTCTCAGCACAGCACTAGTTCTTGCAGTTTCGCTTTGCTGTGTACAACTTTGATTTTTTTGCTGAATTTTGCAAATACTAAGGAAATTCTATGGGGGACAAAAATTGGTGCAAGCATAGTGGCAGTGGGGAGTACCTTGAAGTACCAGCATAATTTTTAGAAAGCAAAGAAATAGCATTTACTTTGGGGTGGCACTGGTTAGCTTGCTCACTTTTCTACCCCTTGGGCCAAGGGTTTATCTGCTAGTTTCAATGTACTTGAAGAGGAGCTTACTGCTCCAGGTAAAGGGAATTAAAATTGTGAGCATATCTAAATGCTCTGGGTGTTTATGTTGAAGAAGTCTGTTGCATTGGAGAAGCTCAGACATTATAATTTTGCTTAGAGAAGGAAACCTGAGCTTTATGCGAAACTGGAACAGTAATAAGCAAAATGGAGTTCAGAAAAGTGTAGTTTTGCTCTCTGTCTTTCAGATATAGTGGAGGAAAATTTAGTTTGTGTACCTGAAGTCAAGAGTGAGGTCATTCAGTGTCTGAACAACAAAAATTTGAAAGGGAGAATATCATACCAAGAATTTGTGTATATTTTTTTACTGAATTCTGCTAAGGCTCGTTATAACTGGCATCCTTCTCAAATTTATGGAGAGGAAAAAAAAATAATCACTTTTCCAAAGCAAAAAAGGGGAAGTGATTGCTTCCTCCCTTACATCTCCCCCCCCCAGCCATTTTCAAGTGGATGCCTTGACTGCAGAAACCTGCTGTTTGTACGAAGTAAATGTTTGAGCACTAAGTAATTTTGTTTCTGGCCAGTGTTGTTAAATATTTTTCAGCTATACATAAGAGTTTTGTGTGATTTATCCCTAAATAATGTTTTTTTATTTGTTGAGTACATTTTTATTTTTCATGTGAGAGGGGTCTGGTTCAGTACATAAAGTACTTTGTCAGGATTATCTGATGCTCTGAGCTCCTTGCAGTCCATAAATATTCAAACTTGCATCGTGTAAGTGAGATCAGAAAGTGGTATCTCCTCGTTTTCTCAGGTAGGAGAGTGAGGCACAAAGAAATTGAGGCCTACCTCCTCAAAGGGATCCCACTATTCAGATCCTGCTGGTTTCACAGGGAGATAGGCACTTAAGTATGTTTCTGAAACTGGCTATCTGGCTTACTGAGAACTCACAAGAGGTCCATGGTAGACTACTGTTATAAACCTCAGTCTTATAAATCTTGATCTGTTACCTGACCTGCCTGCCTCCCTCCCTCCTTCCCTCCCTCCCTTCCTTCCTTCCTTTTAGGGAAGTTTAAATGTTTTTCTTTCATCTGATCTTTCTCAGAGAAAAAGGCAAAAGAAAGGCTTCAGTAGTATCTCGAGCACAGGGGGAAATAGGGAGAAAAGAAGTTAATTCATATTCCTCTTTAAAGCTTAATCTAATTCTGACTCAGTCATCAAACTGATCATTTTCTGCTAAAGTGTATGCCTGAATACTGCAGACCCATCTTTGACAGAGCTTGTTTGACTTAAGTGTCATGGCAATGCTTTGCCAGCCTTTAATATGCTGAGTATTTCTGTGACCATGAAGCAACCTTCTATAAATACGTTTCAGCAGTTGTATATGGCTGTCTGAAGAAGTCTGTCTGTAAAGATCTATTTGCAAGTGTCCTTTTACCCCCCCTGTTTTGGTTTTTTTTTTATCTAACAAGCAGCTTTCAAAGGCTGTTTATATTTTTGGCAGAGCTGTGAGCTTTCTCTCAGGGCTACTCACATTTCAGAGAACAGGTGACTTGCATACTTGTTGTTTATAAATTACAAGTAAACTACATTGTCAGTACAATGTATATTTAAAGCATCTTAGCTAATCATATTGCTAACAGTTTCCAGATGGTTTTAACATGCTCTGAATTTCTGGTTGGTGTTTTCAGGGGTCATTTCTTTGTTTTGGTTTGGGTGTTGGTGTGTTTTCTTTTTTCCCTTTTTCTCTCCCTGCCCCCCACTTGGAGACCTCAAGATAAGTCTAGATACGTTTAAAATGATGTTTTCAAACAAAGCTTCTCTTTTTCTGAGCTCGGTTGTACTTTGTATGTATTCTCTGAAGGGGGTAATTCTCCTATATTTGCTTAAAATCACTAATCATTTTCTGTTAGAAAGGAGAACACGCAAGGATTGCTGACAAATGGTACATGCGGGAACACATAGGAAATCACAAAGCATCTTATCAGTCCAAGAAAATGAACTCCTTATCTCTTGGCTGATTGAACACCATAGGACTATTTCAGGAATTTTTTTGTTTGTTTGTTTTAACTTCTGAATGAGTTGTATAGAAACTTTTGGGATGTGGTGTAATGATCTGCACTTCTTTTGTGACTCAGTGACTGAAAGAACTTGCCTTGTGATCTCCAGGGCTTAATTCCCTGTTGGAATCATCTGCTTGACTGTTGAAATTATGCCAGTGGATAATTCTGCCTCTGATATTCCAGGAAACAGAAAAATGGATGCTGAAAACTGCTAATATCCCTGGTCTGTGACCAAATACCCCATACTTATAAGGGTGGGGGAAACATCTTTTTTTTTTTTTTAAGGAGTGGTGTGTCTAGCTCCAAGATCAGGCAAACTATATTTTTGTATTCATGTACCAGTCAAAACTTATTTCATGAAATAATGAAGGTTATCTGAGCACTGTCATGTCTGTAACACTAAGTATTAGAAACCAGGAAGCCAAACAACACAATTAAATAGAAATAAAAGAGAAGGTGCTAACACTAGAGCAAATGTAAAAACCAGCACTTCATACAGTCACCTGAGAATTCAGATGCTGCAGTCTCCTCCAGCTCCAGAACTCTTGTTTTCCCCTTTTGTTGTCCAGCCGTACATTGGTTTTCTTCCTTGCCCAGCCTCTCTGACCATCTGACCCCTGTCATATGGTATCGGCTCCTTTCCATACTGTGATTAACTGCACTGCTTTTGATCTGATCACACTCAAGTCACATTCTACCTGGCAAGGTCTGTGAGGGAAATGCCATCACTGTGCGTGGCATGGGTGTTTAGGGGAAAGCCCTCTACAATTCCACCCTCTTACCAGTTACCAGGAAACCCAAGCTTGGCATGGGGTGATTCCTCATATGCCTTGCCCTCTATTGAGACTTTAGCAACAGAAGCCAAAACAGGCAGGAGCAGTCCAGTAGCCCTGGCAGTTTCTTCTCTGGATGGCAGTGATTCTTTTTGGCAGATGGCTCTGCCTGAGAGGTTTCAGTCAACTTTCAAGGCTTTTTTTGTAGCTCTTCTCCCTTTCTACAGTTTCAGAGGATGGGAACAGGATGAGAGGCAGTGAGAACACAAACTGCATCTGAGGGTGTCACAAGGGCATAAGGCGCTCAGGCCATGTAGGAATATAATCTCAAAGCAGAAACACACATTGGTTCTGTGTGCGCTAACACTTAACTGTGGTACAGTCAGGAGAGATCAGTATCGCAGAGGTCCCCAGACTCACAGTTTGTTCGGAATTGCTTTTGTTTCCTGTTCAGAACTAGACCGCCTTAAACCATGAAGATAATAATTATTATCCTGCTATTTGCGCCATAGCTGAGATACCAATGCCTAATGGAAAAGAGTGTGGTCACAGCACTAGATTTTAAGATTACTGTAATGGAAGTTATCAATGGCTGAAGAAACTTGGTAAGGAAAAAACAGTATTCTTTCTATCAAGAAGATTTTTCATTTGTAGACTGTCAAAATACCCAAAATAGCATCAGCATTTTCAGTGTTCAAGTTTAGGCAATGCGTAACAAACGTATTGATGAGGGTGTTAATAATACATAAAAAGTCCCTAAGTAGCCACTGATGACATACATCGTAAACATTTGAGCATTTTATAATTGCATTCCTTAATCACATAAAAATACACATGATAGAAAGGAATGTCTCTCAAGGCCTTTATACAGAGAAGCATGATTAAGGTGTGTTTTTAAAAGTGTGCAAATAGTGTATGGCCTGAAAAGATAAACCACATGATGGAAAAAGTAATTTTCAACTATCTCTGGGCACAATCTGCTCACAATAAATAAATGAATGCATCAAACTGGTTATAGGTAACAAATCCCAGACAGACAAATCCAGGTATCCCCAAATTCTGTTTAGAACATTGTTTTTACATGAGAGGGTCAGGGAGTTACTCATAGATACCTGCATGAACAGATTTAAAGCAAGTTGGTCAGTCTGATGTTCTGTTCTGTCTCCGAAGCACACATGTACTTGGTGCCTTCTGTGCATTAACCTTACAATATGGGCTTCATCAAAAGGAGCGTGACCAGCAGGTCAAAGGAGGTGATCCTCCCCCTTTATTCTGCTCTTGTGAGACCTCACTTGGAGTATTGTGTGCAGTTGCGGTGTCCTCAACATAAAAAGGACATGGATCTGTTGGAACAAGTCCAGAGGAGGGCCACGAGGATGATCAGGGGACTGGAGCACCTCCCATATGAAGATTGGCTGAGAAAGTTGGGGCTGTTCAGCCTGGAGAAGAGAAGGCTGCGTGGAGACCTCATAGCAGCCTTCCAGTATCTGAAGGGGGCCTATAGGGATGCTGGGGAGGGACTCTTTATTAGGGACTGTAGTGATAGGACAAGGGGTAATGGGTTAAAACTTAAACAGGGGAAGTTTAGATTGGATATAAGGAGGAAATTCTTTCCTGTTAGGGTGATGAGGCACTGGAATAGGTTGCCCAGGGAGGTTGTGAGTGCTCCATCCCTGGCAGTGTTCAAGGCCAGGTTGGACGAGGCCTTGAGTAATATGGTTTAGAGCGAGGTGTTCCTGCCCATGGCAGGGGGGTTGGAACTTGATGATGTTAAGGTCCTTTCCAACCCTAACTATTCTATGATTCTATGATACATTGTCAAAGTCTGTCTGCAAGCGCTTTTCCTTTGTCTCATTAAGATTGCTTCTGGAACTTAATTGGTGAGCATGTGCAAAACAAGGTGTGACATTCATTCCTGAAATAATAAGCAAATCTTGTGTTTCTTGTATCCATATACCCTTACGGGATTATGTGGCTCCACAAGTTACCTAGAGTCTGTAACCTGTCTTGTATTTTTTTTGTTGCTGTCACATCATTTAGACTCTCCTTGAAGCATGCACCACCATATTTTGTTGTATGTGTATATATTTTTAGTGGAAAGGCACCTTGACCCACCTGTGATCTGTAGTCTGGGTAGCTATTATGTAAATTTTAGCCTTTAATAACCTTGAATAATTGCTTTTCAGTAATATTGATTGGCAGCAGTTATCTGTGATACAGTAGGTTTATGTTCTGAGAAAAGGAGGAGACTCACTTGAGACAAATCATCGAAAGTGACCTCTTGATTTGTGGAATACACACAAAACAGCAAATCCAGCTTGTTGCTGAGGTGCAGTGATAAGACTTGCCATCCTTGCCCTGCTGTTTGCTTAGCCAGGGCTGGAGTTGAAGTGCCCTGAAATATGTGTGATTGTTTTTATAAGCCTTACTTTAGCCTTTAGTGTATTTATTGATCTTAAATGGAAGTAACATTTTCTTAAAGAGATTTCAAAATCTACAGTGAAAGATACACATTTAACTGCAGTGTAAATATCTCTTGATTTACTCAGTGCATTTCAGATCCTATATAAGTGTGTTTTCTCCTTGTACTTACTAGGGTCATCTTGCCCTGGCCTGTGCTGAGCTCTGTTACACCTCTGTGAATCTTTATAGTTCAGTATATTTTTTTTTCAAAGCTTATGTGCTGTACGACTGAGCTGTTGAAAAGAACAAAAGCGTTCTGAAACTGTTCAGCAAGTGAATCCAGACTGTGCCGCTTTCCAGCAACTGCTTAGTTCAGCACAGCGTTTAACTTAGCCTCCAAGAGTTCCCCTGAGCCTCAAATCAGCATCAAACTGAAAAGCAGCATGGTCAGGATGGCACACTGTTTCCCACAGCTTCAGAACATTTATTTTCTTTTCAACTTATCCTCCAAGCAATTGAGTCTCTAAATTGGCATCACACTACGTGACATGCTTAGGAGGGTACATCACTAATAGCATTAAATTGCTGATTTCTCTTAAAAGAAATACAACACAGAAAGGAACCAGACAAAAATACAAAAGTTTTCTGATGTTAATGGAGCCTACAGATGAGAAGGGTGGAAATAACTGCTTGTACAGTCATTATCAGCTTTGGCTTTCTTTCAAGTACCACACTTCTTTGGAAGTAGTTACGGCTTGTGGCTTCTGGGGAAATTGTTTATGTTTTGTGAAAGCAAAAGGGTAGAAATGGTCTGATTGAAAACCATTTAATACAGTATGCCTGAACAGTGCCATGAGATTCAGTTTCTGCCTCTCTCATGTCTGTGGTTTGGGATGGAAACCTTAGTAGCTATGAGAAACAGATCATTGTGGTCGTTTCCATGGCTGTCTTCTGGACCTGCTCTTTTACAAATGTGTTAGTTTTCATTAGTCACAACACTTCTGCAACAGTTTCTGGTAAATCCCTTGACTTTCAAAAAAAAGTGGTGTTTGTGGGAAAGTTGCAAAATGCTAGCAGCAGTTTTACGGGGAAGCCCCCCCCCCCCCCCCAAAGACTACAATAATATCATCTGACCTTTGCAACCTGAAAACCTCATTAGTTCTATGCTAATATACATGTATCTGAATCATCATTAAAAACAAACTGAAGCTGTCAAATCAAATCATCTAAATTATGCTTTAGTATCTTCCTTTATTTCAGTTAGTTGGGATTTTTTCAGTGTTATCTTTCATGGTTTTGAAAAATGGTTGTACAAAGAGTTTTTTTGTTGGTACAAATTGATAGGATTCTGCAGTATTTTCCTAATACTCCTCTTTTTGTCAGTTACTTTGCTTATTTGTGTGCTGTCACAGAAAAGTAGTCTTTGTGTTTTGAGACAGAACAGAAGATGTCTTGTGTGCAGATAGCTGCTTGTACTTTTTGCAGGCATTTCACACTGTTTTTTCCTGCTGTGTCCATTGCTGGCAACAGATTCAGTGCTGAGATAATCTGACTTCAATTGCCAAAGTGCTTTATTTTATCTGGTATCCAAATTTTTAGTGCGTCTTTTGCAGCCATGCCAGAAAATAGATGTGACAGCATTTGGATTTGGCAAAATAATAAAGAGTCTGTAAACTCTTTTTTTTTTTTTCCCCCATATAGAAATGAAACTTTAAAAGAGATGAATTATGCTGAGTGAAAAAGATTCTTAGTGTATGTTAGTTATTTTGCTAATGACTTTGTACAGGAAAAGAGGGGTTGCTTTTGCAAATGGGACTGAAGTGTTCTTTGTCTGAAAGAAAGCAAGTGTATAGGGAAACTTATCAAAGCACATATACTCTTCCATCCTCTTAACACTTTGCAGTTTAGGGACTGCCGTTGGAGCCAGAGGTAGTTTCTGTGTGTTTAGCACTTGTCAGAGGATTATTTATTTTTCCTGTTGGTCTGTTCGGTCTCTCTTTGAACCCATGTAATCCTTAACCATCCACAACATTTATAGGCCAGAAATTTCACCAGCCTAGCTGCACATTGTATGAGGAACCATTTTGTTTCTTTCAGTCTTGCAGCTTGCTTCCTTTGAAATGTCCTAATACTTGCATTGGAAGAAGCAGTGAACAGTTGGACTTCTATCACGCTATCTTAGAAAGAACAAGCTTTCCTCATACTGTATCGTACGTTGTACTTGGGTACTTGGGGTGGCAAAAGAGCTAAATATCTTAATCCTTTATAATTATAGATTTCATTGCAATATCTCTATGAATTAGGGTGCTATTAAGTAGGAGCATGGAGAGGCTATCTTTCAGATTTTCAGCTGTCTAGAGATACACAGATAATAATGCAACAGGAATTCCAAAGTACACAATTGTCTAATTCTATCATCTTCTCCTTTTAGTTCCCTATATACTGTTTGTCTTAATGGATTATAGAGTATCTTGCTGAAAATTGAACAGGTATGCTGTACTGCAGCAGAAAGTGAAAACGTACCTTTAGGATGTCAGATTGGAATCTGCAATAGTGGATCATCATCTGTCTTGGATATAGAAAGGGGTTTTTGTTGACTTCTATAGGAACAACATAGATCCAATTCGAGCCAGAAACAGTCCCCTGCATTTGTAGCCCTCAGGACTGGTTTCTCAGGGTACCTCCAGCATAACTGAAGTGACATCTGTACCCTGCAATAGCTAAGGAGCTCTCAGGCACAATACTTGATTGCGGTTCTCCATGCTCTTGAACTGTGATTCACTATGCAGTCCCACATAAGATGTCTTACCACCCACTGTAAGCATGAAAGAGCAAGATGAGGAGCTGAGGGCACCTCAGGGAGGGAGGAACACCCAGCATGTGTGCTGGAGAAAGTACCTTGTCGTTTACTGCAGGGCGAGGGCATTACCTCCCATCTGGGGCAACAGACTGGCTACTCCTTGCCACCTGGTCAGTGCATTGCTGCAGGAAGTAACAGTTGAGGATCAGCAACTGGTCCACAGTACTCCTGAGATCACAATCCTTTTCAAACTTCAGATCCCCTAAATGTACCATAGAGAGTGGCTGTGTCATTTTCATTCTGTCCCTGATAGGTGGGGGAAGCTGATGTTGCTATAGTTTGATGCATCCAATTATTATAAGATACTGTACTAAAATGGCTATTTCTTGGTATAAGTCTGTGGCATCAGGTAAAAGAACACCAGAATGAGTAAGGTCTAAGCTGTTGTAATCCAACAAAAAACTTCTGTACTGAAGTTTAAATAGTGCTCTATTTGGTATGTATTTTGCAGTCCCTTGTGAGTTTGTTTTATAATGACAATTCTGTCAGTCCTTTGAAGAGTTTCCTTAAGAATCTATCCAATTCTTATAATGGTGATAATATTTTATTGATTTAAATGAAAACCAGAAAAAAATAGCCCTGTGTATTGCAGTAGGGCTAAAAATACCCGCTTTCTAGAAGATAGAATGCTCATATATAGTTTATATTCTTTTAATTGGAACGTTATTCTATGTATAGCTCATCTCTTACGTTAGTTCTATAGGGACTTTCCATTTTCAAAAATACTTTTAGAATGTCCATCTGTCTGTCCTTTTTCTTAGATAACTACTGTAATGAGCATTGTATGACAATTTGAGATGTTTTGCAGCTACCTGTAGCTGTCTATGTCCCTTCTAGTCTGAATAGTTCTGAATTTTGTTTCTGATGTATTTTAAATTTGACTCATCTGCTTTCTATATTAAGCAGGAAAATAATAAATAGGTTGTTTAAAAAAAAAACTTGCACTCATACAAGTTCTAGCAGAAGCTATTTTATTTTTTGACATATAAAGTTTTTACAAGGTCAAAATAGCTCTTATTAAAGACATTATCATTGAGTGGTGTTGCCTGAATATTGACTGTTGTAAAAACATTTTAAAAATCATGTTATGCTAAAGAAGTTTCGTATGCAAAAGGTACAAAACCTTTTGCACTGCATGGGTAAATGTCTACTTGAGGTAGAATGAATGTAGGCTTAACTTGTTTACGCATGTGAGAACGCTCTTGACATAGAAAAGAGGAGGTACACTAAGAATTCAAAAGGAAGGAATTAATTAGGAAATTGCCTACCAGGGATGGTGTGTTATATATGAAGCCTCAATTTCCCAGATTCTCAATTTTGGTACCTTAGTAAAATGCTAAATTATGTTTTCTACTTCAGTGTTTTGGTTAGGTGGTAGATACACATGGATGGATTCCCACCATTGTGTCCAATAGAGCAGAAACTAACAGAAAGGTTTCACAGGCTGATATGGAGAAGAGTGCTTACAGAGCACACAGAGTCCCCTAAGTATTGCAGGCTGGGGAAGGACGCTGACGTTGTACCAAATATGCTGAAAGGAGCTTTTTTCTTCTGCTCTAGTGTTCTTTCTGTAGAAGTTGTCAAGTGTCAAAATGAGGATTATGCTACATTAAAAGAGCTGTTCAAAAGGGGAGGCTGCAAGACAGGCCAATGAGAGACTGTCCAATGAGGGGCTGTTATAATTGTTAAATTTATCTAGTAGTTTCAGTAAGATGAACTTAGTTTTCTTTTTAAAACTGTTTACCATTACATTATCAGTATATTTTTTAAATAATACTGATTTTTCAGAAGTCTGTTCGTTGTTTCAGTGTCACTGCTGGTCACTGACTCCTTAAAAGAAAAGCTGCAAATATGTTTCCATTTCGGTCTGTTGTGAAAGGACAGTCAGTATAATATACAGCGCAGTGTACTGGAGCATGAGGTCTGAAAGTAATGGAATTTCAGTATTCATCTCCCAAAAGCTGACACTACAGTTTTGAGGATTGGTGAAGAGTATGAAATTTTCTAAGATTAGAAAAGGCATCTCTAACTGAGAGAATAGAGGAAGAATATAGTAACCAACCCTCCAGCTACAATCCACAGCAATTTAAATTTGTGGAACAAGCACTTTCTCATGCATGCAACGGTACTCTTGACATAGAAATTAAAAGGTTTATGAAGAATTTCAGAGAGGAGAATAATTAGGAAATAGCCTGAGCTAATTCTTCTTGGTATGTATTTTTTTGAAGAGAACAGTCAGTTTCTAATAAATGCTAAACCATTGAGAGAGACACTATTTAACTGCATTTGAACTATTTTAATTTGCTCTGCGTGTGTGTGTCGCATTAGATGTTTGCTTGCGTCCTTGGTCTTGGGCAGTCTAAAGCCATAAAAATCAGGAGATATTTTTCTCTGACAAGTATACCATGAACACTTCTCCAAGGCATTTCAGCCTCCGTGACTGGTCTTTCAAACTGAGTTTCTCTAATTTGTCAGAGTATGCTGCTGAAAGAAAATGTCAAGCACGATTCTCTTTTGAGGTTCACAACTGTCATGTAATATTAATTTTTCAACAGTATATAAGGACACTACTGTTGAATTTTAGGGGTGATCATTTTGATACAACATTCTGCTGCCATAGCCAACAAACGTTAACATGTGGAAGGTCTTCTTTTCTTTCACGGGAACAAGAAATAACTAGGGCTGTCTCTGCTGAGCCACTGCATTGAAGGGAGTAGAGGTCTGGGGTATTATATTGTGTTCTAAAAGCAACTTTTATTTTTCACAGAATCACAGAATTATTTAGGTTGGAAAAGACCTTTAAGATCAGAAAGTCCACTGCAAACCTGACACTGTGAAGTCCACCACTAAACCATGTCCCTCAGTGCCACATTTATTGGGTTCGTATGGCATGATTTTGGCAGCAGGGGAGCTAGAGATGGCTCCTGTGAGAAGCTTCTAGAAGCTTCTACTGTGTCTGAGAGCCAATGCCAGCTTCAGGACAGACCTGTCACTGGCCGAGTCCATCAGTGGTGGCCCCAGGGAAAACAGGGCTCATCACATCTAACAGTTAAGTGGGAAGACAAATGGCAACACTCCAAATATCCTCCCCTTCCTTCTTCCCCCATCTTTATATGTTGAGCATGGCACCATATGGTATGGAACATCCCTTTGGTCCCTTGGGGTAAGCTCTCCTAGCTGTGTCCCCTTCCAACCTCTTGTGAGCCCCCAGCCCGCTTGCTGGTGGAATGCTGTGAGAGACAAAAAAGGCCTTGGCTCTGTGCAAGCACTGCTCAATAACAAAAACTCCCATGTGTTATCAACAGTGTTTCCAGCACAAATCTAAAACAGAGCCCCATACCAGCTACCATGAAGAAAATTAACTCTATCCCAGCCAAAACCACTGCATCCTGTCCCTGTGTGCCACTGTGGGGAATGAGGTACTAAAAATAGGTAGTACATTTGATCCTGAGAAGGGAGGGGTGAGGGGAAGGTGTTTTAAGATTTTGGGTTCATTTCTCATTACCCTACTCTGATTTGACTGGCAGTAAATTAATTTCCTGAGTTAAGTCTGTTTTGCTTCTGACAGTAATTGGTGAGTGAGCTCCCTGTCCTTATCTTGACCCACAAGCCTTTCATTATATTTTCTCTTCCCTGTCCAGCTGAGGGAAGAGGAGTCATATAGAGTAGCTTGGTGGCATCTGGCATCCAACCAAGGTCAACCCACCACATGCATCCAAATTATTTCAGAATTCATGCATTCCACACTAACTTTTTGAACAGATTAATAAAGGCAATCTTCAAACATCACTCAGCTATGTAAAAGGTTTCCAAACAAGAATAATCATCAAGCCATATTGGGTTCTGTCTAATTTCAATTTATTTGTTTATGTGAAAAATTGTAGAAAAACTTGTCTTCAGTTGAAAGGAACATCTTGAAAGTCTTTTGAAACTTTGTAGATTTTTAATCTCATTTTCATTAATTTAGTTTTCCAGAGAACAATCCTGAGAATGATTCTGTAGCCTGGTGGTGAGGTCACTCATTCCCACCTTGTAGTCACTGTACATGTAAACCATTTTAACAAGTTTGTTTTAATGGTCTAGACTGAGAGAGTGCCTCTCTCACAGCAGACTGTATGTAGTTCAGTGTTTATGGAACACTGAACTACAGTCTTGAACTACAGTTTATGTATGGAACTACAGAACTGGCAGTCTTGATTGACGACCCAACTTCAGGATTTCTTTGAACTAATATTTCTGACATCCCCAGATGCTGCCCTATCAGAGATGTGTCTGAACACCAGATATCAGGTATGAGCATTATTTTTCTTCCCATATTTTGGTGATTCACAGGTAGGTCTATGAAGCCAATGCCAGAAAACTGGAATATTGTGGTGTCATGGTTTAAGCCCAGCCAGTAACTCAGAACCATGCACTGCATTGGCTCACTGCTCCCCACTTCTTCCTCCCCCAGCTTCCGGAGGGATGGGGAGGAGAATCTAAAGAATGTAACTCCCACAGGTTGAGGTAAGAACAGTCCAGTAACTAAGGTATAACACAAACCACTACTGCTACCACCAATGATAATAATGATGGTAAGGGAAATAACAAGGGAAGAGAATACAACTGCTCACCACGCGCTGACCGATAACCCGCCCGATCCAAGCAGTGATCTAGCCCTTCTGGGTAACTGCCTCTAGTTTATATACTGGGCATGACGTGCTATGGTATGGAATACCTCTTTGGTTAGTTCGGGTCACGTGTCCTGTCTCTGCTTCCTCCTGGCTTCCCCTCCTCCCTGGCAGAGCATGAGGCTCACAAAGTCCTTGGTCAGAGTAAACATTGCTGAGCAGCAAGTAAAATCATCGGTGTTATCAGCGCTGTTCCCAGGCTGAAAGTCAAAAACACAGCACTGCACCAGCTACTAAGAAGGAGAAAAATGACTGCTGCTGCTGAACCCAGGACATGTGGTTTGGAGGAGAAGTTAATCCCTTATACTTCAGATATTAATTTTTACCTCTGTAGCCATCTGAACTATTGAATAATTGTTATCTTGATGTGAATTGTTCATTAATGGAAGGCTGTCCAGCTGTGAAGGTATGGTGCACAAGTTTTCTGAAATACAGTTTATTTCTGGCTGACATATGCTGGGCACTTAGAAATAGAAGTACCTAAAATCTCTAATAGTTTTTTTTTAATTCTTTCATGCTTGATATATCTTGGAATTCTTCATGGTGTTGAAATATGTATTAACAGGTCTTCATCTGTGCAGAAATGCACAGTGGCGCATTACTTTGAGGTTAGATGGTTCAACCCAGTGTTGTTCATTCCTTGAGCAAAACATGGAGAGGTGCCTGCTGCACTGGGCAGGAACTTGTCCCCATTGGCCCTAGTCTCTTACTTCATTGTGTTCAACCAGGCAGGGAATCCTCTGTATCATGCCTTCTGTCTGCCTGTCTGGCCTGTCTCAGGAAAGGTAGAGTGCGTTTCCAATAGTATTTCTGCATCTCTGATAATCCTAAACCTACTCATCTCCTCACCAAGTGCTGTCACTAATGGCTTCTTTCATACGTGTGGGAGGGCTTAGCCATCATTGCTTCTGGCCTTGCCCACGTCTCATCAACTGCAGTTATATCTTTCTGGTTCCCCTGGTTTAGGAAACCCTGCTGTGCACTGCACTAGAGCATTCCAATGCTGATCATGTCGGCAGGTGAGGCACTCGCTTCAGAAACTGGCAGTCTTTAAAGTCCTTTGGAAAACTGAAATACGTATTTGTGGTGAAACCTGAGTTTTAATTTAAAACCAATTTACTAAACCTATAAGGCTTGTTTGACCTTCAGGAGAAGGAAAAGACAGTTTGGTCTTGTAAAGTCTTAGAAGAAGATATGAAAACCAACTTTGATAGTGTTGCAAATTCTAAAACTATGACTAAGGAGATAGGAAATGGTATTAACTGTCCTGTACCATTGCTCAGATGAGCTAAAATAAACTGTCATATTACGTGACCTATAAGTGGTATTAGTCATTTTATTACCTTCTTGCTATCCACTTGAGCTCTAGCCCTTTATTAAAGATTGTTTACAGAAGTTATTGAATGCCACTGGTTTTATTTCTAAAGTACTGACAGGATGGCATTAATGTCCCTTAAACATAAAAGGAAAGAATGAGATGAATTGTAAAATCATGATCTAAGTGCAAGAGGAAGTAAGACAAATATAAACCAAGCTTGTACGTTCTTCCTTGCCAGGAGTCTCTTTATATGCCAACACGTCTGCTGTTACTTTAACAGCTTCTATCAAGTAAATTGCGAAGGAAAAACATTAAAAGAGTAATTCAGTGCACAAAAAATGCTTCTTCAGAGTCACATTAGGCACAGCCTTTGTGTACGTTTTTTGCTTTCATAATGTATTTGCTACTTTGATGGATGTTAAGCTTATAAGGATGCTAAATGGGGATGGAATATTTTTGATTATGGGCATCATTGATCTTGATTAAACACTGGGTATGACTTGGATATAGTGATGCAGCCTATGTTTTTTATTTCCTTTTATTAATAGTTTCTTTGTCTTCAGGGCTTGTGCTTTGTCCCCTGTTCTGCTGTTAATATAAACATGGTGACTCTCTAAAACCTTTTTAATTTTAGATTTTGAAAGATGTGTGTAAAAGAAAATAGCTTTAGTAAGCAGGAAAGGTCAGAAGCACAGAAAACGTTCCATTTCTTTTTAATTGTCATAAAGAATACATGCAGCTTGAAAGATACTTCCACCTATGGTTTGTGTGTAATTTTGTAGCTAACAGTCTCTATTTGGATCAGGCAGATTGGCATAAAGGTGTATATCCTGGCCATTTGTGGCTCAAATGAGTTTGAGATTACCCATTTAACAATATCTAGCAGGTTAGTCAATTTGTAACACCATTCTTTATAGGTGAGTAATAGTGATTACTGATTTTGGTACACTTTTTTGATAGGGGGGCTGTGTTTGAATGTTCTTACCCATTTCAAAATAGTCCAACTAAAAACTACATGGAATTAACAATTTGTCTATACTCGGTCTCACCTCAGATAAATTTACTGTAACTAGAGTGGTACAAAAACAGTTTATAAAGTAGGAATTCTAAGATTATAGTTAACAACGGATTTTTAGTCTGTTGCTAAACTAATAGGGTTTTCTTTTGTTTCATAAAAAAGTCTGATAATGTGCTTCCTTTAAATTCAGTTTACTACTAGGTCATTGAATTCCCCCAAACTGTGACAAATAAAAATATTTATGTGTGATTTGGTGAAGACTCTTCTAGTCTGCCTGTTGTACAGCTGCTGTGAAAATACTTGCTTAATCAAAAGATTTACTTGCCCTTGGGTACAATATCTCATGAGTTGTGTTTCATTACTAGTGTAAGTATTTTCTGCTGCTGGAACATCTGCTGCATGTTTGGAAAGGTGTAGGAAAATTCACTATACAGATAATAGATAATAAAGCCATTGAGCTTGAGATAATTGCTTGTGCTAAACTAAATTTCTTTTGCTGCAGGCCATATCCTCAGATCTTTGACCCATCTTTCTGAGTGATTAAATCAATTTTTTGCCAGTGCTATACTGAATTTTAGTAACTGTTGCTATTTCTTGATAGCTGATGGTTTGTGTTGGCCCTATTTGTTATTATTGTTTGCTGCTAAAATGTAAATCTAACTATACTTATGTTTATTGTAAGTAGCCAGTGCTTTTACACATTCTTGGTGCATAAAGTAGCTCTGTTTGGTCTTCATCTGTTTTCCTTCATGAATTTTACACAGATAGGTGCCAGTTCTCTAAAATTATATTTAGTCTTCTCTAAAAATTCAGTAAATTTTCAGGACAGAGAGTATAAGTTTATTAATATATATTTTATTGTTTATTAACTTATTTTTATTAACAAGCTGTTTGCCTTCCCTCTGCACAACTCAAAAATTATTGGTCTTGTGGTAACTGAAACACTTTTGGAATACCAAATGCAATTATTTAGAATCAGTGATAAAATTAGTGGTAATTAAGTGCTTAGTACTTCCTATGTCTTTTCAGGAATCCCGAGCAACTTATTGTGGCTGAAGAATATCTTAAGGCCCTGTAGAGCAAATTAAGTTCAACGGACTGAACTGGGGAGAGAGTTTGTTAATTTTTCACTAAATGGTCTGTGCTGACAATGAATATTGTAGTGATAGTAAGTTTGCAAGATCAGTTTGCTTTAATTAGACTTCAGTGTTGATTCCTGCAGGGTTTCTGAGAAGGCTTCTGAGAAAAGGAGAAAGCGAGAGCAGAGCAATCCTGTGGGGAAGGATAAGTATTTGTTAGAAAAAAGCAAGATTTATTAGAAAAGGACTCCTTGTACCCCATAGCAATATTACTCATGATTTTGTTCACTGAAATATTGAATTGATATGAGTATTTTCAGTTTTGTTTCTTCCCTGGGGTATTTAACTGACTTTTCTGCTTTCATCAGGATTGTCCATCCCTATATGCTGAACACTTTCCTTAGCTGATGGTGGCTCCCAGACCTTTCCAGGGATTTTCCGGCTTTATCTGTGAAGGCTGATAATTATTTTAATAACAAGTGCTAGCTCAGTAATGTTTAGCCACTCAGGCCTCCTCCCTCATTATTTTTCTTTCCTGGGGGCAACTGATCTGAAAACAACCTATGTTCTCACCCGAGGTTTAAGGATAAGACAATTATTTCAGATCAGTTATCTTTCCTGCTGTCTTCCTTGATTCCAGGTATGGTGAGCTTACCTGAAGTTTGCTAGCACAGCTGATATAAATGGCTTGCCTACTTGCAGTCTACTTTGAATCCAGCTTGTTGTCCCGCTTGCATGAGGCAAACAGAAAAGATGAGCAGGGGTTTTAATTACATGTACATTTCAATATTGTGTTCTAAATATTGTTAGTAGCTTCATTGCTTGCCCTATTCTAAGTCATGTGCTGCCAGAAGTTCTCACTTCTGTCTGTTCTCAGTTCTCAGCAGGAAGCTTTCAAGCTGAGCCCAGGAGCCCTGGCACACACAGGACATTCCCAGTCTGTGTTTATTACTGTCATAGCCACAGGGGACCATAGCTATGGACTACACTAGTCTTTGCCCCAAGAAACTTACAAAGAAGTGGTGAAGTTACTTTAGAGAAGCTTCTTATTAACTAAAACCTCAAAAGACAGGGAAAAAAAACCCAGACTTATAAAGATCTCTACTGTCACTTCTTGGGTAAACTGAATGGGCTGTTGTTCATTATTGAGGGTCAAACAGTGTACTTGGTTAAACATTGCAGAGATTCATACTACATAATAAAACTGGTTTCAGTGGCTTATGGGGACATTTTCCAGTATAATTTTATTAAATGGTATGTTATTTTTTAATGGAAAAACAGAGTTTGAAAAAGCAGCACTTTAACCCCCCCTTCTCTGGTGTGTACTAGATCTCTCCTGAAGTATTATTAGTGTCAGCAACAGCAGCATTGGTAATGTATTTAGATAACTGTTGCAATGAGGTGTAGTAGATCCCACAAATACAGCACTGGACAAGAAGAAGAGGCTGCTCTCTCCGTCCCTGACAGGGGCAGTTTTGGTAATGCGAGTTCATGGCACAGGGCACTAGATGACCCTTAAAGGTCCCTTTCAACCCATATTATTTTGTGGTTCTAAGAAGAAAGTGTCAGAAGATGGAGTGCTACTGACGTCAATCTGTAGTTTAGCAAGGTAGGCATGTCTGAGACTGCCTGCTTTTTTATAGTCATTTTAGTACTTTGATAGCATTTCCTAGAAGTCCTTTAGGGTGAGAAAAATGGACACTTGTAAGAAAACTATCTAAAAGTCTACTTCAGTGCAAACCACTGAAACCTATGCCACAAAACAGTGTCTCATTGCTGGAAAATGTTGTGTCAGGTAGGTGTGATGGGATTCTCCTGGCTAGATATACAGAGAAGAAATCTGTCCCTGAGCTCCCTTCTCTTTTTGAAGGTACAAAAAGGTCAGTACAGAGTCTGATCAGTACAGTCAGCATAGTCAAAAGTATAATTTACCTCTTTCAAAAGACAGGTCTAAAATAGTTTAATAAGCTATGTAATCATCCTTAGGCTATGGAAGGATATGACTGATGGTGACAGTCATATATATGTACAAATAATATATGTATATTTTATATACATATAATTTTTAGATGTGTAAAGTTAGTGAAACCTGTGGAAAACTAACAGTGAAAGAAAATTGTGTTCTATATTGCCATTTAGCAAGACAATCTGAAATCATGGAGGAAGGAATCTACAGAAATCAAACTAAGCTGGCGATTAAGTACCACACAGCTGCTTTCTAACTTCCCTTCACCCATGGGATGGGGAGGAGAATCGGAAAAATACCCTTGTGTGTTGAGATAAGAACAGTTTAATAATTGAAATTAATAATAATAATAGTAGTACTAGAAATGGAGATACATGTAAATACGTGGTCTCAAATATATTTATGTATGTATATATATTTATTAAAGAAAACATTCAAAGTTCATTTTGGATTTTGTGTAGTACCTCAGAGAATTCTGATCAAAAAGCAGCTGCTTTCATCCTTCAAGTTCTGACTGCCTCCACAGGCAGAGTAAAAAGGGGACTCAGCACAACACCGCTGGGCACAGGGAACTCCTCCATGACCCACTTAACAGCATGCTACTCTGCAGGCTGAGGAACAAAGAGAACACCCCTAGAAAATCATGGAGAATCCTCCTCGTAAGATAAATTCAAGGTTCAGTTTGTGGCTCAGCAGATGAATATCCGGCGTATTTTAGTTATTCAAGTGGAGTTCAAACAGGAATTTGAAAGCTGAGCCTGTTAGATCTGACAAGGTGCATATTTCTAAAGCAGCAGATGAAGGAAACAGTCATTATATGGTGATGAGGATCAAGTATTTTTCCTCCAGCATTACATGGGAAATCATAGCATATGAGCAGCCATAAAGGTTAAAAAAAAAAAAAAAAAAAAAATAAGAAATTACCATTGAATGATTGAATGTGATAGAAGTAAGGCATGAAAGAAAGGTAGAAAGTGGGTCTCTGATGATCAAAAAACTGACTAAGAACTGATCTTTATGATCATAAGGGATTACAGCAAAGCTGCTGGAGGAAACATTACTGCACTGATCAAGAGTACGGGTGACTACTTAATTTTTTTATTTTAGTTGCCAAAAGATAGGGTTTCAGGTTGACGACATGTTTATGAATTTGCATGGACTTTGGCATATGCCTCTGGCTGAAAAGCAGTGAACAGTTCTCTTCTGTAATTGTAAGTAGTTATTGAAGCTGTAAGGGAGAACTATTTGATTGAGAAAACAAAGCTTCCCCACCTCCTAATATAGTTACCATAACAGAAATAAAAATAAAAATGTGAATGTTTTGGTTTTGAACTGGATCAGGCACTTGGTACAACCTGAAACAGTTTTATGTCAGCTTTTAATTTCATCCAAAAGATTGCCTAATGTACACTGCTTCAAAGCATTTTTCTCCTGAGTTTTCTGTTCAGCCTTTTGCTGACTTAACAGTCTTTGATGACTTTAAAGAGCAGATTTGGAAAGGATGTAGGGTAAGTTTAGATTAGACATCAGGAATAAATTCTTTACTATCAGGGTGATGAGACATTGACGCAGGGTGCCCACAGAAGCTGTGGCTGCCCCATACCTGGCAGTGTTCAAAGCCAGGTTGGACAGGGCCTGGGGCAACCTGGTATGGTGTAAGGTGCCCCTGACTGTGACAGGGGTTTAGAACTGGGTGATCTTAAAGGTTCCTTCCAACCCAAACCATTCTATGATTCTATGTCTTAGATTTTAAATACTTAGATGTTGTTTGTTTAGGAGGGGTGTAATGTAATTTAATGTTCAAGCTGGTGGTTAATTTTCAGCCCTAAATTATAGAAGTAATCCCAACATTGGCCAGAAACTGAGAGCAAAAAAAGTTATTCCCATCTTTATTATATTTCTTTATTATAATATTTATTATTTTTTCATTATATTATATATAATAATACTATATTATTATATTATTGCATATTATATTTCTTTATTTTTTATTTTTTCTTTATTACCTTCATGGATCTGGACCTTAAATTCTTATTCTTTCCCTGCAACAATGCTACAGTGCTTTTGAGTTTCATCTATCCCATGTTCCAGCAAAGCAGTGCTAGACCAGTGTTTGTTTTTTGCATAAATGCATACATATGCTTTTTCCTGCATCTACCACATACTGAGCATGTTGTTTTGTAAGTCTTTATAATGAGTTACCAAGTACTATTTTTGGTGCTAACAGGTTGCCGCTAAATTGAAACATGATCCACGGTAAATTAAAACTGTTAATCTTAATTTAACTTCTGTTTGAGGTCTCAAGTGTAAATTTCAGAGGCATTTATGTTTATTAAAATCAAGATCCAACAGTAGAAAAATTAATTATGGGATATTAGCCAGTTAAAATGCACAAAATCATAAAGTGGGTCTCTCCATCTCACTCCAGAGGCTGCACAGCCTTTTTCTGCACAGATCTTGGTCTTTCAGGAGTCAAATAGTCTTATGGCAAGAAGTGCTGAGTTCTTGTGATTTGGGTAAGGGCAGGCAAGCCAGATTTTATATGGACTGAGCAGTTTTCAATTGAGTTCTAACCAGGAACATTCCCATTTTACTCACACTTTAGGTTGAACTTGACAGACATTGCAAAGAATGAAAATGAATGCTCTTAACTTCTGTATAGGGGTTGAAGGGTTTTGAAATGTGAAAATGACTAACCAAGTTGTAAGAATTAGAATCTAAATTTAATTGATGTCTGCACTATTTTCGTATATATTTCAAATTTCTGTGAATGAACATATGAATTTATATTCATATGTAAATGTGAATAGGTATATGCTCTGTACAGCTTCTTGAGGAGGTGAAGTGAAGAAGGAGGTGCTGATCTTTTTTTCCTCTGGGATAGAATAATGTGATACATGGGAACAGTGAAAGCTGTGCTGGACGGGGGGAGGGTAACACTGGACCATGGGAAGCATCTAACTTTCAAGAGGGTGGTCAGATACTGGAACAGGCTTCCTAGAGAGGTGAACAATGTTCCAGGCCTGACCTGGATTTTGCTGGCTACCTCCAAGCTCACAGAGGCAGGCAGACAATGGCTTGGTTTGAATGTAAAAAGAGGTTCATGGAAGAAAATTAGAGAGCTCTTCGCATTGCAATGGACAATTTTCTGGTTTTGAATGTATAGCAACTAAATATAAGCAGGGCTGGGCCTGGCCCATTCCATTCTGTTCGTGCTGGTTTTTATGCCTTTATATTTGTAGATATAGCACGTATATCTACAAGTAAAGACCTTCAGGATTGAAATGAGTGGTTGTCAGGAGTTTGGTTTCTTGGCTGAATAATATGTTAGATATCAAGCCATAAGTCCATTTATTGACTTTTCCAGTAAAGAAGTAAATCAGCAAGGTTTTTATAGCATTTGCAATAATTGAACTTGAGTGGCTTTCAGCAGAAGAAAATAGCAAGCAGATTGTCTAAGTATTAAGATAACCTGAAATGTTTAGATTGGACTGTTTCTAGTGCAGTACTATTGGGATCTCAGCAGTCTGCTTTACAGTGCAGAAAACATGTTGGATTTACTTTGGATATACTTGGATCAGAAACAAAGAACTATGTAAATCTTTTCTTAGTCTACAGGTAACCGGTAACTGTATTATGTACGTTGTGTAATTACACACACACACACAAAATTGGTTTCACTGTGGATTTTGTACAAGACTATATGAAAGATACATACAACACAATGAGAACATACTTTGCCAGATGTAGAGCTCTACAGAAGATGGGTGCTCCAGAGTACTCTGCTTCATGACAGTATTCAAAGCTTTTTGTGATTATTGCAATGCATTGGTTTATTTTATAAAGCACTTGAAGCTTCATATATTTGAAGAGATGAATCGTGACAGAAGTGTGAATAAATAAATTTTCATTTTGTCAGGTCTTTGGAAATATGGTTGCTATAGTGTATTGATTTTATTTCAGTGTTTAAGTACTGAATGTAATGTCTTTGGAAGTGTAATCTATATATTGCTTCTGCATTATGGCTTGTTCCATCTTTGGCATGCAATTTATCAGTGTCTTGATAGAAAAATGATTGCAAGTTGAGTCATAGGCAGGTATGGAAATAATTATTTGCAGTTTTGTTTCTTAACCAGTTTTTGTCAATATTTTTACTTAAAAAAAGAACGGCAATAAAATTTGCCTGTTGTTCTCTTCCAAGCTAACAGACAGTGAAAAACACTAGCAAAAGGTTATGCAAAGCAGTTTTCAACGTATCTGACACAAATCTTCTGAACCACTTAAAAATAGGTAGGTTTTCGTTGTGGCATGAGTAAAAGGTACGTAAAGTAGAAGTGTGTGTTACTCTCATAGCTCCACACTGACGAATGATAAAATGTAATATACGGTGGTGGTCTGTTTTTATTCTGTTGTTCTAGAGATCACATTTCCAGTGGAGGCAGAAAAGCTTTATCTGGAGAAATTGAGAGCAACCTGCCTTGTATTTTTTCACAGAGGGAGAATTGTTGTTCTTCTAGCAGTAATGTGAATTTATTCCTCTGTTTCCTTTGCTCTTAATACAGATGCCTAGTATGAAGTGTTACATCCCAGGTCAAGTAAGTAATCTGATCTGAAACACTTTCTTCTTGCCAAAATGAGAATAGGAGGGACTTGTGGTTTAGGTTGACATGAACTGAAGCTTCCTTATTTTTGCCCAATAACTTAAAAAAAACTCATATATTTGGGTCAACTCTTTATATGCCAACAAACACAAGGATTTATTTTTAACTCACTTAGGTTAATTATTGGCCTGTAATAGTGTAGTGATGTCATGTTGCTGAATATATGTATGAGAGTGCACTTTATTCTAGCTGGCCAGTGCTTCCTCTGCTGTTCTGGTATGTTTTCCTTTCTGGATCACCATATCCATTCAGAGAGTTTATGAATAAATTTTCTCCCTGTCCTACACTTTTTATTTTTTATATATTTTTATTATCAGAACCAAAAAGATTCTGATAGGAAAAATCACTTTAGGCTGTCCAGCTATGATATTGGTCAGTCTGAGTTCAGATGTATTGTTGTAAGATTATAATGAATGCTTCTGAAATGTTTACTCCAAATCACTTACTTCCAAAAAAAAGGGATACAATGAATTTCACTTTTTATTTTCCCCCAAACTGCTTGCTTATTTCTGAAGTAGAAATACTGATGGATTCTAGGTAACTTTTGTACAGGAATTTTGAAGCTGCTCCTTGTAAAATTCCTACTAGTAAGTCACTTACTCTAAGATCTTGGGAAAGGACAGGAGAAACCTGACACTGCTGGACATCTTGTGAGTCCATCTGCTTCATTTCTTGCTGAAAAGGTCTGTATGGTAGTACTTGAGAGGTACTGTTTTATTTTCAGTGTAGTAACTATGGCTGAACTGAAAATCCTAAAAGCAAAGTTAAAACCAAGATCACCAAGGAAGAATTCTTGCTTGTAATAATACAGATTATGATAATTTAAATACATGTCAATGAATTGAAAAGATAGAAGTAGGAGTATGAGTCTGTATATTTCCCCTGACAACAGTATCAATGATCCATTCATACAGTACCAAAGGAAAATATTTTCTAACAAGTACAATGAAAGAGGTGGAAGTATGAAGTGCAACTTGTCATCTGCATGGACTTTTGAAAAATACATCTTTAGACTTTAATATTTTATTTATAATCAGGATTAATGGTTTTGTTGACAATATACTGTCTAACAATAAGAAGCATCAAGAAAGAATGGCATATTCCACGCAGCATAACTGTTTGCTTGCAGTGGGGTCTCTAATACCAGGCTTCAGCATCACTAAGTGATCATGCATGTTACAGTTTGTCAGGTGTTCTGGCAACATATGTGGCAAGATGAATAGTTGAATGTTAAAAACCTTTTCCTCGTTGTTCTTTTAGATAGGAAACATTTTATACTTTATTTATTTTTCAGTAAGTGAGAGATACTCTGTGCATTTGCAAAGTACATATCTATATTTAATCATTGAATCAGTTAGGTTGGAAAAGACCTTCAAGATCATCACGTCCAGCCATTATCACAGGACTGCCAAGTCCACCACTAAACCATGTCACTAAGGGCTTTGTCTGCTCGTTTCTTTGAACACTTCCAGGGATAATGTGTGTATACATGCTTATGTATCTATATACATAAATGTACAAGTGAGAGCCATCCCTTATTTACAGGAGCTAGGAAAATATTACCTGTTTTTTATGTGTTTTTCCAAATATGAACCCTGTTCAACAAATTTGCAGTTCTTGTAATGTTTTTCTCTTACGGAGATGGAGATAGATTTTATGTCTTTTTTCTGCAGTCTGTCAAAAAAGCCGATTTAAAAAAAGAGCTTCTCTTTCCTAAATGCCTGTTTTCCACACCAATTAGTTGAGTGAATGTTACTTTTTTAATGTCTTCCAGTGAAATTGAGGAAAGAGGCAAAGGCATTGCTATCTCCTTGTCTGGGTTGGAGCTAACATCTATACCTGGACACCAGGTGGAGGTTCTGACCTAACCTTTATCCTCTTGAAAATCAGTGACCACTTCTTTACTTTGAAGTTTAAAAAAAAGTGAACTCATAGGACTGTTTTCCTTGTGGGACTTCACCCTTGGGCCAGATTTGGTCCATGGTATACAATGAAAAAAACTGCTTAGACTGCTGAAGAGACAGAGTAGGTTATCTCGCTCAGATCTAGTGAAATGTGAATAATTTTACAAGAGGAATGAAGGCAGAAGGAGGCTAAGTAAGTTCCAAAATATTTCAAACATTGATTCATGGACTTGTATCTGAGTATGTTCCTGTTTTCTGACTGTCCTTTTTCTTTCTTGTCTTTCTTCTGAGATCATCATTCTAAAATGGTGCAGTACCTAAAGAATTGCCAAAGCCTGAACGTAACTTTTCTTTATTTCTTACTTTCTGGAGGGCTGAGAAGCGTAACCGATTGGAAAGAAAGTATGGAAAAATGTCTTTCATGCCTTGAAATTAATTTTCCTACACTTGGGGAAGGTTTCTGTGCAGGGGACTGTCCTGTTCTTCCCCTGTCCATTTCTCACTGGAGAGGTAGCCAGCTGCTTTGAGCATCTTAATGTTGGACATTGTGCTAACGGCAGTTTTGGATTGATGATGAGCATTTTCCCTCATTGCAGATCAGCTTGTGCACTTGAATTTTTTCCTCAACTTTTCTTTGCAGCCCAGGGAACTGGGGGAGAGATTACAGTCCCCTGACAATATTGTTCCATCTTTTGGTGCTTCTTTAAAGGCCTTATTCAGTTGTTGTTCTATACCCAAGTAAGTCAGAAATGAAAGTGAACTGACAGATGACATTTCCTAAGAGAGTAGGTAACTCTCCTATACTTCGGTCATTAGCCAAAGACAGCACTGTACTCAGAGGCATTTGCCTAAACTTTGTGTTGATTATTAGCACTGCCTTAGCAAGTTGAATAGGGAGATGGATGTTGATGGCAATCTGTGTCATAGTTTTCACAGCACTGTCAAGTAGTATGGTTTACAAAAGGAGAGTGAGCTGCTTGAGATGAACTGCTGTCAGACTGCTTCTATTGCAGTCATATATGAAGGCGTGCTTTCATGTGTGCAAGTCATGTGAAGACATGACACAGTGTTGACAGACTTAATATATTCATGCATTGGCAGAATGAAGACAATCCATATGGGGCATGATAATTTACAATATTTTTGTAGTAATTCAGGGGGTTAAACTGATAAAATTCAGATGTAAGAAGCAGTAGATTGTGTCTTCTTGGTGCTTGTGTTTATTTTTTTTTTTAAGGAAGTAATATCTGTGCAACATTCTTTTGTGAAGAGTCATTGACTCAAATTATTTCCTCACTAGACTATTCTGTCAAAGCTGAGCATCACTACTGTCAAGTACTTTTTCTCCGAGCTTTCTCATTATTATGAACATTCAGCATCAATGCAGTCTCATTAACAGCTGAATTAAAATCTACACAAAAAAGGTTTTAATTAAGTAAGCTGAGCTATAGGAGCCTAGACAAAGGTGAACAGTAGTTGTCTTTTGTATCTGAAGGATCACGGATGTAGCCTACCCTGTCTTTTCTCATTTGAGTTGTGTCAGAAATGAAAAGTTGAATTACCTGGATAGTACAGAGCTACACTGGAATAGCTCAGTGAGTAACCTGTTTTAAATCTGGAGAGAACCTCAACCCTGTAACTCGCAATTCCTCTGCAATGCTCACTTCAGGCTTCATCTTTGTTTTAAAAGGTTGATTTTCTCATCTGTATGAAAGCAGTCAAACCATAAAAGTGGTGGGTTCTAACAGGATGATAATTCTGCTGTAGTCTTTCTTGCACTGCCATTATTGTTTTCTTTCTTATGTTTTTACCACTGTAAACTAATTGTCAGATTTTCAGTGTTCACATGTGCCGGTTTTGGAGATTTCCACTACCATAAATGCCAATCACTGTATTTGTAGATACCAGTGAAAAAATAATCTCAAACTATTCTCACCAGTAAATGTTTTCAGTTATTGTAATTATCGAGCTGTATTTTTGGTAACATTATTTTTTTATGCCACTTATTAATGTCATTCAGTGCAGCACAGTGGTATTAAAGTGTGGGGTACATTGTAATGGTGCAAACTCTTGCATTCACAAGATATAGCAGTGTGCTTTGATAATTGGTTTAAGAGAGTGGGACATTTGGTGTCTGCAAAACTGGCCAGAACAAGCCACAGCTCTTTTGACAGACGCCTTTTTTTGACGCAATTTGGTCTTTCAAGTTGAAGAATGTTTCTACTAGCTGGTGTCACTAGAGCATATGACAAACAAAACAGAGAGTTGAATTACAACTGTAATACTTGCGTATCTCCTTTTCTTCTTGTAATATTGTTTAATCCATTCTTTAACAAAGTTTAGCTGTTATAAAATAACTGCCTTTTCCAAATTGTTTTCCCACTGCGATGCTCTGTCTTGTTAGATGTTTTCTGCTTACGTGTGCTTGTTTTATGGGTATGGATGGACAAAATGGAATCTATCATAAATTATAACAGTTACCAGTGAGAATAAATCAAATCTTGAAAAATAATTCATCGTGCTCCTGGGAACAATTTGGATGTGATTCACTGCTGAAATCTGTGTTAAACAAAGTAGCATGACTGCACTGGTAATTAAATCTTTCTTAGTGTGAGTTTGGAACAGAAATACTTTATTTAACATATTTTTGTGTCTTTTAAACTTTTGTAGAGTGTTCCCTTCACGCACCAGACAAATATTTTCCTTTTTAATTAAAAAAACAAAAGGGTCTGATTCATTGGAAATTGATGCCATATGTTAAAAAAAACACCAAGTCATCTGTTTATGTCTGTCTTGTTTGTATTGTGTCCAGGAATCATGGTTTTAACTTGCTCTCTTTCCTCTTGTGCTTAGCTGTTACTCCCATGGGGACTAGAAAGTCTCATAAAGTCTTAATAGCCCCAGAGACAAAAGGTCAGATCTGGCCTTGTACATATCAATCTACCACTCTTGGAATTAGTGACAGTTTGCAACTACGTGGGATTTGGCATAAAGGGTATAACCCATTCTTATCTATAATGAAAGAGTGATATTGAGATTGTGAAATGAAGTATTTAAAAGACTAGGAAATGATGGACTTAATATGGCTTTGATGTTATTGGAATGATGTTTGAATTTTTGTTTTAAATTAAGGGATGACCTTAAGTATGGTCCTGATTAGAGAGGCTTTCATTGAATTGTGAGGTCTGTATTCCCATTTTTGAGCCATCCACAAGAAAGACATTGTTAGCTGCAGTTCAGAGTGGCATATATGCCTGTTCTTAGTGCTAAGCAGGGAGTACTACTTGAGTAGGCATTCTCAGGAAACAGGAAACAAGCTAGAATATTGTCATATGTTATTGAAGGTACTTCTCTTGGGTGAAAAACGAAGTAGGAAAGAGCTATCAGATATTTTCCCTCTATACTGTCAATTAACATTCATAGTGGTACTTAGGGATTCATATTTTCACCATTATGGCTGACTCAGAGCCTGTACTGAATTATCCTATTAATTTCTATTAATTTCTTTCGGCTTTGTTTTAAATAAAGTTCCGTGATTTTTCTGTAAAAGTCTAAAGCAAAAACTAAATGAGTATTTCTGAGTTAAAAACATTATTACCTTAGAAAAATTACTATATTCTTAAAGTTCACTTTCTTGCTTTGCTGATACTACTTCAGAGAGGCTTTCACAATTAGGGTTGCCAAAGTAATTGTAGACGCCCAGTTTAGATACACAAAATGTCAAAAGTGTAGATCTCTAAAGGACACTCTCTCTGGATCATATTGCTACATACATTTTAGATGTCATCCTAGTAACTAATGTATATAAATGTGTATGTTTGCTATAATCTTTTAATGTAGTGGTAAACCATTATATGTGTGGTATAAATGTGGCTGTCAGTACTTTATTTAAAATCTGCATAATATGATCCATGTAACATCCCATATTTTTTGGCATATGCATGTGTCTTTATGTTTACATGCATGTACACATACCATGTTTTATGTATTTTTGATGAAAACCATGAAATGATGTTCCTATAACATTTAATGAGGATTATGGGGATTATACTTCCAAGTTAAACAACCCCACAACCACGTAAGTGTATTAGTTACTATGACAACCTCCTAAAAATACCTATGCAGTTTTAAAAAAGGACAAAGCAGTCTCCAAAAAATGTAATTGTAGTATATGATTGAAATCATACACAATTATATATGTCATTATAAGTCATTAATAAAAAAATGTTGTTTTAAATAAGGAATTGTTTGCATAACATCAAAATTCCTGAGTTTGACATGCAGGAATCATGTCAAGCATGAAGCATAACAGGGAGTTTTACTTGTCAGAATTCAAGCAGGCTTATGAGGAAAAGCTCACGAAGGTATATGTTGAAGCTCAATGTGCACCACAGCAACCTGGTGTTGTAGGATCCAGTGCTGTCTGTGGGAGAAGGGAGGCACCAAAAATACAAGTGGTTATATGCCAAATGCCTTCCTACTCTTTAATCGAGCTTAACGTCCTCTCCAGATCTTGTAAAGAAAAGAGGATTGCCAGTAAATAAATGTGAAAACTGTCACTGAGCCATGAAGGATATTTGGTCTGAAAGCCATGACTGATCCATGTTTTAAGCAAAGCCTGAGCCTTGCTCCGGAAGTCAGTGTATTTTTTCACTAACTGACAGTCAGATACCTTTGGAAGGTTTTTTGCAACTTTGCAGAGTTGTGACACATTAGGGCTATTTCCAAAACACATGGAGTGGTGCATAGAGTTGAATGACTCAAAGATTCAAGGTAACTTGCATTAATAAAAAAGATTTGCTATTTGTGACTATTGATAATGCATAATAATAATATGGTCACAATTCTTGGGAAAATAGTTTGCTCTGTGGCTGCTGAGGTCACGGTTCATAGTTTTAGTAAGTCATATTCCACCTATAGACATGGTTCAAAAAACATTAAGACTTTTTTTGTGAGAAATCAATAAATTGGCATTTGAAGGTGTATGCACTGGAGCACATTGGGAAATTATAAAAATTTAGTTCTCAAAAATAAGTTCTCAAAATAAGAAGGTAAAGACTATAGTTTTATTCACAATGAGAAAAGATCTGAGCAGCCATGTGAGCATGTTTTGTTTAGCTTTACCACGTGTGTGCAATAGCATTATCTTCTGAAAGCTGAGCTGGGTGACCTGTAAAAACTGTACTGAGGAGTTGGAGTTCTGCTTATGGCTAGTGAATGACTTTTAATATTAAACCATTTTGTCAGAACAACTGGGTGCTTTGTTCACCAAAATTATTTTCTCAACTGGCTGATGTTCAGGAGTAACTTTCTCAGTGTAATTTAGAGATCATCCATTTTCTTCCTTTTACAATTTAAAATGCATAAAATAAGATTACTGTCATTATAATTCTTGCCAACCAAAGGATCTTTTCATTTCATCAAATTACCACACATTAACTCTTTGCTGATTAGGAAGTAGAATACAGGCCATTTGCTTTTTAAGGTGTGTAATTTAAAAAGAAAACCAGAACAGCCCTCAGCTGCATGATGGCAGGGGAGAAATTAGTTGAGAGAGTGAACTAACTGTATTATTTATTTTTAGAAACAGTTTGAAAGAGATCGTAATTTGTCATCCTGGAGTGATAAAACTCTGAAAAATGTTTAGCATTTCTTTAAGCTGATGTGCTTTTCAGCTGCTTTAGGGAGAATATCACATGCTAATTTTTAATCTTTTGCTCAGCCTCTTTGTTGAAGAGTTGGTGGCTTCAATCTCATTAAAATGTGTGGCCTGGTTTTAGGAAATAAGGGGAAAATGTAGAAGGCAAATAGAACAAAAGAAAATTAGAGATGAGAAGTCCTTGGCAATTTCTTGTTCAGAGAGGGTATTAGACATGAGAGAACGGTTATCTGGCAAGGTTGAGACAGTTTTGTTTAGCTCTGATGAGTTACGACCTACCTCAATTACAAAAGTTAAAGTAAGGCTTTCTTGTAATTATTTAGGCTTTAATATAGTCAGAATTAAAAATTATTTTGCAGGCAGTTCTTTTGAGAAGAAAATTAGTAATACAAATATATTTTTTATAAACAAGGTAGCTCAGGAGTCATGATCAGAATAGTTAGGAGAATATTCCAAGAAGAAAATAGGCTCTCGGAGATATGGGAAATCTGCAGATTAGATTGCACCAAATAAAAGAGATCTAAAACCACTTAGTGACATAAGCTAATGTTGTTTCACTCATGAATGCTGACAGTTTCAGAACTTACGGCAGTATAGTATTACAACGGTCGTGTTGACAATTACATTGTGAAGGCAAACCTAAGTATTTCCACTGAAATGTTTGCAGTCCTTTTACTGTCATTTTATGGTGAGTGAAAAATAGTATTTATTGTAACTAGAATGAAAGATATAATGATCTACAAAAATCAGTAGTTTATATATGCAGCAGTTTATGTCTTTCAAAGGGTGGGAAATAATTTCTTACAAAAATAAGGTTGATATATAATGCTCTTTGAAATATTTTTAAAAATTATATTGATTTTGAAGCCTTTTACAGCCTCAAGTCATGCAGTCCATTTGCTTAATGGAAGGCAAAGGAGGTCCCCTTATACAGTCGTAAAAAGAGATGTATGTTATTGTTCCTTAAAAAAAAGGTACAAAGCAGCTGATAATTTAAAACCTTAAAAAGCCCATAGTCAGCATATCTGCCACTTGAGAAAAAAAAAAAAAGGATTTAAAAAAACCCAAACTTTAATTAAACTGCGTGTTAATGCAAAAAGAAAGTAAAATCATGACACCATATTTTCTCAGAAAAACTTGGGTTTCTTTTCCCTCTTTAAACTGCCTGACTTCTTTAGTGCCTTTGGTAATTTACATGAAATTTCCTCCTTCTCTTTTGTATTATACTAGACATACTTTCCTGATCTTTTTTATTGTTATATTTTCTGTGAAAGAACAGAAAAAAAAATAGTACTATCAAAAGTGAAAGACACTTTGGTTTTGTTATTGTAAAGGAATGAATCAGTCTTATCAAATGTGCCATATAAGTGGCTCTATTTTTTTTCTTCCAATGACAACTTATTATAATTTAAGTAATACCTAAACCAAAATATTTCAGCTGCAGAACTAAGTGTTCCAGAACTTCACTGTTTGTTCTGCTGTCCACCAACTACCTTCAGTGAATTAGGACGGAGTGCAAAATAGCCCATTAATATGACACTATTTATAGCAAAGTAATGGGAATCTATGTATAATCGCTCTTTTGCAAATAATTGAGTCATCCTTACAGCTGCAAGTAAGTACAAGTTTGCCAGAAAACTCCACTAAATTCAAGAATAGCTTTTTGAAAATTTATCTCCCGCTTTTAAATAGTACATGCAAAGGCTGGTAATTCGAACTGTAAAGAAAGCAGCTGACATTTGTATACTAATATATGCTTTTAAAGTAGTCACAGGTTAGCAACATTAATATCTTCAGCCAACATAAATGGGAATTGAAATGTGTGACCAGCAGTTCGAAGGAGGTGATCCTGCCCCTTTATTCTGCTCTCGTGAGACCTCACTTGGAGTATTGTGTGCAGTTCTGGTGTCCTCAACATAAAAAGGACATGGATCTGTTGGAACAAGTCCAGAGGAGGGCCACGAGAATGATCAGGGAACTGGAGCACCTCCCATATGAAGATTGGCTGAGAAAGTTGGGGCTGTTCAGCCTGGAGAAGAGAAGGCTGCGTGGAGACCTCATAGCAGCCTTTCAGTATCTGAAGGGGGCCTATAGGGATGCTGGGGATGGACTCTTTATTAGGGACTGTAGTGACAGGACAAGGGGTAATGGGTTAAAACTTAAACAGGGGAAGTTTAGATTGGATATAAGGAGGAAATTCTTTCCTGTTAGGGTGGTGAGGCACTGGAACAGGTTGCCCAAGGAGGTTGTGAATGCTGCATCCCTGGCAGTGTTCAAGGCCAGGTTGGACAGAGCCTTGGGTGATATGGTTTAGAGCGAGGTGTCCCTGCCCATGGCAGGGGGGTTGGAAGTTGATGATGTTAAGGTCCTTTCCAACCCTAACTAGTCTATGATTCTATGATTTAATTGTAACTTTAATGGTAAAAACTGGGGATGGTTAAGTCCAACATATGCAATGAACCAGAGGGAGAAATTTATAGTCGTATTTACTGGGCTTTTGATATAATTAGTTTGCCATAGTCTTTGCCAAAACTCAGTCACTTACAGAAAGGTGGAATCCTACATCGTACAATACTTAATGATTTTTGTGAACTGTATGAGCTCTAATAAATGCTGCACTCTCTATATATAAATTTAGATTTGCCTTATAAGCTTTTATGGAAAAGTCTATACCTACCCTGGACACAGGTACATAAAGCACTAGAGGAAAAGAAAGTAAATCTTAGTATGATAACTTAGAACACAGGATGTACTTACATTTTCATAATTACACAGGATTGTTTTACAGGGAATGTTATAAATTTTAACTGAAAATTGTTATAATATAGCACTATCGGTGCTTTAATGATTTTTGTCTGTATTGTTATTCTTGACTATCAAGTCTTTCACAGTTTACCTAGATTGAGTAATTAGTATTCAGTCCACCAAATGAAACTATTTGCTAGATAGTTTCATGTTATTTGATGTGACATATTGGTTTAAAAGGGATGCTCAGGGACTAATGTTGTGTTTCTTTAAGGGGATTATTTTTCCACACTGAAAGTTGATAAATCTCAGTTTGCTTCCTAAGCTTAGGTCACAAATATTTGTTGAATATAAGCATGCACCACACACAGAGAAACAGATCTAAATCAATATTTAAAACAGTGTTGCAGCGAGATAGATATACTAAGTGACCTAAAAGTTAGGGAGTTCTTGTTGAAATCAAAACTTACAATAGTCAACAGAAGCTTGTAATTTTATTATTTACATATAATAGTGTCCACAGGGGTCTAGCACTGCATGGCGTGAAAAAGTTTTCACTTTTTTGCAAATACATTGCACATCAAAAAGGGGATACACAAGCTAAAGATGCTAAGTCTGATGCCCTATAGGTCCTTTGGTCCAGAGCTTTTATTGTCTCCTGAGAAATTGAAGTAATGATCCATCAAGTGGGATCAGGAGGAAGGGAGTTTGGAGGATACTGGGAGACAAGCTCTTTTGCTGTAAGTATCCTTGAAGAAATTAAAGTCCTGTGCCAAAAGCATTGCATCCTAGGATTGTTTAAATAAAAATAACACTGGTGCATTTAAGGCAGAAGTTGAAATTATGGTATAGTTAATAAATCATTAAAGGTACAGTGAGCTTCTGTCCTTTTTTGTGCCTTTACAGTAACCTGAGCCTAAATCATCTCTCCAATAGAACTGAACCATGTGAACCTACGTGCTTCTTGGAACTGTCTTCCCCCTAGCCCCCCAACCATTCACTATATTTTCTTGCCCGTTTGCTGCATATTCTTTGAGACTCTACGTCATTATGATTTCTGTCTCTAAAGATTCTAAGTCCTGGCCTTTATTGCTGTCCCTACATGTGTTCCTTATTGTCTTCTGATATAGTATTATAATCCTTTCATCTCCAGTTACAGATATTAATGCCCCTTCCTTCAACTGATGTACATTTTTCACTGCTTTAATAATGAAACTGCTTTCTTATTCTCGTTCCTGTTCACGTTCTTAATCTTTTTAGTAATTAGAGTTTTTTTAGTAATGAGATATGCTTACACTCTATCTGCTTTTGGCTGTTATTTGCCTCTTCATTTGCAAAAGTTCTACTCACCTTGAATGCCTCTGTCCATTTTAGACTTGCATCTGCATGTTATTATATGAAGTGTTTCAGCTTAAAGTGTCATCTCAGAGTTACATTTACTCTATCCTCCTCCGTCTCTCTTCTCAGTACCTTTTGGAGTTCTGAAAGAAGTTGGCTACCAAGGGGATGTCTAAGTTGGACAGTATATTGGAGATAGGCAGGCTTGTTTATAAAAGTTGCATTTTTTTTTCTAAAGAACAGTTGAACATTCCAACACTAGTAAGCCATCAAAATGAGCATTATCTGTGTCACTGTGCTATCTGATCGCAGTTAGTTTGGTTCTTCCTACTCCCGTGCTGTCATACTGGTCCCCCTCCATGTCTTGCTGATGCTGTGTTTTAAATGATAACGTATCTTTTGTAGGATGGGAACTGTCTTTATTTACAGACTTAATCCGAACAGGCCCACAGCTTTGGTAAAGACATTGGATGGTACAGCAATATAGATAATATTTGCAGTTAAAGTGAAGATCCTAAACTAGCTTCTTAGAAGGAAGAATATTGCACAGCCAGGGCTTTTGTACTTCTCCTTTCTACCACGTGACAGAGTCAGTCCTGCAAGGTTATGAGCATTCTGTACCCTATTGGAATCCTTATAGCACTTTGCAGGACTCTTCACCAGAACAGAGACAGGAGTCTTGTTTTTATCTCCTTCTTCAGGTAAACTTGCAAGGTCTGAAAATTGTATTGTAACAGACTTGCTATGTTGAAAGTGGAGTGATTTTTGCATAAGAGGGCTTGGAATCTTTGTGGCATTGATGAGGGAAGATGGGGGGGGGGGATAGTCTTTCCATTTAAAAAAAATACTCGAGAATAAATTTTAGATGGCACGTGTGCATAAAAAAATTACAATATAACGCAGACTGGTAGATTACAGTGCATCTTGTTAAGGCTTCAGTACTTAACTTCTAGGAGTAAGTTTGAATTAGAACTGAAAAGATAAAAATCTGAAGGTATTTTCATCAGGTACCTGAAGGGTCATTTGTGATGTTCTGACTAAACCAACAAATGCTTTTTCTGGTATGAGTAGCAGCGAAAGGAAGAATATGTTCCTGCTTAATAGTTTGACTGATTTCATCACAGAAAGTGACAAGAGCCAAGCCAGAAAAGGGAGGCACTCATTGTTATTTAAGCAGAAACAGTGAAGGCAATGTAGCTTAGCTAAAAGAAAGCAAGCACTTTAATTTACAATAAATTTGCAACACTGAGTTCATGTCATGTTTTTGCCAAATTGGCAGAGGATATTAAACTCTTTTTCTGAAGGACAAAATCCTCAATACTGTTGTTTCTTAAATGCTCTTTAGGGTAGAATATTTTTAAATCTAGTAAGGCTGCTTTGACACTCAGTTGCAGGATTTTTATTTTGTCTAACTAGGATTTGCATAATCATGGCAACATAAAAAACATAGGAAATATAAAATTGCACCTTTTGAAATAAGTACATCTGGTGGAGGAGATAAAAATATAAGATGGCTTAATGTTACCATTACCTTATCAAATGCTGTTAGTGTTAATGACAACATTCATAGTTTATATTTATCGTTCAAGTGCTAGGCAGTACGAGATAAATTAGATAGACTGCCTTTAACCTTGTGGACCAGCTGAGGTTATGAAACAGTGCAGATGACCGTAGATAATATAATGGAAAGAACTTCTGATGTGATTCTGTGTATTGTGATTGCCAGAACAGGAGGTCACCTCCTGACTTGCTCCTCCTGCTTTAAAGGGGAAAAAAAATGATTTCAGCCATTTACTAGGGAAAAAAAGAATTTCCTATATTTTATTTAGTTTTGTTTGCATTTGGCCAAAATATTATTCTTGCATTATGTGCTATCTTATATTCTGCCGTGTAAATCAGGAACTTGCTCACCTGCAGTGATTGAAAGGAAAGCTCTTTTGTGCACTTAGATGCAGAAATAAGGGTATCACCCACTTTGTCACGTACTGTGATAAGTATGTGAGCTGGGGCATGCATTACAAAGAGCTTCCTTTTGTTTGTAAGCACCACAGAATGTAATTTTGCATGAGTATCAGAAGAGTCCACATAAAGCTAACTGACCAGTCTAAATGTTTTTTGCTATATGCACAGCGTATACATTGCAGTGTGCCCAAGTGTGTAAAGGCTGAGTTGTATCTTGCAGTTTTGCTAAAGTGGTATTTTAAGCATAAATAACCAGCATTGTAAGAGTTCCTTTTTTGAGAACCAATTTGTTAGAGAAACTTAAGACTTGACAAATTATAACTGCAGCTGGTGTATAGTGAAGCTGCTAAATACATTTCCTGTTTAAAATAAAAAATAAAAATATCTTTTTTAATTTTATTTTTAACCTCAATAAGTACTTTATTATTTTAGCAAGTTACAAATATAAGTACTTAAATGATATGACTGCCAATTTAACTTGACTTTCAGACTGTTCACTCTTCCGTAATGAACAGTGTTATTCTGGACAATCCCCAAGACAAACAGAACCATGTGAGCACTGGATGAAGAACACGAATTCTGTTTCATAGATAAAATCAGAATGTAAAATTTTTTGTATAAATTAGAATGAAATTAGAGTCCAAAGTAAATTCCATAGAAAATCAGTGAGCATTCCAACTTCCCTGTAGTCATGAGCTTTAGTAATGTTTCAGTTGGAGAAGATACCTGTGAAGTCAGCACAAAAAGCTTTAGAATCTTCTAGCATTTCTTTTTGTGGTACTACTCTGCACATAGGTCACAACAGCTCTTGCACACCTGTCAGTGTTCATGGCTTTGGGAAATGATAGTTTGTGCTTGGTTTTAGTTTTGAAAGCAGAATAGCTCATAAAAATACGATTTTCATTAGTTTTACCTTAAAAGCAGTATTATTTATACTACTTTTTCACTTTGGTAGTTCTTCCTGTGAAATAACATGGTTACCATGCATTTGGAAACAATTAGTGCAGTACTGTAGGTTGCTATGACATTTCCGTATATACAGTGCTCCAAATGCTCATGGAATGATACGAAAATGCTGACTTTCACGCATTTTCAACTGTTAATGTTGTGTTTGTCACTGTACATACTAGGATCTAGCTATAAAATTCCCAGGAGGTCTACAGTTGTTAATCTTGATGTCTTATCAGCTTGTTCTCTGTGGATATTAACATGGGTATTAATATTCAGGGTTTCCCACGTATTCCACCATTATCTCAACCTATCTGATAATTTAAATGCATATTTACGGTAATGCAAAACTAAACACACTGTATAAATATCTGATGTTATTTGCTTCAGTAAACTATTTTCACTCCAGATAATTTGAGATTTTTATCAAAAATACCAAAATAGCCCGATAACATTGCTTAATCCCAGAATAACACTGTTTTCAAATTCCGGTTGAATCCATGTTCTGACATGTATCCATGTTCATGACACTAACTGGCAGCAACAGACTCAAACAGCTTTAGAGATACTTTTTTTCTATTAGATAGAAATAACAAGTAAATTGGTACCACACAGTCTTGCATATTCTACTAAACAAATATAGTAAGTCAACATAGTTTGACAGTTGCTTTGGGCCAGTTGGGTAGCTGATTTGCAGAAAGTAAAGGAAGTGAAAGGAAGGATGCAATCCTATTGCTATTAAAGTCAATGGCAAAGCCTACATGCATTTTGGACGTGAAAGATATTTAAAAGGATGTTTCTATATGGACAGAGATTTTAGAATGGAGTTTTCTTTTTCATTAGGCATGATCTATTTGAAGGTTAAGGAGCCTATTTTCTTTTGGTAACAGGCCGTGATTAAATTAATTTCTTGTTGCTGTTAAGAGAATCAGCATTAGGAGGGGTTAAGCTGTGTTCTGTTCTTTCATGTGCATTAATGGCTATTGTGCAGGCATCATGGTTGTTATTCTTTGTAACTGAAAGCCTGATCTTGTCCATAGATTCTTTTAATATTTGAACATGGAATTCCTCTTTCTATATTTTTCTTTTTCCTGTTTATTTTCCCATTTTTCTTCTTCTAGAGCTTTTACATTTTTGAGGAATAAGAAAGTTTGTATGATACCATGTATAACAAATTTAAAATTCTGAGCAACAGGTCCAATCAGAACCTTAGGATTATGTCTGTGAAATTTGCATAGTGGAGGAAAATTACATATTCACAGAATAGTTACTGAAAAATACCCCACAGTGATTATGCATATCCTTGCTCTTTGATTGGCTAATGATAGGTTTCAGGCAATCACAGTAAAGGAAATAGCACATAGTCAGACATCTATAGTCAATCAGAATGCAAGGAAGCAGATAAATTTTGAGGAAAGAGCAGAATTATTTCAGTAGAGTAACAGCCCTTTAGAGCAGAAGTGATTGATTTGTCTTTTCCGAAACTTAAAAAAAAAATCGTATTTCAAGAATAAGAAAGCATGGAGAATACCAGTGTAAATGTTAGGCCAAACTGTACATTAGAGTTTGGGGATTTAGGAAAAAGATATGCCATCCTTGCCAACTACTGCATCTACATGGC
The DNA here is from genome assembly GCF_033783945.1 of Neopsephotus bourkii. Taxonomy (NCBI): domain Eukaryota; kingdom Metazoa; phylum Chordata; class Aves; order Psittaciformes; family Psittacidae; genus Neopsephotus; species Neopsephotus bourkii. The sequence goes on from NW_026901618.1 coordinate 3,910,177, forward strand.
CATTATAACAGAAGTACAGGTTTTAATTTTGCTATTAAAGTGTAAGACATACATTTAGAGGCTTTGAGATTAAATTTTATGATTGGACCTTCTCATGATGAAGAAACCATTTCCCGTTGATCTGTTTATTTTTCCTGAACACCCTTTTATTTTTTCTGAAATTGTAACTGTCCATTCCAGCTGAGCAGCTAGGCAATAAGGCAATATACTAGTATTTTAAAGGTTAATTGATATTGCTACTTTCATTCAATGGCCTTCTGTAGATAAGATGAAGGAAATCGTGTGCTATAACAGTTGCTCTAGTATAGTTTTCAGGTTGCTAAAAACTGAGGGCTTCATTATCTAGTCTGTAGCTAAAAGGCAGGCTGTTTTTATTGAGCCTTATAGGTGTAAAAAGTTCAATTAGTAAGTGCATTCCAAGAAATGTATGGCAGACTGATGCAATTTGAAGGCTAATACCCATACAGGAATTGCCTGGAAACTGTTAGTATTCATACTGTGTCACATGGAAGTTGATTTGAAATTGCAGAATGATGTCATTTGTTACTTCCTTGAAATCTTCACTGGAGAACCTAGGTTGGTTTATCCCAAGACTTTTCTCATTTACTTCTTTAGGCTCTTCTTTAATTTTGTTAAACGCTGACAACCAAAATACTGACTGTTCTATGCATACAAAAGTGTTTTAATTCATCCCCTTCAAGGTTCATCTTGGAAAATAGTTTTCTGGCTCTAACTGCTGGTAAGTTATTTGCAATTTAAAAGCCAGAAAGGCCTTTTTATTAAGTTCTATCAACAACCTACATAGTGATGCTGGCTGTGAAGGGATTTTTGTATTACTGTGGATAATTCATTAGGGACTGTAGTGATAGGACAAGGGGTGACTGGTTAAAACTTAAACAGGGGAAGTTTAGATTGGATATAAGGAAGAAGTTCTTTACTGTTAGGGTGGTGAGGCACTGGAATGAGTTGCCCAAGGAATGCTCCATCCCTGGCAGTGTTCAAGGCCAGGTTGGACAGAGCCTTGGGTGACATGGTTTAGTGTGAGGTGTCCCTGCCATGGCAGGAGGGTTGGAACGAGATGATCTTAAGGTCCTTTCCAACCCTAACTGTTCTATGATTCTGTGAAATAGGCAAAGCAAAACAAAGAATTGATTCCCACTGGCAGGCATATGTTCATCCATCTCCAGAAAAGGCCTTGGCTCTGTGTAAGCATTGCAGAGCAATAACTAAAAAATCCCTGTGTTTTCAACACAGTTTTCAGCACAAATGCAAAACACAGCCCCATATCAGCAGCTGCTGAAGAAAATTAACTCTATCCCAGCCAAAATCAGCACACAAAATAAGGATTCTAGATATACTGAGAATTCATCATCAAATTTGTTGGCACAGTATTTAGTAATCCAACAGGATCAGCATACATCAACTACAGAAGACTAAAGCATCCTTTCAGTACTACTTTTCACTATCTCATTATTTTGCTGTGAGTCTCACGAAGTGTACTATCTTTTCTAATGTCCAGGTGCTGAACTCTTGGGTTGTAACCTTGTAATGACAGCTAAAATAATACTAAGAAAAAAAGTTTTAGGTCTTACAGTGTGCAAAGAAAACGTTTAAAAAAAGAATACAATTTGCCAGGAGGCAAATAGAAGTAACTTTTGTGGTTTTATACTATTTCCTGTTCTTGGTGGGGTTTTTTTTTTGTTTGTTTGGTTTTTTTTTTTTGTTTGTTTGGTTTTTTTTGTGGTCTCCCCTCCCCTTCTCTTCCCTCTTTCTCTCTCTCTCTTTCTCTCTCTCTCTTTCTCTCTTTCTATTTCTTTCCTCCTTTCACCCAGGGTCCTTATGGGTCCTTTCTCAAACACCAGAACCAGTCAGAGTTTAGTGCTAAGTGCTAATATTCAGAGAAGGTTCTAAATCTTCCTACTGCAAAGAGTTGGGGGAAGCATGGCCACTAGAAACATGGAGCTTAGTCCAAGTAAAAACATCCTCTTGTTCTTCTTTCAAGCCTTGTTCCATTAGGTGGAATATTCTCAGGACTCCCTGCTCCTACTGGTATGTCTTGTACTGCTGTTGGTTACACTAGAAAACTTCCTTCACTTCCAAACCAAAGCTTCATCCAGATTAAGTCCAGTTAAGTGGCATAAAATGGTGACAGAATTTATATTTTAAATTTTTGTGTCTCTTTATTTTAGATTGATGTTTTCTTATAAACATTTGGATTATCGTATGTTGTAGATTTAATTGTAGATAGCATATCAGGCTAGCATGATTGATTTCTTTTTTAGATTTCCTTCAACATTTTTATTTGCAGATGTCTCCAGTAAATATGCGTTCTGTAGATAGATTGTTCATCATGAGGAGAAACATAGAAAATAACTCAAAGGGCAAGTTGTGTCATTGTAGTGCCACGGAAATATGGTTGCAAATAACTTGCTTCGAAGAGCTTAAGTGGCTTGGATAGCTTGGAGTAAATTGCTATTTTAATAGTGCAAAGGTGCTGGAATCTGCTCCCTAGCACGTTCCACTGTAGTATACAGAATAGTTCAACTTCCTTTTCAGTGAGCTCTGCCACTCATGCCCTGCTATGAAGACATTAGACAACGACTGAAACTTAATTACTCTTTGAGTGGCACTCAAATGGCTGTGATTTATGATGGAAGGTTTTCCTATTTGTAGTCCATCAGTTGTTAATAGAAATATTCTTGCCCTGGCCTTGTATTGACCAATATTTGGGTAAGAATTATTGTTATTTCGTGTCAGAGAATTCCTGTGGGCCAGAAAAAGTCCCCTTTTTCACCTTGGCTAAAAACTAGGTAATGCCACTGCCCTTGCATGTTGGGGAAATCCATTCCTCTCTATTTCTGAGTTTTATTATATGTAACATAAGTAATTCACTAAAAATGAAAAATTCAGGAATGACATCAACATTTTGCAAGATAATAGTTATAGTAAAGAACCATGCAGAGAATTTAAAGTTAGAAAAATATCCTTCATAACCCAATTTTTGCTCCTTCTCTGAATATTCCTAAAACCATGGTAAGGCACTATGGCAAGTAAAGGCACAGGCCTGTTCTGTAGGCATGAACAGAAATGGAAATTGTGAACAGTACCATGAATATTTGAACAGACAAATTCAATTAGTGCCAACAGAAAAGAATGTCAGTGTTACGAGAATAGCTGAAAGTCATGCACAGCAGGAGAAGCAAACACAATTAAGGTGGACGAGCATCTAGAGTAACACTAGGGGACTTTTTTGGTGTATTTTATGGTAAGATGTGGGAAAAAAATGGACTATTCTTGTCAAGATTATCTTTGGTTCAGAACCCATCATGTTAGCCACATTTCTGTAAGCTCTGCTTATTCTGCCATTATAAAATTATTTTGGACTAGAAAGGTTAGAAATCTTCATTGGTAATGGATGGGCTCAGAAATTGGAATGCAATCAAAATATAAGTACCTTTGAAAAGAGAAAATGAATGTTAGTTCCTAGAGTAGGAATTATTATTAACAAGCTGGAAGTTGTTAATAATATGTAAGCTGTACATTAATTCATTTTTATAGTGAAGTTATTTATACTTTCTTTTTGTGACTACACAGAGCCTTTATTTCAATGATTAGTAAGTGAAGACTTGTCATTCATAAAGGAAGTCCTCATGCATTGCAACTACTGTTTAACCTGTTTAAAAAAGTTGTTATTGCATAGTTCAGGAGAAGATCAAATGCTGAATATTTCTATGCAGTAAAATGCCGAAGACAAATGCAAGTTCCATGTTTTTTTTTTTTTTTTATCAGCTATCTACAGTGATTATAACGTTATTGAAAAAAAAATTGAAAGTAATACAGATTTACCATTGTTATTCTTGTTTATCTCCTAAAGTAGCCATTAAAATCAAATGTTGCCTGGCTATTGTCATGTTCTCCCCCTGCTGTTTATGATAGCTTTAGAAGAAAATCCTCTATATTTTATCATTTAAAGCTCCTTTACATATAAGTTTACCTACAACAAAGGCAGGAGAGTAATTTTAATTAAATGTGAAATCTTAGATGCTACTTGCAGCTCATAATAAAGCCTGAGAAAAAAGCCCACTGTTTACTGTGTAGTATTCTAGATGCTAAATGTGTGTTTGAATGTGGAAGGGAAAAGCAGAGCTCTTCTCTTCTTCAATGACACTAAACCCAGGGGCTCCAGTTCGCTGCAACCAACCCCCTCGTAGAAAGCAATGTGAAAAGCTGCAGATTAACTGTATTTAGATGCACTGGTTTGATGTAACATCAGCTTGCTTGAATTGATGTCCTGTGACAAGCCTTCCTTTGCAAAACCTTTAGAAGCAAGTTGTTTCTTTGTCTACTGTTTTAAGCTTGGCTACAGCCTCTGCTAGATTCTGCATTGTTTCTTGCATACCATTTTTTGGACAAAGTCGAATCATCATCTCTGAAGGACTACCCAAAGGGTATACACCAAATTGCTAGTGGTTTATTCAGCTTTGACACTTCCCAGTGTGATCCTTACTGCCTTTTGTAAACAAGCAGGCAAGGGAAAGGCTCCAGAGACTTTCTTCTATTCATTTCTGTAATAGTTTTCTTGCCACGGGAGGCTTAAGAAGATTTGTACTGCCTGCTTTCTTTTCATTAGCAGTGAGTGCAATGCTGTTGGGTAAGTTAATGTGTGAGACTATAAAAAGCACAGGAATTGGAAAAAAAAAAAGTGTATTTTCTCATTGATCTATTTTTAATGTTATTTTTCTTGATTTATTCTGTATGGAGTGCAAAGAAAAATAAAATAACATGTAACAGTTGAAGTACGTTCGGTTGTTCTCAGCCAGCCAGAGAATTAGAATAAGCTGTAGTCTGTTTCTTGAATGCAATGCTATGCTTCACTGGGTTTTGGCAGCAGCATGTTAAAATTCTTGTTATTAGACTGACAAAGAAACCAGACTGAATTTTCAACACAGTCATACCTCGTCATGAAATGTAATAATATTTAATGATTTCTTTGTATTCCTGTATGCAACAAACTGCCTCAATCTTTGAGCCTTACTTTGACCTCTGTATTGCACTAACCTTTTATAGTTAAATTACCTTTATTTGCCTTTAAATTATTTCCTCTGTATTTCATTCTGAATGTTTACTTTAATGAAAACTGAGCACATTTGTTGAGAAAACCCCAGTTTGGCAAATGCATTTATACTTTCCATACAATAGCTGTTTTCATCAGATTAAAATTTGACTCTGTAGAAGCACTTCAGCAGTCAGTTTTGTGTGCTGTGACAGTTAATGTGTAAATCTACATCTGTATGTATACACATAATAGCATTTAAAAAATTACTAATATACCATCATTATTGTTATAATTTTCCCCAAATCTCTGGGCTCATAAAATTTGATGCAAACAATGCAGAATAGGTAATGAATATAAATTATCCTTAAGAGAATAGTCCATTTAGAGGGGGATTTATACAGTTTAAAATTCCTATCTTATGGACTGGTGGATAACTCATGCAGGACAGTATTTGTTAAGAAGAATGAAACTGATGATAAACGCTCATAGTCCTTTAAAGACTACTGGATGCTGCATCTCTGAACTTTTTAATTATGCTGCTTTTCCTTTGTCTCCCAACACACAATTAAATTTCTCTTCTGGATTATAAGGAATACAGTAATGATTTAGGAAAAATGCTGGTACTCATCTGAAACAATTCTTTTTTAAGGGTAAGGACCTCTTCTCTGCCTGGTAGACCAGATGTTCAAGATTGATAAAGCATTTTTTTAGTGAAATATGTGGGGGTTTTTAAATGCCAAGTTTTATTGTTTTTTTTTTTCCAGACACTTATAGTATATTCCTAGATGTTTTGAAGTATTCAAGCAGAGGTAACTGTTGGTAGATGTAACTCAGCACTATTTCATATTTATAGAAATCACATTGCCTCCAGCCATACTTGTCAGCAGCTTGGCTCTTTTGATTCCCAGTTGCCTGAGAAATGTAGCTTGAAGCATTGTCAGTATGTGATATCATTAATCAAGAAACCAGTTATAATCTGTTTTATTTCTATTTGCATACCCATGACTATAAATTACCAGTCACAGTTACTCAGCCCTCAGAACACTATAGTCACTGCTTGATGGTTTACTTGTATTCTATTTGTGTAGTTTTACTAAGAGACATGACTCACTAGAAGCTAGCATAGATTGTAGCCTAAAAATGGCCGTTACTCATTAGAAGTTGTGCAGAGAAGTAAAGCTCCCTAGTAAAAGTTGTATAGGGGAGTAAATGCTTCTTAGACAAGCATTTGCCTCTTGGGTGGAAGTATAATTTTGTAAGATGCAGTTCTTTTTTGCCCAGAAAGTATGACTTTTCCCTTACTGGTATTTATTTTTGCTAGCTACAATAGCTCAGTAATGATTTGGAGAAGAGAGCTTGTGAAATCTAGAAGTCTGCTTGGTTGTGGTGCAGGGGCAGTTTCAGTTTGCTGACCAAGTTTTATCAGATAACTCCAAAATCTTGTTCCCTGGCGTAATAATCAAAACATAGCATGTATGAGCAAACATACATACATACAAGCAGCACATGAACAGATTTTAATGAATTTAACAAGATTAATCTTTTGCCCTCCTTACGAAATGTGCATTAGGGCTATTGCAGCTATTGACTTCATTTTTCTTTTCCCACTTCCTTGTATTGTGTGCACTAATCTATCTTTATTAAAAGTTTTATCTTATGGTAGCCATGGGATAAAATTATTGCATCGCTGAAGTCAGTATCAACATTTAGCACCTGAATACAGTCAGTTTATCACCATATTGTATTTATACAGTACTCAGACTGCAGGGTGGAAGGCAGAGGATGAAGGGAGAATTGCTATAGTGATCCAAGCTTGAAGTTTTATAGCCATATGCTGCAGAAGTGGATAGTGCCATAGAGGTGGCATAATTCTGTTTCATTTCACCTTCCTCTACCTTTCAAATATTTTGTAAAGCATTTAACTTAAAAAATGCAATGTAGTGCTTTAAGAATGCCATTTGTAAACTAATAAGGGTGATAGGTGTATTTCTGCTGCTGCAAGCAGTTGTGTGAGCTTTTTTTTTCTTTTTAAAGGTCCTTGCTATGTACAGGTTTTTTATGAGACATTTTCTTATTATAGAAAAAAACCCCACCACGTTTGCATAGCCTTTCAGCAGAATATAACTCGTAATAATCTTTTGTAGAGACTGTTTTTAACAGTCTCTAAGGACTTTGATCAGTGTTCTTTATTCACTCAAACTCCCATTGAATTCAGTAGGCATTTTCATGATTAAAACCACCCAGAAAATAATGTTGAATACAGTTCATTTATTCAAATGCAAGCAAATCTTTCAGGCTGTATTTTATAACAGTCTGGTTATTACACACAGGAGAAGCCTAAGCTCTCATGCATTATTTGGGTGCCCAAAAGATGGGATCTACTCTTTTAGAGCTATTTGTTATTTTGACAGTGTGGCTCCAAGCTACATTGTGCTAGAGAAACCCTTAATATTACATAACAAATAATGAAATATTGTTGCTTCAGTGCCTCTCTTCACATGATTAAAAGAGATTAACTTTGTTTAACATCATATTAGTTGCTTATGGTATACCTGCTGATGAATCCTGATGTTGATTTTTGAAATATGCATATTGGATTTTTCTTCTCATTATGATACAGTCCTCATTATAGCACATTGAACTTAAAGCTAGTCATCTTGTCATATGGTATGACACCTTTTAAGGGGAAGAATGATCAGGAAATTGTCAAGTAGCTTGGGATAGAGTTTCTAATGTTCCTTGTGTTAATTAGATGACTCCCAAGGGGACAGGGGGTCCAGAGAGGACAGTTAGAGGACTGTACAAACTCCCAGAAAGGGAATCAGGAAACCTTAATGTACCACCATGTGACTCGAAAGAGAAGAATGAACAGTTCTGAAAAACGACAGAGGTATGGGATATTGAAGGAGACTTTGTGACATGGAAAGCTTGCTTGAATCCTGTCAGACATTGAAGATGGCTTGTGGAGTCCATTAATAAAGAGGAAAATCATGTAAGATTATAGCCCAAAGGAGGGATGATGTATGAAAAACGCTTTCCAGAGATGTGAAAGCGGTCTCCCAGAGGGAAGAGCTGGCTCAAAAGGAGCTGGAGTAGAGGTAGGGATCCAAACGTATTGGAGGAGAAAGAGTTTGAGTACACTTTATTAAATCCCCAAGAAGATGTTTTGGGCTGTGATTTGAAAATTCCTTGGTAAGCTATAGCATCAGCTGAAGGTCCAGAAGGCCTCTGCAGAACTGTCTATGCCATTAGGGAGCATTACAGGGTAGAAAGATGCAGATGGATTTCAGTTCTTTCTTCTCTCCAGGCTAATGAGAAGTGAGCCATCTTCAGTCTGAAAGTGGTGTGCCTGTGTTAGTGTGTGCTGTCACCAGCTAACTTTTTTGTGTCATGCCATGGCAAATGGGAGTCACAGGTTCCGGACTGGACCACATGAGCTTGCTCAGATTTCAGACTTCTATCAAGAACTGTATACTGTCTGCTGGTTACTCATGCAAGAGCTGCCTTTCTTGACTTAGATAATTCAATTAGGAAATTGTCTTGTAAGGAAGAGATGATAAATGATGATCAGATGATTGCTCTGTTAATAAGGAAGCAATGTAGGTTTCTGAAAGGTATGTAAATAGGATGATGAGGAATGCAAATTAAAGGTACAATTTTTTTTCATTGTTCAAAACCATATAATTTTCTAGGTTATGAAAACTTGAAAAAGTTTTCAATGAATGGGACAGGATTTGTTCGTTATTGCCTTTGAAGTTATCAAATGTATGAATGGAATTTGCTGTATAAAGAGAAATTTCATCAAGGAATTTTCTGTGCCATATGAGAGAAATGTAGTGGAAACTATAACTAAAGGCATTATATCTGTGATGCTTGTTAAGTTGTATATTATTGTATTGAAGAGAAGGAGTTGTTTTAGTTATATTAGTGTGCTTTGGGCATTTTGCCTGTTGCAATGAGAAGAGAATGCTGAGAAAAGTAAAGTTATTCCAGTATATTTATTGGGATGCTAACTTCATCTTTGAGAGTAGGAAAGTACAACTCCATTTTATGCAACTTAAGCTGTTCCCAATAATGGAATAACTAGCTCTTCATCTACACTGAGGGTTCTGTTTCAGAGCTCAACCTGATCTACTGTTGTCTGTTTAAGACAAAAGATATTTATTGCTTTTATGAACAGGCCTAAGCTTTCCAGGATTTACTTTGAAGTCCAGCTGAAGACTATTCTCTCTCTAGATGTTTTCCCTATCTTTTCTGTTTCCCTACCCTTATTTCCTGATGCTTTTTCCTGGCTTCTTTTCCTTCCTCTAGAGCTGCGTGTATGAACAGTTGTTACACATTCTCCTCATGCCTTGCCATGTGCTGGGGACAGCACAAGTAACTCTACATAGTTTTTAGACTTAACATATGAGATCAGGCTCTTCTCATATGTGCTCTACCACATGACAGAAATAGTGGAAGTAAAAATGGGAATGAAAAGGATAACTATGTGGTTTTAAAAGAGGAAATGCTAATCAGCACCAAAATCAAAGCCAAAATGGATCTCTTTCGTGAACCTGAGTACTTTACATGAGATTTAAAGATCATATATGTGTGTGTATATATATCTCACATAACATACATATATATAAATATATGTATAGTGTGTGGTTTAGATACATATTAAACAAAAACAATTGCTGGCTAAGAGTAACTATGCTCACATGAGTAAAGTTCCATAGAGAACTTTTCTTTGTAGAAAACCAGTACAGTTAGGTCTGACATATCTTGATAGCTGGTTTCATGGGAACTGTTGAGAACTTTAATTCAAAGCAATATTATGTGGAAATGCATTACAGCCCTAGCTGCATTCCCAGATCAACAGACACTTCTCTCACAGGCCTACTTGAAAGATTTTTAGCAAGGTGTTTATCTGTGATAAGTCTTTATTGCTTCTGATGTGGAAGGTCCTTGGTGACCAGCCAGAGAATCTTTATCTGTGTCATTTGTCGTATTCAGGCGTCTTTCACAACTGCTGTGTTGAACTCTGCAGATTTACATTGTTCAGGCTTGATAAGTGCTTCACTGATCAGTTTTCTTTCCATGAAGAGGGAATGCAGTAGAATAATACAATCTATGTTACTTTGACTTATGCAGACTGAGAGCAATGCAACACAATGCACCTATTTTTTGTGAAATTTCCACAGCCTGGTGCTGAACAGGTATGTTTTATGGTCCATTTGGCATGCTCTGTGTATCTGTTCATAGTAGAACTGATATCCTTTTTATCAAAGTCCATCTTTCATGTCATTATGTAGCATTTTATTTTATGTTTTTTGTCAAGCAGAGAACTGGAATGGTATCCATTAGCACAAAAGTCATTTTAGCCTTCCTGTGATTAGACTGACTTGGTTCAGCACCTCTTGGATGAAACAGCTATATAAATCTTTAACCTCTGTAGAAGTACCCTTTAAATCAGTAAGAATAAATGAAAAAGGATTAATGTCTTCTAATCACTTGATAATGCTTCTGTTCATGAGGTTGGCAAGTGTTTGTGACCAGTCAAGCAGTTAACAAACATCTGTGGCAATTCACATCTTTAATATACATTTACTTGGTTTTAGCTAGTCTCTCTTCATTGACTTTTCAGCACAAAAAGAGTAACTGTTTAAAGGGGGCAAGGGGATTTTTTGTATCTGCCATCTTAGGCACCTATCTTCCTGTACAGCATAATAGGTATTTAATTGTTGGATCTGGATTCCAGGTCAATGTCAAGTTTACTTACTGTCTTTAAACAGTGTCTTGCAGTAGGAAAGAATCACCTGGTTTATATCAAACTATTTTACTGCCCACGATCCTTGGGGCTACAGAAGATAAGGCTGATGCATTGGAGGGCTGTTACGTTCTCACAGTTCTGAGGTAGATAGAATTACAGAATCCCAAGGGTTGGAAGGGACCTCAAAAGATCACCTAGTCCAACCCCCCCTGCAAGAGCAGGGTAACCTAGAGTACATCACACAGGAACTTGTCCAGGCGGGCCTTGGATATCTCCAATGTGGGAGACTCCACAACCCCCCTGGGCAACCTGTTCCAGTGCTCTGTCACTCTCACAGTAAAGAAGTTTTTCCTGATGTTCACATGGAACCTCCTATGCTCCAGTTTACACCCGCTGCCCTTGTCCTATCACTGGACATCACTGAAAAAAACCTAGCTCCATCATCCTGACACTCACCCTTTACATCTTTGTAAACGTTGATGAGGTCACCCCTCAGTCTTCTCTTCTCCGAGTTAAAGAGACCCAGCTCCCTCAGCCTCTCCTCATAAGGGAGGCGTTCCACTCCCTTAATCATCTTTGTGGCTCTGTGCTGGACTCTTTCAAGCAATTCCCTGTCCTTCTTGAAATACGTTGTAGCTGTAACAGAGGAAGACAGAAAAGTTTCCTTGCATGTTCTAAATTTTCTTCTGGGCTTTGAAGAATGAAACAGTCTGGTGAAAAAAACATATGAGAACTTTCTTGGCTGAGAGAAGGATGACCTTTTGTATGAGCAAGTAGGCTCACTGGGGTTGGGAATGGCAGCTGGAGAATCTGCTCCAAAGAAAACTAAGACAAGCAGCTATCTTGCCCTCAGTACAGATTTCTGGCAGTGTTGCCATTCTTGAAGGAATCCGTTTTTATTAGGTGCCAGGTATATTAATTAGCATTCACTTACTCTTTAATCAAGCCATTATCTTTTTGATACAGCAGAAGTACTTCTACTACATAGACATCTTGTTGTTATAGTCTCCTAGCAACAGAAACTTTTCTTAGGCTGACATTTGCTGTCTCAAGAGTTCTGTAGTTCTGTGTCCAAATTGCTTTGAATAGCCTTAATTTTCCACAGAGTTCCTAAAATTTAATCAATCTTATCTTTTGTTAGTTTGATTTTCTAACAAAGGCATCTGATTAAGTTATTTCCTGAGCCTTGGTTACAGTATCATCCCAAATGTGAGTATTTTAGGTCATACCACAAAAGAAAAAAAAAGTTCTCAACCCGTTCTGGCTGCATCTTGAATGGGTTATATTACTAGGATATATTCATAGAATCATGGTATGATTTGGGTTGGAAGGGACCTTACAGGTCATCTAGTTCATCTAGTTCAAATCTCTCTGCCATGGGCAGGGTATCCGCAGCTTCTCTGGGCAGCCCGTTCCAGTGTCTTATTGTGTCTCAGGCATCCTCAGAATCAGTGATCTTGAATAGAACTTCTGCAGTTACTCTTTTAACTAACACAGAGCCTCTGCAGTTATTGTTTGTCATATGGGTGCTCTGCTTCACATCTAAATAGATAAATTCAGAGGGAAAATTTAGGAGCAAAAAAGTCACAAAGTCTTTGTTTATGCAAAATAAATGCATATCAGTGGAGAATGGCAGCAATTATTCATCCAGGTCATAGATGGGGAGGACCTCTGGATGTATTGCATCAAGCAGTCCACTGAATACTCTGCAGGCTTATTGTCACCTTGTTTGCTCTGAGACTGGCTCCCATGTATCTGCCTGGAATTATCTGAAAGTGCTGGCATCAACAATTATGTGTATGCGGCAAGTATACATAGTGTACACAGTAGAGTTGTCCTGCACCCTAATGTCCTGGTCATGTGTCCTGTGGTTATGTCCAGGACTGACTTGTGGTAGCCAGATTGCAGGATCAGGTTTTCAAAGCTACCTGATATTTGGAAATTCTGTCAAATGTATGTTCTAGGATCACTATTTCAGGAAGAGAAAAGCTTGAGTATAGGAGAAATCAGGTGCATGCTGAATTTGGACAGAACATCCCCATGTTGATCTCTGAGTTACCTCAATTCATTGTGATCAGTACAGCCATTGAATGGTACTTACCTTCCTTGTTTACATCTGGCCACTAATGATCTTTATGCAGTCGTACACCTTCAATTAGTTCTACAAGATTTCTGTTGTTCTTACCTGTGGAACTACCTGTGGGTTACCGAGGAGTATGTACTCCCAAAGAGCAGATCCCTTAGTTCCTGTCACTTTATACACATGCAAATAAGAATTTAATGTAGTACTGGAGGCAGAGGAGTTGTACATCTGCAAATAGGACTTACCTTTTGTTTACCATGGCATAGAGAGGAGTGATTTTTTTACCTGTTCCTTGTTAAATTTCTAGTTTCTCAATGAAAAACAAATTATTTGAATCTTGGCTCTTGACAGTTTTATCAGGAAGCAGTAAATTATGTATTTCCTCCTCAAGCATTGGTACAAATTTTTTTTAGGGAAGTATGTGAATATAATGTGTGGATTCATATGAAATTATTGTGTGTTGGTTTTTGTTTTTTGGGTTTTTTGTTTGTTTGTTTGTTTGTTTGTTTGAATAGACATTCTACCTCCTCGATCTCTGGTTTGACTTTTTTTCATCCAAGTGCCATATGGTCTACTGCTTCCTTAGGATTCTGATACCACTCTGGCACTTGGGAGCACCTAGTCCTGGTTATAACCCATGCAGCTCACTTTATTGCATTTTAAGACATACTGCACGCACAGTAACAGTCTGTTTCTTAGTTATGTATGTTGCATAAACACCAGGTTTTTATATATGAAAATGCAATATGTTCTGTATGTAATATGGTTAAAATAATACTCTGTGGCTTTCTGAATCAAAATGTTTTGAAGTAAATGGGAAGCCAGCTATCTGTACAGATGGGAACTTGGGAGCAAGATGGTTTCAGGATACTTGACAGTTACTAGCTTGGGGAAACTCCTCACAAATAAAATATCACTATCTTCTGAATAAAACATTTAAAAATTGAAAATCCCTTTTTTTTTTTAGCTACAATAAGGATACCCAAACCTGGAACAGCTGTGATATTTTTCTTTGAATGTGAATCACAAATTCCTATGTCACTTTTTGAGTTGATCTGCTTATGTGACCCTTTATATTATAAAGATCATGCCTTTCAGCTTGTAGACATTATCCTATTACACTATTCGGGAAAAAAGGTAATAAAGCTTAAAAATACCAAGAAGCAGTCACAATTAGAGTTATGGAAGCTTATGGATATGGAAGCTTATCCCCCCAAGAAAGACGGAGTGTTGGCTACATTTTTTTTGTATAATTTTTTTCCCCTTCAAAATCTGTTTCTTGTCTTGACTAGAAGAGCTCTGTTCAAGCTTCCTGTGAAGAAAGCCATGACATAAAATCTTCAGTTTCTCTGGAACATGAAGTGTGGGCATTTCCCTTTATCTGTATCAACTTTGCATGTTGAGTCAATCACTTTCTCATTTCCTCTACTTTAAAAATATCATTGTAATTCATAATGAAGATCATATTGGTAGAACTGTGATATTATTGGGTTTGTAAATTTCTTGTACCTCTGAATTTCACATCTTTAAAAAACATTAATTCACATAAAACTTCATGTCAGCTTTATGAAGCTGATCAACATTTTCTGCAAGAAAAAACATGTTTCGAATTTAAAGGAGGTTTATTTGAAAAAATAGTTTCTCAAAATAAACTTCTTTACTGTGTTTTGTAAAATAGGATTCTATTGCTGTCTTAGCACTCCTAATAGTTATATCTATAGAAACATTCTTCATGAGAGTATTACGAAAGAAGGCCGGTTTATGTACTAGAAGATAATCTGCCTGTCTTTTCTTGGAAAAAAGTGGCTTGTGTTTCCATATTTTTATTTCATTTTTAAAATGCATGGTTAATATTTCTATTTTTATTACTTGTAGGTATATACTTTGCCAGAGAAATAGAAGTGTTCCTTTTACTCTTGTGATTACATTAAAAACTTAAATAGCATTTCAAATTTGAAAGCATATGATTTGCTTTAATTTGGTGCCCTGAATTTTGTATTCTGCTGGTTAAGCAACAGACCTACAATTATCTGACAGAGGCTGCCTTCTTGACATTTTCCAGCTTATTTTTCATCTTCAAGTAGAGCTACGTATTTTGCATAAGCTTTAGATAATCATGTAAACTAGTTGCATCACTGAAGTATTTTTATTTCAAATTCAAATACACTGAGGGTTGCATACATGAGCTTAAAATAGTTTTTGCAGATCTTCTAATCTAATGTCTATCTGATTTAAATTGTTCTTGAATCTCTTTCCCTCACCTTCCCTGTCAAGGCAAAATCTATTTAAATTTAAATGTACAAAAATATGTGAGCCGCTTATAATACATCTGTAGAAATTTAAATATTGTTATATTGTATGATATTTAATCCATATTTTTTTCCTTTACCATATGTACTGTATTCTCACTCTCAAGTTACATGAATTGTTAGGTATATTGTGAACAGTTCTTGTAGGGCAAAGCAATGGGACTCTTCCAAACAGTTACTTATTTGTACAAGTTTTGAAAGGTTTGGTGTCCTGGATGGTTAGAGTTTCTGGTACAGTTTTTGCTGAAAACACCAGGTATACTCTAAAATTACTCCTTCTGAAGGGTTAATGTTAGCTGTTAGCGAATAAGCTGTTTTTTTTTAAGATCCTGGTGAGTAGCAGAGCTGCTCTCAGTTTTCTTATGGGATCAAAATACAGATCTACTGAACTGTCAGGTATAAAAAATGGTAGCTCTATATCATACTTAATTCATCTCAGGCCAAAGCACTGACATAAAATATAGTGCTCTAGGTTGTGCATGCAGAGAACATTTTACAGATGCGTATTTGTCTCTTTCCTTCAGCTGTCAGCTCAGATACATCATCATATATCATTATCA